>NW_022631006.1:15824617-16489272 GCF_010015895.1 Lontra canadensis
AAAAAAAAAAAAAAAAAAAAAGAAACCTAACATTATGGGGTGCCTGGGTGTCTCAGTGGGTTAAGTCTCTGCCTTCTGCTCGGGTCATGATCCCAGGGTCCTGGGATCAAGCCCCGCATCCGAGCTCTCTGCTCAGCGGGGAGCCTGCTTTCCCCTCTCACTCTCTGCCTGCCTCTCTGCCTGCTTGTGATCTCTCTGTCAAATAAATAAATAAAATCTTAAAAAAGAAAAAAAAAAAGAAAGAAACCTAACATTACCAACCCCAGAAGGCCTTCTCAAGCTGGGTCCCAATCCTGGCTTCCACCCTCCACGCCAGAGGTCACCATTATCCTGACATCTACAGTATAAGCTGTTTTATGCCTTTATACACTTATTATCATATAGTATGCATTATTTTATGCCTCACTTCCTTTGAAGCCCAGTTTTTTGTTTGTTTTTGTTGTTTTGCTGTTAATTTTTTTTTAGATAATGTTAAACAATTTTTCAAAATTGTGTCAACTTGCATTTCCTCCAGCAGTAAGAGTACCTGTTGCCCCACATTTTTTGCCAATTTGGCATTGTTAGCCTTTCAGTTTTAGCCATTCTGAAGGGGTATACAGTGATAGTTCATTGTGGTTTTAATTTGCAGCTCCCTGATGCAAAGTGAGGTAAAATTTCTTCCCCTAGTGGGTAAAATCTGAATTACTTGGGAGGTTTTGTTTTTTTTTAAGTATTCAGTCTTCCACTATACCTTTCTTCTTCCCCCAAGAGTCTAAGAAGCTGACCATCTTTCATAAATTCATTGTCCATTGCATATCTTCTTTCATGAAACGTCTCCTTAAAAGTCTCTTGCTCAATTTTCTTTTTAAAATTTATTTATTTACTTGAGAGACAGAGTGAGATGGTGGGGGAGGAGCAGAGGGAGAGGAACAAGCAGACTCCGCGCTGAGCACAGAGCCCGAAGCCGCTGATCCCTGGACCCCGAGATCACTATCCAAGACAAACCAAGAGTTGCTTAAACAACTGAACCACCCAGGCGCCCCTCTTGCTCATTTTTCTACTGTATTCTTTATATTAATTTCTAAGAGTTCTTCATGGAATCTGACACAAATCCTTTGTTAGTTACACCTGTTGTCGCACACAGCTTTTCCGCCTTTTAACTTTCAAGTCAACTCAAAATTTTCAAATGTATGAACAGGAGGCTCAGTGCAAGCTCAATTTGTCATACTCAGAAATGACCAGTAGATGGCAACATAGTCCGACATCTGAGCCTTCTGACAGCTATGCCTGAATTTCGCCTAAATCTCCCAAGATATTTTATAAGTAAGCCGTACTAAAGGGTGAGAAATTAAACTTTAAACCATTATGCAGCTACATAGAATACAGACAGGACTGGGTTTCTTTTTCTTTTCTTTTTTTTTAAACTATTTTATTTATTTATTTGACAGAGATCACAAGTAGGCAGAGAGGCAGGCAGAGAGAGGGGGGAGGCAGGCTCCCTGCTGAGCAGAGAGCCTGATGTGGGGCTCGATTCCAGGACCCTGAGACCATGACCTGAGCCGAAGGCAGAGGCTTTAACCCACTGAGCCACCCAGGCGCCCCAGGACTGGGTTTCTTAAAGGGAACAACACATTAATCTTTTTTGCTCAGAATAAAGGAATAAAATGTACTTTACCAGAAGGCAGAAAAGCAGGGCTGAGGCTGTCCTCAGGCAGGGGTGCACGGAGCAGAATCCATGGAAATACCCTCTGAGAGTAACCTGTAGGCAGATTGAAAAAAAAAAGAGAATAAGTACCATGCATGGCATTGGGATACTGTTTCACTCTTTACAGAAGTCAGGTACCCTACTAGTGCAGGGTCTGAGAGGACAGCAGAACTAGGATTGTTGAAAGGGTAGAGAGATTTTCCCACCTCCTCTCCCTTATTACTTTTTTCATTAGATATATCTTAATGCTGCAGAAAACTGCTGTGGTGGGTCTCAGAAATTTAGTGGGAAACCAGCCCACTCACTGTGATGGTAATGGCGTTGTAGAGTGAATATGTTTGAACCGTGAGGCCTTGAAAGTGATGGGTGGTCTGCCCGCTCTGCCTCCACTCAGAGTGGATGCTTCTCTCTAGCTGCCTCATGCTCGGTGAGAAAACTTCCATCTTCCTTCTCCTCCAAGCCCCTCCCAACGGAATAAGGAAATGAATGAATGAATGAATGAATGAGTGAGTGAATGACAAGGTCCTAGTCTTCCAGAGCTTAGAAAGCAGAGCATATAAACCCCACACTCAAAGGAAGACCCCAGGGACAATGCAGAAGCCCTACAAGTAAGAAAGGCAGCTCCTCTGAGAAGGAGCTAGGAGGGAGCCTGGTGTGATAGTTTGCCTTGTGATGGGCTGTGATTAGGGACAAGGGGAAGGCACATTTAGCTGAGTGAAAGACATCAACCAGGGACTGAGACATATTTGGGATGTGGTAGAAGGTGACCTCTTTCTTTCAGCTTCCACAATGGTCAGAGACAGGAACAAGGAACATCAAACCAGAGATCCAACTCATTTCCTGGGGTAGCCAAGACAAAGTTTTCATTGCTATGTGTCATCACCTCTGATGTCACCAAAGACCTAGTGCAAAGAGTGACACATTTAGAATGTGTCCACTGAATTCCTCAGTGCTTTCCATTCTCCCTGTTGCAAAGTGAGCCCAGGTTGAGTTAGCAGCCCTGAAGCTCTCTTGGGTCCCACATCCAGTCAGACCTAGCAAGGACCTGCCTCACCCTGCAGCTCTTAATAAACAAACAAAAGGAAGCTCTATTCTCTTTTGTTTTCTTCATTGCCCAGAAAGCAGGCTTGCCCCATCATCCCCAATGTGGAAGTTCCAACCCTCACCCTCAAAGACAAAGGGCACTGTGTCTCTCAAGCTTCCTGGCCCTGGGCTGCCAAGGGTAGAGGTCCAGAGACTGGGGTCTGGGTAAGCACAGGGCTCAGGGGTCCAGTATCCGGAAAGCCCACGTCTGTAGGAGGGAGGGGTGCCCAGGCTCTGCTCCCCCTGGGTCTTACTATAAACAGGGATGCTGAGGCCTGCTGACCATCACCTGCAGCCCAGACTGACGGTTCCCACAGACGGATAGGGAGAGGATACCAGCAGAGATCCACATCGGTGGAAATGTCGCCCCTTAAAATTTGGGGTTTGGAGAGTCCCCCTTTTCTCCTGGCCCAGGGTCCACTCGGTGGTTTCCTGGGGCCATTCTGCGCTGCTTGTAAGACCTGTTAAATTTACAGGAATTTGGTAAACCAGTTGTTAAACAGCCATTATTTAAAAAAAATTAAATTATAAAAACTTCTGAGAAAATAAGTTATGCTTTTAAAAAGCAATAAATACTCAAAACTTATTTCCTGCTTAATTACAGGTCATAATTACACACGTTCTCGAGGCTGTCTCCACCTCTCGGGTCTGCATGGCGGGGCTATGACAGGAAAGCGTAATATTACGTACCGTACGCTGCCCGCCTCGTCCCGGTTCTGCGTTCAGCGGCATCGCGCTGGTGGCTGAAATTGGTCACGGCGGGAAGTTACCCACAGAAATCAATAAATGGCATCCATCGGGGCTTTTTGCCCCCAGTGCCCGTTAGACATTTGCTGGCGCCCTGCCGCACCCCGCCGGCAGCTTGTGGAAGCTGGGTGTGTCATGGCAGGCAGCCGGCCGGGGCACTGCCCCCCTGCTGCCAGCCTGGGACCCGGATGTCCTCCCAGCCGGACCAGAGCAGGCAGAGGAAAGGGGCAGAAGTGGAAGGGACCCCGCAAATGTCCTTGACTCTCCCCAGGGCACCGTTCCCTGGGGGACGGCCAGGACTACTCAGGAACTCAGGAGTGTGAAGACCGTCGGGAGGGTGTGAAGCAGAAATGATACGTGACTGAGCTGAGGAGAAAGAGTTGGGCATGCCAGAGTGAATCCTGGGGAGCTAGGGTTTCAGTGAAGGCTCTACAGAGCTGGTGGCTCTCCCGGCAGTAATGGTGGGGTGATAATAATGAGGAGGGTGGGGGAGGAAGTCACAAGACACCCCCCCCAACCCCAGTGCAGAGGTAGGAGCTGCTGGTGCCTTTCCAGCTCCCACTCATCCCTCAGCGCCCTCCTTTGGAGTTGTTTTAAATTGACAGAGAGAGAGGGAGAAAGCACAAGCAGGGGGAGCAGGAGGCAGAGAGAGAAGCAAGCTCCCAGCTGAGCAGAGAGCCGGATGCGGGGCTCAGTCCCGGGACCCTGGGATCATGACCTGAACTGAAGGCAAATGCTCAACCCACTGAGCCACCCAGGTGATCCCAGCCTCTTCTTTAAAAGTCCTTTTCTCTGGGGCATCTCAGCCCTCCTCTCGACATCTTTTTCTTTCCAGAACCTGCAGTTGTTGGAGACACCCTAATTTCTAGCCCTTTTTTTTTTTTTTAAAGTAGGCTCCACACCCAGCTTGGAGCTCAATGTGGGGCTTTGAGGACCCTGAGATCAAGAGGCAGATGCTTAACTGACTGAGTCACCCAGGAACCCTACCCCACCCACCCCTGCCCACCTGCACCAATTTCTGTCACAAACCAGAAGTCCCACAGACACCAAACTCATCATCTAGTCTTCCAAACCTGCTGCTCCGAACAGGCTCCCATCTCAGGGAGAGGCAGCACTGAGTGCCAGCTGCCAAACCTAAAAGGCCTCCTTTGCTCAGCACTTCTCACTGACCAGGGAAGCCCCACTCCATTCTGCTCCCCCAAGTCCCTCTTCCTTCCCCAGCGTGCCTCCCAGGCCTCTGACCACTGCTCCCCAAATTTTAAATGTCTTTTTCTTGCATGTGCCCCATGTTTTAAAAGATGCCTATCACATTGTATTTATTAAATAGTAATACCACCCACCCGTAAAGTTGTACATACAATTTTCAATCAGAATTTCATCCATTAAACACCGACTGAGGAGGACCACGTGCTGGGGGCACTGTGCCAAGCATGTGGGATATGATGGTGAAGACAGCCTGGCCCCCCAGGACTCATGGCCTACTTAGGGGAGGGTCACATAAAGAGATCATAAATCATAGCAATGCCTCGAGGTTAAGGACAGTGATGGTATGTGCACACAGTCCAATGGGATGTTAGTGGTAAACCTGTCTAAACTGGCAACCTGGGCACCCCCTGCTGGCCACCTCCATCTCCCACCCACCCACTCCTGATGTCCAGGTGCTCCTGGCCCCCAGAGCACATCTCCCTGAACTCTCAAGTCTGTGCAGTCACCCTACCTCCACAGCCATGGCTGGATTTAGGTCACCAGCCTCTGCCACTTGGGCTCTGTCTCCAGCCCTTCTCTAGGCAAAGCCAGAAAGGGATTCCTAGAACACAAAGCTGATGGAGTTGTTCCCCTATTTAAAATCTTCAGTGGCTCCCTATTGCCTCTAAGATAATATGCCAACTCATTAGCACAGCTTCAAAGCCCTTTCTGACTTGATCTCACATTAACATGAGAATTATTTCCCATTTACTTGTTCACTCAATACCAGCTTCGGTGAACACTTGTTCTATATGCTAGGCATTGTGCGGGGCACGGGAATTCTGCAGAGAATATAACGCACACCATCCCCTCTCCTGGAGCTTGTGGTCTAGGGGGGTGGGGGTGGGGGAGAAATGGTAAACAGAGGCAAATATGGATAATTGAATGCAGGAGTTGTGAGGGCAGGAAAAGGAACATCTCCGTGTCAGCTGTCTGCTCCTGCCACAATCAGCATCTCTGGTGCCTGCCTTCTGCCTAGGCTGTTCCTTTTTCTGAACTGCCGCTCTCCCTCAGTTGGCCAAATCTCTCTAGCTGTCCAGGTCTCAGCTCAGGGTCCTCGCCTCATGAATCTTTCCTGAACCTTCCAGATGGTCCCATGGGATCCCGCTCTCACTCCCGTGAGAAGGCAGAGCCCAGAGTGAGCACGGGACCCAGTCCTGTCAACTCTCAGGCAGTGTTTGCTGTGTGAACGCCTGCCAGGTCTTTTCATCCACTCACATCTAAAAAGGTGTTTGCAATTTTAAAAAGTAATTATAAAATTTATCTTAGTATCTATCATATATTCAGAAAAATGGTAGCATTTTGTGCCAATAAAGGTATAAGGAAATATTTCTCAAAACAAGGATAGGTGAGAACCTGAGGACTCCACGATGACTATGACTAAGCAGGAGGCAAGGGCTGGTCCCAGGGAGGCCCAGTGAGGTGTCCCGAGGCCCAGCCTTGCTTTCCTCAGGCTCTCTCGCCTAGGGGCCCCGGCTGACGTTCCACCTCTCTGCCCCCTTGGAGCCTGGTATCTGCCCCTGGGCTTAACCCCCTGAGCTACACTTTGCTGGGGGACCAAAGGGCAGCTGAGAAAGGAGGGAACCCCCCATGGGGGCTGGAGCAGCTGGACCCCAGCTGCATTCTTGCACTTTACCCTAGGCAGTCTCACCAAGGCGTCTGGACTTCTGTCTGCTGGGCCTGGCCGTGAACTCCACTCCCTCACATCCAGTCCAGGCCTTGGGGCCAAGCCCAGGTCTCCCAGCCACTCTCAAAAGCCTCCTGCCCCTCCAGGAGGCCTCGTTCTGTCTGAAAGCCCCCACCTGCAGCTGCTTATCCTTCCAGTCCCAAGCAGCTCTCCTGTGCTTCCTCTTTCTCTGGAATCAGAGTTGGGAGATCAACTGGTCCATGGCCTGTGTTTTACAGCTGATGAAACTGAAGGGCATCGAGGGTTCAAGGTCCCAGAGCCGGCAAGGGCAGAGTCATGCTTTAAAACAAACAGTAAAGGCAGCGTCCTGACTCCCCAGCCACCCCAGGGTCCCTTCCACAAGGCCGCCCCAGCTTTTTCAGCAGGTCTGAACTCAAAAGTTTGCCTCCACCAAATAGAAACTCTCAGGAATCATCGCTGCCCCCACCCTACACTGTCTTGCACACCCACTCTCCTTCATCTGACCTTCTGACCCAGAAGTGGGGGAAAGCTTGCCTCCACCTGGCAGGCCTCTCTCAGGCTGGGACCAGGAGGAGGGGCAACAGGGACACCCAGCCTCAGGACTCACTGGAGGAAGGAGTGGCTACTGAATGGGTTTATGGAAGGAAACAAGCACAGGTGTGCTCTGTTTACCTCCCTGGCTCACAAACATGACTGGGTCCTCTCTTCCTGATGGGGTAAATCTCCGTGTCCTCTGAGCCCAGCCCTCAAGCCCTTGCCATTCGGGCCACAACCTGCTTGTCCAGCCTCATCTCCCACCACTCCCAACCCCAAGCTCTCTCCTCTCATAGCAAACCATCCTTAGACTGCACCACATCCTCCGGGCCTCTGGCTTTGTTGATGCTGTTCCCTCTGCCTGTAATGCTCTTCCCTGCATCTCCATAGAGCAAGCTCCTCCTTAGACCCAGCTCAAAGGTCCCCTCCCTGCCTCTGTGTGCTGGGAGTGCTTCTGTGTCACCTTCATAGCATAATAAAGAAAATACAAGGTCATGAATCTGTGTCCTCACTAGACTCTCAACTGCTCAGTGACAGCACTTGTGTCTTTATCTTCAAATTCTTAGAGGCTGGCACATAGTACACATGCAAAAAAAGGTGGAATAAGTGGCTAAACAAAATCTGTGTATGGATCCTGGATCTATTCCAGAGCTATATGAGGAAGCACGTCTCAATGCAAAACAAGAATCCCCCTTCCAGCTCACTGATTTATATTTATTGAGGACCGTTATGTGCAAAGCACTGAACAAAGTACTAGAAACTCAAAAGCTGGAGTAGGCTCAGGAATTTACAGTTTGGGGGTACAGAAAGGCAGAGCAGAGGACTAGTTGGAAGGAAATGACTGACCCGCTGGTGTAAGCTGGTGCATGCATTTATTCCTATGCCAGCCTACGACGTAGGCACTTTTATTATTATGCCCACTTTACAGATGAGGAGATTGAGGCTTTCATGAGCAGGGAGACTTGCGACGGCATAACTGATAAGCCATGGGGGAAGGATCTGAACCCAAACACCACATGCCCAAGCAGAAAGCTCTGGTACAAGTGTTTTATTTCCTTAATTCATGACCCTCAACACCGTCTGCATCCCACAAGCGCCTGGAGAGCTTTAAAGAGCACGGGTGCCCACCCTGGCTCCACCCAGAGATTGCGATGTAATTGCTGTGGGGTGCAGCCTGGGCACCGGGGGTTCTGGTGTGCAGCCAGGGCTGGGAATCCCTGATGAGATGAGGGAGTGCAGTGTCCAATGTGTAAGGGGAGACCCACCTGCAGCAGAGATGCTCCCGGTCGGGGTCAGGGTCCTGTGCGTCCAAACACAGAGCTTTCTTGTCTCCTTGGGAGGAGCCCCAGATGGTGCAGGCAGAGCTAGCACTTCCTCCCTGGCATTCTCTGACCTTCCTGTAGCATCGGAATTGCCAAAGACAATTTGCTGGGGAAATTCCATGTTTCCATGCAAAGGCGGCGGGGGGTGGGGGGGCGGTGCGTGGGTTCTCCAGGCCACTGGTCACCTGGCTTTCAGGATGGAGGAGCCAAGATCTGGCTCAAAGCCAGTGAAGACAGCTGATGGGAGCACGCTGGATGAATGGTGTGTGGGCTGCAGGCCAGAGGGATGGAAACACACCCTGACATGTCCCAGGAGATTGGGGAGAGGGCTCCTGGGCCCACTGTCTAGCGACTGTCAGACTCAG
The DNA here is from genome assembly GCF_010015895.1 of Lontra canadensis. Classification (NCBI taxonomy): domain Eukaryota; kingdom Metazoa; phylum Chordata; class Mammalia; order Carnivora; family Mustelidae; genus Lontra; species Lontra canadensis. Next base: position 15,833,246 of record NW_022631006.1, read on the forward strand.
CAGCCACTGGATGCCCTGCACTTGTAGGCTCTGAGGGGCCGTGAGGATCCCCATGGCCAGTGTTGCCAGGTCATGTGGCTGCAAGCAGCAAGCCTGGGTTTTCCCTTCTCAAGCCCGTGACTCAGGGAATAGATACAAAAAGCAGACAGTGACCTCGGCATCCTTGCCCAATGGGAGCGTGACCTTGCCCCAGAACCCTCTTAGGAGCCCAGGGCCCAGTGGGATGGAAATTGGCAGCATGGTGTAGGTGTATGGAGTCCCCAGGACACTGTCCTCATTTGTTGGGTGCCCTGAGCCCCTTGTTCATCACAGAGGTGCTGGGAGCATAATTTCATCGATCTGCCCCATAGCAGTTGGGGTGCGGCTTTCAATGCAGTGAGCTTGGGACTTCCTGGAACCACACAGTGCCTTGGCCATCAGTGCTGGGCTCCTACCTGGAGGCTCCTGGGAGAATGGACTTAGACCATCTCTCCCGATGCCGAACTTTCGGCCTCTCTGGTTCTAAGTCATGATTCACGACGGCCTGACCATGAAAAGCCATCTCTTAGTGTCTGTTCTTCCAATCTTGGGGGCTAGAATGGGTCTCGTGGCTTCACCCCACTGTGACCACATGGGAAATAGCTTTCTGGACAGGAGAACAACAGAGGGAAGGCTCAGAGCCGCCACAGGATAAGGTAGGTCTCCCCACCCAGGCTGCAATTATTCTTAAGGGTAGAGATCCTGTTTTCTTCACGCTTGTGTAAGCGCCCTCCTCCTATTACCTAGCACAGGACACGGCACGTGGCAGATAAATACAAAAACCTCCTCAAAGGTTTTCCGAATGACAAAACCCAGTGATGAATCTTTTTGCAAAGACTCACGCCACAGTTGACCTCTGGCATACTTAACCTCAGGCATTTTAAAGTATTCATTTATTCAACAAGAATGTATTCAATGAGTTGCCTGCTGTGAGCCAGGCACACACCAGCTGCTAGCGATCCAATGGTAAGCCAAAAAAAAAAAAAAGCTCCTCATGGAGCTTTGTGTTTGTGGGGAAGGAATTTCGTTTCCCAAATCCACATAAAATGACACTGTGATAGTGTCATTTAATGACACTATTTAAAGGAAAGGGTCACAGGACTGTGGAAGTACAGGGAAGAGGGCCTGCAGAGGACTCAGAGAAGGTCTAAGGAAGAGGTTTGCACAATGATCCACCAACCATGATGGACCATGTTCCAGAGTTTGCTTAGCGAGATGCCCAGGCGTCCGGTGGCTGCTTGAGTGATTTCCCAGCCACGGTCCTGAAGAACAAGAGGAGAACCTGAGTCTTCTGACCACCCTGTCCTTACTCAATGCCACCTCAAGCTTTGCCGTTTTCTGGTCAAGAGGAAAGAGGATTTTTGTTTTTTTATGCAAAGCAGCTTAAACTGAAACTGACCTCACCATGGGCGGGCGTCTGAGGTAGTTTTCGGTGACCGAGGAGGAAATGAGCCAACTTTCCAGGAACCTCAGGGCACACCCCGATTGCCTAATAGTGCAGGGCCGTGCAGCCCAGACACCTCCCAGGCCTCTTCTCCAGCCACAGGGCCCTGAGGGGACCCCTGCCTCAGTGCCAGCTCCTCTAGAGCCAAACGTTCACAGGGGGCGACCCCAGACCAAAACTTCCCCAGGGGCAGCACAGGGTGAGGGCAAGGGCAGGTCTGGAGAAGTGACCCTCTCAGACCAGCTAGCGGAAGCTCAGAGGCCAGACTGTCAACCATCAGGAGATGGCTGATGACTCTATTCCCTCTGATGCTTTGCCTCTGAGGCGCTCTCATGCCTATTCAGGGCTCTTAGCTCATGCTTCTGATCCTACTGGCCCTCAAGGTGCTGTCCCGTCAGCAGAGCTTCTTTCTGGCTTTCTGCTCAGCTCGCTTTCTCTCTCCTGACTGGCTTCTCTCCATGTCTACTCCCTCAGTAACATGGGGTGCCATTGGCCCTACGATGGCTGCTCAGTCTCAACTTTTCTCCTCAGGTGTATGCCTCCTGTCTGTCTCAAATCCTTTTAACCTCTGGAGAGGGTCTGACTGACCTCATAAGCCTTTGCAATTCAGGCCCCCTGGGGTCTTTGAGAAGGGGGCTGGGAATACTTTGAGAACTGGGCCCTCGAAGATCTAATCTCACCCCTTCTCATGCTCTCTCCTTTCCACTGATTGAATTGGTTTTCCTTTTGGATGTATAGATAGCTATTACATCTTCACAAATTCTTCCTGACTCCATGGCTTAGAGCACAAGCTCCAGGCTGTTTCTCAAGCTTTGTCCCTCCAAAGAAACCCCCTTTTGTCTCCCAGCATGCTGTGTACATTTGCACCCTGGCTTTCAGGCTGCCGTCTGAACTATGGATTTTTTTAAAAAATTTTTCATCCATTCATTCATTTATTTATTGGGGGAGAAGGGGCAGAGAGAGAAGAAGAGAGAATCTCAAGCAGACTCCTCACTGAGCACAGATCCCAACCCAGGGCTTGATCTCATGCCGCAGAGATCACGACCTGAGCCAAAACCAAGAGGTGAAGGCTTAGCCAGCCTCGCCATCCAGGCGCCCCTCAGCTATGGATTTCGAAGCCTCTTCCTTGAAACTTCTTTCTTCTAGACAAGAACTTCTCTAGCTTTAGCCATGTGTACTAACCTGAAGAGGTTATGTGTTAAAACACAGAATCCTGGGCCTCCCCGACCCCAGATATTCAGAATGACTCGGCCTGGGGCATGGTCCCAGATGATGCCGTTCCTACCAGTGGAACCAACTGCCTGGACAGCGGGAGGGGGGTGTCGCACCTGCAGCCCCCACCCCGAGGTGAGGAATGCTCCCTACTTACTACTGGAGGAAAGTAGGGCAATGAGGAAATAATGCAGGCATGTAATATCACAGCAAATACATTTCTAAATATTAACCCACCCCACAGGCTGCCTCCTGAGATGAATCCTCCTTTGCAAGACAAGGTTCTGAGAAGTTAGGAAACTTGTCCCAGTCATGCAGCTCTTGGCTGGCAGAGCCCGGAGTCAGGTGCTGACCAGTCTCCTTGCTCCTGGCCCACTGTGTCCACTGGGAAGCTGCATTAACGTGTGGCCTGATGGTCCCTCACAGAACCGCTATCATCTGTCCCGATAAGGGTGGTCAGTTGTGTCACCTCTGCAGAGAGAGGAAGACGTTCTCAAGCGCACAAGCATCTACCCACATGCCTGATAAATCACTGCTTCCAGGTTAAGGGGCCCGACCAGGGTGACTGAGCAGGTGGCCCGACTGGGAGAGGCGTTTCTACCCAGGTCCTCAAGGTCTTGTCCAACCTGCTCTCCTGAGAGCAAACGTTCCACGGATGGCTCAGCACCGAGTGGAATTCCCCTCTAGTTACCGAATGTCACAAGGAGCAAAGAGCTTCAACACTATGCTCAGAGTGTGGCGCCCAGACCAGCATCATCAGCCTTGCCTGGGAACAGGTTAGACACCCAGATACTTGGGTCCCACCCCAGATATACCAAAGCAGAAATGTTGGGTTTGGGGCCCGGCAATCCACATTTTAACATGCCTTCCAGAAGGTTCTGAGGTATAGCTGAGAACTACTGTTCTACTGAATTAAGCAGACTGCTAGTGGAGGACTTGACCTGGTGACATGGCGGGTTCCGGGCTCCCTGGGTGAGTTCTCACATACACCAGTGGCAGAGCAGCTGGTAAAGCATATGTTAACCCAGCTGTGAAGTCAACTGTAACTTCTCCTGCTTCACTTGGTGACAGCCTTGCCCTGGAGAGGATTTACTGCTGGCAGAGCCTCGTTGCTATGGTAACTCTTGAACCCAGCCTGGGCCTTCCCTCTGTGGGGGGTAATATTTGTGTCGATTAGACACTAGGTAAACCCAGTGTCCAGACTCTGCTCCCAGGTCTCTGCACACAGGGAAGCCTCTTTGTTGTCACTGCAGCAACAGACTGAACTAGAAGCCCTGGTCCAAGGGACCTCGTTAGCGGGTTTCTTAACAATCTTCAGCAACTTCCAATTTCCTGTTTCCAGAAAAAAAGCAAATCAAGTGTAATATATAAGGTAGGGGATTACTTCATAGAGTGGTTAAAAAAAAAAAGTCAACCTGTCTTATTTCTTGAGGAAAGATCACAGGTAAATGTGGAACAGATTTTTTTTTTTGAAGGGGGCAATAATTCACATATCAAATTCACCCCTTTTAAGTGTACAGTTTGGTGGAGGGTTTCAAAATATTTAAATTATATATATATATAGCGAGAGAGAGAGCGAGCGAGCACGCAAGTGAGTGGAGGGGCAGAGGGAGAGGGAGAGAGAGAATCTCAAGCGACCTCCCTGCTGAACACGGAGCCTGATCCCATAACCTTGAGATCATGACCTAAGCCAAAATCAAGAGTCAGATGCTTTACCGACTGAGCCACCCAGATGCCTCAGTTAGGTGGTTTTTAACTTAAAAAGTGCCACAGGGGCTCCTGGGTGGCTCAGTTGTTAAGCATCTGCCTTTGTCTCAGGTCATGATCCCAGGGTCCCGGGACTGATCTCCACATTGGGCTCCCTGCTTGGCAGAGAGCCCGTTTCTCCCTTTCCCCCTGCTTGTGTTCCCTCTCTCACTGTATCTCTGTCAAATAAATAAATAAAATCTTTTAAAAAATAAACATAAAAAAATAAAACGTGCCACAAAAAAAAAAAAAAGTGCCACAAGAGAGTGGACTGGAAGGGTAACAAGATGGTGTGGAGATGGTGGAGCTCTGTCAGCTGAAGCTTGTTGAACTTAAAGCAGGAATGTCGTGCTCATGGTTTGGAGACCAAGGGAATAAAACAAGATCTCATCAACAGGCTCCAGGCATATCTTGAAGAGGAGGCAAATGAAGATGTACTGGAGAGGAAAACAGAGGAAGAAGAACCTATCAAGGAGGAAGAACCCCCTGAGGAAACTGTGGATGAGGCAGCAGAGAAGAAAGTGGTAAAAATTACTTCTGAGATACCACAGGCAGAGAGAATGTAGAAGAGAGCTGAATGAGTCCATGTATCCATGAGTTTGGAGAGTAAGAAAGCTGCTCAGGCAGCGAGATTTGGCATTTCTTCAGTTCCATCCAAAGGCCTGTCATCTGATGCCAAGACTATGGTTAACCTGGATAAACTAAAGAAAAGAGCTCAAGGATTTGGTATGAATAATCTCCAGAAAGTCTTGAAGATGATGAGAAGCTGATAGAGAGGAAGGAGTGATTTGGGATTGTCACAAGCTCAGCTGCAACGGGAGCCACAGAGGATACAGAGGCCAAGGGCAGAGCACTTTGCGATTGTCCGATGAAAAACTCTTCCTGCTTTCTGTTCTCCAGTGGTTTCCATCTCTCAGACTTGTCTTGGTGATATATACACCTAAATGCACAGTCACGTGCCTGGGTCCTTCCCTTGCAATGAGAGAGCATGGACCCTGGTACATCCAGAAACTTCAGCAGCAATTTGACTCATTGCTGTTCCAACAACTTTAAGGTAGTTGTTCTTATGTTGTTGTTTTTTTTATTATTATTTTGCTTGTAAATAAAAAAAAATAGAAAAGAAAATGATAAATAATACATACATGCATATATACATACAAATAAACAAATAAAAAGTGCCACAAGAGAACTTTCTGGGGTGATAGAAATGTTCAGTAGCTTGTTTTGCATGATGACGTCATGGATATATATATATACTTAACAAAACTCTTCTAACTGAACCATTAAGACCTATTCATTTTATTTTATCTAAACTATACCTTAGTTTAAAAAATAATTCTAAAAGTATATGGTGCCAGGACACCTGGGTGGCTCAGTGGTTAAGCCTCTGCCATTAGCTCAGGTCCTGATCCCGGGGTCCTGGGATCGAGCCCTGCTTCCCTGCTTAGTGGGGAGCCTGCTTCTCCCTCTGCCTGCTGCTCCCCCTGGCTTGTGCTCTCTTTCTGACAAATAAAATCTTAAAAAAAAAAAAAAAGTAAATGGTGCGACTTCAAAAAAATCTGGAACACTTAAAATCTGAGAAATGTTCAGTGGTTGACTCAATGAACTTGTCTCCAAACAAGAGGCAAAAACAGGTCACATTTCCCTTGTGGTACAGATCCATTTCTCGTTTGTTGATAAGGAAAATTCAGATAAGCTAAGGTATTATAAAATAAGGCTAACTTGCCAGAGGCAATATAGCCTTAACAGACACCAAGGACTAGTATCAACCTCACAATTACATGCAACTATGTAAAGGAAAAATCACATACATTTACTTAATGTAAATACAAAAAATCCAAGTTTAATTTTTTAAACAGCATGCCCACTCCCCAAATAAGCAGCACTTCATTATATATGTATTATAAGTCATGCCAAGGGAATGAGAAAGTAGGTTTTAGCATGTCTGCAAGAGTTTTAAAATTCAGAGTTTTCCTTAATTTTATTCTAATTTTTACTTTAAAGTGTAGTAGTATGCACATGGGCAAATGATGGAATAAAACATCCACAAAACGAAACACAAAAGCTTTAGTTTCTAGAGAAAAATGGCATAATCACCCAAGGCAACTTTCTAAGCATGGGGAAAAGACAATACAAGGGCCGATGACCAGAAAATCGAATTTGATTTTCATAGCTCTCCTGGGTACATGCACTCAGCTTCACCTGCCTTGTTATTCAAATCACATATCGTCACTTCTGAGTGGGAAAATATATGTAATGTACTTGTGTGAATATAGTGATTACTAAAATACACACATTTGTCTCTAAGGATGTGTCTTTATATAAATATTTTTGTTCTTATGTGTTTTCTGGATGTGAGGTCATCTATGTGGGCTTATATGTAGGGGTTTTTATCTCTAGCTAGGTATTTGTGTAGGAGAGAGCCGGGGTGAGATGTATTTATCTATGGGTGTGTTTGTGCTCTCACAAAGGTTTAGAATTGGGGCGTTGTACACTCAAAGTGGACCAGTAACTAGAGGTAGGGATGTGTGAATTTCAAACAGGCAACGTTCCCACTAACGGAAGAATATAATTTTATTATTTTTTTTTAAAGATTTTTATTTATCTGACACAGAGAGAGCACAAGCAGGGGGAGTGACAGAGGGAAAAGCAGGCTCCCTGCTTAGCAGGGAGCGCAATGTGGGGCTCCACCTGAGGACCCTGGGATCATGACCTGAGCTAAAGGCAGATGCTTAACCAACTGAGCCACCCAGGTGCCCCAAGGACACAATTTTAAATACATTAACACCCTTCTACTTTACAGGGAAAATAATTTTTTTAAAAAAGGGAACACTTTTTGAACAACTAGTGCTGTCCACACCCAGCTGGGTACCTTACTATCTCTTGTAATTTTCACAATCAACCTAAGCAGGTACAAATTGACCCAGCTTTATAGTTGAGGAATCTGAGGTTTGTCCAAAGCAACAATAAGTGGCCAAGCAGTCTGATCTCAGAGCCTGTAATTTCTCTTTCTGCCAGAAAGTCTCAGCTAAACTACGAGACAATCTTCTCAAGGAGGAGAAAATGTTGAATGAGTATTTCATTAGACCTCGCACCGGGTTTTAGTGATATGGAATGTGATTTCAACTTTATTCAGAAAAATTTCTTCACTTCTTATTTTCACATGAGAGAATTATAGATGTTTGCTTAAGGCTGAAGGTCATAAAGCTGAAAGGACTCTGGGCTTTAGTTTAATTGTAAACTATAAAGATCTGACCCAGAAGAGCACTCCTACCTCTCTCAACTCCAGGATGCATCTCCTGGGTCTCCTCCCCTAACTGTTTCTCTCAGGCCCCATCAGGGACCAGATCCTCCCCTTCTGCACCCCCCCAGCCCCCGCTTCCTGAGGATGTTCCTTTCTGCACGGTCTTCATCTCACCTCAATGCCCTCTGCCCTCTGTAGGCTGCCTCATCCACGCCCTTGGTCTCACCCGCCCCTGGGCTCACTCCAGCTCACACCCCCTTGCAGTTCTGCAGAAGTAATCTACCTAGATAGCTCACAGGACTTTCAAACCCAGCAATTCCAAAGTCTATCTCATTTTCTTCCTTATCTACCCCTCCCTGGAACATTCCCCTTTTTTCTCCTATATTTACCGTGGCACCACCACCCACCCACCTATCCAGGTGAGAAAGCAGAGAGTCATTTGGGACATCCTCCATCTACATTCAGTAAGCCTTGAGGTCTTCCCATCGACGGCTCTCAAATACATCCTCCTTTTCTCTATTCCCTCTGCCGTTGCTTTGGTTAGTTATGACCCTCACTACCTGTTCCCTGGACCACCCCCACAGCAGCTGGGCTCTGGCCTCCAAAAAGTCCCTGCCAGTATGCATGTCCTACCCTATTTGCTGTAGCCAACAGGAAACCAGATTCCCTTCTGCCATAACTTAAACCCTTTTCTGGTTCCTTTGTACCTGCAAGCTAACAGCATAAGAGGCCCTACTGAATACTTGACATACGTGATCAGATCTACATTTCAATATTCCAATCTATACTCCAACATTAAACTCCATGGTTTTTTTTTTTTTAAGATTTTGAGAGAGGGAGGGAGGGAGCACACGCAGGGGGAGAGGGAGAAGTAGGCTCCCCGTCGAGCAGGGGGCCTGATGCAGACTCCATCCCAGGACCCCGGGATCATTACCTGAGTCAAAGGCAGGCACCCAACTGAGCCACCCAGGTGCCCCTAAATTCCATGTATTAAACGACTTAAAGTTTCCAGAAGATACGCTATTTTAGCCCTCTATGCCCTGGCAAGTATGTACTTCTACCTCAATTGAACGGATTTCCAATTATTGGTTTTTCAAGAATCCACCTTCTTTGGGAAGTTTTTATACCTTGTGCTTATCTCTCTTCTAGCTCTATCATCTCTGTATTGCTCTGATTTGTTCATTGGTGCATCTGCCTTTCCTACGTCAGATTCTTGAAGACAGCACAATGCCTACCACATGGTGAGTGCTCTGTAATGGTACAATTTCTTAAATATTAAGTTATGAGATCTCAAATTTTAAAAATTCAAAGGCCACACCCAAGAGACTCTTATCCAGCTCGAACTCCATTGGGATAGCAGTTCTACACAAGCTCCTTCCAAGTCATGCTGATGACCACATATTTGTCAAGTATTCAGTACAGCAACCTAGCAACCAAATACAACAAGGGGCTCTTGGAATAGAAGTACAGCTATAAAGGACATTAATATTAGAGAGAATGGAAATGGGTTGTATGGCAGGTGATATTATTGAATTGTTAATCTTTTTAGGAATGATGGTATTACAATCGGCTACAATGTCCTTTCCCTAGGCATAAACTTTATGAGGTCTGTACTTAAGTTTGTATTTATTTTTGAGAGAGAACAAGTGAGCGAGCATGTGCACATGAGGGCTGATACAGGGGGCAGAGAGGAAGAGGGAGCAAGAGAATCTCAACCAAGCTCCATGCCCAGCATGGAGACTGACAAGGGCTTGATCTCATGATCCGTGCCAGAGTTGGGCACTTGAACCAACTGAGTCACCCAGGTGCCCCTCAAAGAGTTCATTTTAAAAGGAGCAAAATAATATAGAGAGCAAATGCAGCAAAATTTTCAATAAAAAGTAGTATTCTTTGTACTAATTTGCCAACTTCTCTGCATATCTGAAAGTTCTCAAAACACATTTGGGGCAAATGCTAAGAACATAACCAAAAATAAAATCTGTCTTTTGAAATTTAAGTATTAATACTGCTCTTGGGGTTTCTCCTGCCCAAACCCACTGCCTGGTACCTTCTATTGCCATGTTCACCCCTTAAAACCACTGCATTTCCATAATTTTGTGTTTTTAAGGTTGCAAGGTACAGCTACCCCTCACAAAACACTCGAGTTTGCTCTCCTAGTTGGCCAACCGTCGCAAGACCGTTTATTTCCCTAAACGGCAGCATATTGCATTTTATAAACCTAAGCAAATGAAACTGTGCTTTCTCACTGGTCCATGTACTATCTTGACATCAACTACTGGAGCTTTTCATACGGGAAGACTTGAGGTGATTAAGGAAATCACGTCTGAGGGATTAAAGTCTGGCAAGAGCTAGTTATTTCCAGGAGGGGAGAGGATAGCCCTTCTCTTAAATTTCTACTACATTCAGACCAGTTTTTAAAAGGCATTTATCACCTTTCTCTAAGAGTTGAATTTAGATATATGCCCCAAAGAAATGAAAATATATGGTTCCACAGAAACTTGGGACATGGTGGTCCCAGCGCTATTATTCATGTAACAGCCTAAGTGGAAACAGTCCAAATGTCCATCAAATGATGGGTAAGCAAAATGTGGAATATCCATACAGTGGAAAATTAATCATAAAAAGGAATAAAATATGCTTACGTGGCACATGGATGAATCTTGAAAACAATCAATGGAGCTCATACAAAGGTTATGTAACATTTCATTTATATGGAATATCCAGAATGGAAAATTAGTAAGACTAAGTTTATTAGTGTCTGACTGGGGCAGAGAACAGAGGGGTCAGGATGGGAGAATGACTGCCAAAGGTATGGGGGCGGGGGGGGGGGGATAGAAATATTCTGGAGTCAGATGGAGATGGTTGTAAAACTGTTGTGTGAATATACTAAAAACCAATGAAATGTGCACTGCACATCAATGAATACTATGGTATCTAGGTTATATTTCAATTTTTTTTAAAGGTAATGGAGGGGCACCTGGGTGGCTCAGTGGGTTGAGCCGCTGCTTTCCACTCAGGTCATGATCTCAGGGTCCTGGGATCGAGTTCCACATCGGGCTCTCTGCTCTGCAGGGAGCCTGCTTCCCTCTCTACTTGTGATCTTTGTTAAATAAAAAAAGTCTTAAAAAAAAAAAATGTAATGGAAAGCAGTACCTACTCAGTCCCATTTTTAAGAACAGTCAAGGGGGGAGCCCAGGGCATGCTGGGTTTGGTTGCCCTTTCAGTCTTCCAAGTCACCACTGGCCAGAGTGAAGTGTCCCCATCCTGCGAAGTGTGGCCAAAGCTCCCCATCACCCCCCCCAACCCTTGCAGGGTACCTATGTTAGCTTTGGTACCTGAAGGGCCCATCTGGGCATGCCCCACATTCCTACTCACCACTGTAATCCCAGCGCTTCCTTCCAAGACCAATTGTCATGGTGGTCTCATTCCCTTATCTTCATTTTCCTCATTGTGCTCACCATTTTTTATTCATCTTCTTCCTAAATTTGGTTTTGTTCATTGCTTTATCTCACCTGCACAAGCATGGTGTGCAGCTAACAGCAGTGGCTCAATAGTATAATTTCTGGTGAATGAGTACACTTGTCAAAAGCATTTACACAAAAATTCGCACCGTGTATTTTTTTTTTTTAAAGATTTTGACAGAGAAATCACACGTAAGCAGAGAGGCAGGCAGACAGGGGGGGAAGCAGGCTCCCTACTGAGCAGAGAGCCCAATGCGGGCCTTGATCCCAACATCTTGCCAATCATGACCTGAGCTATGGCAGAGCCAAGGCAGAGGCTTAACCCACTGAGCGACCCAGGTGCCCTGCACTATGTATTAATTTAAAAATGAAGCTCTATGCTGCAAAATGTGTTTTTCTCCCATAAAAGGACATTCTCCTTCATTTAAATATGTATCTTTAAAAAATCTCACACAAGTAGTATTTTATTATAGACAATTTAGGTTATAAATCTTTACACGCTTTTAGGAAAACATTCAGGCATCATAAACATAAAAACCTCAATATGCAAATTAAATTTACAACGAGAAAACAAACACAAACTTATTTTTGAACTACGTGGCTATTGCTACACTACCCTTATAACTCCTATCCAGAGTCCAAAAATGTAGTCAAGCCCTAAAAATGTAGCAGAAGCATTTCCGCACACTGGTATCCATAATCTAGTTTGTGCAGCAATGTTTCCACTAGATTCATAGAGTATTTTTTGGAAGAAAGAAGCAAAAGCTGGTCATTTGGTGGCTTTTCTGACTTTCTGCAATTCTTCAATGGGTTTCCACTCTTGGTTGATGGTTAGAAGCTTGGGAAAAAAAAAAAAAGAAAGAAAAAAGGAAATTTTTTATTTTATTTATTTTTTTTATTATTTTATGATCTGTCCTTCATCCTCCTGTCCCTTTTTTGGGATTCTCCACACTCCCTTGGAAAAAGCATCACCATAATAGGTATAAAAAAGAACCATCTCTAAAGACATACACAAAACAGTAATGTGGGCCCTAAAGAACTTGTGGGTTCCCAAGTACCATAGGATCAGAAAGAAACGTCATATATATTTTCCCACTTTCACGTAACAGGTTCTAGGTTTTTGAGTTCCCCATGGCTTTATGTGAACTCTTCTAAGTTCAAAAAGTTTGTCTACCCCCGGTGAGTGGCCGTAGAATGCTCCAGCACAGGGGCGTGGCACATAGCAGGCTCTTAACCAAACTTCCTCACTGTAACTCCGCAACAAAAGGTACAAATGATCTAAGTTAAGCAATAAGGGAAAAGGGGCAGAGCTGTGGACAGTCCTTGACTTCCAAAAAGCTCAAATTCAGAGGTTCTCATTTATCCTCACATGTTTTCTAATGCTACAGGATCCAGGAGATATAGGTAGGTTTTTTTGTTTTGGCTTTTTTAAATTTTAAACTGAATTCCAGTTATCATTAACATATAATGCTTGATTCAGGCATACGACAATTCTCTACATTACTCGAAGCTCATGATTCAATAACTCTATGCATTACTCAGCACTCATGGCAAGTTCACTTAATCCCCATCACCTACTTCCCCCATCCCCCACCCAGCTCCCTCTGGTAACCCCTTGTTTTTTCTCTACAGTTAAGAGTCCGTTTCTTGGTTTGCCTTTTTCCCCCTTTGCTCATTTGTTTCTTAAATTCCACGAATGAGTGAAATCATACGGTATTTGTCTTGCTCTGACTTATTTTGCTTAGAGATGCAGGTAGTTTTGAAGATTCTAAATGTCCTTCATTAGGTCAAACTCTGCTATTTCAGTGTTTTGTTAAAAAAAAAAATTTCCTGACTGACATTAAGTAGTGTTAGTTTCAACAGACTCAGTATTTCTTATTTCCAAAATATTCAAAATGTTACAAAATTTTTGCTAGTCTTCAAAGAATGAGTGCCTGTTAGTTGATTTTGCTTGAAGAAAAGGCCACTCCTGTTTCCCACAGCTCATTATTTTTCCCAACAGACCTTATACTAACTTTAGATAAATGATACCATGAGATAAAATATCACAATAATGATTAAAGTTAACATTTGAGTAGGTACTCTGGGCCAGCCACTATGCTAAAGGTTTTTATGTATTTTACATTCTTTAATCCTCTTAACTCTGAGGTACAGCCCTATTATTGAGCCCACTTTAGAGATTCTGAGAGCCTCAAAAAGGCCATGTTGTCCAAAATCACCTGTGAATAATGGAACAAGGGCTTGATAGATCTCTACAACTCCATAGCACTCCCCTTACCACTACACTAAACAGGACTCTAAATGTGAAAAGTTATTAAATCCATTTTGCTGACAAGGGTGTTAAAGCTCAGGCTAAATGTAAATCACCTTAAAAAAAAAATTTATCTCAGAGCACAAGCTGGAGGAGGGGCAGAGGGGCAGAACCTCAAGCGTACTCCGTTTTGAGTGCAGAGCCCAACATGGGGGCTTGATCCCATGACCCTGGTATCATGACCTGAGTGAAATCAAAAGTCAGACAGTTAACCAGCTGAGCCACCCAGGCATCCCGTAAACCACTTTATAATACAGCAATACCTTTCTGGGTACACTAGGGTCCACAGTTTCCCAAGGTTCTGGATTTCTTTTCCGATCAATGCTAAAAATAAAAGGAAGCTGATTAAACACTAAAGTAGGTGAATTTATACATTTTTATTTATTTTTTGTTTTTTAAAAGATTTTATTTGGCAGAGAGAAAGAGAGGAGAAGGGAGGGAGAGCGAGCGAGCACACAAGCAGGGGCAGCAGGAGGCCGAGCAGGCAGAGGGAGAAGCAGGCTCCCTGCTGAGCAAGGAGCCAGATGCACTACTCAATCCCAAGACCTAAGCTGAAGGCAGGACCTTAACCAGCTGAGCCACCCAGGTATCCCTAAATGTAAGTGAATTTAAATAAACTCTGACACTGGGTCTGTAAACAAGCTGGGACATTATAGAACAGATCCAGACTGATAAACAGGCATTAGTCAGTTAGTTCACTGAAACTGATGGAAGGTTGAGTAAGGGAGCCTCAGGATTTGGCTCAAATGTTGAGGTCCAGTTCCTCTGAGGGTAGAAGCTCTGTGTTCCCTTTGTTGGGCGGGATGGGAGAATATTCCCATAAGCTGAAGAGCAGCAGTCAGGGTTTGGAAGTGTTAGGCTAAGAGCAATAAAAAAAAAAACAAAAACAGTATTCTCGCTCTGGTTTCTGAGACAGGCAGAAGGGCTGGGGTTGAACTCCGTATAAGTGGTGAACTGCATGGTGCAAGTCCCCTCTGCCAGGACCTGGCTTTATTTATCCCCCTTTCAGTCCTGCTCTGGGTCAAGATCAGTTTCCAATTTTTCTCTTCTTCATATTCCAGGTCCCGTGGTATCTGATCTTACACAGAGCTGAGATTAGGTTCACTGTAGACAACTCAATCTATATACTCTACCACATTAAGATACTCTACCACATTAGGAAAGATCTAATAAACTGTGATATTAAAATAATGATTTAAGTTTGATGATAAATAACCCAAAAGACCATTTAATAACTTTAAATTTCACAACTTAAAAAAAAATCACACTTTACTTCACTGCACAAGTGGAAGAGGGCCAATGGATGAAAGGGTATACAAGGAACAAACTAATTTTATCAGCATAATTTAACAGTCTCCTGGTTATCAGAAAGCTTTCTAGTCCCATGTTTGACATTCTTATCCTAGAGGTAAAGCTAGGAAACGGATACCACGCATTTCATTACTAAGGTCAACTTAACACTGCTAAAAACGTTTTTATAAATGCCTACTTACATCACATCAGTTTTTTGAAGGGAATATACAGCAAAAGACAAAGCTCCACCCGCTGCTGTGGTCATGATCAGCACCAAAGGAATAAGCTAACAGAGAACAGGTGGAGGATAAATATTCTGATGTTTCAATGTGAAACACGTGAAATTTAACACAACTAAATATCACTTAATACTTTCTTCAAAATCTGCACCTTTATCTTTAAAAAGTAGTTTTAAGTCAAGAATTTCAATGGTCTTAAAAACTTACTTCCTTCTTTTTCCTCAGGAGTTGGAGAAAGTTCATGATGACTTCAGCGTACAACGCCAAATCTAGAATTTAAAAGATAAGAGAAAATTCAAGATACTGATCAAAACTTCAGCCACTCCGACCCAACCTGGGGAAGGCCAACTGGCCAACGTCCTCCCCACAACGTCCTCCTGAAGTCACCGGCAGCTCACCTGGGAGGCGGGGCTGCTACACTCGCGCGGACGATGCAACCGCCCCAGACGGAATTGGGTCCCTGAGTCCGCCCTTATATACTGATCACCAAGGATGGGCCGGGCTAAGGCACTCTAATCACGCGGACCCGGCTGGGGGTGTGCGGGGCTGACTCTTTCCCCGCTGTGCGTCCGACTGTCGGGCGCCCCCTGTAGGACATCCTCCCCGCGGACGCGACGCAGCCAAAAGCGGGCACTGGCGCCCTCTGCTGCCAGGCGTGGTCCTTCCCCGTCGCCCGGCGAGCGCAGAGGCTCCGCGTTTTCGGTGCCTGGGACCCGGCCCAGCGCCTGCAAGGAAGTGGGCCCTGAGAACAAGCGGAGCTCGGATGGCCAAGGCCTGGGTGAAAAGCGGGACCTCTAAAAGGCAACCCGGAAAAGGAGCCGCGGAGCTGGGGGCGGGGGTACGGTGGGGCTCCCAGGTGCAGGCAGGTAAATTAAAATCAATCCAATCACATTAAAAGCTCCGGCATGTGATGCAGCGCACATATGGAGATAATTAAATTGTAATATCCATTTCAGAAGAACTCCCATGGTGTTGATTTGTTCCATTAAAATTTTTAAATTTCCACTCCCCTCCTTCCCCCATTTCTTTAAATGGAAAAAATCAGGAGGTGAGGGAGAAGAAACAGAACCAGCTTTGGAAACATTTCCATCTCGGAAACGACAGTCTTTGCTTTCGTCGAGATCTCCTTTTAACTCGCCCCTAAACTACCAGCCTTGCCTTGCACAGAGCATGCAGGAGGTTGCAAAACACGGAAATGCTAACCCTTCCGTTAAACCAAGGCCTAGTGCCAGACTCTGGATCTGAATCTTTCTGGCGTTTTTGCAAGGCGGTTATGTTATTTAGACTCAGAGAGACTCGAGTCACGTAGCCAGTTAGTGGCGGGCATGTAATCAGAACCCAGGTGAGTCTGGCACCCAACACCGGCGGTGCTTTCGGCACCACGCTCTCAGCTCCTGCAGTTAAGCCAAGAGCCACTAGCTCGGTTATTTTAAAACAATTATTTTAAAGCTCTTTGAAGTTCAAGCTATGGGTTAACCTTAAAATGGAAACATCTGGGATGCAGCTCAGGTTGTGGATCAAGACCTCCATCAGCCCCTTGCTCAGTGGGGAAGCTGCTTCTCTGTCTGCCTGCAACTTCCCCTGCTTTGTGCTGTTTCTCTGACCTAGATTAAAAAATCTTAAAAAAGAACAAACCTCTTTATGTCCTCTGGAAAGGGCCAGGGCCAGATCTGTTTCATCCCATTTTAGTTCTAGGCATAGGCTTTGCAGTGAAACAGACATGAACTTGGAGCCCACCCTGCCACACTTTATCAGCTGAATGACTTCGAGGAAACTACTTAACTTTATTGAGTCTCGACTTATAAATCTGTAAAATGGGGACAAACCTAGCATAAGAGAAGGTTGGAAAAACTGTTAGAAGGTATGTTAAGTGCATGGCATTCTGCCTTGCTTGTAGTAGGCATTTAATAACTAGTAATTATTATTCGCAAGGATTTGTTTTGTTTTATACAGGGCAGGTGATAAACATAGCTTCACACCCACTTATTCTGATAAGGGTTTTTACTGTGTGACCTCAGCACTGTAACTGGAGACATTTTCTGGTCGGTTAGGTTCATTATTCAGTTCAAAGAAAACTCAACACTAATTCTCTGTGGTTTGTATTATATACAATCAAAGGAGCCTTTTAATACTCCTTCTGCAGGATTTCTAAAATTACTTTTGTCAGAAGTTTCTTAAAAAGCCCCATTTTTTAATAATTAAAGATAAGTGCTTCCAGGAAGGAAAGGAAGAAAAAATGAAGGGGGAGAGAAGGGGAAGGAGGAAGGGAGAAAGAAATTTTACATGAAATCTATCATGTCCCCAGATTAAAATTATAGTGTGTAGCCCTTGACCACTCACGACTTTAAACTCAGAGCCCTGTTTTGCCAATGTCCTTTCTTTTAACAATGCAGTATAGTTTTGTGACAGTCTAGGCATTAACCTAGAGACAGGGGCACAGTAAACTTAGAAGATTAATAAGATGAGGGGTGCCTGGGTAATTCAGTCCTTAAGTGTCTGTCTTTGGCTCAGGTTGTGATCCTAGTGTCCTGGGATAGAGCCCCACATGGGGCTCCCTGCTCAGTGGAGAGCGCCTACTTCTCTCTCTGCCTGCCACTCCCCATGGTTGTGCTCTCTCTGACAAGTAAAATCTTTTCTAAAAAAGGTCAACATACATATACTTTCTTCCCAAGTTATGGTATTTAATATACTTTTTAGCTTATTAGGTATAAAGTCTTTTATTTACAGGAAATTACACAAACTCTAAAAGTGCGAAGTTGCAAACTATAGGGCAAGTTTACAGTTAATCCTTGGTCAGGGATATAATGGTCATACACCCTCTAAGTTAGAAAATCCTTGTTTCTGAAATAAGTTTTCATATAAAGTCAAGTCCTCATGACTTAAGGATGGCTTTACAGTCCTCAGTGATTTTAGAAAGTGCTCTTGCTTCACTGTGGTTGCTTCTAATCCATTTTCTTGCAGAGCCAGCAAGGCAGCCTGTAAGAAACAAACAACAGGAAATAATTAATGTGCTTCTTTAAAAAAATTTTTTTTAAAGATTTTTAAAATTTTAGAGAGAGAACACAAAGGAGGGGCAGATGGAGAGGGAAAAGCAGCCCACCCCCCCCCAACCTGCTGAGCAGGGAGCCCGATGTGGGGCTCGATCCAGGACCCTGGGATCATGACCTGAGCCAAAGACAGCTGCTTAACTGATGGAGCCACCCAGGTGCCCCACAATTTATGGTAATAATTCAAAATCTGAGGGTAAAAACCTCAGTCCCACTTCTTAGAATTCCCATATTCATGACACTATAAAATTAAAAAGTTAAGGTAATTTTAATAAAATTAAAAGTTTCATTAAAAATAAAATTAAAAGTTGTCTTAACAGACCATAATTTCTTCTACATTAAATTCTACCCTTAAATGGGAAAAAAGAAATAGCAAGTTGCAGCAAAATATACACAGTATGAGCCCATTTATATATTTAAGGATGAGAGACTATACTCCTAGCCTTATAGTAGGAGTTTCTGAACAGGACACAGCACTGATCACAAAGCACAAGACCAAACACATGCTCTATAACTCTGCAATTCTCTTTGTAGGTTTATACATATATATATAACAGAGGTAAGTACACATATGTACTAACAGACATGTACAAGATTGTTCATAGCTGAATTTGTAACAAAAAAAGTAGTTTGGGTTACTTTTTTGCTATAAATTCTGCTATGAACAATATTCCAAAAAGATAGATGAATGTTGCAGTATATTCCTAAACTAGAATATTACAAAGTGATGTAAATGCGCGAACTACCCCATATGCAAAACCACAGATGAATTTCACAAACATGATCTTTTTTTTTTTTTTTTTAAGATTTTATGTATTTATTTGACACACAGAGAGATAGACAGTGAAGGAATACAAGCAGGGGGAGTGGGAGAGGAAGAAGCAGGCTTCCTGCTGATTAGGGAGCCCGATGGGAGGCTCCATCCCAGGATCCCGGGATCATGACCTGAGCGGAAGGCAGACGCTTAACTGAGTTACCTAGGCGCCCCTTCACAAACATAATCTTGAGTTAAAAAAGCAAATATAGAAGTATATATAGTCCTATTTATATAAAGTTCAAAAGCAGACAAAACTAATCTCCAGTGCTGTAAATCAGGAGTGTGGTTCCCTTTTGGAAGGAAGATTGGGAAAGCCCCAAGAGGAGCCTCCAGGGCACTGATAACGTTCTCTCTCTAGTTAAGAAAGTGTGTTCATTTTATGTTAATTCAATTAACTATGCCCTGATGATCTGTGCTTTTTCTGAATAGCATTTAATAAAAGTTTATGGAAAGGGAAACACCTATGATGGATTCTTTTGGTTTCAAAACAAAGTGTAAATCTCTTAAAATGGCTTACAAGGACCTGTGTGATTTGGCCACTGTCCAGCTCTGAAGTGTCATGTTCTCTCTCACTCGAGTCACCTGCACATTTTGTTCCCTCTGCCTCAATGCCACCCCCAGTTCCCTCCCTTAGCCTACCTCTCTCATCATCCTTCCAATTTCCCCTTACACATGCCTTCTCTCAGAAAGCCTTCTCTGATGCCCCCAAGTCTGGTTCCATGTCCTTCCCAGGTGCTCCCGCAACACCCTAAACTTCCTGATTCACTACATATTTTTTTTTAATATTATTTATTTATTTATTTATTTGACAGACAGAGATCACAGCTAGGCAGAGAGGCAGGCAGAGAGAGAGGAAGGGAAGCAGGCTCCCTGCTGAGCAGAGAGCCCGACGCGGGGCTCGATCCCAGGACCCCGGGACCATGACGTGAGCCCAGGGCAGAGGCTTTAACCCACTGAACCACCCAGGCGCCCCTCACTACATATTTTCAACTGCCAATGCAGTATGACAATTTGCCTCTCTGCAACCTGCCACAAACCTGTAAGCTTGGGAAGGGAAAGAAAGGGTCCCTATCTGTCCGTTTCACCTTACACAGTGCTTGCCACATAGGAGGTCTTTCAGTAAATGCTGCCAAGTGAATGAATGCAATCGTCCCTCAGAATAATATGCTGCTCAAAATATAACTTTAATAACTAATGAGGAATTGTACTGGTCACGTAAGCTTAAGGATGACCTTGAGAAAAACATGTACTAGCAACAGGCCTCTGGTGGAGGGGATGATACTCGCCCTTGAAGCCAAGCAGCTGGGGATGCCCGGCCAGCTCAGGGCGGGACATCCCTGCTTCCCTTTTTCCTTGTCTCCTGTACCTCAGAGAAAGCCTGCTGTTAAGGTAATCCCTTTAAGTGTGCTAGCACAACTACAAATCCAAGCTGCTGGACCAGACACGCCTTACTCTTCTTCTTGTTTACCTCGTTTACCTCTAAAACTTGTGACCAACATCTGACTCACATTCCTTCTTGTTTACGTACTAGACCTATGGTTATTGTATAACCTTCTTTTCTTCTCCTTTGTTGGTACCTTGTATCTAATAAATACTGGACTGAGGAGTTGTTTGGGTGACAGTCCTTCCAGCTGTTGTCCCCTGCTCCCTCTCACAGCTGACTTGTTTGTGCCTCATTCTTCTCCCGTGCGTAGTTAGGAAAGTGGCAAATGAAGATCTGAATAAGTGAAGAAATGCTGTCAACCATACATTCCCTCACTAATTAACTTACTTCTTTGCAAAGATTTCCAAGATCAGCACCAGAGAAAAAACAGGTTTCTGCTGCTAGGTTTTCTAAGGAAACATCAGGCCCCACTGGCATGTTTTTTGTATAGACTTTCAAAATAGAAAGCCTACCCTGGAAAAAAAAAATTAAGAACAATATGTTTATAATCTTACAACATTTATATTAGACACAAATCTATATTAAAACATTTTAAGTTAGTGTTTCCTGTCATACTGCACCAGAAGTATATATATTTATTTAATAAACAAAATCACTTCTGAAGAGGTAAGAAAGAGTAACTCATCAATGGCTCATATGATAATGGCAAAAATTACATGATAAATTTTAGTATTTTTAAAAATTTTTTTTAAAGATTTTTATTTATTTGTGTGTGTGTGTGAGAGAGAGAGAGAGAGAGAGCATAAGCAGGCAGAGTGGTAGGCAGAGGCAGAGAGAGAAGCAGGCTCCCCACTGAGCAAGGAGCCCGACGCGGGACTCGATCCCAGGATCCTGGGATCATGACCTGAGCCACCCAGGCGTCCCAATATTTTAAAAAAATTTTTAGCGGCGCCTGGGTGGCTCAGTGGGTTAAAGCTTCTGCCTTCGGCTCGGGTCATGATCCCGGGGTCTTGGGATCGAGCCCCCGTTGGGCTCTCTGCTCAGCAGGGAGCCTGCTTCCTCCTCTCTCTCTCTGCCTGCCTCTCTGCCTACCTGTGATCTCTGTCAGATAAATAAAATCTTTAAAAAATTTTTTTCTTTTAAATAGACAATTGTAGATAAATTTCTTTTAGAAACATTAAGTCCCTATTTTGGGTACAAATAGTGTTATCAGACATGACTTAAGAAGCAAAAACATGGGGCGCCTGGGTGGCTCAGTGGGTTAAGCCGCTGCCTTCGGCTCGGGTCATGATCTCAGGGTCCTGGGATCAAGCCCCGCATCAGGCTCCTTGCTCAGTGGGGAGCCTGCTTCTCTCTCTGCCTCTGCCTTCCTCTCTGCCTGCTTGTGCTCGCTCTCTCTCTCTCTCTCTCTCTCTCTGTCAAATAAATAAATAAATAAATAAAATCTTAAAAAAAAAAAGGCAGCAAAAACATGAATTATATAGACATGATTTAAAAATAAATAATATTGGGCGTCTGGGTGGCTCAGTGGGTTAAAGCCTCTGCCTTCGGCTCAGGTCATGATCTCAGGGTCCTGGAATCGAGCCCCGGATCAGGCTCTCTGCTCAGCAGGGAGCCTGCTTCCCTTCCTGTCTCTCCGCCTGCCTCTCTGCCTACTTGTGATCTCTGTCTGTCTGTCGGATAAATAGATAAAATCTTAAAAATAAATAGTATTTAATTTTTAAAATTTTATTTATTTATTTATTTTTTTTTAGGAAGGAATGAAAAAGTTCATCTTTGTTTTTAACCATTCCCTGACAGTGGCTGTGGATGTTAAGGGCAAAGATTTACTGATTCTTATATGGATACATTGTATAATCTCTCTAATCTCAGACTTTCCCACTGTAAAATAAGGATACTGATGCAAATCATCTCCAAAATGCTTTTAACACTTTGGGATTCCTCCATTCTTGTTGTAACAAGCTTGGTATTTTGAGTCTGCCACACAATGAAATAAGGTAATACTTTACTTATAGGCATATGTTTCTCTGAAAATACGCCTAGAGTATCCAGCAAAAGCAGATCAAAATTGTGATTTTATGAAGGACCACCAGGCAAGGGAAGACTGCAGAACCCAGTGTAAGATACATACATATATATTTAGCTTGGAATTCAATTCTGTTAGGCTCCTTAAAGCTCAGATATTGATCTGTTCAGAATCCACACACAAAGATTAAACATACACAGTGATTACCTTTTCATCTGGAGGTGGAATATAAATAATCTTATCTAATCTTCCAGGTCGTAACAAGGCATCATCTAACACATCAGGTCTATTTGTTGCAGCAACAATCATGACACTTCTGTTAAAAACTTCTTGAAACTCTGAGGAAAAACACCAACCCAAAGTAATGTCAGTAAGCTGGCCAAATTATAAATCAAATGGTCGATTTATTTTTAAATAAGCATATTCTTTTCTTGGGACTGAAGTGCTTATACCTCCTATCCAGACCACCTTCTTGATATCAATATATGCTAAAACAAATTATTAATCAAAGAACTACTGTGTGTGTGGTGAAGGGACTGGCCATTCCTTAGGGACATCTGTCCACATGAGAACCAATGGAAAATCTTATACCACCACAGCAGAGAACACCTACTGAACGCACCTGAGCCCCAAAGAATGATTACAACCTAAGTGGATGATTTGAAAAGACAAAGCATATGACTAACAGGTGGAGATGTATGGCTATGAATCACTCTGGCTCTTATGTCCTGCAAGAGAGAGATTTACTTTGCTTTTTATTTATTTTTCTCTCGAAAGGCAGAAATATGACAACATAAGCTGCAAATATGACAACTAGATAAAGGTAAGAAATATAGAAAAGCAGCCAGAGCAAAGCCATACACCCACTGAGCATTCAAAATTATTGAACTCCCAACAAATAAAAGTTCAGAACCAGATGGCGTCTAGGTGAATTCTACCAAACATTTACAGAAGAGTTAAGACCTATTCTCAAACTATTGCAAAAAACAGAAGAGGAAGGAAAACTTCCAAAATCATTCTACGAGGCCAGCATTACCCTGATACCAAAAACAGATAAAGATACCACAAAAAAAGAGAACTAAAGGCCAGTATCTCTAATGAACATTAGATGCAAATATCCTCAACAAAATACTAGTAAACCAAATTCAACAATACATTAAAAAAAAAATGATGCATCATGATCAAATGGATTTATTCCTAGAATGAAAGGGGGGTTCAATATTTACAGATCAATCAACATGATACATCAGTAAGAAAAAGGTTGACAACCATATGATCACTTCAAAAGATGCAGGAAAAGCACCTGACAAAGCACAACATCCATTCATGATAAAAACCCTTAACAAAGTGTAGGTTTAGAGGGAACAGACCTCAACATAATAGAGGCCATATAAAAAAACCCCACAGCTAACATCATAGTCAATGGTTAAAAACTGAGAGCTTTTTCCTAAGGTCAAGAATAAGACAAGGATGTCCACTCCACCACTTTTATTCAACACAGTGCTTGAAGTCCTAGCCACAGCACTCAGACAACAAAAAGAAATAAAGACATCCAGAATGGCAAGAAGAAATCAAACTTCCACTATTTGCAGATGAGATGATACTATATACAGAAAACCCTAAAGACTCCACCAAAAACCCACCAGAACAAACAAATGAATTCTGTAATGTCACAGGATACAAAATCAATGTACAGAAATCTGTTGCATTTCTATACATTAGTAATGAGGCAGCAGAAAGAGAAATTAAGAAAAGAATCCCGTTTACAATTATATCAAAAATAATAAAATACCTAGGACTAAACTCAACCAAAGAGGTAAAAGATCTGTATTGTGAAAACTATAAACAGCAATGAGAGAAATCAAAGATGACATAAACAAATGGAAAGACCATCCATGCTCATGGATTTGAAGAACAAATATTGTTAACATGCCCATACTACCCAAAGCAATCTACAGATTTAACGCAATCCATATAAAAATATCAACAGCCTTTTCCACAGAACTAGAAAAAACAATCCTAAAATTTGTATGGAACCACAGAAGACCCTGAGTAGCCAAAGCACCTTGAAAAAGAAAAAAAAAGTTGGAGGCATTACAATTCCAGATTTCAAATTGTATTACAAAGCGGTCGTCATCAAAACAGTGTGGTACTAACACAAAAAGAGACACATAGATCTATAGAACAGAACAGAAAGACCAAAAATCAGCTCAGAAATGAGCCTACAATTATACAGCCAACAAATCTTTGACAAAGGAGTTAAGAATATGCAATGAGAAAAAGACAGGCACTTCAACAAATGGTGTTGGGAAAACCAGACAGCAACAACGCAAAAGAATGAAACTTTCTTGCCTTTAAAAAAAAAAAGATTAATGTATTTATTTGAGAGAGAGAGCATGTGAATGGGTAGAGAGGCAGAGGGAAAGGGAGAAGGAAAGAATCTTTTCAGATTCCCCACAGAGCTCAGAGCCCCACACAGGGCTCAATATCATGACCTGAACATCATAACCTGAGCTAAAATCAAGAGCTGGATGCCTAACTGACTGAGCCACCCAGTAACCCTGAAACTGGACCACTTTCCTTCCTTTTTTTTTTTTTAAATTTTAATTTTTTTGTTTATTTGCCAGAGAGAGAGAGAGAGAGAGAGCATACACAAGCAGGCAGAGTGTCAGGCAGAGGCGGAGAGCGAAGCGGGCTTCCTGCTGAGCAAGGAGCCGGATGTGGGACTCGATCCCAGGACTCTGGGAGCATGACCTGAGCCGAAGGCAGCAGCTTAACCCACTGAGCCACCGAGGAATCCCCTGGATCACTTTCCTAAACCACACACAAAAAACCCCAAAATGGGTTAAGGATCTAAATGTGAGACCTGAAACCATAAAAATCCCTTGAGAGCGCACAGGTAGTAATTTCTCTGACATGAGCCATAGCAACATCTTTTTTGTCTCCTGATGCAAGGGAAACAAAAGCAAAAATAAACTACTGGGAGACTACATCAAAATAAAAACCTTCTACACAGCAAAGAAAATAATCAACAAACTAAAAGACAACCTACTGAAGGCAGAGATATTTACAAATGACATATCCAATAAAGGATTAGTACCCAAAATATATAAATAACTTATATAACTCCACACACAATAATCCAATTTAAATATGGGCAAAAGACATGAACAGACATCTCTCCAAAGACATACAGATGGCTAACAGATACATGAAAAGAAGCTCAGTATCACTCATCATCAGGGAACTGCAAATCAAAACCGCAATGACATATCACCTCACACCTGTCAGAATACCTAAAATAAAAAACACAAGGAACAACAAGTGTTGGTGAGGTTGTAGAGAAAAAGGAACTCTTTTGCATTGCTAGTGGAAATGCAAACTGGTACAGCCACTTTGGATAACAGTATGGAATCTCCTAAAAAAAATTAAAAACAGAAGTACCCTATGATCCAGTAAATTGCACTACTGGGTATTT
Source organism: Lontra canadensis (assembly GCF_010015895.1). Classification (NCBI taxonomy): domain Eukaryota; kingdom Metazoa; phylum Chordata; class Mammalia; order Carnivora; family Mustelidae; genus Lontra; species Lontra canadensis. The sequence goes on from NW_022631006.1 coordinate 15,858,966, forward strand.
ACCCAAAGACTATGAAAATACTAATTCGAAGGGATATATGCACCCCGATGTTTACTGCAGCATTATTCACAAGAGTCAAATTATGGATGCAGCCCAAGTGTCCATCAATAGATGAATGGATAAAGAAAATATGGTGCGTGCGTGTGCGCACGCACACACACACACACACACACACACTGATATTACTCAGCCATAAAAAAGAATGAACTCCTGCCATTTGCATCATGGATGGCTCTAGAGTATAGTATAATGCTAAGTGAAATAAGCTATTCAGAGAAAGACAAATACCATATGATCTCACTTATATGTGGAATTTAAGAAACAAAACAAAGGAAGAAAGAGTGAGAGACAAACCAAAAAAACACACTCTTAACTATAGAGGACAAACAGAGAGGAGGGGAGGTGGTGGGGAAGTAGGTGATGGGGATTAAAGAGTACCCTGATCTTGATAAGCACTGAATAATATATGAATTGTGGAATCACTATACTGTACACTTGAAACTAATATAATACTGTATGTTAACTACAATGGAATTTTTAAAAAATTTCTTTTAAATTGAACTGAATACCAGAGTGGTTCCCCAGTAATGTGATCTCTTGAAGTAGTGAATTCCCTGTATCTGCAAGTATTTTAGCAGAGGCTGACTAATCACTGGTCAGATACTGTAGAAGGAATTCCTGAATTATGACAAAATTTGATTAGAAAACCTTAGGGACTCTTCAAATTCTAGTGTTCTGTGATCTTAAGAAGCTGTAAGATTCTTCTTCCATGGAATGATTTTTCAAATGGCAAACAAGATTAAAAACGAGGAAAGAATAAAAGAAAAATTATCCACTGGAAAACTTAAGGATATCAAATTCTATCTAGAAAGAGACTCAGAAGGGAGGCAGGGACTTCCAAAAGTTTAATTTCATTATAGTTTAATTTCATTATAACTAAGGAAACCCATTCCTCAAGAAAATTAGAAGTTTTAAATTACTAAGATCTGGTAATAACAATGTTTTGTTTTGTTTCATATAAAAATTTTTAGAAAGGGATGAACACTGGTTCTACAGGAAATAAAATTAAGAATCAACTCCCTTTTCTATTAGCAATATGTATAAAATTATTTTTCTAAATCTTAGGAAAAATGAAATTCATTCATATATATTTAAGATAACTTACTATAAAATTTACCTCCTTCCTAGTCAAATCACAGTTTTTAGGTCTATAGATATCCAAATATAGTCAAACTGAAATTATGCTAGTTTCTTCTATGAGATGAATCCAGCATAGGAAAAGCTAGTGTATATGCACTGTATTTAATGCTGGCCTGGGTTTTGGGCATTTTCTGGCTAATAAATACCTCTTCTTTTTTTTTCAGCTCCTTGTATTTACCCTGTTGATCTGATTTACTTCCTCTTCTCTCTGTAGTCTTTAGTCCCACACCATCTAATTCATTCAGAAGAACAGAAAGAACACGTTCTTGAACATTACATTCTGTTTTGCTGACGGATCGAGCGCCCAAGATTGAATCAATTTCATCCAAAAACACAACTGCTGGAGTATTTGCTCTTGCTTGTTGGAATACCTTTGGTTAGGAAAATAAAAATTATTGAAAAGCCACACATTATTTAATATTCCAGTGAATATATGCTTTCTGCATTACTACTTGTAATTTTTAAAATATAAAGAGAGAAAGCTGCTAAATGTCCCAGAAGTAGGGAATGAATAAATAGAACAAGAAACAATGCAATATTACATACAGGTTAAAAATCATATTTTCAAACAATATTTAATACTATGGGGTTTTAAAAGTGATAATGATTGGGGCGCCTGGGTGGCTCAGTGGGTTAAAGCCTCTGCCTTCAGCTCAGGTCATGATCCCAGGGTCCTGGGATGGAGCCCCACATCGAGCTCTCTGCTCAGCGGGGAGCCTGCTTCCTCCTCTCTCTCTGCCTGCTTCTCTGCCTGCTTGTGATCTCCGTCTGTCAAATAAATAAATAAATAAAATATTTAAAAAAAATAAAAGTGATGATTAAAAAACCATGATAAAGATATAACCTAACCTCAATTTTATTTTATTTTTTAATAAAGATTTTATTTACTTATTTGACAGAGACAGACATAGCAAGGGGAAATACAAGCAGGGGGAGTGGGAGAGAGAAGCAGGCTTCTCAATGAGCAGAGAGCTTGATATGGGGTTCGATCCCAGGACCCTGGGATCATGACCTGAGCTGAAGGCAGACACTTAACTGACTGAGCCACCCAGGCGCCCCATAATCCACCCTCAATTTTAAAAGAAAAACAAAAAAATGAAGCAAACTCACCAAAATGTTAACACTAAGTAGAGAGATTACAAAGGATTTCTTATCTAACACTTTCCTATATTTTCTATAAAAATGTATGTAACTTTTCTAATTATTAAAAAGGCCAGTGTTATTTTTAATAGCTAAGGTTTATCCTTAAGGCATGCCAAGAAAATTCAAAAGGACACTTAACTACATGGAGGAAAATAAACAAACCTGAGACAAGACTTTTTCTGAGTCTCCAACGAAAGGAGAAAAGAGATCAGCACCACTCACTGAAACAAAAGAGCAGTGGCAGCTTGTGGCCAGCGCCCTCACCAGGGTGGTTTTAGCACATCCAGGGGGACCGTACAGGAGAACTCCCTTTGGTTGTGTCAGGCCCATCCGGATAAATTCCCGAGGGAATTTTAGAGGCCACTCGATACTCTGCAGGTACACAAAAAGAGATGGTATACAAAAAGAGACAGTTATTTTAGAATAAAGATTAAACATCACAAATAATTCAGTAAATTCAATTGTTCACTCAACAACTCTTTGGTATCTGTTTTGAGCTGGAAATACAGTACATTCTTCTTGCAGTAACCAGTGCTCTTATAACCTAAGTCAGGTCATATCATATCCTACTTAAAATCCTTCAATGACCTCCCATTAGAATTAGAATAAAATCCAACCCATTCCTACAGTGATTACAAGGCCTTACATAGCCTATTTCCCAAACACCTCAGTCTATTCCTATCTCAGCACCTCTGCTATTCTGTCTGAACACTCCTTCAAGTTCTGTGTGGCCACCCCTCATCATTCAGTCTCAGCTCAAATGTCATTTCCTTGGAGAGGTCTTCCCTAACCACTCTAAAGCAGAACACACTCTTCCTGCCCCCCACCCCACATTCTTCCAGCCACTCTACACTACTGGCCATCTTTTACTTTGGGAGTACTTAATCATTCACTAACTGTAATTACTTTTCCATGCTGAGTTTGTCATTCTGCTTCTGGTAGAACATAAATAAAGTTCACCTCTAAATAGCCACATACAGGGGTGCCTGGGTGGCTCAGTGGGTTAAAGCCTCTGCCTTCAGCTCAGGTCATGATCCCAGGGTCCTGGGATCGAGCCCCGCATCGGGCTCTCTGCTCAGCGGGGAGCCTGCTTCCCTCTCTCTCTCTCTCTGCCTGCCTCTCTGCCTGCTTGTGATCTCTGTCAAATAAATAAATAAAATCTTTAAAAAAAAATAGCCACATACAGAATGTCACCTTCACAAAGCTGGCACTCCACAAATGTTAACTGAATAGTAAACAGGTCTCCTTTATCTCTGAGGTAGGTGATTTTATTTATTTATTTATTTATTTATTTATTTATTTATTTATTTAAGATTTTTTTCTTTCAAAAGAACTATGTGCACCAGATATGAAGATTTCCGAGTTAACAGTTTTTAGGGGACAGCCGAAGCCCTGGATATTAAGATCATGGGCTCACAGAACGCAACAAGAGGCCTCCCAGGAGCTTGGAGCACTAACATTTAAGGTATGGAAAAGAATGTTCAGAAAGGCAGGAAAGCTTAACATCTCGAAGCTGAAGAAAGAGCGTTTACAACAGGAAGGTGTGGCTAATCTCTCCTGTACTTCCTGAAGATTAAGTGAGACAATGTATGTAAAAAATTAGGGAATATCACAAATGCACTGATCCATGGACACAAGGATTCTATGATTCAGTGCAGAAACAGCTTCTAGTTAAGACGAATAAATTATGATACTTCAGTCTTTTGTACATACGGTCAGAGAAACCTAATTCCTTATGGCAGGATCACTTGAAGGTAAATTAACAAGATTAACTTCTGAAACTGAAATGCCAAGTGACAGCATCTGGAGAGTTGTGTCCTTAAGCATCCACAGTGAGAACAGTAGCCACCCAGGTCATACTGTGTATTGTAATTTTGTGCTTTTACCAGTCCCAGGGCAAACTCAGGCCTACAAACTAAAAATCTGTATTTTACTACACACAAACTAAGAACCATTTTTATATTTTTAAATGCTCAAAAAAAAAAAAAAGTCAAAAGAATACTTTGGGACATGTGAAAATAATGTGATTTCAGTGTTCATAAATAAAGTTCCACCAGAACACAAATACTGATTTTGCATTATCTATCACTGGTTCTGTGGCCTTTAGACAGAGCTGGTGGTTGTAATCGGCACTGGATGGCCCACAAAGCCTAAAATATTTACTCTCCAGCCCTCTACAGAGAAGTCTACTGACCCCTTTCTACATGATAAAGCTTTTAAAGCAAAAACAAGCAAAACAAGTATGAGGTAGGAAAGTATGCAAAATGGTATTTGATGCCTAGAGAAGGCCAGTTAAACCAGGACTGAAAAGGGCTCCTTGGATTGTGATGATAGGATGTATGACTGAAGGCAGCAAGATAGTCTCAGCAAGTATCATTTGTCTTCATCATAGAAGTGGTACGTTAAACCCAACCATTCTACTGGCATAAGGGAACTCTCTAGATCACCTGTTTTAACTTCAGTTTGACATCTTCAAGGCCACCAATCTGCTCCCAGCCAACAGGCTTGATGTCCATCAGTCCAATGATACTTCGAAATGATGAGGGTTGAATCTTTTTAAAAGCTTCAAGGAAGTCTGCTTCATCAACAGCTGGGCTGTCCTTGTTCTGAAGAAATATGCCCCAAAAGCAAAATCAGACCAAAAATTACATGGGCATTTTTGTGCTACAGAAGCAAAATTAATTTTTATTTTTATTATTATTATTGTTTAAAGATTTTATTTATTGGGCGCCTGGGGGGCTCAGTCGGTTAAGCAATTGCCTTCAGGTCAGGTTATGATCCTGGAGTTCCAGGATCGAGTTCCACGTCAGGCATCCTGTTCAGCAGGGAGTGTGCTCTCCCTCTGACCTCCCCTCTCATGTTCTCTTTCTGTCTCATTCTCTCTCACTCTCACATAAATAAAATCTTAAAAACAGACACAGTGACAGGGTAACACAAGCAGGGGGAGTGGGAGAAGAAGTAGGTTTCCCGCTAAGCAGGGAGCCCGATGTGGGGCTTGATCCCAGGACTCTGGGATCATAACCTGAGCTGAAGATAGACACTCAATGACTGAGCCACCAAGGTGCCCCCACTTATTTCTTAAAAAACAAACAAACCCCCCCTTCTTTTGAATTTATAAATCTATAAAGATAAATCCTTACAAATATAAATGATCTTATAAAAGATTATCTTAAAAAAGATAAATCTTTTATCATTATAAAAAATTTTTACATATATAAGACAAAAAAATTAAATGTGTCCTCCCCCTGCTTTTCCCACTATTCATCTCTAGAGGATGTCAACTGTTTCCTATGTACTCCAGCAGTACATAGGACATCCTTTCAAACAGATACATAAGCGGGACGCTACTATACAAATTATACACTCTTTTTCACTTATATTAGAAATCTCCTATCAATTTAGTTCAACCTCACTTTTTCTCGACAACTGCAAAAGACACTGGTGTATGAACGTACCGTAATTTAACTGCATCCTTCTGTTGAACACTGGATTGCTTCCAGTCTTGTTATTAAAAACAAAGCTACAGGTGAAAATGTTTGTGCACATGTTCAAGTATTTTTATATTTCCTCCAAGTAGAACGCACATTGACGATTGTGACAAGTATTATCACACTGCCTTCAAAGCTGCACCGCTAATATAAAGCTCTTCTTCCCATACCCTCTTCAGCACGGGGCATTACCAAACTTTTAAATGTTTGCTAGTGTGACAGAGGAAATGGTAGTATTATACTAATTTCTTTAATTAAGAGTGAGGTAGCGGCACTGGGTGGCTCAGTAGGTTAAGTGTCTGCCTTCGGCTCGGGTCATAATCCCGAGGTTCTGAAATCGGGCCCTGTGTCAAGCTCCCTGCTCTGCAGGAGGCCTGCTTCTCCCTCTCCCTCTGCCCCTGCTTGTGTTCCCTCTCTCGCTGTGTCTCTGTCAAATAAATAAATAAAATCTTTAAAAAAAAAAAAGAGTGAGGCAGAGGGAATATGGAATCAGAAAATCATCTTTACAATCACATATAGTAAAGGCTGCTCAGGGCAAGAATCATCCACAAATGTAAAAAGCAAGGGTAGGGGAAGTTTTACAAGAACCATGATCTCAAAGGGTCTCCTCATAGGTTTCTTTTAGTTGCAAAGGGAAAAATAGCAGCTATACAGTGGAAAAATGGGACAAAACCCTGACTGGTTGATCATGTCAATCACCAATTACGGAGAGCACCAAGGATGGGCAGACATCTTGGGTCTTCACATGTGATACCTTAAGAAGGACACCAACATTTATGGAGTATCCCAAACCAGAATGCGTAACCTAAATCTATGAAAAAATATTAGACAAACCCATATTGAGAGACATTTTATAAAATCACGGACCTACATCCTTAAAAACTGTCAATGTAAAATATCTCTTTAAAAAAAAATGGGGGGACGCCTGGGTGGCTCAGTCGTTAGGCATCTGCCTTTGGCTCAGGTCATGGTCTCGAGGTCCTGAGATCGAGCCCCACATCAGGCTCTCTTCTCGTGGGGAGCCTGCTTCCTCCTCTCTCTCTACCTGCTGCTCTGCCTACTTGTGATCTCTGTCAAATAAATAAATAAAATCTTTAAAAATAAAAAATGGGGACACCTGGGTGGCTCAGTTGGTTAAGCATCTGCCTTTGGCTCAGGTCATGATCCCAGGGTCCTAGGATCAAGCCCCCTCATCAGGAGCCTGCTTATCCCTCTGCCTCTGTCTCTCTCTCCCTCTCTAATGAATAAATAAAATCTTTAAAAAAAAAAAAAAAAAGGAAAAAAAAAAAAGCTGGGGCAACTGGGTGGCACAGTCGGTTAAGCTTCCAACTCTTGGTTTCGGCTCAGGTCATGATCTCCATTGTGAGATCAAGCCCTGTGCCAGGTTCTATGCTGGGCATGGAGCCTGCTTAAGATGATCTCTCTCCTGCTCTGCACCTGGCCCCGCATACTTTCTCTCCTTCTTTAAAAAAAAAAAAAGCTAAGGGAGAACTATAGATTAAAAGAAACTAAAAACTAAACATTAATGTTATCGTGAACTAGATCTTCTACTAGAGGAAAAAAAACCCCAAAAAGATAGAGACAACTACCAAAATCAGAGTATGGGCAGTAGAGCTGATGATGTTTTGTATCCGTGTTAAATTTCCTGAATATAATGATGATCCATAGCCATACTGTGGTCTTGTATGAGGACATACTTTTTCTTAGGAAATGGATAATGGGTTATGATGTGTGCAACCCATCCTCAACTGATTCAGAAAAAGCAAGCAATGTGTGTATACACATACATTTAGAGAAGAGAGAGAGAGTGATAAAACTGATTTGGCAAAACGTTAAAAACTGATGAATTTGAATGGAGGGTTTAGCAGGATTTCTCTATTTTGCAACTTTCCCTAAACTTTTTAATTATTTCAAAATAAAGAGTTAAAACTGAAAGAGATTGTTTTAAGATTTATTCATTTAGTGTTCACTTTGGCAGCACATATTTCTAAGATTTATCTATTTTAGAGAGAGAGAGCAAGCGAGCATGTGGGAGAGGGAAGGAGAGAGAATCTCAGGAAGACTCTGCACTGAGCACACCCGAGGAGGGGCTCGATCTTATATCCTGAGATTAGGACCTGAGTCAATACCAAGAGTCAGACAGTCAGGGTAGCCCCTGAAAGGAACTAATTTTTTTTTTGAAGATTTTATTTATTTATTTCAGAGAAAGAGCACAAGCAGCGGGAGGGGCAGAGAAAGGAGGAGAAGCAGGCTCCCTACCGAGCAGGGAGCCCCATGCAGGGCTTGATCTCAGTACCCTAGGATTGTGACCTGAGCTGAAGGCAGCTGCTTAACCAACTGAGCCACCCAGGCACCCCAAGACCAATTTTTAAAGAAAGTAAAGTTGAGAATTTTTCATGTTTGTTTTTTTTAAGATTTTATTTATTTATTTGACAGAGATCACAAGTAGGTAGAGAGGCAGGCAGAGAGAGAGGAGGAAGCAGGCTCCCTGCTGAGCAGAGAGGCGATTAGGGCTCAGTCCCAGAACCCTAGGATCATGACCTGAGCCGAGAAGGCAGAAGCTTTAACCCACTGAGCCACCCAGGCACCCTGAGAATTTTTCATGTTTACTAGCTATTTGTAATCCTTCTACTGTCTACTACCTATTCTTATTTTATTACCCATTTTCTCTTGGATTGTTAGTCTTTTCTTACTGATTTGTGAGAATTCTTTATCAAGGTTACTGGTCCTTTTGTCATGGCCAAAAGTATTTTTTCCAGTCTCTCTTTTATCCTGTCTTTGTTTATTGTTTGGCCATCCCCAAATAACCAAATTAAATCATTTCCTTTTTGACCATTAGGTTTTATGTTATGTCTAGAAAGGCCAGGGACACCTGGGTGGCTCAGTTGGTTAAGCGGCTGCCTTCAGCTCAGGTCATGATCCCAGAGTCCTGGGAATGAGTCCCACATTGGGCTCCTTGCTCACTAGAGAGCCTGCCTCTCCCCATGCTTGTGCTGCCCTCTGACAATAAATAATCTTAAAAACAAAACAAAACAGAAAGGCCATGTTTGGGGTGCCCGGATGGTGCAGTTGGTTAAGCATAGGGCTCCTGGTTTTGGCTCAGGTATTGAAATCAGGTTTGTAAGATTCAGCCCTGCCTTGGGCTCCAAGATCAGCATGAAGTCTGCTTAAGACTCTTTCCCTCTGAACCCCGCACCTCGCACATTCTCTCTCTCTCTAAAATAAACATTTAAAAAGTCATCTTCACTTTAAGATTATATTTTAGAGGATCTTTCTTGTAATTTCTTTGATCATTCTAGTGAAGCAGATTTTTTGTTAAAAACTGCTTATATTTTTATATTTGTATTATATTTAAGATTTACCCTCACATCAAATTCTGAACATTTAGTTGTCAAAAAATTCCCATTTTTTTTTTTAAAGATTTCTCTTATTTATTTGAGAGAGAGCGAGAGAGAACATGGTGAAGGGCAGAGGGAGAAGCAGACTCCCCACCGAGCAGTGAGCCCAGTGTGGGACTTAATCCCGTGATGTGAGCTGAAAGCAGACGCTTAACTGAATGAGCCACCCAGGCGCCCTCCAAAATTCCCATTTCCAACAACAATCTATATTATCCCATTTACCTAAAATTATGTAAGTGCATATATATGTATAGAGCTATTTTGAACAACGTTCCTAAAAATTGTAATCTCTGAGAGGTAGATTTCAGGCAATTTTTATTTTATGTTTTTATCTAGTTTAACTTCTCATAAAGAGCACTATTAAATAATTTTTTAAAATAGTGCTTCCCCCCGCCTCAACTACTAGCAGTATTAGATGTCGGGTACCTAAATACTAATTAATTTTTAAGTAACACTAAGATCACTTACATGTACATTAATTCACTTGACTGTCATAACCCTTCCAGGCAGATAAAATTCCTTCCCCTCTGTGTGTGTATGTGTATGTACTAAACAATATTTCTAATCCTTTAATGGGAATTCACAAAAAGCTGAACAAACTTTAACATACCCCTTGTCTGCCCTGGTAGCAGCAGCAGCCCCTCAGGTATCTGAGGGGCAAAGAAGAAAAAGATGAAGCCAGTACCTTCCCAGGTGCCTGTCCCTTCTTCCTTTTGGCCTTTCTTCCTTCCACTTCCCTTGTTTATGAACTTAGTCATCACTTGTGGTGCCTATGCCTGGGCAGACCCCTCCTGAAGTAGCAGCTGGCTGGTCCACCTAAGCCAGAGTACTTAAGGTTAACCCTGGAACCTCAAAGCACAGGGAATCCTAAATGTAATCTTCCTTCCCAGCCCCTGGTACTCTCCTCCTCCCTTCATAAAGCACAGAGTCTCACACCTCTACACATGAGAAATATCATTCAGTGTTCAAGCAGCTTAGGTTCTAAACCCGCAAGAGAACCTACAAGTTCACCTAACTCCTTCTCCACCTTCTGTATAGGTGTAAAAATAAATGGAAGTGAGAAAGGATGTCAATTAGGTAGGTAAAAAAGTTTCAAAACTTTGGATGATAAATCATCCTTTTATAATTTAAACAAACTCAAATTGGTTTTTAAAAATTCTAAGATCAAAGGACAAGTTTAATGTTATAATAGTTACAACAGAGATTGAAAACTTCGTCTCAAAATCCTCAAGGTACTAAAATTATTTTTTTCTGAAGGGGTTTAGGGATTAAGGATTACTCATTACATATAAGGTGAAGAGATTTTCCAATGCATAGTGTTGAAAATTATTACATTTAAGCTAATATTCTAATATTTTTTTAAAAAGGTAGTCATGAGGGGCGCCTGGGTGGCTCAGTGGGTTAAAGCCTCTGCCTTCAGCTCAGGTCATGATCCCAGGGTCCTGGGATCGAGCCCCGCATCGGGCTCTCTGCTCAGCAGGGAGCCTGCTTCGTCCTCTCTCTCTCTCTCTGCCTGCCTCTCTGCCTACTTGTGATCTCTGTCTGTCAAATAAATAAATAAAATCTTTAAAAAAAATAAAATAAATAAATAAAAGGTAGTCATGAATTAAAGATCTCAATATCAAAGACAAATTTAAAGATTGTATTTATTTATTTGAGAGAGAGACAGCAACAGAGATAGCAAGAGCACGAGCAAGGAGGAAAGGGAGAAGCCTGGGGAGCCTGACACGGGTCTTGATTCCAGGACCCGGAAATCATGACTTGAGCTGAAGGCAGACACTTAAATGACTGAGCCACCCAGGTGCCTCTTAAAGACAAATTTAAATAAAAATTCCAGGTGCCCAATCTTCTTCTGGGTTAGAAAAGGTTATCTTCCCCACAAAATATTTAGTTTTTAACAAGAAACGAAAAACAGATGCAATTAGAACACAGTACTTCTATGATCCTATCACCCAAATGCAAAAGCCAAATCAAACTATGAAAGTATCAGTCAAACCCACACTAAGGAGGAGTCTACAGAATAAATAACCTGTAGTTTTGAAGTTAGCCATACACCTGGGTGGCTCAGACAGTTAAGCAACCAACTCTTGGTTTCAGCTCCGGTCATGAGCTCAGGACTGTGGGATCCAGCCCCACATAGGGCTCTGCACTTAGCAAAGAGTTTGCTCTGTGCTCATCCCTCTCTTTCTGTTCTTCTCCCAGCTCCCACGCTCTCTCTCTCTCTCTCAAATAAATAATAATACATAAAATCCTTAAAAAAATTAAAAATTAGAATTAAAATGTAGCGATAAAAGAAAGATTAAAGAATGGTTCTAGATTAAAGAATACAGGGCAGACTGGGTGGTGCAGTTGGTTAAGCATCTGACTCTTTGTTTCAGCTCAGGTCATGATTTTAGAGTCCTGGAGTTGAGCTCCATGTTGGACTCAGGGATCTGCTTGAGATTCTCTCTCCTCCTCCTCTCTCTGCCCCTCCTGCTCATGCTGTCTCTCTCTCTAAAATAAATAAAATTTTAAAAAGAACAAGAAATCATGATAATTAAAGGCAATGTGTAATCTTGGGTTACTATTTTCTATTTTCCTTTTAAAATTTCTGCTATAAAGGAAATTAATGGGACACAGTGAAACTTGGATAAGGTCTATAGATATTAGGTAAAAGTACTGTGTTAGTGTTCATTTCCTCATTTTGATAATTGTAGTGTGGGTAAAGTCTTTGTTTTTAGAAGATATACACATAAGATTTTAAGGCTAAAGGGCCATCATGGTGGCAGTGTATTCTGAAATGTTTCACACAAAAAAAATATACATACATAAGAGAGATTTATCTATATGTAAAGTTATATAAAAACACAGATAAAGAGAAAAAGATAAAGTAAAACTGGTCAAGTGCTACATTTGTGGAATCTGGGTAAAGTATATACAGAAATTCTTTGTACTATTTTTGCAACTTTTCTCTTGGTCTGAAATTGCTTCAAAATAAAGAAAAATTAAAAAGAAAAATGTTTGACTGTTCTAGGGCCACACTGTCATTTTCCTGGCTGCTCTGGGCTTTGGCACTAGGGAGTTACTGTGGGAATGAGGGCATGCTCCTGGGAGACTCAGTCCTCTATCCCCACCTTCAGTCAAATGCTAGTCCCAGGGAGGTGAGATATAAAAATATATGTAAGGAAAAAAAAAAAAAGGAAGAGCTGTGGAAGTTATCACAAGTTGCAAGAAAATGTACTTACCACTTGTTTTAATCCCTAAATTCATTATAGTAATGAAAAGATCAACATACAGGCTCATACATCATTTCTTCCTACCTTCTCACTATGAAGGAGAGCATGCAGGGCAGCCTCCCTACAGAGTGCAGTCAGGTCTGCACCAACATAGCCAACTGTCATTTCCGCAAGGAGGCTCAAATCGACTTGACTGGAGATGGGCATCTTTGAGGTAATCACTTGGAGTATTGCCTTTCTTTGTTTAAGTGTGGGAGTCCCAATGACAACCTATATGCAAAGGAAAAAAAAATTAAAAAGTTTCCTCAGTTTAGAATATTATGTAGTATTTTTATCCCCTCAAATGTGTTTAACTTGGTAAACAAATTTGAAAGCAGAACTATGTACTCTTAAGAATACCACAGACTCTCAATATATTAAAATCCTAATTTTCCAGAGGAATAACATGGCTAGATAGTTGCATAATGAAAACTACATACAGATCTTCCTGAGCTGAAGATGAGGTTGCATCCCAATAAATCCATTGTTTGTTTGTTTGTTTTTAAGATTTTAAAAATTTATTTATTTGACAGACAGAGATCACACACAGGCAGAGAGGCAGGCGGAGAGAAAGAGAGGAGGAGGCAGGCTCCCCACTGAGCAAAGACCCTGGTGCGGGGCTCGATCCCAGGACTCTGGGATCATGAGCCGAAGGCAGAGGCTTTAACCCACTGAGCCACCCAGGCACCCCCCAATAGATCCATTGTAAGTTGGAATTACAGTAAGTGGATAATGCATTTAATATACCTACCCTACTAAATATCACAACTGAGCCTAGGCAACTTAAATGTGCTCAGAGCATTTACATTAGCCTATGGTTGGGCAAAACCATCTAACACAAGGTCCATTTCATAAAAAAAGTTTTTGACTATTTATAGAATTTATTGAATACTGTACTGAAAGTGAAAAACAATGTTTGCATGGGTATAAAATGGTGGTCAATATGTTCACTGTTTACCCTCATGACCTCATGGCCATCCAGCACCATGAGCGCATTTACTGCGTATCACTAGCCTGGCAAAAGATCAAAATTCAAAATTCAAAAATGTTTTCTACTGAACCCATATGACTTTCAGACCATCGTAAAGCTGAAAAACCACCAAGCTGAACCACTCTAAGTTGGGGGCCCTCTGTAATTCATTTAACATTCTGTTATTTTTTAAAAACCTACCAAGTTCTGCGAGCCAGGGATGCAATATTATAGCAGATAGTCTAGGTCCCTGCCCTTAAGGATTTTATTCAGGAGACAAGTACTAGATGGTACAAAAGAGAAATCTGATCAAGTTCTGCACAGATTAAGCTAAAAGTGTGCAATTATCATCTCCTCAGAATCTTAACACAAAGTTTAAACATCACTTAATCACTATTCAACCTATTTACTAAAGGATCAATTTGGGACTAAAGCTTATAAAATAAAGGACACCTTTGAATACTCAATCCTCCTGGCAACTCAGGGAGCAATTGTGGGTAACTTCTCACCTGTGGGACAGGATGCTAGCGTCCTGACAAGGAATGAATAAATCCGGAAGAGTTATTGCCTGCTTTGTTTTAGTTCTTTCGTGCCTTCTCCCTTTTTATTTCGAAAACTTATTTCTTGAGGCTATCCTACTTTAAATAAATTCTTATTCCAAATCCACAGGAGTTCAACAGCTGACCTAGTTGCATTAAAAACTAACATTACTGATTGTACTCAACTTCAGGTCCTGCACAAAATTAATCTCTAAAGGCTACCTTGCTTCTCCCAACAATCTGACTCTTAGGTAAAACAGGTCCTGGCTCACAGATCGCACAAGGGCAGACAGAGAACGTGTTCTCTGCATTACAAAAAACCCCACTCCAGTCGGAGAGCCAAACCTAAGTGGCCCTCGAGGCACCCAACCCGAGCCAGAGGAGGCCTTGGTTCCAAGGACAAGAGGCTGACAGCCCGGGCCTATTTACCTCTCGGTCAAACCTTCCCGGTCGGCGCAGCGCTGGGTCTAGAGCGTCCGGCCGGTTGGTGGACGCCACCACCACCACCTCGCGGTCCCCACTGATGCCGTCCAGCAGCGTCAACACCTGGGCCACCACGCGGCTCTCGGGCGCTCGGTGTGGGCCGCCCCGCCGGGGACACAGGGCGTCCACCTCGTCCAGGAAGAGGAGGGTGGGTCTGCGGCTGGCCAGCTCCCGCGCGCGCTGGAAGACCTGCCTCACGTTCTCCTCGGTCTCCCCAGGCCGCGCGCCCTGGAGCGCGGGGGCGCTCACTGCCAGCAGCTCCGCGCCCGCTTCCCTGACCACGGCCCGCACTAGCTGAGTCTTGCCCACTCCGGGGGGACCCGCCAGGAGCACCCCGCGAGGCACTGCTAGCCCCAAGGCCGCCAAGGTGCGGGGGTAGCGGAGCGGGAGGAGGAGGAGCTCCCGCAGCGAGTCGGCAGCCTCCGAAAGACCCCCGAGGACCACCTCGGGCTGCCGTTCCGCTTCCGACGGAGGCACCGAGCTGAGACTGATGCGGGTGCGAGGGGTGACCCGCCCGGCCGGATCCGGGCTGGGCGCCCCGCCGACGATGTGAAGCGCGGCCACGGGGCCGGGGGCCCCCAGTGGAGCGGCCACCACGTGGCCCCGGGAGACTGGTCGGTTCCTCAGAAGCTCCTGCGCCGCCTCCAGCACCGCGGCTGGGTTCAAGGTACCGGGTGCGCCCGCCCGCTCCCGCAACACCGGCCACACGGTGAGGAGCCGCAGGGACGGGCAGGTCACTAGGCGGAGGCTGCTAAAGCTGAGACTCCCCCTGAACCTCGAAGCCCCCACAGCCGTCCCAGGGCTCGCACACTGCGGATCCAGTTGCACAAAGCCGTCTGCTCCGTCTCGCCGCAGCCAGGCGGTACAGAGACAGGAGCCGCCGTCAGGCAGAGAGATGTTCACCGCCGAGCCCAAGTGTGCGCCCAAGGCGCGGAAGGCGGCCGGGCCCAGGCGACAGCGCTGGGTGCCCCGGTCCCTAGCGTCTAAGGGTAGCACCTTTAAGAGCGGCTCTTCGGAAAAGGAACCTGAGTCCGGAGCCATTGCACACACAGAGCCAGGCGGAGGAAAGCGAGGCAAGAATTCCACCCGGGGGCGAAAGGCCGGTGCACCGCTCTCCGCGGCCGGAAGCTGGTGACGCGCATGCGCCAGGAATGACTCTCAGTCGATAGCCCAGAAGTGGAGGCTGAAAGGGCCAATCGGAAAGTTAGATGACGCTCTGGCAGTGGGTGTTGTGGTGTCGGATTTGACGAGAGCTAGTGGCCCATTGCAGGGCTGTATGGAAAAGGCCTTAGGTACAGGTGTCTGGGAGGCCTCATAAACTAGCTTCAGGAGGTCATTAAGCATATACGTAGGTGATTTAGAGAGTGCCCGCATAGCATACTCTCCCTGGCCCTCAAACTCGAGCATCACCACCAGCGCTTTGTGAACGAGCCTCAGCTGTCTGTGGGCACAATTTTTTGGAGTGCTGTGGTGCTAATACCTAAGGTGACCTGGAGGAGCTGACAAATACAGCTTTAGCGCCCTCGATGGATCTGGGTTCTAACGTGTTCAGAAGGTCCAGGCATGCCTTTCCTATAGCAAAGCGTCATTGCCTAGAGAAAAGCACAGGGTGGCATTTTCAATCCCAGGGGGAGAGAGAGAAAGAAGGAAAACCAGGCCATCTGACATTTGGTGGCATGCCAATATATTCTGCTCAGAGTCTTTTCTCCTGTAGGGGCCAAGGGCAGGTGGGCCAAACTGTACCACAAGGCATACTGATGATTTTGAATTGAAGCTACCTGGAGAACAGCTAGTTAAAGGGCACTCAGGCTCTACCCTGTCCCCCAAAAGCAAGCAAGAAACCTCCCGTGTGTAAGGTACCCTCTCTGTACTAAGAAGTAAGAAGACATCCTTATCACCAGAGATAGGAATGTTAAAGCTTAGAGTTGTAGAAACCAACCTTGTAACTTTACTAATCTACCACCTCAGCCCAGATTCCACTTTGAATTTCTAATTAAAGCTCCCAAACATTTATTTTATCCAGTCAGTTCCTCACAAATTTATATTTTAGTCTAAAAAGCATAAGAACTGCCTGCCTTGGTCATTTCTTTAGTCTCAATTTCATTATCAGGCCTCTGAGCGCATAATAATAAAATTCTGGGGGTTTCCTCCTATTAATCTGTCTTGTGTAAATTTAATTCCACTCCAGTTGAGAGAACTGAAGGGCAGAGATGGACTTTTTCCTTCCCTACATTTCTCTGAATGTTCTATGACAAAACTTAATCATAATCTCTTCTAGTCATTTGATAAGTGCCTATTGCCTATTTGGTGCACAGCAGTGCTAAGACCTGTATTAGAGGTGATGCCTGTCTACATTATTAAGACTATTGCCTGCTATTCTCTTTCCTCCTTTCTTCACCCTTCCCCACAGGGGATTACTCTTTTTGACTTAAAATTTTTTTTTGTAAATTAATTTTAATTCCAATATAGTTAACATAGTGTTATATTAGTTACAGGTGTACAATACAGTGATTCAACAATTCTATATATTACTCAGTGTTCATCAAGATAAATCTACTCTTAATCCCCCTTCACCTATTTCACCCATCCCCCCACCCACCCCCGCTCTGGTAACCATCTATTCTCTAGGTTAAGAGTTTATATTTTAGGCTTGCCTCTTTTTTTCCCCTTTCTTCATTTGTTTCTTAAATCCCACATATGAATGAAACCATATGGTATCTTTCTTTCTCTGACTGGCTTATGTTGGTTAGCATTATACTCTCTAGCTCCATCCATGTTGTTGCAAATGGCAGGATTTTATTCTCTTTTATGGCTGAATAATATTCCATTGTATATACGCCATATCTTCTTTATCCATCTATTGATAAACACTTGGACACTTGGGTTGGTTCTATAATTTGACTATTGAAAATAATGCTGCATTATTTATAATAATGCATATATCCTTTCAAATTAGTGTTTTCATACTCTTTGGGTAAATACCCAGTAGTGTTATTACTGGATCATAGGGTAGTTTTATTTTAATTTTTTGAGGAACCTCCATGCTGCTTCCCATAGTTGCTGCACCAGTTTGCATTCCCACCAGGAGTGCATGAGGGTTCCTTTTTCTTCACATCCTTGCTAACACTTGTTGTTTCCTGTGTTTTTTATTTTAGCCATTCTGACAGGTATGAGGTGATATCCCACTGTGGTTTTGATTTGCATTTTCCTGATGATGAGTGATATTGAACATCTTCATGTGTCCATCTGTATGTCTTCTTTGGAGAAATGTCTGTTCATGTCTTCTGCCCATTTTTAAATTGGATTATTTGGGTTTTCTGCTGTTCAGTTGTGTAAGTTCTTTATATATTTTCAATACTAACCTTTTATTGGATATGTTACTTGCAAATATTTTCTCCCATTCAGCAGGTTATCTTTTAGGTTGTTTGTTTGTTTTTGTTTTTGTTTTTAGGAGCCTGAGATCATGACCTGAACCAAAGGCAGAGGCTTTAACCCACTGAGCCGCCTTTTAGTTTTGTTAACTGTTTCCTTTGCTGTGCAGAAGCCTTTTTTTTTTTTTTTTTTTTTTTTTTTTAGATTTTATTTATTTGACAGAGAGAGACACAGTGAGAGAGGGAACACAAGCAGGGGGGTGGGAGAGGGAGAAGCAGGCTTCCTGCTGAGCAGGGAGCCCGATGTAGGGCTCAGGCTCCATCCCAGGACCCTGGGATCATGACCTGAGCCCAAGGTGGATGCTTAACAACTGGGCCACCCAGGCACCCCATATGCAGAAGCTTTTTATTTGATGTAGTTCCAGTAGTTTTCATTTTTATTTCCTGTGCCTCAGGAGACATATTTAGAAAGATGTTGTTATGGTGGATGTCAGAGAAATTACTACCTGTGCTCTCTTCAAGGATTTTTATGGTTTTGGGTCTCACATTTAGGTCCCTAATCCATTTTGAGTTTATTTTTGTGTATGGTTTAAGAAAGTGGTCCAGTTTCCCCTACACTATTTGTTGAAGAGACTTCTTCCCATTACATATTCTTGCCTCCTTTGTTGAAGATTAATTGACCAAATAATTGTGAATTTGTTTCTGGGCTTTCTATTCTGTTGATCTATGTGTCTATTTTTGTGCCAGTACTACACTATTTTGATGAGGACAGCTTTGTAATATAACTTGAAATCTGGAATTGTGATACCTCCAGCTTTTTCTTTTTTAAGGTTGCTTTGGCTACTCAGGGTCTTTCGTGGTTCCATGCAAATTTTAGGATTGCTTTTTCTAGTTCTGTGAAAAAATTGCTTTTGGTATTTTGATAGAAATTGCATTAAGTCTCTAGATTGCTTTTGAGTAGTATAGACATTTTAACAATATTTGTGCTAGAGGATTACTCTTTCTCTGTATCAGCTGGAATACATTTCCTATCCTTTTTAATTCTGCTCAGCAAAAAGAGTTCCAGATCTTCAAAGTCAAGAAAATATGCTTTGTTTTTATCTTACTTACATCTCTCTACCTCTATTTTCCCCACTTCACTGCAAACTAAATTTGTGTGATTACAAAGTTATGATTGCAGACAGTGTGCTTAAGTCACTGGGGGCTGGTGGATTTCCTTCTGCTTATGCAAAAAATGTGTTGTGGACTCTATTGGGACCTTAAAACCAGTGCTAGTTCCTCTTACTCTACTCAAACCTCAGGGTAGACACTATGCCTGACCTCTGAATTCCACATTCACTTAATCCAGCACTGGAGCTGGAAAATCTTAAAAGGAATTAGGAAATAGCATAGTAAGGGGAGGTTCTGACCTGCCTAAGTCACCCATTACATACCATTTTCTTCTTTCTCCTAATCTCATTGTCTTCTGTTCTCTTTGGAGAACAAAGACCCCAAATTCAGACTTTCCAAGAAAAGGTTTGTATTTTCTGAAATAAAGAGTCACTATTTTTACTAACCCCTGTAGATGTGAAGAAAATGCCCATCAAGTTATTCTATCATACTGCCTATACCTCATAGATGTTCTTTTATTCTGGTCCAAAGAAGATTTAAGGATCGAAAAAAAAAAATAGGGGTTGGGTGGCAGAAAGATGACTTAATGAGGACATGATAACTGTCTTAAATATGTGAAGGGTTGTCATATAAAAAAGTTGGTAGAATATGAAAAAAAATATATATGTATATATGTACGTATATATACATATATACTATATACTACATATATATGTATATATACATATAAACATATATACATGCATATGTGTATGTATATATATACACATATACATGTATATATGTACCTATGTGTACACACACACACACACACACACACATATATATATATATATATATATATATATATATATATATATATTTTAACAGTGCAGAACTAGCCAGGAAGTGAAAGGTTAATGGAATAAACCTAAGAGTCTCTCCTCATATTCTGACTATTGTTATATGGAAGAGGTAGGAGACTTTTTATAACGTATAGCTGAGGGGCATAACCAAAGCCAACATAAATCAAATTAAATCAATCTGAATTTTCTACATTTAATGTGAAAGAAACTATAGGTTGCTTTGGGCTCCCTAACCTTGTAGGACCCATAGACCCAGAAATATTTACTTCACCCTCTTTTTAAAAGTCTGGTTCTCACCTTAGCTTGCAAACAAAAGCAACCAGGAATCCTGTTTATGGGCCTTTGGCCCTTATCCACACACTCTTAGCAGAACTATAACTAGCTTTTCCAGTCAGCGCATGAAATCCACTGAGTCCCTTTAGGTCAAACCATTTGCAACACTATTATCTCAACTATTTTAATGCCTACATTTATTCTACCATTGATAAATGACAATAGTCTTTTAAAGACTAGTGACATAGTCTTCTCCTTGTGGAAAACCATTCTAATAGTTGTGTGGTTTTTTTGCATATTTGTTTTTAAGGATTTATTTTACTTATTTATTGGGTGGAGGGGACAAAGGCAGAGGGAGAGGATCTCAAGCAGACTCCATATTGAGCATTAAGCCTGACACAGGGCTTGATCCCATGACCCCAAGATCATGACCTGAGTTGAAACCAAGAGTCAGCTGCTCAACCGACTGACCCACCCAGGTCCCCTGCTTATTTGTTTTTAATATGTCCCCAAATTTGATTATTCTATGAACCAGAGTACCAATTAAAGTGCCAAAAGGTTGGACCACTAGAGGGAGTCCAAAACCAAATAAGCCAAAGGCTACAGGATTGTTGATACTGAAGTATTCTAACCTGTGGCTTCTGTTGGATTTCCCAAGAGTAACACCCAGGTGTGTGAAACGGTCTGTTGTCAGTTCCTTATTTTAACATAATTTCTACATGACGCAGGCTATGGAGAATTCATTTCTGAGTTATAACTTAGTTGCCGTATTAAATATCAAAATGATACTCTCCCCAGTTCAAATTTACCAGTGGATCAAAATCCAAACAAAATAAATTTATCTTGCAAGAGCCCAGAAATAATTCTAGCTCTGGGTTGTTTCAAATAGGCTTGCTAAACAAAATCTTTTGTGAGACTTTCCTGAAGAAATGCATTTAACAAATTGTTCCTCTTCATTTTAGTTACTACATTCAAGGTTACAATCGCTCTAATATTGAATTAGCTATAAGCATTCTTCATTAGCCGTAAGTCTAAAATTAAAAAGAAACAGTTGTAACCTGTTTATTTTTAGAATAAGTTTTGCACATTATTTTTGTGTCTTCAGCATCAATATTACATATTAAATAATATTTCAGGATGTGAAACATATTGTAATTGTAAAAAATTTAAAGAAAATGGTTAAGTTAGTAGTAAGTCATGAATGCTAATCTTTCTTTTTTTTTTTTTTTAAGGATTTTATTTATTTATTTGACAGAAAGAGAGATCACAAGTAGGCAGAGAGGCAGGCAGAGAAAGAGGGGAAAGCAAGCTCTCTGCTGAGCAGAGAGCCCAATGCAGGGCTCAATCCCAGAACTCTGAGATCATGACCTGAGCCAAAGGCAAAGGTTTAACCCACTGAGCCACCCAGGCACCCCTAATCTTTCTTTTGTTTCTGTTTTCATGTTACGAACATGTTATGTTCAACCCTAATATATTTGAACAGCAGTAATGATTATGAGTTCTAATAGGTAAGCGTAGACAACCATTTAACCACACTTAAAAGGCATGATTTGCAAATGCTTTCATCTCAACACACTCATCAAGTGACTTATTTCCACAGATACTTAATAAGCCAAACAATTTAAAGCAAATGCAAATGAAAATCCTTTAAAATAGGATATCGTTAAAATTGTTCTTTAAAACTAGATGTCTTTAGTTTTTCTCATAGATCAAGGCTAGAATTATTCTTTGCAAGATACAGAGTCACAAGGTGATCAGAGCCGTCAGAAATCTTGGCTGGACTACAAGTGACCTGCAGACAGTGGTTCACAGAACACCATTCGTAAAGTTGGCTCTTACAAATTTTCCAGAAGCTACTTGTTTCACCATTTTTGAGAAGTCTTTAAAATAATTATCCTCTATGATATTGGTTGAAACTGTTCAACTAGTCAATAAATGCATGCTATTCATGCATTTATTAGACAAATATTTATTGAACATCTACTTCATGCTACATACTGTCCCAGAGGCTTAGTATATGGTGGTTAAAAAAAAAAGGTAATTCTTGCCTTCATGAAATGTATAGTTTAGTAGGGAAGTCAGACATGAAAGAAATCAGTAACTGAATAAATCAGATAAGTAACGAGTGATGAAAATTGCTATTAAAAAAAAACAGAGGGATGCCTAGGTGGCTCAGTCAGTTAAGCATCGGCCTTTGGCTTGGGTCATGATCCCAGGGTCCTGGGGTGGAGTCCCATGTCAAACTCTCTGCTCAGTGGGGAGCCTTCTTCTCCCTCTGCCTGCTGTTCCCCCTGCTTGTGCTCTCTTGCTCTTTCTCTCTCTCTCTCTGAAAAATAAATAAATCTTTTTTTTTTTTAAGAAAAATCTATTTTAAAAACCTTTAAAGTTGATAACTTGAGGTGCCCGGGCTCAGTCAGTTGGGCATTTGCCTTCAGTTCAGGTCATGGTCTCAGGGTCCTGGGATCCAGCCTCATTCCCGGCTCCCAGGGAGCCGGCTTCTCCCTCTCTTCCCTCTGCTGCTCCTCTTGCTTGTGCTCTCTCACTCTCTTTCTGTCAAATAATAAAATCTTTTTAAAAATAAAAAAAAAACAATAAGGGGCGCCTGGCTGGCTCAGTGGGTTAAGCCTCTGCCGTCGGCTCAGGTCATGATCCCAGGGTCCTGGGATCGAGCCCCACATCAGGCTCTCTGCTCAGCAGGGAGCCTGCTTCCTCCTCTCTCTCTGCCTGCCTCTCTGCCTGCTTGTGATCTCTGTCTGTCAAATAAATAAATAAAATCTTAATAAAAAATAAATAAATAAAAATTTAAAAATAATAAAGTTGATGACTTTCTTTGATCCATTCCCTTCTCCACGATAAGTGTTTCTGCTGTGGGCTTCCTCAATAGCCTGTGCATGTCTCTTAGAGTGGTCATCATACAGTATTATAGCTCTGGTTTCCTTGTCTGTCTAAACTCTACTGACAGACAATGGGTCTTGTTCTTCTCTGGATGCTCTGTGCCTACTACTGAGCTTGAAGCATTCACCTGTAAAATAAAGACCTGCTGAATGAGTGAATGAATGAGTAGTAGCAAGGCTAGACTGGTAATATAGGACTCAGTTGGGGAAAGCTTGGAATACCATTTCATTAGTTCATTTTGTACCAGGAAATGTCCTAAGAAATGGGAAGCAATAATACCCAAAGTACTACAAGGGAGGAGACGACAGAGCTAATGGTATGCCCTTCTGCAAATAAATTCTTTACTCCAGTCCATTAATCTATAAATCCTCAATACAAATCTAACTTCTTCCTCCATACTGTGGTTCAAACTCTTCTTGCCTTAGTCTGAGATTCAAGAGCATGACTCATACATTCATGGATCTAGCTGCATTCTGTGTGTCGTTAGGCAATTGTTTATGCAACTTTGTATTCTCTCCTCAGTGAGATCTTCAGGTGATTTGAGATTTGTCCCACTATTTAATAATATTTTATAGTTTTTGCTCCCCATCCCCAACACTGAGCAAAATGCTAGTTGCTTAATAATTAAATATATCTGTTCTTATAATCACTAGAGATTTGGTTTGAATTTAGCAGAATGAGCTTGAAGAATCTCAGAAAATCTGGTTTGAGTATTACACTTGAGATCTATTAGATTGGAGAACTCTAGTCTATCATAATGAATCCTAGAGCTTTCACACTCTCAAACTTGTCTAGGAATTGATCTAGGATCTGGTCTTGGGGACTGAGCCATAAACAAGGCCAGGCTACAGAAAGAGGGAAGACCCTATCTGAAAATGGTTTATTCATAGTGATTCACAGATACATACGTCATTTAAGTTTCCTCCAGTGCTTTGCTATACCCTATCCAAAAATAGAATAAAATATTTCATTTCTATTTTCCAAGCCACGAACATCTGGCAGAGGAGAAGGAATCATCCTCGCTGCACCATGATATCTCCTTGATTGGCAAGACCTTGCTGGAAGAGTATAAGCCCTGAGAGAGGAGAGAGAGACACGCACAGAGAATATCTCATAACCCCTGGGCCTCAAAATGGGAGGACTGACTCCAGAAGAAATTGATCCACTGGGTTCCAAAGTAGCAAAACTACAGATAAAAGGAAGAAGATACACATTCTCAATCCTCTCAAGCAGATAGGGAAATTTCTTTAGAATAATCACATTGTACACATTATCCTTGGTACTGAATACTTCATTTGTCCTTAAAATCAAGGTCACTGTTTCCCTCCTACGTCCAAAAACACGTAGGAGTGGCCATGAATGCCTAGGCATTTTTCAAAGTTTTCTTTGGGCAACTTCTTTCCCTGTTGTTCTGCTACTCCCAGACCTTCAAGCTTTCTGAAGTAAACAATATGCTTCTCTACCATAAAATAGTGTCTGACCTGCCTTGCTGCCACTGTGCTGACTTCTAGGCAAACATACTACCTCCAGAGAGAATTCATTGAGTCTTCCTCTGGCTTTCTTCAGCATGTATCTTGTACCCTTTTTAGCACATGGCTTCATTCTATCCTGAATGAACTAGTTATTTTCTTAGCTATCTTCCATTTCCTTCTGAATTTGAGAGTTAACATTGTGTGTTAGTCATTCTTAATCTTTCATTGTACCTTCTCCAACAGGGGCTACTGGCTTGCTGCTGCAAGATCTTGAGCAATCCATTGAGCCTTTCTGAGCCTGAATCATAAATTAATCTATAAAATGGATTAATGTGAAGATCAAGTGATATGCAATTACAATAACTGTAATTATTATTGCCTATCTTTTCAAGTCATCATGAGACAATTTGTGGAAATTTCTTTTTTTTTTTTTAATTTTATTTACTTATTTGATAGACAGAGATCACAAGTAGGCAGAGAGGCAGGCAGAGAGAGAGGAGGAAGCAGGCTCCCTGCTGAGAAGAGAGCCGTATGCGGGGCTGGATGCTGGGCTGGATGCTGGGCTGGATGCAAGGACCCTAGGATCATGACCCCAGCCAAAGGCAGAGGCCTCAACCCACTGAGCCACCCAGGCGCCCCTGGAAATTTCTTTTGAAGAGTAGCTCTATTGCTGTATAATATAAGGTTCTACTGAACAGTAATAGCTATACTTACAGAGTACCATAGTTCTGAGTGCTCATTTAATCCTCCCACTAACATTGGCAGGTTAGAATTTTTATTTTAATTTACAGATGAAGGAACTGAGGCACATAAAGGTTAAGTAACTTCTCCAAGGTCACAGAGCTAGTGTGTGGCTGAGCTAGGATTCAAAACTAGGTCATCGGGCTGGCTACAAAGTCCTCACTCTGAATTACTACACTATGCTATGCTATAACCACATTTGGGTTTGCAAACTAGGTTCACTAGTTATTTAAGAATTATGTGACCTTAAACAAAGCTTAAAATTCTAAACCTACTTTTCATCATTTGTAAAATAAATAAAAGTAATCAATTCCTACTTCAGATTCATTAACTCAATGATACTTATTGAGCTCCTACTGTTTGCTATGTGCTGGGCATACTGTAGGATCATGATGATCCAATTCACATAAGACATCTACCATATTGCCAGGGTCATATTAAGTGGCCAGTGTCAATTATTATTTCAATTAATTATAATAAGCCAATAACTTCTCTGATACCTATTTCCTATTACTTGGCTAGAGATTATGTTTTTCTCACCATATAGCCATTCTCTAGAATGTCCCCTCATTCTATCTGAAACATTTTTTGTGGCACTGTTATATAGGATATTGCCTTGGTATCATAGCAAAACAAAACACAATACAACTATCTCTCAGGGCTAAATTGAGGAAGTGCTTTAAATGGCCACCTTCTGATACATAGCTCAGGCCAGGCAAGGCAGGCAAACTGGGCTTACTCTGAAGGAATCTGAAGTGCAGTTGGCGAATGTGAAACTGCGAAGATGATCACATACAAGGCTTTCAGGAAATGTAGGATGAGGTCATCTTAGGAAATGAAATAGCCCCACATTGCATCTCTGGGGATATATAAAGAGCCCAGCAACACTCTTTGGACTCTAGACCGAAGTGGATGGCCTGCTGGGTTCTCCCGCGCAGAGCTTTGGCGCTACAGGGTCCACCTATGCTTGCCTTCGCCACAATCCGTGAGACTCAGCAGTATTTGCCAAGTTGTGTAAGGGACTCCACCTCCCTAGACTGCTGATAATCAGATGATATATATGAAGTCACTCTGAAGTACTATACACACATGTGTGCAAATAGTGAAGCACTTTATACAAGAGTGTTACAGTTATGTACAGAGAATACTTAATGTAGGAAGCAGATAGGGAAAGTACTATCTTCCCCACTTATGAAATTGCTCTCAACATCTTTTCTTTTAACACCTTTTTCTTTCCTAATGTGACCAAGCTTGCCTTCCTGTCCCAATTTCACTTCCTGATAATAATGATCACGACAGCTAATTTTGTAGCGAGTGGTATTGTAAGTGCTTTACATGTAAGATCTTCTTCAACTTATGGTGGAGTCACATTCTGATATACCTGCTGTAAGTTGAAAATATCCTAAATAGAAAATGAATTTTAGAGACCTAACCTAACG
Source organism: Lontra canadensis (assembly GCF_010015895.1). Classification (NCBI taxonomy): domain Eukaryota; kingdom Metazoa; phylum Chordata; class Mammalia; order Carnivora; family Mustelidae; genus Lontra; species Lontra canadensis. Next base: position 15,885,587 of record NW_022631006.1, read on the forward strand.
GACATCATCACTTAGACTTCAATGTGAGAATACTTACATTAGCCTACATTTGGACAAAATCATCTGATACGAAGCCTATTTTTTTTAAAGATTTTATTCATTCATTTGACAGAGAGAGATCACAAGCAGGCAGAGAGAGAGGAGGAAGCAGGCTCCCCGCTGAGCAGAAAGCCCGACGTGGGGCTCGATCCCAGGACCCCGAGATCATGACCCAAGCCGAAGGCAGCGGCCTAACCCACTGAGCCACCCAGGCGCCCCTACGAAGCCTATTTTAAAATAAAGTGCTGATGGGATGCCAGGGTGGCTCAGTGGGTTAAGCCGCTGCCTTCGGCTCAGGTCATGATCCTGGGGTCCTGGGATCAAGCCCTGCATCGGGCTCTTTGCTTGGCGGGGAGCCTGCTTCTCTCTCTGCCGCTCTGCCTGCTTGTGTTCTCCCCCACCTCTCTGATAAATAAATAAATAAATAAATAAATAAATAAAATCCTTAAAATAAAGTGCTGAGTATCTCATGTAATTTACTAAATACCATACTGAAAGTTACACACAGAATGGTTGTGAGTGTGTGGGTTGTCTACCCTTGTGATTATGTGGTTCATGGAGCTGCAGCTCCCTGCCATGCCCAGAATCACGGGGGAGTATTGTACCAAATATTACTAACCTGAGAAAAGATCGAAATTGAAAATATGAAGTGTGGTGTCTACAGAAAGCATACTGCTTTCACATCAGCCACCATCATAATGTTGAAAAATTTTAAGTCCAAACATCCTAAGCTGGGGACCACCTGTATTCATTTAATCATTAAGAACTCTGTGAGTTACATATTTGTATTAAGCCTATTACATTCAGGAAAGTTGAGCTATGGAGGGCTTCAGTAACTTCACAAAGTCACGCAGCTGGTAAGTAGTAGAGTTGGGCTTCAGACCCGGATGTGTAGCTCAGAGCACATGCTCCTAAATGCTACCATGCACTTTCTCCCACTCTGTGGCAGTGCCTGCCACTGCCTTGGACACATATTTACCAAGACAAACTTCTTCAGGCAGTAGTCAGCAGTTTTCCTCTTTACCTTTTATAATCAGGCCCATGAAACCGGAGTCCTTTTTTTTTTTTTTTTCCTAAAATCAACTCTAATAAAACATCTGTTGTGGTTTTTTTTATAAGATTTTATTTTTTTATTTATTTGACAGCAAGCAGGCAGAGAGGCAGGCAGAGAGAGAGAGAGAGAGAGAGAGAGAGAGAGATGGAAGCCGGCTCCCTGCTGAGCACAGAGCCCGATGCGGGGCTCGATCCCAGGACCCCAGGATCATGACCTGAGCCGAAGGCAGAGGCTTTTACCCACTGAGCCACCCAGGTGCCCCTAATATAACATCTGTTAGGATAAATTCAGAATCTTACTAACTGGTAATAATTCACGCTATAAACTTTTATTTTTACTCATTATCTGTGGAAAAGGAGAATTTAGCAATAACTCTATAATATTAACTAAACACTGGCTAGCTCACAACCACAAGTACATCTATTCAAGAAATGAGGTCAAAATCTCAGCTATTTTTCCTCTGATGTTTATGTGATATATGATAACATTCAGGCTGCTGCTTGCTCAAAGGTTAGACACAAAGTTGGCAGAATCAGCTTTCGTAATGGCATTGGGATTAAACAGGGATAAGCATTGTTTTGAAATGCATGCAAAGTATCCTTCTGAGATAGCAGAATGAAGTAGTAAAAAACCAGGACTTGAAAGAAAACTTGAGATTAACTAGTGAGGTCTGGAGAGGTTAAGGGACTTGTTCAAGTAGTCAGTTATCCAAGTGGTTAATTGTTGAGCAGGGGCTATAAGTCAGGTCTCCAGGTCAGCCTGAAATTCCTTGGCACTGTACTTCCGGCTAGAACTACCTCAGACAGGCTGCTGTCACAAGCACAACAACATGAAATAAATTTTCAGAGTCAAGAAACCCTTTATCAGTTGCCCTAATGAGGACACTACACTCAAGAATCACAAATTCATTGTATACTTAAATAAGTAGATTTTGTTTGTCCCATCAACTTAATTTGAAAGCAGCTGAAGGTTGGATGCTGTGGCTTAGAACTTGGAGGCCAGACAAACCTACTTCCTGTTTGTGAGAAAACAATGGAAGCAAACATATAAAATGTATGTGAGTGTTTTACTAAAGCCCTCAAGAGTGACTTTAGGGTAAGAAGCCTCAAGTTCTAGAACTGGAACTTCTTTCCACAAAGCTGATCTCCACATAAAACTAACTTATTATCTTTTTGATGTAGTCTGGGTACTTTTCAATATCAAAGGAACCACAGAGTTGAGGAAATGTTTACTTCAAAAGCACTTTTCTTAAGAAAGACAATTCTTTCCTTCCTTCGGCTTAATTAGAAGATACCCAGATAACTAAGTTTTATTCCTTTAATCACCCAAAGTTTTCATTTTATTTTATTTTTTTAATTAATTTTTTTAAAGATTCTATTTATTTATTTGAGAGTGTGTGAAAGCAAAAAAGATCACAGAGCTCCAGAGAGGGAGAAGCAGACTTCCCACTAAGCAGGGAGCCCGATGTGGGGCTCTATTCCAGGACCCCGGGATCATGACCTGAGCCAAAGGCAGACACTTAACTGACTGAGCCACCCAGAAGCCACAAAATTTTTTTTAATATATGAATTTGTCCCATTCTTATGGCTGCCTTCCTAAGACATATACGCTTTCTTCACCTTCTTGAACAGAATATGCTGAAACACAATTTAACCTTTTTACCAAAGTTGATCATTATACTGAAATTCACAAGAAGGGTGATGGTTGAACTTGATGACCTCTACAGTTTGTTCCAACTCAAGTTAGTAAGTATAAGACAATATTAATGAAGCTATATAACCAAATAACCAAAGACTTGTTTTCAACCTAAGGTTTTTACGTCAGGGTGGGGGTATAATAGCTGCAGCCTTACTTCCTAGATCAGAGATAAGCAATAGGTGTTCACACAAAAGCATTCAGGATTGCGCATACAAATCACGCACGGAGCTTGTTAGAAGGATGATTGATTCAGACCCGAGATTCTACATTTCTTTTCTTTTCAAGATTTATTTATTTGAGAGAGAGAAAGAGGGCACGGGGTGAGAGGGAAAGGGGAAGAGAATCCACTGAGCGCAGGGCCATCCATCTCACAATCCTGAGATCCTGACCTGAACTGAAATCAGGAGTCCAGCAGGGGTGCCTGGTTGGCTCAGTCGCTTAAGTGTTTGCCTTCTGCTCAGGTCACGATCCCAGAATCCTGGGATCAAGACCCCATGGGTCTCCCTGCTCAGCAGGAAGGCTTTTCCCTCTCCCTCTGCTGCTCCCCCTGCTTGTGCTTGCTCTCTGTGTCAAATAAATAAAATTTTTAAAAGAAAAAGAAGAGCCGGACACTTAACCACCTGAGCCATCTAGGTGACACTGACATTCTACATTTCTAACAACCTCTCATGTGATGACAATGCTGCTAGTCCATAGATCACTCTTGGGGAAGCAAGGACCCAGGGAACCCCACAGAGCAAACTTTGTAGTCTGGCTGTCGACAGGGCTTTCTGAGGTCAGGAAGTTCCTGGGACAGGGCAGAGCTTTCCTCTCCGGCTGCAAAGAGCATTGACTAGATACGGATTATTCACAAAGTAAAGTCAAACCTTTACAGTAGAAGGAGGAGCTAAAATGAACATTTTTATTAGGCAATTAATTCCACAAATATTTATTAAGTGTCAAGCACTGTGCCAGGTGTAAGGGCTGCCTGCCCTCCAGAGGTTCGAGTCTGGTGAAGGAGACAGATCTGCATGCAAGCTGTTTTTGTGTGTGTGTATGTGTGTGTGTGTGTGTGTGTGTGTGTGTGTGTGTGTGTTTAAGATTTTACTTATTTATTTATTTGTCAGGGAGAGAGCGAGAGAGCGAGAGAGAGAGAGAGAGAGCATGCGCACACACAAGCCGGCAGAGGCGAGAGAAGCAGGCTCCCTCCGAGCGAGGAGCCCAATGTGGGACTTGATCCCAGGACTCAGAGCCGAAGGTAGAAGCTCAACTGACTGAGCTACCCAGGCATCCCTGCATACAAGCTGTTAACAGCCTCAAGCGCAGGGAGGAAACACTTCTCTCTGCCTCTGCAGGCCAGAGAAAACATGGGACCTAGCAACAAGGAAGACCGGAAGACTGTCAATCATTACTACATGATCTAACCAGAGCCAGTGAGGAATCAGTCCTACACTAAACCTTGATGTTAACTGGCTGTGCATGAACATTTGGGACTACTGGATTTTCCCAGCCATAAATTGGCTGCCGCATGAGAAATCTGGTTGCTGAAGAGCTGGGCCAGAAACGCACACATATCTCATATTAGCAGATTCACTCTCTTGGGAATGCAGTTTGATATGCATGAAATCTGCCCCCTGAGGTGCCTTAACTGCTGTCACATGAACATAACTTTCTAGAAAATACCATATGTTGGCTGTCATATTCTGTCATTTCTAAATCAGGCCTTCATAAAAAGTTCATGCCTCTGAGAGCATTCCACTTCTATCTTACCACTGCATACTTGTGGCTCAGGCCTTGCAAGCCTGTCCGAGCACAGGGTTCCCCCACCATCTGAAAGCACAGCGGCCCCATAAGACATTTTCATAAGGCAAAGGGTGTAAAACAAAAAGAAGTGATTACCTTTTCCTAAAAAGGGAAAATCCTTTTTGGATTTCTTTCTGTTAATGAAAATGGGTACTAATGTAGCAGGTCTTTTGTGAAAGCAAAGTGGTATCATGCAAACCTTGGGACAGCAGGGGAAGCCTGTATATAGTTGGCCTTTTAAATTCTGAACAGCACATTGGGGAGCCTGGGTGGCTCAGTGGGTTAAAGCCTCTGCCTTCAGCTCAGGTCATGATCCCAAGGTCCTCAGATGGAGCCCCCACCCCCACCCCAGTCCAGCTCTCTGCTCAGCAGGGAGCCCGCTTCCTCCTCTCTCTCTGCCTGCCTCTCTGCCTACTTGTGATCTGTCAAATAAATAAATAAATAAAATCTTTAAAAAAAAATTCTGAACAGCATGGTGGAAACAGAAATTTAGGGTTCCAAAGCAAAAGTTCAAAACTGGCTCCCACTCTGACTCTAAGCTTGCAAATTCTGAATTTTCTACCTCAGCAGATACTTCTTTAGTGAGGATAACATGTCTGTGGGGCACATTTTGTCACTTACATGGTCTGGAGGAGAGGCAGTAAGTGCTTTCTGCTGGGATGTTGCCTAAGCTAAGAACGATTACTGCAGCCCAGTACAGAAAACCAGCAAACTTGTGTTCTTTTTCCCAGGGCCCAAATGGACAAGTGCCTTTTGCTGGGAGCCATAATTTTGGAAAACTCTTTATCAGCAACAAGTGAGACAGATAGGAGTGAAAAAACAAGTACAGACCTGAGAGAGACGGGCAAAGTGCACGACAGACAGAAGTGCCTTCCCACGCTAATCTCCCTGTCCTGCCAGATCCTGCGGGTTACACATGAGAGGAGCCAGGTGGCTGTGGGAGGTTTTCTCCCAGAACAGTGTCTACAGTTTCCTCAGGGCAGAGCCTCAAGGGAAAACATCTGTGACAATAACAGTTCTTTCTGGGTATACACAGAACCCTTTGCTTCTTTAAAAAACAAAAACAAAAAATGGCATTTATGCTTTTTTTTTCTGATTATAAAGTAATAATGGCTTATAGAGAAAACTGCATAAGTTGCAGAAAAGTAGAAAGAAGAATATAAAGAACACCCACTATCACTCTGTCCAAAGATGGTCACCATTTAGTGAGTTTCTTTCCAGGATCTCATGTGCATAGATATTCAACATGGTTAAGAGAATCCTGTACAGACAATCTCATATTCTATTCTTTTTCTCTTAATGTTATGATGTAAGAATTGTTCTAGGTTATTACAACCCTTTGTAGGGGCACCTGGGTGGCTCAGTCAGTTAAACATCTGCCTTCAGCTTGGGTCATGATCTCAGGGTCCTGAGATTTGAGTCCTGAATCAGGCATCTTGCTCAGTAAGGAGTCTCCTTCTCCCTCTGACCTTCCTCCCCACTTGCATGCACTCTCTCTCTCTGTCTCAAATAAATACATAAATGTTAAAAAAAAAAACAAACCAAAACTCTTTGTAAACTTTCTTCTTAGTGGCTGCATCTATCATCATCCTATGATAAAATTTATATATTCTAAGTCCTAAATGTATTTATCATTTAAGAATATTCATTAAGAAAAATGTACTTAATCATTTAAGAACCAAATGCTGAATGTGTTGCAATTTCTTTAATCATTCTCTAGTTTTTGTCATTCAATCTGTTTCTTATTTCATAGTGTTTTGTTTTGGGTTTTGTTTTGTTTTGAGGATATAGACCAGAAATGACAATAGGGAGTTAGATTGAAGAAGAGGGTTGAAAAAATACTGGGAGAGGAATCTGGGCTGGAAGAATGAGATAAGGGAGAGGGTCCAGTGACAACTGCGTGCATGCAAAGCATACTTTCTGCAAAACCAGTAATTGTCGGTGGGCAAAGGAATCTTTGTGGCTCTGATACTATGTAACATAGTGTCAGATTCATTAACTTCTGCATCATTTCTGGAATTGGCCTGTATGCATTCCTCCCTATTAGGTGCCGATGGGCTGTGGCCACTCCTGGCCAGTGCTGCCAGTGCTACTGGCTGTTGGGTTCAGAAAGAGAAATGCCAACTTAGGGGGAAAGGTAAGGCACAGTTTTTCTCAGCAGGGTGAGTGGAGCTATTTTAGCCCCTGCTAAAAGTTTTTTTTTTTTTTCCTTTTAAGATTTTATTTATTTACTTGAAAGCACACAGAGAGGGAGGGAGAAGCAGGCAGACCCTTGCTGAGCAGGGAGCTGGATGAGGGGCTCCATCCCAGGACCCCAGGATCATGACCTGAGCTGAAGGCAGACACTTAACTGACTGAGCCACCCAGGTGCCCCAGCCCATGCTAAAAGTCTTAAGGTTGGACTCAAGTAAGGATGAAGCCTATTTCCAGAACCATCCCAATAGGATAGAGCCTTCTGGAGTGTCTTCCCCTTCCTTGGCTGCAGAGTAGGAGGCGACAGCTACACCCATGCTCACACACCCTCTCCTCTCCAGCCTCCATGGAGCTCTGGAGGAAGCCTCAGGGCTATTTCTGCACTTCTTTAGAAGGCTCCACCTATGTTCAATTTGTCAAAGATTCATCGCCAAACGATCTTTATAGGTACAGCGTTATCCCAAGAAGAGCAATTACCTGGTAAATAGCTCCCAGACAAAATACTCAGAGACATCCTGAAGCATAAATGGGAGCATGTGATACCTGACGCTCACAGGACAGTATCTAATACTGGAAGTAGCTGGACTACATATGTAACTTGTGTTATGGAACAGATACTCCCTGGGGGTTGTGAGGAAGCCAAGAGGTATAAAAGTTAAGGGCACAGGCTTCTAAGTCTGAGAGGCCTGGGCTTGAGTCTGGCTCTGTCAGAAACTGAGCAGCTGTTTCACTGACTTTGGCTCAGTTTCTTCCTCTACATGAGATTATTATAAGAATACCTCCTCGTAGATGAGTCAATGAGATAACACAGATGAAGCTCTTTTCCGGCACATGGTAAGCACTCAGTAAATAGTAGCTATGATGGTTAAGTAGAGTGAGAGTCATCGTAAAATTAATTAATTGAGCACAATTAGGGGCACGGCAGTATGAGAGACCCCTCCCATGCACATATAGTTTATCTTTTAGTAGACTGAGTTTCTCTATATGGGTTCATTTATATTAAAATAGCTTTACCTTTTTCAAAACAGTAGATCTGTTGCATTATCTACTAACTTCTAAGAAAGTCTCAAATGCTCCTCCAAAAGATAGTAATATTGGTGATAATGTCTCTTTCAAGCCTATTTAATTTTTTAGGAGGGAACTGTATTTACTGCTTATTTATCTACTCTAAAAATGAAATTTCCTCTTAGTCATTTAGCTCTAAGGTTATCTTCCATAATTTTTTTAAAGATAAGGGGTGTTTTTAACCCCAGTCTTATACAATGTATTTATTTATGTATTCTTAAGACTTTATTTGTCAGAGAGAGCACACAAAGTGGGAGCAGCAGACAGAGGGAGAAGCAAGATCCCTGCTGAGCAAGGAGCCCAATGTGGGACTAGAGCCTAGGACCCTGGGATCAAGACCTGACTGAAGACAGATTCTTAACCAACTGAGCCACCCAGGCGTCCTTCATAGAATGTATTTAAAGAAGTATTTTTTCTTTGTATTTGTAAGCAACTATTAATTTTGCCTCATTTGAAGGAAGGATGTTAGTTCCTGTAAATGGGCATCAGTTCCACCCTAAATAAAGGTATTTCAGTTTTTACCTGTTCTAAGACAGGTGTTTCCAAGACATACAAATGGCCAATAAGGACATAAAAAGATTATCAACATCATTAGTCATTAGGGAAATACAAATTAAGCCCACAATGAGATACTCCATCATACCCACTAGGATGGACATAAGCCAAAAGCTGGACCAATTTAAGTGTTGGTGAAGAGAAATTGCAACCCTCCCCATACTGCTGCTAGGAATGCAAAACCAACACAGCTACTTCGGAAAACGGTTTGCCCGTTCCTCAGAATGTTAAACATAGAGGTACCAGTAATGAAGTATGAAGTAATATCCACAAGACACAAAAACCTATATCCATATGAAAATGTGTACATGAATAACAGCATTATTCATAATAGCCAAAAACAAAACAAATTGTCTGTCAACTGATGAACAGATAAACAAAATGTGGTATAGCCATATAATGGAATATTACTTGGCCTTAAAAAAGAATGAAGCACTGATACATGCTACAACAGATGAAACTTCAAAATATTATTCTAAGTGAAAGAAGCCAGACACAGAAGACCACATATTGTTTGGCTCCACGTATATCAAATGCTCAGAATAGGCCCATCAACATATTAAAAAGTAGATTTGTGTTTGCCAGGAGTTGGGAGGGGTAAGAAGGAGAAGTGTCTGCTAATGGGGACAGGACTTCGCGTTGGAACAACTGAAGAATACTGGACTTAGCAGTGATAGGTGCACAACTCTGGGAATATATGAAAAACCACTGACCTTGTACTCTTCTCTTTTTTTAAAAAAAATATTTTATTTGACAGAGACAGCAAGCAAGAGAGAGACAGAGAGCAAGCACAAGCAGGGGGAATGGCAGGCAGAGGAGAAGCAGGCTCCCCAAATGAGCAGAGAGCCCGATGCGGGACTGGATCCCAGGACCCTGAGATCATGACCTGAGCCCAAGGTAGAGGCTTAACCCACTGAGCCACCCAGGCGTCTGTGACCTTGTATTCTTTGAAAGAGTGAACTTTATGCTCTATGAATTATATCTCAACAGAGCTGTTATTTTTTTTAAAGACTGGGGTGAGGGGCACTTGAGTGGCTCCATCGGTTAGGCATCTACCTTCGGCTTGGGCCATGATCCTGGGGTCCTGGGATAGAGCCCCGGCACTGGGCTCCCTGCTTGGTGGGGAGCCTGCTTCTTCCAGTCTCCCTCCCCTCTCCCTTCTGCTCGTTCTCTCTCTCTCTTAAATAAATAAATAAAAGACTGGGATGAGAATGGAGCAGATGCAGTTGTTTTTCCATTAATAATAGTTGCCTGCCATATACTTATGGTATCAAGACATGACCAGATGGTGATGACCTTTGCATTTTAGTTTAAGTTTAGTTAGGACCTAAAAGCGAATAGTGTTTACTTCTTTTAAGTTCCAGAAAGCTATCAAAGGACTGAAGTGAAAGAAAAAAGAAGATTCTCTGGAGCAGACTCTGGGTGTTTCTTCTTTAATATTCTTAAAGCCAGATGGGTTTGAGTGCTGACTTAAACTGGGATTATTTTAAATACTTGGTTGGGGGGGGGGAATGCTGGATTTAACTTAGTATGTGCTATTATTTTGCAACTGTTTTCTAATTAAAGAATCCATCTCTGAGACGTGCGGGCCAGTAACGACCCAGATGTTGACAATAAAAATCCTAAAAGGCTCTGTAAGAGGACCGTGCAGAAGAGGCCTTCATAAGATTCTGCAGCTCAGCAGATATGGAGGACTAGAGTATGGGGAGGAGGCAAAGATGTCTAGAGAGTTTCAAGCCTAACTGACTTGGAATTCTGGTGTGGATTCCTCCTGGAAGAGGATAGAATTCTTTCTAGGAGGAAGGGCTGGTGTGAGTTCCACTGCCGGAGATGGAGGTTGAGGTGCTGATAAAATCCCAGGGTAGAAACACAGCAGTTTTAGAGCTGGAAGGGACCACAGAGATTATCTAGTAACCAGGGCCTTTAATTTCAGAGGAGAAATCCCGGGCTAAGCAAAGAGGAGTGACTTGTCCATCTATAGCTGCAAATTGGTATCAGAGCTCCTGGGCCAACATTCTGACCTGAGGGTACTGGACAACATAGGTCAGCCACCCAGGACAAAAAGTGGTACTAGAACTACTGGAAATCATCTGAATCGTGGGAAGAGTTAAAGTTATGTGAGAGGAGTTCCAGAGACATAAAGGATGTTGAAATCGAAGACTGCAAGATAGACAGCAAAGACAAAGGTTCAGTTATTCAACTCCAGACTTCCAGGGCAGCACCTCCTTCACTGAGATTGGAGGACCTGTGTAGTGACAGGCCCCTCAGGATGCAGCTGCAGATGAAACCGGCTTTCTCTGCCTTTTGGGAGCCAACAGCCCAGCAAGAGACAAACAGAGAAACAGGCAGTTCCACAGCAGTGTGACAGGTGCTGAGCGTTAGGAGAACATGGTATTGTGGGAGCGTGAGCCAGTCTCACATAATTTCAGGCCCAGAAACCAGATTTCATCAGTAAACCTACAATTTACTAGGAAGACAGGAAAGGGAGAACATTAAAAAGGGAAATATACTTTGAGAGCAAGGACTGAGCTCTACCTACCAAACTCACCAGACTCTGAAGGATAAACTAGAATATTGATGTAGAAGTCTACAATGGGGGCTCCACCTTTCCAGCTCTAACTTTCACTTGTGCTTGGCCTGAAGTGTGAACCCTTCCCCATGTCAAGGTTTCCAGAAATGATAAGGTTGCTTAGTGAACTCAGAAGCTGGGGGAGGTGAATATTCTAGAAGGATATTCCATCAAAACCCATGAAATTATTCTTGTCCTCAATAGATATAAGCTTTTCAGGGACCAGAATATCCTGATTCCAACCTTACACAGAGCAGGATGAACAGAGGCTGACAAACTGTGCACGCTGGCTTCCTTTTTAAAAACTCCATTTTGACAATCATACCTCTGTAAATGCAGCCTTTTAACTATTTATTTGCTTAACAGGCAACTCATTTAAATGTTCAAAATTTAAAAGTACAAGAGGGTATGCAGTGAAAAATCTCCCTCTGGCCCCTGTCCTACAGTTACCCAGGTCCTTGCCCCAGGCACAACCTCTGTTTTAACTGTCTTGTGTATCCTTCCAGAGACATTTTATTAATGCAATACAAATCATACTTTTTTTTTAAACTTAAATCGAAAGTAGTTTTGTTTGTTTGTTTGTTATTTTTTTTTCCAGTGGGTGGGAGTGCCTAGGTGGTTCAGCTGGTTGAGTATCTGGCTCTTGATTTCAGCTCAGGTCATGAGCTGAAGACCGGCTGTCAGGTTCCATGCTAGGCATGGAGCCTGCTAAGATTCTCTCTCTCCCTGCCCCCTCTCTCCCTCCTCCTCCTTAAAAAAAAAGAGTTTTCAAATTAATCTCTATACCTCATGTGGGGCTCAAACTCACAACCCCAAGATCAAGAGTTACATACTCTACTGACTGAGCCAGATAGGTGACCCCAAATAATACTTTTTAAAAATTGCATCTTTCTGGGGCACCTGGGTGGCTCAGTGGATTAAGCCTCTGCCTTCAGCTCAGGTCATGATCTCAGGGTTCTGGGATGGAGCCCCACAACTGGGCTCTCTGCTCAGCAGGGAGCCTGTTTCCCCTCTCTCTCTGCCTGCCTCTCTGCCCACTTGTGATCTCTGTCTAACAAACAAATAAATATATAAAATCTTTTTTAAAAAATTGCATCTTTCTTTATTTTCTTTTAAGATTTTACTTATTCATTTGACAGAGAGAGAGATCACAAGTAGGCAGAGAGGCAGAGAGAGGTGGGGAGGGAAGCAGGCTCCCCGCTGAGCAGAGAGCCTGAAGTGGGGCTCAATCCTAGGACCCTGAGATCGTGACCTGAGCCAAAGGCAGAGGCTTAACCCACTGAGCCACCCAGGCACCCCCCCCAAAATTGCATCTTTCTTTAATTACATTCTAGTCATGAAAATATACTGTAGTCACTCTGTTTGAACTTGAATAATACCATCTTTTTCTGATTTGAAAGCTATCCTGTCCCCTAAGGTATAAGTACAAATGTCTCTTAGACAAGATAGCTAATTCCATCCACTGTGTATCTGTATCTGTACAGATACAGAGTTTCTGTATCTCTTAAGTTCTAGGAACACATTACTCTTGCTTCCTATGCACAGATTCTGACGTCAACCATGATAGTCAAATAAATGAATTCTTACAATAGGCTCTCTTGTTGTTCATTGTGTTGACCCAAAGACTTTACTAGCTTTTGGGGTTTCTTTAGTCTCAGAACACATTTCACAAACTCTGTACTTTGTTGGGGGGAACCAGGTAAAGTTGAACATGTCCCCAAAGCAACAGTGATGAGGGAGAAATCGGAAAGTGGAATAATTTGCCATGCTTCTGATGAGTTTTCTATTCCTTGTGCTTTTACCCCCACATGACCCTAAATTATGTTCCTAGATTAACCCATAAGAGTATACTACTATTAGACATGAATATGCATAATCATTAATTATGGGACCACCAAGATCCTAAAATCATTGGTTTGATAAAGTTATTGGTGTTACATTAACCTATTGCCAATGAGGGAGAACAAGGCAAGAGTCACAGTCTATTCCACTTCTTCTGAAAAAAAAAGCAGCATAAACACCAAGGAGTTTCCAGGTATCACTGTAGACACTTTGCAGAGTCAGACAGAAGTATAAGACAAATCAGTAGGGAAGGCTTGTGCTTTGAATTGATGAAGTCAATCTAAAAAGTGTTACAGATATTTTTCAAGAACAATACATATATCCATACACAAGAAAGAAAAAGGGAGTGAGGAAAGAGCTTTGATTTGCTTTTATAGCAATAGGACTGTTTTGGGTGGCTCTATCCACACACTTTCCCCTGGGTTCCAGAAGATAAGGGTATGTTCTATGGCTATAACATGAATCTTTATGTAAAATTTAATGACACCCTGGCCTCATTATTTCCAAGCACTTCCAATTCTTACATCTGGAAAATTAAAATTAAAAGTGTCTTGGGGCGCCTGGGTGGCTCAGTGGGTTAAAGCCTCTGCCTTCGGCTCAGGTCATGATCCTGGTGTCCTGGGATCGAGCCCCACATCGGGCTCTCTGCTCCGCGGGAAGCCTGCTTCCTCCTCTCTCTCTCTGCCTGCCTCTCTCTGCCTACTTGTGATCTCTGTCTGTCAAATGAATAAATAAAATCTTTAAAAAAAAAATTAAAAGTGTCTTTAATGAATGATATGAGGGTGTCCTCAGATCTCAGACAGAAATGGTACAAAGTAATGTCAATACCATTTGTTAGGTATACTTACTGTATTCTTAAATTCCTTTATGGAGGAGTATAGCTTTGGCCGCCCTAAGTACGTTAGAAAATTAGACCCTCAAGGTGGTTGCATTTAATTCTTGGGAGAGGTACTTTATAAATTTTGAGAAATATTAGCCAAAACCTTAATTAATAGTGTGATGCCTTCATTAGAAAGGAAGAGGAATTTGATTCCAGGTCACAAAGCAAGTTAGTAGCAGAGCTAAGACATGGACCTAGACTTTCTGACTCCTTTCACCCTATTATTATATTTGGAGGCCCCTTACTGTAAGACCTGGTAAAATATTACCTCATATTCATATAGCTTTTAGTGCCACACCACGTGCAGCAAGTACAATCTCTCCTTTTGGCCCCTCAACGACCCTGTGTGCTAGAGACAATAAATGCAAGTGTTCTCTCTTTGAGGATAAGGTTGCAACTCAAGAAGACACATAGTAGTCTATAAGAGTCAAAACTAGCACCCAGTTCTCCCAGTTCCCTCTCCGGGGCTCTTTCTACCATGCCATCCTGCTCGTCTGGTCCCTTCTATCAGTGAACTTTGGTTTGAGACACCAGAATTTAAAACAACAGCTCATTTTTTAAAATTACCTATTTTGTAGGTACAAAATGAAATATTTAAATCTCTCTGCCCCCTTTCCTCCGAGGTACTTAAATGTTAAACTGAGTTCTCTAGTTTTGCACTGTTCGGGAACTTTTCTAGGGAACTACCCTAATTAAGTTGAAACAAAAATTTAAATACATGAAATAGAAGGGAAGATGGGTCTGCAGTCCTCCCTTATTTCTGGCCTACATCTGTCTCCATTGCCATGGTTGAGTTTCTCAAGCCAGGGCACATGGCCAACGACTATTTGAAACGTCTGGTATTCCCCCAAACACCTAACAGGTTAGTAGTAGGTGGAAAGTGCAGGACCCGGGGGGAGAGATGACCTGAATTCTAGACAGGCTTCTCCAGTCTCAAACCCGGTGTTGCCTTAAGAAGCCACCTAAACTTTAGGTGGTTCCGTTCACTGCAAAATGAGGGGACTGAGTCAGTGCATACCGATAAACGTAACCGTGTAACTGTACTTACGCTTTACCCACGTCATCCAACAATGTACATTTAATGTACTATTGAGTTTCCTTCGTCAGAAGTCGCGCGCTCCTCCCCGCCCCGAAGCACGGGTGGGCCTCCCGCGGCGGACGGAGGCTGGGCTTGGTAGCCGAAGCCAGTCGGCCTGCTGACAAACTAAAAAAAAGGCAAACACCGGCGGCTGGACCCCGGGCCACTCGCTGTGCCCTAACGGTTCCTAATTCGGGGCGGCGGGGCGCGCTGGCCTGCGCTCCCCCGGCCCCGCCACCTGTTCCCAGCAGCCAATGGGGCGCGCGAGGAAGGCGGCGGGGCGGGGCGAGCCTACAAAAGCCGGGGGGCGCGCGCCGCGACATCGCCTGCTGGCGCGCCCTCGGGAGGCTCGGACGGACGCTGCCGAGCACCTGGAACATTCCGCTCGCGGACAAGCCGGGCGCGGGGCGATGCTGCGGGTGCGGTGTCTGCGCGGCGGGAGCCGCGGCGCCGAGGCGGTGCACTACATCGGCTCTCGGGTGCGTGCGCCTCCCGCCTCGGCTGGCGGCCGCGCGCGCTCCCCCTCGCCTTCCCTCGCTTTCCGCAGACAGCATTGCATGACAGTGTCCCTCGGGCACCCCTTGGAAGCTCAGCTTCAGGAGCCTTTGCTGGCTGCTGGGAGCTCGGCGGGTTCCGGGGAAAGCGGGGCAGGCATTGGGGCCACACCCCGTGGGCCGCCGGGGCCATCACTGCAGGGGGCGCCGCCCTCCCCTCCCGACCCTGATTTGCTCCAAGAGGCTTCCGGCCCCGGGGTGAGGGTGTGGGACCGACGAGTGACACTTCCTAATACAAGGATGGAATTACTGGGCTTCAGTACAGGGGGTGGGCATAGAGGTTGGGGAGCCTTCGGGCAAATTCGTGTGGTGTGGATGGACGGGAGAGGAGGGAAACAGCGAATCTGGGATGGAGAGGGAGCAAGCAGGCCCACTCCAAGAATAACATGCAGTCCCGAGACCAGAGAGGAGTTGGAGCTAGTTCAGGCTGTACCCAGACTTTCTGCTGGGTCCCCGTCATCCACTTGCCGGTTTCTAAGCGTGCGTCTGCAGACCTCCCTAGCTCCTAGGACAGGAATAGCCGGGCAGTTTGGCGCTCTCCAGGCAGCTGCTTCTAGAACAGCTGTCCCTCTCCCTCCTGCTTTGGTCCCCACCCTGGCTCCCCTCCTGCCTCCTTCCTAAGGCATTTAACAGAGTAGGAGCGACATTGGGCGCAGGGGAGCGGTGTGGAGTGTGGGTGGTGTTTGAGATTTGCGCGGTGGGTGAGGGACTCTCCCTATTGTAGATTTTATAGGCCCTGGATTTTCAAAAGGCTTTTTGGAAGTCCTTAGTTCTCTTTTCTGGTTTATAAATTTGTGCTTGGGTTAATTCTATCATGGCTGGGATACTATGGACCATCTGTGAAATGGAGCAGATGGCACTTGGTTACTCAGAAATTGAAGTGCCAAGGAGTGGGAAGTGTGTGTTAGCAATGCAGAATTTTTAGTTTGAAGCTGATTATTCTGAAAGATAAGGCTCTTTACATATGCTTCTACATTTTCATTTGGGGAAAAAAGTATTGGTGACTTTTAACACTGAAGGGGGAAGGAGGCTTCTCCCTCCAGCTGGACTTGGCAGGGAGATAAGGAGCAGCTTTCTGTGGTTTTCTAGGAACGGGGTAATCCATCATCTATGGAAGGGTTGCTTAAAGCTTGATTAAAACTTGAATGCAGAAAACTATTCTGAGATACTAGGATAGAATCGTCTGAGGGGCTTTAAAGAGTTATGTCAATTCACATATAGAGAAAAAGATAATTTATAAAAAGAAGGGAAAACTATAGCCCCACTACCCACCTATATAGTAACTAACATCTTGATTTACATTCTCCTAAAGGATTTTAAATGTCTGTATTATGCTGGGTTTCATTCTATCTCCTCCTGCCTGCAAATACTGTATAGGAATATGCAATAATCTCTTCTTTGTTCTTGGAAGCTTGGAAGAACCTTAACAGGGTGGGTGCAGAGAACTTTCCAGAGCACCCAGGCAGCTACTGCTTCCTCCCGGAATTCCTGTGCAGCTGATGATAAGGCCACTGATCCTCTGCCCAAGGACTGCCCCGTCTCTTCTTACAACGAATGGGACCCATTAGAGGAAGTGATAGTGGGCAGAGCAGAAAATGCCTGTGTTCCACCATTCACTGTGGAGGTGAAGGTAAAGCAAGGGTATTCACATGTCTGAAGGGGGTTCACTCCTTACCTTCTGCAGGCTGGCCTCTGCCCCCTTCTTCTCTATAGCTGCTTGCACTGTAGCTTACTCCAGACCTCTGAGCTCCAGTGGTGATTTTAATTATCTTACATGAAATACCTGTGGTGTTTTATTTTTCTTAAAGATTTATTTATTTGACACAGAGAGCATGTGCACAAGCAGGGGACGCTGCAGAGAGAGAGAGAGGGAGGGAGAAGCAGGCTCCCCACTGAGCAGGGAGCCCAAGGTGGGGATCCATCCCAGGACCCTGGGATCATGACCTGAGCCGAAGGTAGATGCTTAACCAGCTGAGCCATCCAGGCAACCCCGGTGTTTTATACTATTTACACAAATAACTCCTTCCTTCAGATCCTGACAGATCTCATCTGGAAATGTAGTTCTTTCCCTATTCCTCACATCTTCCTTCACTGTCTGTAATGTTGGGGTTGAGCAGAATTTCACTTTGGTCCTCTTCTCACATCTTCACCTCCCACTTCCAGTCTGGTCCAGATCTTTCTCCAGATCAACGTGTTAAAACTCCTTGGCACATCTTGAGTTCAGCTGCCAGCCTCACTGCTATACTGGACCCTTCTTCATTTCTTCCTTTCCCGTTTTGGCATTTCTATTTACTAGAACTGAAACAACACGGAGCCATCTTTGATTTCTCCCTCAGTCACATCCTCTATATCCATTGTCCAAGATTTAACAAGTCCTTTGTCAAAAGCAACCTTACCTCCATCCCTCTGCTGCTGCCTTAGGTCAGGATCACATCTACTGCCTGGACCATCGCAGCCAACCCCTCACTGGTCTCCCTCATTTGTTCTTCTCTCCAAACCACCTTCCAGCTTCTGTGAGAGTGCTTTTTTAATTTTTTTAAAAAGATTTTATTTATTTGACAGAGAGACAGAGGGGGAACACAAGAAGAGGGAGCAGTAGAGGGAGAAGGAGATGCAGGCTTCCTGCAGCGCGGGACCCTGGGATCATGACCTGAGCCAAAGGCGAATACTTAAGGACTGAACCACCCGGGCACCCTGAGAGTGCTTTTTTAAACCAAAATTGGATCACGTTGCTCATCCTGCTCCTATCATTCCTCTATTTCCCAATCTTCTTCTTCTTCTTTTTTTTTTTTTAAGATTTGATTTATTCATTTGACAGAGAGAGAGATCACAAGTAGGCAGAGAGGTAGGCAGGGAGAGAGGGGTAAGCAGGCTCCCCGCCAAGCAGAGAGCCTGATGCAGGGTTCGATTCCAGGACCCTGGGATCAGGGCTGGAGCCAAAGGCAGAGGCTTAGCACACTGAGCCACCCAGGCGCCCCTTCCCAATCTTCTACGTGTCCTCTTCCCCTACCACTACCTCAGATACAATTCTCATGGTATTCAAGATCATTCACAATCTGGCTCTTATCTGCCTTTCCAGTACTCCCCATTTCAATCATTGGCTCATTTTAGAGGTTTATTAATATGGCAGGTTAGCAGATGTCCATTCTTATTTGGGTCCCTCTCAACTCTAATATTTCACCTTGGTTTTCAGCAGACTTTATATGATAACCCTATAAGCAGCCAAACTAGACTTCTCACTGTTCCCCAAACAACCATCATGCCTGTGCTCCCACTCAGAACTCTTCCACTTATGTTCTTGTACCGCTCCTGTCTGTAGTTTAAACCTACCCCTCTTAACTACCACAGAGATCTGATGGTCCCTTCCCCTTCCAGGGTTTCGCTGGCAACAAGTAATATCTCCTAAAAACTCCTAGTGTTCTTTATCTGCAATATTCCTAAGGCTGGGCCTCTGTGGTTTGGTTTTCAGGTTTCATCTTGGATAAGGGAGTGCCATCCACATTGCGACACAGCCTGAGCTTCCATTAATAATGGGTTTGAAATATATCTTCAATGTACTTAAATTCTTCCTGATTATTTACAATGTTATTTATAACATGGATTAAGGAAATAAGTTCTGTTACATCATTGCCCTCATGAGCAGAAATGCTGCCTACCTTGTACCGGGGCTGTAGAGGTATCAGCACAAAAGACCTTGCTTTCTGTTCAGAGAGAGAGATCTTTGTCTAGAAACAAAGACTAAAGCTAAGTATCTTATGCCAGCCACTTAACAGTTGAATTGAATGCCAGAAGAGTAAAGGAAAAAGCAATGACCAAATGCTGGAGAGTTAGGAAGTCTTCTTGAAGAAAATGACTCTTTTAATTAGACCTTGAAGACAGTGTAATAGAGAAAGTCGTAAGTTCTAATTGTTCTGAAACTACCTCTGGTTCTGATATGTGATGTTTGCTGAACAGATTAATTTATGTATCATCCATGTGTTTTAAAAAGGCATTATCTTTTTTAAGTCTTTTCTTAAAAAGAAGTCCCATCCCTTAACCATTTTAATTGGGTGGAATTAAATTTCAAATTCAAGCAATAGCTTATCCTTTTACTTGTCTGTAAAACTGTTGACTTTTATGCTATGTAATCCTACAGAAACGGATATGATACTCACACATGATTTTGAGTTCTCTGTCATTTGTGGAAAGTGTACCGGGCTGAAGTCAGGAGACCAGGACTGAATTACATATTTGATCAAGAAGCTTCATACTAGTCTTGGCTAATCAGCTCTTTGACCCTGTGCAAGATTCCACAGATTTCTGGGCCTCAATAAAGTGAAGATGTTAAGAGGTTTGCTATCTACCTAACAAGATTAAATATGAAGGTAAAAGGTTGCATGCTAACTGTTTCAAGGGACAAAACCATACTTCATTACTGTTGTATGGATCTAGGTTTACATTACAGAAGTACACTGTAAGTGCAATGATTGTAGATATTGCTAGTATTAGCAGTATTGATTTCATTCATTTGTCTGGTTATTTCTGCTTTATGCCACATGCTAACCTAGGTAACTAGAGAAAATTAAAGTCATGCATAGCCCCCAAAAGGCAAGGCCTTACTAATGGAGAAAAATGATACAGATGTATCAATCATCTTGGGAACAATGAAAGATAAAATAATGTATTAAACTGCTTTGAGCAGTTACGCATAAGATTGGTTGGAAGATATAAAGGCTAGAGAAATTTTATGGGAGTAAGGACTGTAGTTTTCAGGAAGCACAGTTTTTAAAAGCTATGTAGCTTTTTATTCTGTAAAACATAATGAATACTTTCTACCAAATATGTGCTTTTTGTTTTGCTTTTATCTTTAAAAACAAAGCTTGTAAGAAAGGACCTTTTATGAGTAAGAAAGGACCGTTTATAAGATACAAAGTCAGTCAAGGTTAATGTACTATAAGCTTGAGGCTGGATTGATCTATCTATCTATGAAATATCTCTTGATATTTCATAGCTTCCAGAGACTATTTAAAATTCGTTTGGCAACCGACCCCCTCACCCCCCTGGCCCTCGCACGAACCCAAAGGGTTTTAAGCTCTGAAAGACTATAAAGTTTCCAGGAGTGCAGCCATATCTCTGCAACAGGTTATTAAAAACATCATATGCTAAGCATTTAATGTAGTGTTTTTTATCTTGCAGACACTTGGTAAATAATTGCTAACTCATTTAGCAGGGTTACAAAGGTAGTGTAAATAATTTCCAGCTATGTCTTGGAAAATATAAAGTGCCTTGATCATTTGGACTTTGTTCAACCTTAGCCAGACAGAGTATGAGTTACACAAGGAAACTCACACTGTTCAAGTAGATTTTCTCCCCCCAGGAAAGCTTAGTTCCTATTTACCAAGGCCAGCTTCATTCTGCATAGTTACACAGAATACTTTGGAATGTGTCCGGCAAGACAGCTTGGCTGTGCATCTGCTGGAACGAGTTTTAAAGTTTCAAAGGCTTCTTGTCCTTCAGCGGACTGTAAGCGATGTGCCTGGCATGAGAAGGAGAAAGTGATGAATGGAGGAGTAGTACCGAGATGTGTCTGAGAGGACTATAAAGACTCATTGTTATCCTCTCCTGGGGGCTGCTGCCAGACTTCCTAGGAGTGGAAAACAGTGGAATGCTTTTGTTTTTAAAAAGAGTAGATTGATCTTAAAAACTACGTGAATTAATACCGATCATTTGATACTGATGATATTTGTCACATGCCAGAAACTGAGCCTATTGTTTTCCTATAAATCTTCAAAAGAAAAGCAACTAACTGGGGTGCCTGGGTGGCTCAGTGGGTTAAGCCGCTGCCTTCGGCTCAGGTCATGATCTCGGGGTCCTGGGATCGAGTCCCGCGTCGGGCTCCCTGCTCGGCGGGGAGCCTGCTTCCCGCCCCCCTCTCTCTGCCTGCCTCTCCATCTACTTGTGATCTCTCTCTGTCAAATAAATAAATAAATCTTAAAAAAAAAAAAAAAAAAGAAAAGCAACTAACCAATAATGTGGACAGGGATCAGCAAACTTTTCTGCCAGATAATAAACATTTCAGGCTTTGCAGACCATACGTTTCTGTCATGACCACTCACCTCTCAACTCTGCCACTATAGTGCAAACAAAACAAAACAAAACAGCTACAGACAATATGTAAATGAATGTGTCTGTGTTCCCATAAAACTTGTATTTACTTAAAAAAAAAAAAAATGGCCATGGACTTTTAGTTTGCCAACCCATTTTTAGAGCCTCACCAGCATCCTCCATTTTTGTTAAAGACGTGTTTTTCAGATTCTTATACCTTCTCCAGCAGGCTCAGCTCTAGCCTTACTGGTGTCAACCTAGGTACTGAACTAACAAGAGGCAAATCTGCCTCTATATGTTTGATATTTATCAGACTGAGGTGGAAATGGAAGTAGAGACAGAAAATCTGGAAAAGACATCATCTTTGACATTAGTGGGCTAGACATCTAGACACTATCTCATCACCCAGTTCCCTTAACCACTATCTGAAATTGTTTGATTTGTGTGGAAACCTTACCTGACATGATCAGGACTGGTAGGTAGTCAGTTAATCGATGATATAAGGAAGTATTTTTCTTAAATACCTGCTTTAAATATTTTTTTAAACTTAAAGTATATGGATGCATCTCACTTTGCCAGTCTTCTGATGAAAGTCCAAGTTTTCTCCTAGCGTTCGGATCTTCTGATTGGAATTCTGCCTCATCTACCTTAATAAATTACATCCATAAACATTGTCTACATTTCCCAATGTATTTCTTTAAATTGAGAACTTAGGAACATGCTAAACAATCTGAATGAAGAATCCTTCTACATTTTTATATTTTTGAAAACCATTATTTTACAGTTGTTAGGCTTGCCCTATTTCAATAGTCATTTTTAGCAAATCGAGCCTTTTTAAAAGCATTTAACTGGTTTTCATTCAGTTGTCTTTTTAAAATGTGTATCACCCTTGGACACTTTCTAAATGTTACGCTTTTTTTCAGCTGCCAAGTGTGTGAATTCATTTATGGGATCACTTCCTTCTGTGACAAAAGGACTTGAAGTGGTATGAGAACTTGGAAAGACTGGGGAGGGGAGGCATGTCTGCAGGGAAGGCTAGGAAGTAGCAAAGGCAGACTTGCGTTGCTGCACAATTTTGCCAACTGCTAATTCTGTTGAATGAGAAAATCAGTAATGGGTTTTTAAGAGCAGCAAAGAACGTTTGACAATATGTCCCTAATTTTAAGGGGGCCGTGTCCTATTTTTCTACAGAGTGTGTTGCAGTGCTGTTTTCTAGATAGAATTCTGGGATGCATGGGTAGCACATGGTTTTATCTAAGTACAGATGTGCTCTTATGTTAGGCTCTTTTGTTTTCTTATTTGATTTCGTTTAGTGTAACCATCCCTCAGAATAATATGCTGCTCAAAATATAACTTTAATAACTAATGAGGAATTGTACTGGTCACGTAAGCTTGCTTAAGGATGACCTTGAGAAAAACATGTACTAGCAGCAGAACTCTGGTAGAGGGGATGATACACGCCCTTGAAGCCAAGCAGCTGGGGATGCCCGGCCAGCTCAGGGCGGGACATCCCTGCTTCCCTTTTTCTGTGTCTCCTGTACCTCAGAGAAAGCCTGCTGTTAAGGTAATCCCTTTAAGTGTGCTAGCACAACTACAAATCCAAGCTGCTGGACCAGACACCCCTTACTCTTCTTCTTGTTTACCTTGTTTACATCTAAAACTTGTGACCAACATCTGACTCACATTCCTTCTTGTTTACGTACTAGACCTATGGTTATTATATAACCTTCTTTTCTTCTCCTTTGTTGGTACCTTGTATCTAATAAATACTGGACTGAGGAGTTGTTTGGGTGACAGTCCTTCCAGCTGTTGTCCCCTGCTCCCTTACAGCTGACTTGTTTGTGCCTCATTCCTCTCCCGTGCGCTGTTAGGACAGCGGAAGTTAAAACTGTCTAACGGAGTCCCTATGTCCTGTTTTGTCTATGAAGCTTTTACTATGAAGGACCAATAAAAACTGGAGAAGACGCCAAGCCCACCTGAGGGCAGACATGCTGTGAATGGCAGGGCAGAAGATGACGGGCAAAGAGTGCAAAAGGTCTCAAAACATCAAGGAAATTTAGAATTCTTCATTCAGCAAATATTGAGTGTCTTCTCAGAGAGGCAGTGTGCTCAGTGCTGGGGATAAACACTAGACAAGACATAGTCTTAATCTCATTTCCATTAAATTATACAAACCAGGGGCACCTGGATAGCTCCATCAGTTAAGTGTCTGCCTTTGGCTCAGGACATGATCTCAGGGTCCCGGGATCAAGCCCCAAGTTGGCTCCCTGCTCTGCAGGAAGTTGCTTCTCCCTCTCCTCCTTGCTCATGGTCTCTTTCTCTCTCTCAAATAAATACAATTTTTTTTTTTAAAGAAAAAAATAGGTTACAGAAATCCTTGTTCACTGCCTAGGACTTTATCATGAGTTGTATTTTTCCCTGATTAAGTATTTCACTTTCTCCTGTTTGTAGGCCAACACATATGAAAAGTACTGGCCATTTTACCAGAAGCATGGAGGCCATTATTTTCCCAAAGATCATTTGAAAAAGGCTGTTGCTGAAATTGAAGAGATGTGCAATATTTTAAAAACGGAAGGAGTGACAGTGAGGAGACCTGACCCCATTGACTGGTCACTAAAGTATAAAACTCCGGATTTTGAGTCTACGGGTAAGTGATGTTGGATACCTCAACTGCTAGTGTCTTAATTTTTAATTTCTTTCTTAAAAGCTCAGATAATCTCTCAGAGATTCTTTTAATAATCCTTTGAAACTTTAGAGATTACTTAGGAACAGATTGGTTCTTTTCAATATGATTAAGATGTCCATATTCTAAACTCCATTGTAAATCAGAATCTTCTTGAAAGAAGCAGTTTTTCTAAACCTTATGATCATTTCCTTTCATAGAAGAGTGGATTCCATGTCATTTACAGAATTTAAGAGGGGAACAGAAACATTCCCATTTTAGTTTTAATTGACATTGCTATAAGATTGTTCTTGTGCCTGAGTTCAGTGTTCTAATTCACAGTTCTAGAAATGATCCTTGGCCCAATTTTTATCTTGTGGTACTGATACTCTCTGAAGAACTCTGTTTTTATGTAGCAAGAAAGGAGCTTACAAAACATGAAAACTTGGTCGTTCTAGATATCTTTGAATGAGGACCTTATTACTTCATTTCTTTTCTTCCTTCCTTTCTTCCTTCTTCTCTTCCCTTTCCTTTCCTTCCTCATTCCCTTTCCTTTCATTTCCCTCCCTTCCTTCCTTCCTACCTTCATTCCTTCCTACCTTCCTTTCCTAGCTTTGCCATCACCACACATGCTAACAATCTAGTATATATCACTAGTATATATCACAACCTAGTCTATATCATCTAGTATATATCACTCCATCTTTTTCCATTTGCATATAAGTCTATGCATACACATTCCTATAGATTTTCTGTATTTTTTTTTTTTTTTTTTTTACCAAGACATGGGATCCTATTATATAGATTCTTCTGTCTTGGAAATGAGCATTACTGAGGTTGTTTTGGAATTTTTTGGTTTGATAGGTTTATATGGTGCGATGCCTCGAGACATCCTGATAGTTGTGGGCAATGAGATTATCGAGGCTCCCATGGCATGGCGTGCCCGCTTCTTTGAGTACCGTGCATATCGGTCAATTATTAAAGACTACTTCCACCGTGGCGCCAAGTGGACAACTGCTCCCAAGCCAACAATGGGTGATAAGCTTTATGACCAGGTAAGACCCTAATTATAGGTGAGTTTATTAGTAACTTCTCTCAATAATCCAGAGAATGAGATAGAGATTCTCTGAAACCTTGTATTTGGTATGCATTTGAGAAACTGAGAACATCACCTGCATTTTAAAAAAAATTGTTTTATGATAAAAATAAGGTAAATGATATTGTGATAACAGTAATAGTAGTAATAGCTAACACTTATCTGGTGCGTATTGTGTGCTAGGTCTTGAACTAAATGCTTTTATACATTGTCAGTCCTGTTTATTCTTCACAAAACCCTCTGGAGGGAGGAGCATCAATCCTTCCCATATGGGGAGGAAAACTTGCCTAAAGGGACATAGCTATTCATTGGTAGAAACAGAAAAGTCACTCAGCTGAACTCCATTCGGGGTCTACAGGCCATATTCACAGTAAAAGGAAGTATATATCCCTTGTTAGGTCACTTATTACTTGATCATTTATAGAAAGAATCAAAGGATTAAAATTACTTCTAGGTGTTTAAAGACAGAAATGAGTAATGAATTCATTCCACCACACCACATCCATTTTGGCAGGGGATGCATGGCATCTTGTTTGATGGTATGAGTTAGGCTCAGGACCAAATTCCTTTTCTAAAATAACAGAATGACTTCATCCTGTTGACTGTCACTATTGTAGATAGCTACATAAATCAATATGAGTCATGAATATTTTCAAAATCATTACCATTGCTGTACCGTTTTCTTGTAAGTATCAAGAAATTGCTGTCATGCCTAGTTTTGGGCTTTTGTTTTTTGTTGTCAGTTTATTTTGATTTAGTTAGCATGGGCCTACCTCTTCCCCCTGCATGTTTTAGTCTAAAACAGGGTAATACTATTTTGGGAAATGATGATGTTGAATTAATTTTCTTAGTAATGGATGTCCCATAAATAATTTCCTTTGTATGTATTCATTCTCATTCCAATTAGAATTACCCTATCCATTCAGTAGAAGACAGACACAAATTGGCTGCCCAGGGAAAATTTGTGACAACTGAGTTCGAGCCATGCTTTGATGCTGCTGACTTCATTAGAGCTGGACGAGATATTTTTGCACAGAGAAGCCAGGTGAATAAAAGCTGCCTCTTAAATTCCACACTTTATTATTACATTTTTAATTCATTATTGTATTATTTACTTATACATTATTGTATTTTTTGATGAAAATATTTTCATCCTATTTTTAGTTATCTAAACGTAGAACCAAATCTTTATAGAATTATGTCCTCCTTTCATTTTCAGGTTACAAACTATCTGGGCATTGAATGGATGCGTAGGCATCTTGCTCCAGACTACAGAGTGCATATCATCTCCTTTAAAGACCCCAATCCAATGCATATTGATGCCACCTTCAATATCATTGGACCTGGTCTTGTGCTGTCCAACCCTGACCGACCGTGTGATCAGGTAAGGGAGCCCTTAAGACTCTGGAGAAGCATTAGATTCTACCAACTGAAGTAATTACCGTTTTTATTTTAAGCACTTCCATGGTTCCTAATGGTCCTAAATGACAAATTCAGCGGTGCTCAACATTATCAGAATCAAACATTGGATTGCTTGTGGTGGATTTACTATAAGGTGACCAGATCTCCCAGATGTATGTTGTAGCCATGATAATTAGTGTAGTGTCATCAGACTTTGACTTTCCTTAAGGCTTGCCTTAAGGCAAAGCTTCCAGTTTGTGTGTCTCTGGTGTTTTTATCGAAGAGAGTGTATTATCCCACAGCTTGCAGCCAAGATCCCACAGCAGCTGAACTGCAAACAGAATGATCCCTGCATGGCGGGACAGTGACCCTGGGTAGTGGGTGTCTTCCTCCCTCTCCAGTGGGTCAGTAACCCTTTGCCCAGCCCCAACCCACAGGAAGGAGCAGAGCTACTAGTCTCTGAGAGCAGCTGGTCTGCTAGCGTTTGCAGCCTCCTGCCTCTGCTGCCTCTCTCCTACTTCCAGTTGGGTGGTGAGTGATTCTGTGTTATTTGTTAGGCTGCAGTATACCTCTTAAAAATGACTACTTTAGGGGCGCCTTGGTGGCTCAGTGGATTAAAGCCTCTGCCTTCGGCTCAGGTCATGATCTCAGGGTACTGGATAGAGCCCCGCATCGGGCTCTCTGCTCAGCAGGGAGCCTGCTTCCCCCTCTCTCTCTGCCTGCCTCTCTACTTGTGATCTCTCTCTGTCAAATAAATAAAATCTTAAAAAAAAAATGACTACTTTACCATGTCACTGTTTATTTCCATCCCATATATTTATACTCAATGACCAAGATTACTTATCCATTTTCACTTTAATATAATTTATTGATATATTAAGTGAGTATGTGAACATAGGAATGGCTGAGTTATAATGGTCAGTAAGGACATTTACGGTTCTTTGGGAGTACATCCTTAACACCTGTCTTTATGCTATGGTAGAGATGCAAACTGATGGACTATGAAGTGGATGGACTATGGGTTTAACACAGTCATTACATTTTTTGTTTTCTTATAGCTAAATAGATAGGAAATATTTTCATTTTCTTTAATGTGAATTTGTCAAGGAAAGTATCTTCCATGTTTTAAGATCTCGGAAACCTAAGTAAAGCATGAGAATATTTTTAAAAGCTTTAACATTTCTGTTACTTAACTTTAACTGGTAATATGGTAATTTTATTTTACATTTCTAATTAGGATTCAGACAAAATCACTTCAAATGTTTGGAAATTTAATTTTATTTTGGCAGCTGAGAAGTCAGTGTCTCAAAAGAATTATTAACTTTATTAATTATTATCTTTATTAATAAAATTATTATCTTTATTAATAAAAGAATTATTAATCATAAGAGCTATCAGAGACTACAAATGATAATAATAGCATATATAGATTTAAACCTCCTTGGGGTTTTTGTTTGTTTGTTTGTTTCTGTCTTGCAGATTGATCTTTTTAAGAAAGCAGGATGGACCATAGTTACTCCTCCAATACCAGTCATCCCAGATGGTATGTTTACTGTTACATACTCCTAGGCTAAAATGAGTATTTCAGTGACTGAAGAGCTTTCATCTAGAGACAGCAGCCCAAATTTTAGTACTTTAATAAAGAAAATGTTTCCCCAGGAAGGAGTAAACTTGCACCTGGGCCTATAGGTACAAGAAAAGGCTGGGACTTATTTTGTAATCTCTCCTTCCATACACAATGCAAGTGAGAAGATGGGAAAAATCAGCGTAAAGCAACATCACAAAGCAAGAAATGAGTTTTTAAAGAAAACAAGGTGAAATCCAAATGTGTAATAGGTATTGATTGAGTCTAGATTGAATCCTAACATTTATAGATAAATTTTCCTAAGATTAAATTGTCTTAAGATTAAAATAAAATTCCATAGGGAAAGCAAACTACTGAAAGAATGTAAGTGTCACTTTAATATTCTTCACTTTGGAACCCTTGCTTTAAACAAAGATGATAGTGGACATGATTTAACAGTTGTTACCATTTTTAGATCACCCACTCTGGATGTCATCTAAATGGCTTTCCATGAATGTCTTAATGCTAGACGAGAAGCGTGTCATGGTGGATGCCAATGAAGTTCCAATTCAAAAGATGTTCGAAAAACTGGGTATGTACAATAAACGAGACATGGTGTCATGCATGAAAGTATTAAATCAGAATAACTAAAGAAATTACTGCTACGTCTGATGTATGATTTACGTAATTCAGTTGCTATTCCTTTTAGAGGTACGATGTTATTATTTCATAGATACACAATATTTTTATTTCTAACAATCATAATCCCAAAGGGTTGGAGATGCATTCCAGGCTCCTCAAACATCCCTTAGCAATAAATATATCAATCTTCTGTGACTTATCTAACCTTTTGGTGCCCATGTATGAAGATTCATGTCTTATATTTCAGGTATATTACCCAGAAGAAATGATTTTCCCCCTTGACACATCCCTCTTTAATGTGTTATCAGTTGAAAAAGACTGGCCTGTCCATTTTAGATTGAGCCCAAGCTAATGATTTGATCTCTATTGCTATGCCACTTTTTTCCTGATTTTCATGAAACAGTTTCTTTGTCCATTAAGATTTTATTGTTTCTCAACTTTAAATATCAATAATCAGATATGTGATTCATCATATTTTATGATTTACACACAAGGAACTTGTTAAAGCAAACTTTATCCAACAACTGGAACCTTTCCAATTCAGGATTAAAATAGCTCTGACCATCTGAATAAGAGAGATACATCTGCCTACCAGGAAACACACTTGTGTTTAAAAGTCCACTCTTTATCCCAAGCCCACTCCTTACCCCTTGCAAACTCTGTCCTTACTTCCCAAAGCCCTGCCCAGTCTCACTTTCTTGGGAAAGTCTTTTCCGATGGCTCTTGCTGCCTTCCCTCCCTGACTACCCCAGTGGAACTTTTAGTGACTCTAGAGCTATCTTTCCCCTCAAAATAATGTGTTCTTTGAGGGAAGAGGATAGATTTTCTTTTTAAAATACTGTTACGCTGCGTTGAACACTACAACAAAAACTTCTGATGTACTATATGCTGGCTAACTGCACACAAAAAAAATGAAAAAAAAAATCCCATTGTGCTGAACACAATAGATATCTTTCTAAATACAGTGGGTTAACTGGGCCATGCACATCATCACAAGCACATCAGTGCAAATGGTGCCAGATTAAACTACTTGCCTGAATAGATTTGGTACCTGAATGAGCATCCAACCCAGCATATTAAAAATACAAGCTCGGTTCCATTGTTTTCTTAAGGTGGTGAAGTTGATCCTGTCCCACTCCTCCAACCCACTGACTTGTGAATTGTCAGCAGAACAAAATAGACTGCACCGTGTCTGCTGTCTGGTGAAGACTTTATATTAGCAGTGGAATAGTTTAGATGAAATATAATTAGTGACAAAGCAGTTGAAAGACTATTTGGGGTTCAGGTAGACTTGAGGATTAGAGACATGGGGTTCCTACCTATCTTTGGGCTTACTTTCTACAGGAGAATCTTCTTGGGCGTCCATCTAACTGACCACCTGTCTCTCTTTTGATGCAGGTATCAGTACCATCAAAGTTAGCATCCGTAATGCCAATTCCCTGGGAGGAGGCTTCCACTGCTGGACCTGCGATGTCCGGCGCCGAGGCACCCTGCAGTCCTACTTTGACTGACGGGGCCTGACGGTGCTGGTGGCTTGGCCTCCAAGAAATCTAGGAAGCTTAGGGATAAGGTTCATTCTCCCACTTGAAAAAGTGCATGAACTGTAGTGCTTTAAACAATCGTATCCTTAACAGGGGTCTTAAGCCTGGTTTATTTTTATTACTTTTCTTTGATGTAAGGAAATAACTTGTGCTAGGTCTTACTTTCTCCTCCTAAATTCATTTATTATTTGGCTTCAAGTGTAAACATTTGGTGATGTGTACCAACAAAAATTAGTTGTTTGAGTAACTTGGCCACTAATATTTAACCATCTACCTCTGTTTTTAATTTTCTTTCCAAAAGGCAGCTTGAAATGTTGGTCCTAATTTTCATTATTTTTTTCCTTTTTTCTAAGACTTGTGAATGTTTGTATCATTTCTTTTTTCTAAATGAGAGAAAGACTTAAAATGTACACAGATCTTAAGCAGAACCAAGTAATTGTCTCTTTTTCTAATGAGGAATTTTGGTAATTTTTAATTTTTTGTCTTTAAAAAATAACCTAGACTATGCAAACATATTAAGTGAATTTTCCATGAATGTTTTTAATATTCTTATTTCAACATTGCTACTTGCTACTAAAAACCTTTTCATACAACTTACCTCATTTCAAGCGATTTAATCTTTCTTCTCTGTCCAAATTTTAAAGAAATATTTAGTGCAATAGGTTGTTAGTTAACTATCAGTTCTGATCCTAAATTTTGATCTCTAGTGTCTAATGGATATATTGCATTTTTGATAATCTAAGCTTGGTTTACAGATATGCAAATTATTTCAAGCACAGACCTTAAAAGCATTAAAGAACTAATGGAGGTAAAACCTATATGCAATGTGAAATAATTTTAATGTTGGATTGTACATGTATTTTTATTCTAATAAACTTTTATGTTACAGAATGGATTTCATTAGAGTTTGGCATCAGCCCCATTATTTTAAGCATAGGTAAATTATAAGAATGTAGCTCTAGGGACAAAATTTTAATGCTCTGAAGTAATACATTCATCCATAGTAAATAACCTAGTATGTGTATTCACAAGTGCCTAGCAGAGTCAGATTTTATTAGTTTTTTTTTTAAGATTTATTTTATTTTAGAGAAAGAGTGGGTGCGCACACACACATGGGAGAGGGGCAAAGGGAGAGGGACAGCAAGAATCCTCAAGCAGACCACACTGAGCACAGAGCCTGACTCAGGGCTCAATCCCACAACCCTGAGATCATGAGTTGAGCTGAAACCAAGACTCCGACACCTAATCAACTGAGCCACCCAGATGCCCCCAAATTTTATTAATTAATTCATTCAAAAATATCTAAATGTTTTCTGAATACAAGGGACTAATCCTAGGCCCCAGAGAAGAGAGTATCTGTTCTCAAGATGCTAAATGTTTTGACTCATGAGAAATGTGGGGGATCGGAGAGTGGGGAAGACGAGCTCTGAAATGAGCCACAGGTTTACCCTATGCCTATGCCCCTGCCAACACCTTTAGCTCCATTGTATTCTGGTGTCCTTTCTCACCCAACCCCCTCCCCCCACAGGAACACCTATCAGTTCTACACTGGGTCAAATCCTGTTCAAGAAGTCGAGAGAGTCATGTGGACTAGGGCATACTTAGGGTATATATATATATTCCCAGGTCTAAATACTGCTCAGCAGTTCTACTACATACCCCCCCCATTATCCCCAGTGCCTATTCCAAACCTTCACTATGTTCTCTTATCTGGTCTTATTGTTTCATTTTTCACAGAGCAAGTAAAGGCAGGCCAGTGTCCACTCCCTCAGCTTTTCTGCTCTATTTCCATATTAGGATGGGCATTGTCCTCCACATTGGGAGAGCTTTTCTGACGTCACCCATGACATGCTGGGTATTTCAGGTCTTAGCATAATCTTACATCCTTCAGTTCTTAGAGCTGTTTCATATACAGTCAGTAACAAGCCTATAGCTGTTTTCTAGAAGGAGTATACTGGAGAATAGCAATTGGTGCTTTTCTAGTTCAAAAGCCCTGGGATAATGATCTGAGCCGAAGGCAGAGGCTTTAACCCACTGAGCCACCCAGGTGCCCCAGAACACTTATAATTTAATCTCATCTTTAGGATCAGATTGTCCTAATGGAATAATTTTAGCCATAGCTTTCTGCAGTTCTAAGAAGCCTTGTTGGTGTTCAGAGCCTCAGTCAAATGCCTTTTCCCAGGTAATTTTATTTTATTTATTTATTTTTTTAAATTGTTTATTTATGTATTTGACAGACAGAGATCACAAGTAGGCAGAGAGGCAGGCAGAGAGAGAGAGAGGAGGAAGCAGGCTCCCGGCTGAGCAGAAAGCCCGATGCAGGGCTCGATCCTAGGATCCTGGGATCATGACCTGAGCCGAAGGCAGAGGCTTTAACCCACTGAGCCACCCAGGTGCCCCCCCAGGTAATTTTAGATTTAAGTTAATAGTATCTATCCCTAAGTGAAGGATATGATTTTTCCAAAAGCCAAATAGGCCCACCGGGTGCTAAGCTTCTAGTTTAGTCCAGGAGGTGGGGAGCAACAGCAACATATTCCTAGTTGTCTGTGGTAGGCCACAGGTTGCTCCAGCCCGTGCAATACCCCCAGATTTTATAGTCTGCGTAGGACCCTGAATTTTATTAGAGTTAAATTGATCATCCCCAATCCTCATATGACTTTATGACCTTAGTTAAGTTTCTTTTAGTAAGTCTCTTTTAGCTTAATCCTCGGTTTCTAAGATAATCATAATATCCCCAAAATAGTGTACTGAAATATTGTCCAGTTGTATTAGATCTCAGTCCCACCTGACCAGACTGACAGTATGTGGGGGAGTTCACTCTCCTTGAGGGGATCCCATACATGTGTGTTACAGATCATAACACATGAATGCAGATTGTCGTTGCCTCTCCTTGGAGACTGGAATGCAGATTGTTGTTTCCTCTCCTTGGAGATAGTAAGAACATCATATTTTCTGGTGTGCCTGGGTGGCTCAGTCAGTTAGGCCTCTGCCTTCGGCTTAGGCCATAATCCAGAATCAAGTCTTAGAATCAAGTCCCACATTGGGCTCCTTGCTCAGCCGGGAGCCTGCTTCTCCGTCTGCTTGTGCTCGTGTGCTCTCTCTCTCTCTCTCTCTCTCTCTCTAACAAATAAATAAATAAATAAATAAACTTAAAAAAAAAGGAAGAACAATATATTTTCTGTGGGGTTCTGTGGGCTGAATTGGCTCACTTCTCACTGTCTATCTCTGTAGACACTTGGGCTCTGCTTCCTGCACCCTGCTATCGGATCAGGTATCATTCCTCCATCAGCTGTCTTCTCTCTCAGAAATGTGTGGACATTTCTCATTTACTATTCTCTCTTTCCCCTTCTCTTCATCCTGGTGGGTTTTTATCTTGTTATTCTGCAATTATCATTTTAGGGCAGTTTCAGAGGGAAAATGAAGATAAATGTTTGTGTTTAATCTACTCTAGTCCTGAACTGTGTAGAAGTCTTTAGACCCTTAATCCTAAATTGCATGATAAAGGAGGAGATTAAGGGAGTACCCCCAAAATCTTTATGAGATTTTATAGGAAGCTGGGTGGCCAGGGTGGGGGAATCCACAGCTTTGTCTCTTCAGACTCCTAGGATGTAAAAATCCCAAGTCTGGGAGTAGAGTGAGTTAAGTGAAGTACTCACCTTGGGCACTAAATTTGGGCAGCCCCCAAATTTATTAATCTACATAAATAATACTTCAATGCAGTATTATTAAAATTAATTAATAAAATAATGAAAAATTCATGATGAACAAAACATCAAATTTTTAAATACAGATAGGATTACTGATGTTTCTTTTGCCTCACCTCCCATGTGACTCAGCATGACACTGGGAGCACACTCGGAATTAAGGTGAAGTGGAAGTAAACCAGCCCTTGCACTGTCTTCAGCCCAGCTTCAAATCATCTGTAGCCCAGAAAATCTTCTGATCATCTGCAGCCCAGAAAGCCCTTCAAATTTTCTGTAGCTCAGAAAATCTCGAGCCTCCTAATGGATTAAGATGGTACTTGATTGCTGGTACTCTGAGATGCATTGAAAAAAAGCAATGAAAATTCTTTTTTGAAGAAATAAAATATCCATCCATCCATCCAATTATTTCTAAAAATAAAATTTCACAAAGTCCCACCTGAAAATAGATGCAGAAGGAGAAAAGACCCCTTCAGCAAATAACATTCAATAGAAACATATCCACAGGGACTCCTTATATCAGATTATCAGACGTAGACTCTATAAAGTATCATCCCACACAGAAAGCCCATAGCCATTAGCAGTCATTTCCCATTTCCCTTCCAAGCCTCAGGCCATTACTAATCCACTTTCTGTCTCTAAAGATTTGTCTACTCTGGATATTTCACATAAATGGAAGTATACACGATGTGATCTTTGTAACAGGCTTCTTTCACTTAGCAAAATGTTTTCAAGATCATGCACTTTGTAGCACATATCAATACTTCATTCCTTTTTATGGCTAAGCAAAACTCCACTGTATGGATATTCCACATTTTATTTGTCCATTTCTACTTTTTGGCAATTATGAATAATGCTGCTATGACTATCTGTGTACAAGTTTTTGTGTGGATATATTCCTTTCCCTTGGGAATAGGGTTGGAATTGCCAGGTCATGTGGTAATTTCAAGTATGACTTACAGAAAAAAAAAACACATTAAAAAACTAATAAGAATAAAAATAAGCCCACTAATATACCAAATCAGTGTATGATTTGTGCGATTCATTTGTACAACCATTTATAGGACTGCATTATGGTTTTAAAAAAACAACGAAGGTGTGCCTGGGTGGCTCAGTCGGTTAAGCATCTGCCTTCATGATCCTAGGGTTCTGGGATCCAGTCCTGCGTGGGGCTCACTGCTCAACAGGGAGCCTGCTTCTCCCTCTCCCTCTACTACTCCCAGGGCTTGTGCTCTCTCTCTGTGTCAAATAAATAAATAAAGTCTTTTTTAAAAAGGCAATGAAAATCATCTAAGGGGAAAAGTGGCTTCCCTGTGAAGACAGACTTAGTAGCTTAGAACCCAGTTGAGAAGGAGAAAAGCTGAGGAAGTTATAAAATCAAAATTATTCAAGTTCTAAAACCTTGACAAATTAGTTAATTTCTGATTTACTTAACAATTTTCAAAACACTCAATAGGGGTACAATTTTGATTTTTAAATTAGTTTAAGAACCTAATAATAGGAGTGCCTGGGTGGCTCAGTGGGTTAAGGCTCTGCCTTCGGCTCAGGTCACGATCTCAGAGTCCTGGGACTGAGCCCTGCTTTGGACTCTCTGCTTGGCGGGGAGCCTGCTTCCCCTCTCTCTCTCTCTCTGCCTGCCTCTCTGCCTGCTTTTGATCTCTGTCAAATTAAAAAAAAAAAAAAATTTAAATCTTAAAAAAAAAAAAGAACCTAATAACAAGGTAACATGTGAAACACAAACTTTGTTGTTTTTTACCAAAAGAGTGGTCAACATACATGAATATTAATGCCTGTTATTAAGGGTCTACAGTATGCTAGGCATTATCCTGGGTACAAAACATGCTTCACCTCATAGGAGCCTTCCAACAAACTTCAGATAGGTATTATTTTCCTTATTAAAAAAGAAAATAAAATTAAGCGCTCACACTCAAATCTCTATTTTATTATTATTATTTTTAAAGATTTTAATTATTTATTTGTCAGAGTGAGCACAGGCAGACAGAGTGGCAGGCAGAGGCAGAGGGAGCCTGCTTCTCCTCTGCTGGGCAAGGAGCCCGACTCGGGACTCGATCCCAGGATACTGGGATCATGACCTGAGTCAAAGGCAGCCACTTAACGACTGAGCCACCCAGGTGTCCCTCAAATCTCTATTTTAACAAAAAAACTCTCTTAAATCATATCATTCCCCAGCTATCTCTCATTTCTTTCCCCT
This sequence comes from Lontra canadensis, assembly GCF_010015895.1. Classification (NCBI taxonomy): domain Eukaryota; kingdom Metazoa; phylum Chordata; class Mammalia; order Carnivora; family Mustelidae; genus Lontra; species Lontra canadensis. The sequence goes on from NW_022631006.1 coordinate 15,921,799, forward strand.
CTTTTATGAAAGAACTGCTTGAGAAGAGCAATTAGCTAGATGATGAACCAGTATTAGTGCAGGCCATCCCTCAGCTCATTCTGGTGTTCTGACATGGACAGAAACCATGACAAGCAGCTTTCTCATTGAGCCAATGAGACAAGTAGAATGCTTTTTCCCCATAATGATAACTTAAAATATTTAAAATATATTCTAAAATATAGTATTACTATACTGTGAAATGAAAAATTCATATGATTTTTTAATATTTGAAAGGGAGACTCCAAAAGAATGTTAGGATTTTGTCGGCCACTTTGGCCACACTCCCATACTCTCCAGGTATGCACTGCTGTCTTCTGCCAATAAGGGGAATTGGTGGGAAATACTGAAAAGTTCTGACTGAACTGGTTTTCTCTTTTTAAGGAAAGCTTAGGAAGGGATCAATTCTTTTTTATTTAATTTAATTTATTTATTTGAGAGAGAGAGAGAGAACGAGAGAGCATGAGAAGGGGGAGGGTCAGAGGGAGAAGCAGACTCCCTGCTGAGCAGTGAGCCCCACACAGGACTGGATCCCAGAAGCCTAGGATCATAAAGGCAGATGCTTAACGGACTGAGCTACCCAGGCACCCACGGATCAATTCTTTAAAATCTCTTTAAAGTGTATCTCTGGGGGAGAAATTTTTCAGTTATTTAAAAATTAGAATATTTTTACACATGCAGCAATTTTATTATTTTCTGATACGCTAGTGTAGTAATTCAAAGTAGGCCAAGAAAACATTGATTAATAGAGCACTTCGGTGAAATACGAGAAAAAATGAACTGATTTGATATAAAAAAGCATGGGCTTACCACAAGGTGCTACTTAAATAGAAATGTATTATTTGCATATTCATTGAAGATAATGTCTGAAGCCTTTTAAAAAAATGATGCAGGGGCGCCTGGGTGGCTCAGTGGGTTGAACCTCTGCCTTCAGCTCAGGTCATGATCTCAGGGTCCTGGGATCGAGCCCCACATTGGGCTCTTTGCTCAGCAGGGAGCCTGCTTCTCCCTCTCTCTCTGCCTGCCTCTCTGCCTACTTGTGATCTCTCTCTCTGTCAAATAAATAAATAAAATTCTTTTTAAGAAAAGATGCAAAATTTTCCATATAATTTTGTAAACAGCCTTAATTTTCTATGAAAACAGTATCTCTCAGGTAAAAGAGAAAATTCTCAAAAAATAAAAAAATATAAAAATAAATTAAAAATTTTTTAAAAAGGGAAAATTCTGACTTTGTCCCTTTGGATGATCACAAATGGTATGAAATCTGGTTTAGTGAGGTCTTATTCTACCTACACTGTTTGGGTGGTGTTTGTGTGGATGCCCAGAAATATGTATCCTTGGGCCAAAGCTGAGGCTTTTTCAGCATTTAGGTCCACACACCCTGTCCTTGGGCTCCAGGATACAGAGACGGAGGCTTTCAGATAGCTTTCCACTCTGTCCCTACAGAAACTATTTCTATAACCAGAGTTGCTGGCATTCATTGTGCATAGAATGAGAACAAACTTTGGCACAAAGTTTTGTGAGACATTCTGAGAACTGCTCCAGCAATTTCTCCCTTCTCTCCAAAGCATCAATATATTTTTTTCCTTCTCTATGAGACATTTCCATTAATACACAAACATGGTTTTATAGCTTCCACTTAAACAACAATGGCACTCTTGACCTCACTTTTGTCTCTAGCTTACTGCTCTATTTCTGTTTCCACTGCAGAAAAAGTCCTCACAATAACCATCTATCCCCACACCTACAATTTCTCCCCCATTCTCTCCTGAACCCACTTACTTGGGCTTCTATCCCCACCTCTCCATATAAATTGCTCTTGTTACAGTTACTAATGTCTCCCTGTTTGTAAAATCAAAGGCACATCTCCATTAGCCTCACTTGCCCATCAGCAGTGTACTCAACAGTAGACCACTTTCTTTTTCTTCCTTGAAACATCGTCCCCGCTTTCAGACAACCCTACTCTCCTGGCTCGCCACTGCCCTCAGTGGCCATTGCTCCTCAATGTCCTCAGTGGGTTCCTCCTGCCTCTCTGACTTTAAAGGCAGGCGTGCTCCCGGGCTCAGTCTTGGCTCTCTTTGTCTTATACTCTATCCACGTTTTCTCCCTTGGGAGTCTCATGTGTGTAGATGGCTTCCAGTTCTATTTCTAGCCCTGACTTATCTACACTCATAGATCCAACTGCCTCCTCAGTGTCTCTACATGGATGTCTGATAGGTATCTCGATTTTCACACATCCCAAACTGAACTCCTGATCTTTCCCCCAAACTTGCTTTTCCCTGGCTGTCTGCCTCTGTTTATTTAGTTAAGGTTAACTCCATCCTTTCAGTGGCTCAAGCTAAACACTTTGGACTCCTCCCTGATTCCTCTCTTTCTCTGGAATAAAATGCTGAAAGAAAAAGTCGAAGTCTGTTAATATATGCTTAAAGACAAAGGGACAGAATTCTCACCACTGTCTAAAAGCTACAAAAGGGATTTTGTACCTCTTCCTCTCTCTGGAAATGCCAAGCTTCCAATCCCCAGCTATAATCACCCTTTGGACAGACAAGGAAACTTTTTTCCTTAAAATTTATTTACTTATTTTAGAGCGGGGCTGGGGGAACAGAGGGAGAGAGAGGTGTTTTTTTTTTTTTTAAGTTTAATTTTTATTTATTTGTCAGAGAGAGAGAGAGAGCACAAGCAAAGGAGCGGCAGGCAGAGGGAGAAGGAGAAGCAGGCTCTCACTGAGCAAGGATCCTGATGTGGAACTCTATCCCAGGACCCCTGGGATCATGATCTGAGCCAAAAGCAGATGCTTAACTGACTGAGCCACCCAGCTGCCCCAAGTGAGAAAGAATCTTAAACAGGTTCCATAACCCAACTCGGGGCTTGATCTCAAGACCCTGAGATTAGACCTGAGCTGAAATCAAGAGTCAGATGTGCCACCCAGGCTCCCCCAATCAAAGAAACCTCTATTCGGATCTGCAAATTCTACTAACTGGATAATAAATATTCAAACTTGTGCTGGTAGGAAGGAGGAAGGAAAAACACAAGGCTGGACATCACATCTCCTTTTATACACTCTATTTAAAGATATCGAAATATTTTCACACATTTATTTTCTCCTCTCAAATGGTCAACTTTCCTACCAAGTGCTAAGGAGAACTCTGAGACACCAAACTCTGGAGAAGTTCTGTGTGGAGCACATAGTTGTCACAGGTGCTGGGGGTGGGGGTGCTTGATTTGGAGAAAGAAACAGAGTTGGCTTTATCTCCTGTGAGAACATAAAAGATTCCTAAAAAATTACGGTAATGGGATAAACTTCTGCCATAGCCAGAATGCAGAATCTAAGTCCCTCTGGGAGTTATTTATTTATTTATTTACTGGGAGTGAGGGAGAGGGAGCTAAAGAATCCCAAGCAGGCTCCATGCTCAGCACAGAGATCTCAACCTGAGTGGAAACCAACAGCCACCCAGGCACTCACCTGTTATTAAACAGTAGGTGTATCTTCTGCTTTTTAAAAATCAGCCCCTCTGCAATTTCTTTGAGGATATGAGGTATGTTTTCTACTCTTTTTTGGCGGGGGGGGGGGGGGTATTACACCCAACAGCCTGAGTAAGGTGTTTTGTGTTTGATGGGTGCTCAAAAAATTCTTGCCGATTTTTCTCAACTTTTTCTGCCCTCTTAGGAACTGGGTGAGTTCCTTTTTATTCTTTAAGCACTAATCATATTTATATGTGCTTCTATCACCAAGACCCAAAGAAGCACCCCCTTGTCACACAAGCACTAGTGATGAAGGCATTTGTGACAGTCTGAAAGCTGCTCTTCCAGTGGGACACCACTGAGGCTTCCGGCAATGATGGAGATTAGAAGAGAAGTTAAGGTAGCCTTGTGTTCTCCACCCTACCAGTTTATTAGGAGAAATTCTAAAAGGATTGTTAATTTATCACTATTAACAGCACTACCTTCTCCCTTACAAGTCAGCACTTGTATTCTGTGGTCATTCTTACTAACAATCTTGTACTCTTTGGTGTCTTAAATTCATGCAAAGGCACTTCTCCTCTCCCATAATCCACTATCTATAGCTAAGTATATTTTGACATAAAGGAAATCCACAGTATCTAATACACATCCTAAAGACCTAAAGTATTTTTAAGAGTTCCATCTAAAACAAATTGTGGCAGAGAAGCATGAAGAAATCACTTTGTATTTATATTTTAACTTACTATTAAGTACAACTTTCAAATATTACTGGAAAAGATGAGTGATAAAGTTTTATATTTTTAAGATTTTGTTTATTTATTTATTTATTTATTTATTTGGAGAGCGTGAGTGGGTGGAGGTACCCACACAGGGCTGAATCTCATGACCCTGAGATTATGACCTGAGTCAAAATCAAGAGTCAGGTACCTAGCCAACTGAGCCACCAGGCACCCTGAATGATAAAGTTCTTTTTTAAAAAAGAAGCTGCACAATAGAAATCTGTTAGAGCTATTACTAAAAAAAGCCATTAACCCATGAAGAAATGCTTGCAAATAAATGCAAGTAATTAATGTAAATTAAAAACCTAATCCCAGTTTTAAAGAAAAAATTGCTAAAAGTAAAGATACAGGAATAACTTTCCTTCACACCCCTCCATTTTATTGAGATATGACTGATATATAACATTGTATTAATTTAAGGTGTACAACACAATGATTTGTTATATGTATATATTCCAAAATGATTATCTCAGTAAGTTTAGTTAACATCCATCACCTTACACAGTTACAAAATGTTTTTTCTTGTGATTAGAACTTCTAAGATCTACTCTCTTAGCAACTTTCAAATATACAATAACAGTGTTGTTAACTATAGTCACCATGCTGTACAGGATATCCCCAGAACTTATATTATGACTGGAAGTTTGTACCTTTCGACCACCTTCACTCATTACCTGCCCCTCATCCCCAACTCATTCTCTGCATTCTCTGCCTCTAGCAAACCAGCAATCTGTTTTCTGTTTCTATTGGTTCCTTTATCTTAGATTCCCCATATAAGTGAAATCATATAGTATGTCTTTTTCTGTCTGACTTATTTCACTAGGAATAACATTCTTATTAAAAAGTTTGTATTAGTCAGTGTTCTCCAGAGAAACAGAACTGATAGAGAGGAGAGAATGAGATTGGCTCATGCAATGTGGGGGCTGGCAAATCTGAAATCTGTAGGGCAGGCGGGGAGGCTGGAAACAGGTTGAGTGTCTATGTTGCCGCTTTGAGAAGAATTCCTTCTCCTTCAGAAAAGCTCAGTCTTTGTTTTTAAGGTCTTCAACTGATTAGACGAGGCCCACCCACATTATGGAAAGTAAACTGCTTTTCTCAATGTCTACTCATTTAAATGTTAATCACATCTAAAGAACATCTTCACAGCAACATCTAGATTGATGTTGGACCAAACAATGGGGCACCATAGCCTAGCAAAGCTGACACAGAATTAACTATCATAGGGGTAGTCAAGAAGGAGCATTCTTCCTCTGTATCTTCTTCAGCTGAGGAAGGAAAACAACTCTTGAGTATTCAGGGACATGATCAGGTATACTAAGAAAGGTCACCAGATTTATTCAAGATTAGCAGCCACCAATCTAATGCTCTGAAAGCCTCAATGAAAGAAGTAAGTGGTTTGGGCATTTGACGAAGCTGTTAAAGGTCCCAGAACTGTGGCCTGGGCAAAATAAACACAATAAAAATATGTTCTCCTTTCTACTTAAATTAATCCCTAGAACTATACACTGGTATGGGATGGGCACTAGTTTTTCTTTGGCTTTAGTTTAATCCCCTTGGAGTTTTCATATAGGGTTCTTTCCCAGGTCCTACCTAAGGTTCCCCAGCACAGAGATGGCTACTTGCTTAGGGAAAACCGCTTCATTGCTATTAACACATAAAGTTAACTCTATTTTCTACTTGCAGATTTTCACCCTAGGGTCATTAATGAATTTAACTATCTAATCATGTAGAGTTTTTAATCTAACCACGGAGGCTGAATTAGTTTTTTCTAAATTAATAGTTTTATTCCCGTACTGTAATGAAATCAAGTCTCTTTGATATATAATTATGATAGGAAATTATTGGTCTGCAGCAAGCATTCTAGAGAGTGAAGGAAATACATGGTATTAACAATTTCTCTAAATTGAGTCCACTGAAAGAATCAGAGAAACCTGATTCTTCCATGGCTCTTATTTCTCTTGGAATCCAGGAGACAGAGAAAAACTCCAGGTGCCTTATTTACCACCTAAACCTTGTAATGCTCCTTCTACTAGAAAAGATAATTGAAGGTTAACAGCATCCATGTGGGTCTGTGGTCAAGAATACTCCATGGAAGATACAGAGAACAGTGTGGTGCTTGCCAAAAATGGGAGGAGGAGGGAGTGAAGGTACAAACTGCCAGTTAGAAAATAGTCATGGGAATGTTATGTACAATATGGCAACTAGAGTTAATAATACTATATTGGATATTTGAAAGTTGCTAAGAGAATACATCCTAAAAGTTCTCATCACAAGAAAAAAAATTCTACAACTATAGGTAGTGGATGGATGTTCACTAGACTTATTGTGGTGATCTTTCACAATACATACAAATATTGAATTATTATGTTATATACCTGAAACTAATACAATGTGCATCAATTATACCTCAATAAAAAAGAATGAAGAAAAGAATAGTCTGCAGACAATAACTCACATTATAAGTTACTTTGTCATTTACAAAGCACTTTCACAACCATCCCATTTGTTCCTCTTAGTACCTTAACATGGCAGGGATGATTAGCTCAGATTCAAAGACAAGATTGAGGCTCAAGGAGAATAAGTGACCTATTTAAGGTCACAGGGTCAAACAAGAACCCAGGTCTTCCAACTCCCAGTTCAATGCATCACCACTACACTATACTGTCTTAAAATGAGCTGCTAAATTTGCCTGTAGGATTTACCACCACATGAGGTCTATATTGTAGAGGGCAGAAAACACATAGCTGAAGAAAATAATTATTGGTAAAGCCTGCAGAAAGAACCAGCAACAGAGCTCTATAATTTTCTCAGCAGGTTATTTCTTTCAAAAATAAAAACGAGGCACCATTATGCATAGTATAATGAATTGTAAAGTGACTGTAGAGCCCCTTCCCTTTTACCCTTGAACTTCATTCTTTTTCTTAATTATGAGATTGAATTTGCAGTTCTGAGTTCCATTAGCCAGTCTGGATGGGTATCTTAATACCTTGCTATTCAAGTGGTAGCACATGGATGATAGACAGGTAGCCTGGGTATCATTTGGGAGCTTGTTAGAAATACAGATTCTTGGGGTGCCTGGGTGGCCAGCGTGACAAATCGACCAGGAAAACGTGAGGGTAAGAGGATGGTGAAAAGAAATTAAGAGACAAAGAGATGGGGGCAGGAGGGACACTGAGGATGATGTCCAACAGTGCCGATTTTATTCCACATCTTATAATCATTTATAACGCAGACCACAATAGGAGGAGTAATACATCAGTATCTAGTCAGATGACTGACAGTTTCTATAACAAGTTTACATTAACCACAAGCAAACCTCGTGATGCCAGGTAGTCTCGGCTAATGCCATTAGCCAGACAATCAACCAGGGAGTGGGTTATGGGAAGTACAGGAACAACAAGGACCAACTAAGAATTCATGACCCTGACCACATTGTTCCCTTCTGTAGGGAGAGTGTGTGGGAAGTCACGTAGGCGAGCGCACGACACATAGCACAGACTCTTTCTCAGTGTTACTCAACTTTCCGTCCTTAACCTTGTCAAGGTGTCCAGACTTTGAAGGAGACACAAGTCAGGGCGTGGTTTGATCCACGACTCCAACCATGCCCTGGCCTCCAACACTCAGTGGGTTAGGCCTCTGCCTTCAGCTAAGGTCATGGTCTTGGGGTCCTTGGATCGACCCCTGCATCGGGCTCTCTGCTCGGTGAGAAGCCTGCTTCCTCCTCTCTCTCTCTCTGCCTGGCTCTCTGCCTACCTGTGATCTCTGTCAAGTAAATAAATAAAATCTTAAAAAAAAAAAAAAAAAAGAAATGCAGATTCTTAAGTCAGATTCTCACCCCAAAATTACTGAATCAGAATCTACATTTTAACAAGATTCCCATGTGATTCATGTGCACACTTAAGGTTGAGAAATTGGTTTTTTTTTTAAGATTTTATTTATTTATTTGACACAGAGAGAGATCATGGTAAGCAGAGAGAGAGAGGAGGGGAAGCAGGCTCCCTGCTGAGCAGAGAGCCCGACGTGGGGCTTGATCCCAGGACCCTGGGATCATGACCTGAGCCGAAGGCAGAGGCTTAACCCACTGAGCCACCCAGGCACCCCGAGAAACATTGTTAATATATACTTACAGATGTGTTCGATCTCATTCTGAAAAGAGGTGTCATATTAGCATGTTATTTAACAAACAAACCAAAAATCGGCCTCAGTAGTGTGAAATGATGGCTAATTAGTCAGTCAAAGATAGGTGAAAATTAAAATATCTGACTTAGGTTCATGCTAAATCAGCAAGTCCAAATGGCTGTGAGATATTAAATCATGCTGGTTGTCATATTAAAATGTACAACTTCCATCCCAAATAATTTTCTCAATTAGCATAAGCAAAAAATTATGGGGAAACTTTCCATTTCTATTTCCCCATTTACAACCACAGAACAAGAAAATATTACTGTCTGTAAAGGACCCCACAGTTACCTAACCACCTCTTACTCTGTGCTGCGTATATATGAAAATAACCTGAGGAACTTTTAAAACCTGTGGGGGCCCAACCTCCAGACATTCTGATTTACTTATCTAAGATAAGGACCTGGGCCCCCCCAGGATTTGAATATGCAGCCAGGGTTGAGAACCACTGACTACCCAACCCTTTCATTCCATAGATGAGGAAATCAGGGTTAATTAAAATGGTACTAATATAGCATATTTAAATAAAAATTTTTTCATAGTGATTTCTAAAACCTGAAACTCATTGACCAAGTGAAGCTTAACTGTTTGGACAACTGTTTACCATCTCTCTCTCTTCTTTCTTTCTGTATTTTTTTAAAAGAAGTTTATTCTTCTTTATCCTTGCATTAACTCTGTGAACATGGGTTAACCCATTTAACCTTTCTTTTGAAAAAATTAACAGCAAAATATTTACCCACAGGAGCTGACACAGGCAAGTTTTCAAAAGAATAAAACTTGAAATAACATGGTTGACTCCCACTTTTTAATTTGTTCTTACAGAATTTCAGCATGCATTCACATAGTGGGAAGGGCTATTTGAAGTAGCTTACAAAATTAAAATCCAAACAAGGATTAAAATCTAAGAGGTAACCCTCGGGGATGCCTGGGTAGCTAAGTCATTAGGCGTCTGCCTTCGGTTCAGGTCATGATCCCAGAGTCCTGGGATGGAGCCCCACATCAAACCCCGCATCAAGCCCTGCATCGGGCTCCCTGCTCAGTGGGAAGCCTGCCTCTCCCACTCCCCCTGCTTGTGTTCTCTCTCACTTGCTGTGTCTCTCTCTGTCAAATAAATAAATAAAGCCTTAGGAAAAAAAAAAGAGGTAACCTCTGAAATTAATAATATAGTATATGATAATTAAATTGAATTTAAATAAATTAAATAAAAATTTTTTTAAATCATAAGAGAAAATAAATCTATAGTGCTATACTGTAATGTTGTAAGTATAATTGGACCCATGCAGTTCAAACCTATGTTGTTCAACAGTCAGCTGTATTTAATGCCGCTGAACTGTATACCTAAATATGGTTAAAATGGCAAATTTTATGTTATGTATATTTAACCATAATAAAAGAAAAATCTAAATAGAAGGATCTAAAATAGAAGGATAAAGCAAAGCTAGTTTTTGGAATATGTTTTCGTTTTATTTTTCTCTTATGGCAAAATGTGTTTACCAAAAAAAAAAATCTTTATTAGTATTCAGTTCTTGCAATAAATGTATGACTTGTTGGAAGTTACATTCTCTTCCTCTTAATTCCCCTCCCCATCAACATCTGGAATAAAAGTATTTCTAAAATTACACATAAAAAAAAATCTGAGAGGTGGATACCTGGGTGGTTCACTCAGTCGGGCAATTGCATTTGGCTTGGGTGGTGATCTTGGGGTCCCAGAATCAAGTCCTGCATTGGGCTCTCTGCTCCTTGGGAGTCTGCTCCTCCCTTTCTCTCTACCTCTGTGTTCTCCCTCTCTCTCTCAAATAAATAAATAAAATCTTAAACAAACAAAAAAAAACCTGAGAGGTAAATAGGTGTTACGGTAATTTTCAAAAAAGACTGTACTTTCTTTGATTTACCTCCCACCAAGAGTGGGGTTCACACTGACACTGAGAGGGTGTGATTGCTTTAGCTGATAGAGCAGGGCTCAGCAAATCTTTTCTGTAAAGGGCCAGATAGTTAATATCTTAGGCTTTGCAGACCATACAGTCTCTGTTGCAACTATTCAAGTCTGCATCATAGCATAAAAGTGGCCACAGATGAAATGCAAAGGAACGGACATGGCTATGTTCCAATAACACTTTATTTATGACAGGTGGCGGGCTGGATTTGGCAGGAGGCCACAGTTCACTCCTCTCTATTGCAGAGTATGGAAGAAATGTCATGTGACTTCTGAAAGTAGGTCATAAAAGGCCCTACAGCTTCTACCCGGGTCTCCGGTAACACTCAACGCTCAGATAGTTCCCTCTTGGAACTTAGCCACCACCCAGTAAAAAGCCCAAGCCAGACAGAAAGATTGGCCCTAGGTAGGTGATCTAGTCAACGGCTCCAGCTCAGTCTAGCTTTTGTGTCATCCAAGCCAAGGTGCTGGCATGTGAGTGAAGAAGTCTTCTCATGATTCCAGTTCCCAGCTGTTCAAGTCACCACTCAACACTGAGTCTTCCTGGCTAAGGCCACGAAAAGAGTGCAACAAAGACAAAACATCCCCACCATGCCCTTATCAGAATTCTTTGAGGACAGTAAAACTGCTGTTTTCATGTTGCTAGATTTGGAGGTGGTTTGTTATGCAACAACAGGTAACTAGGAGAGAGGATGACTAAAAAAACTTTTAAGATCACAGGTGGAAGGCTAAAAAAAAATCTCAGAAAATAAAGCCGGAGTTAACAAACTCAATTGAAAATATTTAGGCCTTTTTAAAAAATGTATGCTTGTAAGATAAATCAAAACAAACTTGTAATAACTTTTTCATATGTATAATGTAAACATTCTGGAGTAATACATGAAACATAGCTGCCAATCAATTTGGGATTGTCCTATGACAGTGGTTTTATGGCTGGCTGATAAATCTGGGACTAGTTACCAACTTATGATTAAACATTTATCTGGTTGAATATAGTAAACAATTGGGATCAGCTAATTTAGTCCAACTGGCCAAACCCGTTTCTGTGTATGTGTAGAATGCTGAATGCTCGACTGAGCTATGGTCACAGACACCTTGTATGGAATACTAAAACAAAATTTAAATAGCTAGTCAGTACTAGAAAAGCTTTCTAACTTTAATATAGACTATACTCTAGTTACAAGTAAATTACTATAAAATCTATCCTATGAGGTATTCACTAATGATGACCTTTAGAGATACATGGATTAATAATTTGCTAATAATTTGGTTATAAGTGCTTAAACTCTACCCTCACCCCATCCCAAATTAGCAAGGCCCTGGAGACTGTGTTGGATATGGTATTGTGTCAGGGTTGTCCTAAGATGTACAGAGTGTATAGGTTAAAGCCAACGTGAAAGCATCACTCTGAGGCACAAATAAAATCAAGTCTGGCACAGAAGAGAGAAAATCCAGGTCTAAGGGAAGGGTACAATCTCAAGCCACCAACATAGAACGAGCATTTATAAGAGAAGTTAAAAATTCACTGGGGATACTTCTGGAGTTTTCTAGGGAAATAAAATGGTTCTAAGACCAATGCCAGCATGTGTATGGAGGAGGTCTCCCCCCGCACCACTAAGCAATGCTCAGGACACCAGATAGGTGTTCTACAGTTTGACTCAATTCTGAATTATCTACCTGGAGAGAACATCCGATTTCAAAGGCACAGCACTCAATCCCAAAAGACCACTCTCTACTTCAGAAGCCAATTACAAGCTGAGGTTAACACCTGTGCTTCTGACCAACCAGCTATTGATTGGAGGTTCCAGAGATCCACTCTCTGGATGTCAGGCCAGTTGCCAAGTCCAGGTTGTTAGCTGTGCTTCTTAGCAACTGGCTATAAATCAAAGGTTCTCCTAACCTCTACCCTTTCAGATTCAACTTATTAGCTGGAGCAGCTCATAGAACTCAGGGAAATATTTACATACATTTACCATACATTTACCTTATAAAAGGATATGAAAAAGGATACAGATGAACACCCAGATGGAAGAGATGTTTAGGGCAAGGTATATGGCAAGGGACACAGAGCTTCCATGCCCAGCCTGGGTGTGCTTCTCTCCCAGCACCTCCTTGTGTTTACCAACCTGGAAGCTGTCCAGATTCTGTCCATTTTTAGGTGTTTGGGAGACTTCATGACAGGGGCAAAACTGATTAAATCATCAGCCTTTGGAGATCACGTCAACCACCAACCTATATGTTCTTCAGGAAATATGGCCCCATTCTTGGGTGACCCAGGGGCATTCCAAAAGCTACCTCATTAACATAACAAGAGGCACCATTTTCTCTCTCTCACCACTTAAATTCCTAGGGTTTTAGAAGTTTTGTCTTAGGAACAGGACAAAGACCAAATACATATTTCTTATTATAATTCATAACCTCACAGGAAGGAAGCCATTAAAAGACGATATTGCTTAAAAAAAAGAGATGATATTGTTTCCTGAAATTATGGATTCATTCTTGCACTCACTCGCTGTAGCTGACAGGTCTCATGCCCAGTAATTACCCTTATTAGCCTCCCATGGTTAAATCCCTGCAACTAGGTGTTATCTAGCAATATTCTAAACTTTGCCAGCCTTAACAAACAATAAGTATATAGACAAACTACCCATATGTGGGACATCAACTGCAAGTTGAAGAATCAAACTATTAGGTTAAAACAAGATTTCTTACAACTTAGGCATGAGTGACATTCAGATGGCATGTTTGACATAATTCTTTGTTGTGGGGCTATCCTCTACACTGTAGGATGGTTAGCAACATCCCTGGTTTCTGACCCTAGATGCCAGGGGTGCCCTCCATCTCAAGTCATGACAATCAGAAATGTCTCCAGATGTTGCCAGAAGTCCTCTAGGGATAAAACTGCCCCCAGTGGAAACACAAATATTAGATGGAGTAATTATGGCTAGCTAAGAATCTGTCCCTCTCCTGTGCTATCAACAGATTTTTATTTTATTTTTGTCACTGTTATTCTTAAAAATATCCTATGATCCTTTGCAAAAAAGTCCTACCTTTCATAAGAGCCCTGGGACAAAATCCCCACAGGACACATCTTGTATTTTTCTTTGCAGCTAGCACTCCACTGCAGTGCTGCATTCACTAATGAGTTAAGGAAAATGTTAAAGCTTATAATGGACTTTTGGTTTGAGGAAGCCATAAGTCTGATAGCCAACTGGATATTCAAACAAAACTCCCTGAAAAATTCCACAGAGCTCAGCAAGCTAACCTGGAATCTCAACTAATCTCTGAGAATTACTATGAAGGATGCTGAAGTGTTCCAACAGTGGAAGACATTACTCAGGGAACTTAAAGATACAGTCTCAGAACATACCCCCAAAGCTTGTAAACCCTGATCTCTGGTACTGTCACAGGACAACTCAAATTCAACATATCAGAGAAACACCATGTTGACTTGTACAGAAGTGACTTAGCCAAACCTGACACACTCTCAGCCCAGCTTCACTGGTAGAAAATTAAGCAGAAATACAGAAGGAAAGAGGTAGAGCTCCCAGCCTCTACTTAGGAAGCCCTCCATCAGCCTGACTCCAAGTTTCTCCCTAATGCTTATTCATGGCTGAAAGTTTTGTGTATTCTTCCTGTAATGAAATTTGAGAATGAGTGCTCTGAAAATGCCCAAAGCATCTCAAAGGAATTCCTAAGGAAGACTGACAGAAGGAAGGTCAAGTAACTTGGTTTTGCTTAACATAAACGCATATAAATATGATCTGGATTTAATGGTAGATACAGATATCAAACTCTACACAAACAAGTCAGGGCTTCCTACAGGTAATTTGTAAACCATAAAAAAGTACTGAAGAGAATGTTAAAAAATAGGGCGCCTGGGGGTTAAGTCAGTTTAGCTTCTGCTTCTAGCTCAGGTCATGATCCCAGGTCCTGGGATGGAGCTCTGGGTCAGGCTTCCTGCTCAAGGGGGAGCCTGGTTCTGCCTCTGACCCTCTCCCTCTCTGCTTATGCTGTCTTTCTCTTGCTCAAATAAACAAAATCTTTTTTTTTTTTTAAGATTTTTATTTATTTATTTGAGATAGAGAGAACATAAGCAGGAAGGCGGGGGGCAGAGGAAGAGGGAGAAGCAGACTCCCTGCAAAGCAGGGAGCCCAACATGGGACTCAATCCCAGGACCCTGGAATCATGACTTGAACTGAAGGCAGATGCTCACCAACTGAGCCACCCAGTCACCCAATAAGTAAAATTAAAAAAAAAAAAAAAAAAAAAAAAGTTTTCTCCTTTACTTAATATTTGGTGGAAAAGGTGTAAAGTATATACAGTTCACTTAATCACTGAATATCTTTGCCTATACATCTCTTATTGAATACTTTAGCCACGGATAATCTGTACAAACAACCACAAATACTCACACCTTGAAGATTTATCTGTTCTTCCAGAAGAAAGTATCGCAAGTACGAAGTTTCATTTCTGCATGATCTCTGGTTCTGGCACTCTAGAAATGTTTAAAGTCATTTTGGATATGGCATTTATTCTCACTGTGGATCCAGCTGCATTGAGTTATCACTTCTTGAAAGGAATAAATTTTGAGAAGGAGTATGAGGAAAGAATAGATTTTATAAAATGTTACAATGAATCTCACAACTGACCTTTGATTAGTTGGGGTTTTGAGTATACTGTTAAAGATTTGTAATGCACAGTTAATGGAAGTATCAGAGAGAGAAACTGTGAGCTCATTAAACAAGAGTGTCAGTACAGGTTTTGTCTTTATCATGTGAACCTAAAGGAACAAGTTATAGTTAAAGTTCAAATGGGAGGCCCTACCATTCTTGTTCTATAACTTGTTGTTGCTATTTATTACTTTGTTAAGCTACATCTTCCTAAGTCTTAAACTTTTGAGTAGGTATATAATAAACACTTCTGTTTCATGATCAAACTACATTCAGAGACCATGGATTCTGATTTTTTTCTTTTTCTGTGACTGTATCTACTTCCTCATCTTGACCTAGAAAACTTACAAAAATAAGCGTTTTGTGGCTTATCCAGGCTTAATATAGAAAATATGACTATTATTTTTAGTGGGAAAAATCAGTTTCATTTAAATCTAATAAGTTTAAATAAGTGAATTTTTATTTCATCTTATTTCAGTTAGATGTGGAGTTTTTTTTTCTAATTTGTTTTAAAAAAACATTATGCCCAGATGGGTTCCCTGGTGAATCCTACCAAACATTTAAGGCAGAAATTACACCAATTCTCCATAATCTCACGCTGAAAATAGAAGCAGAGAGAATACTTCCTAACTGATTCTGTGAGGTCAGAATTACCCTGATACCAAAATCAAAGACATTATTAGAAAAGAAAATTACAGACAGATTCTCATGAATATAGATATAAAAATATTTAACAAAATATTAGTAACCCAAATCAAATAATGTATAAAGAGAATTATCTGCCATGACCAAATGGGATTTATCCCAGACATGCAAGGTTGGTTCAACATTTGAAAATCAGTTATGTAATCCATCACATTAACAGCCTAAAGAAAACCACATGATCATATGGATAGATGCAGAAAAAGCATTTGACAAATCCCACACCCATTCCTGATAAAATCTATCAGAAAACTAGGAATAGAGAAAAGCTTCCTCAACTTCCTCGAAGATAAATAACATCTACAGAAACCTACAACTAACATCACACTTAATGGTGAGAACTAGAAGCTTTCCCACTAAGATCAGGAACAAGGCAAGGATGTCCCTTTTCACCACTCCTTTTCTCTGGACACCACTCTTGGAGTTCTTGCTAATGCACTAAGGTGAGAAAAGAAAAAAGAGCATAAACAAATTGGGAAGGAAGAAATAAAACTGTATTTGTTCACAAAGTGATTGCTATGTAGAAAATCTGAAGAATCAACAGAAAAACTCCTGAAACTGTCAAGAAATTAAATAGCAGATACAAGATTTATATACAAAAGCCCAACACTTCCCTTGTTGTATGTCAGCAACAAAGAAGTGGAATTTGAAATAAAGCAAGGTTCTAAGTGTCTATGCAATTATTCCAATGTCATTTATTTACTTAATATTTTCTGCACTGATCTGGAATGATGCCTGAATCATATATAAAATTTTCCTACACATTTTCAATTTTTAGACTCTCAATACTGTTCCATTTAACTGTAGATTTCTGCATAATATACCAAACTGTTTTTATCATTGTAACTTTATGTTTAAATATCTAACTAGGTCAGTGTAGTAGTTACCTATTGCTGCATAGCAAATTACCCCAAAATGTAGCATCCACGATCACAACCTGAGCTGAAACCAAGAGTCGGACATTCAACCGACTGGGCCGCCCAGGCATCCCTAGAAAAGTCTTCTGAAATGAAGGAAAGTAATATATAGGAAAACCATTTTGCACATTTTATTATTTAGATTGAGGTATAAACGCGCTATGATGTTTCCAAACTACCTTCCCCAAATGCTTTGAACCAAAACTTGGTACATAAAAAACCTCCCAGAATTTTAGTTTAAATATCTCATATCTGCATTGCTTTCAAAGAACTTGCAACAGAGTCAGACTTCCAGATGGCAGCCTGACTTTTTCCTTAACATTTCACGCAAAATGTTCAAGGGGGACTTTTCATAGTACTTAGACATGTCACTTCCCAAAGAATTTACTCCCTAAAAAGCTTTGGATCAGAATCACACATGTAAAGATGAATAAGAACAGAATCCTCTGCAAACCCAGAATACAGGCCACAGCACAAAGACAATATAACCTAACAGGAGAAGGAAAGACAAAGAATGAGAGACTCAGCTCTCAGGGGAATGCTACATCCTTTGCAGGCACTGGCACCCATTCTTTTAACAGCTGTTAATAATCTTGAGCATTGGGAGTGTCAGATTTCTTTACCCTGGAAATGCGTAGGAGTAACAATCTGGTGGGAAGAGGAAGCTACAGGACTTGTCTAAACTTCATGTTACTCCTGCATTGTAAGCACGCTGTTTTTACTTAGATTGCACACTACACAATGATAAAAATAATGTGTTTTCTAAAAATGCTTTTATTTGTAATTCATAAACTTTTCTCTTTTTATATATTAATTATGATTCCAAAGGAGGGTTGCAGGGTTTGTGAAAACTGGTAGGGGGAGCTAAAGCTCTCCTAGGCCATTCCTTCATACATAGCATTACCAAGACTATAAAATAGCACTGTTCTACAATGTGTAAAAGTTTAAAAAGATATAATTCTTACCTTCAAAAAAAGCACAGTCCAAAGGTGCAAGCAAACAGGTGCAGAGAAAATGCAAAGAGTGAATCAAAGAAGACGAGTGGGGTACCTGTTGATTATGATTATAGTACAGAATACTCAACCTCCAGGATACAAATGAAAACACTGATATTGAGGGCTAAGTTGATTTTAAACTTTGCCTTAACACTGTGGCAATGATGGCAAAATATTCCTGTGCAGTGGGGCACCTCTCTTTTTCTAACACATCCGGTGATAGGGTCTTAACCCATGTGAAGTTTGGAGAGGTACCTGCTCCCGGCTCACAGGTTATGTAACAGCTTTTTGGGAAGTAGATAATATGAGGTATTTCAGGTCCTATGGAGAGTTCAACTGAGGGCTGAAGCCTGGAAAACAATCCAGATGGAGAGGCCTTATTTCAACACGCATTTATTGAGTACCTATGTATCAGGCACTATGTTGGGGACAAAACATAGTCTCTATCTTCAGAGTCAAGGGAAGAAGTTTTCATCTCTGTCATCTCTGAGTCACACTCAGGATCTTACCTGTACATAGCAACTTGAGAAGATCCATCAAAAATCCATCTTGCATTTCTAGAAGTTTCTTTTAGATTGTGTCCCCCTTATGAACAGAGTACAAAAAATAAAATGTAAAAGGTGCTCTGTCCTTTTTTTTTTTTTTTACGATTTTATCTTTAAATAATCTCTATACCCAACATGGGGTTCAAACTCACAACCCCAAGATCAGGTGTCATATGTTCTACTGACTGAGCCAGCCAGGCACCCCTGCCTTGTTCTCTTTAACTCTCAAACGCCCAGCTCAGAAAAATAGCAACAACAACAACAACAACAACAACAAGAACACTGAAAATTTAAGCAGATTTTGCTATTGGTCAGTAGAATGAGTGATTTAACAGCAATTTTTAAGTGAATGCCATCTGTAAGGTAATTTAAAGCAAATATATCAGTCCGAGCCATTCTATTGGGCAGTAGACTGGTGCAAACTTAATCCTAGCCAGGTTAAGTGACATCCACTAGAACCTAAGTACCTGGGGAGGAGAAATTTAATTAATATTTTTCACTGAGGGCGCTTGGGTGGCTCAGTTGATTAAGCATCTGCTTTCCACTCAGGTCATGCTCCCAGGGCTCTGGGTTCAAGCCTTGACCCAGGCTCCCTGCTCAGTGGAGATCCTGCTTCACTCTCTCCCTCTGCTGCTTCCCCTGCTTGTACTCTCTCTCTGTCAAATAAATAAATAAAATCTTAAAAAAACAAACAAACATTTTTCACTGAAATCTTGATTCTTATCTACCATTCTATCCTCCAAATCCTCTCTTTCCTCAGGTCTTCTCCACCTAAGAAAATGCCAACCCGTGCACCCAGCCACGTGCTCAACCCAGAGGTGTTAATACATCTGCTCTCTGACCTCCCATATCCAATGACCAAGTCCTGTCAATTCTACCTCCAATCCATCTTGAATTCATCTACTTCCCTTTCTCCTAATATCACCCTAATCCAAGTCATCTGTAACTCCCACCTACACAATTGGTCTGCTTTCTTTCACCTTGACCTCTATCAAATTCCTCAGATAAATATGTGATTTTAGCTTCACTTTTTTTTTTTTATATTTCTCCCCTCAGAATGTAAGCTCCCTGAAGACAAAGATCATGTCTGATTTTCTTCCCTGTGTTATTGCTAATGCCTAGGATATAGTAGGCATCAACAAAACTTGAGAGAATGAATGCATGAATGCTTTGTAGAATCCCTGCATAACAGGAGTCCTCCTCTGTAAAACAGACAATCATACTTCAGAGTCCATTCTCTTAAAAGTCTTTTTTCCTGGGGTGCCTGGGTGGCTCAGTGGTTAAAGCCTCTGCCTTTGGCTCAGGTCATGATCCTAGGGTCCTGGGATCAAGCCTTACATCGGGCTCTCTGCTCAGCAGGGAGCCTGCCTCCTCCTCCTCTCTCTCTCTGCCTGCCTCTCTGCCTACTTGTGATCTGTAAAAGTCTTTTTTCCCCTCAGAGCCTCATGAACCAATTCCTAAAGGATAACTGAGTCTTTTTTCTTCCTTCAGGCAGATTGTATGGCAACCTTTTAGGAGTGCCTTTTAGGAAGAAATCAGGAGTGACGACTCTGATAGAGCATGACTAGATGGAAATAATCCAAACCAAGCCTACCTCTTTTCTAAAGCTTCTGAAAGAAGTGGAGAAATCCTAAAAGAAAAACACCATTTTAGGAATAGAGCCTTTGAGGCAATATTGCCATCTGGTGGCAATAATCTTAATCTGCAGGCAACCAAGAATTTTCCCCTTTGCCTTAGATTCCTCTTTTTCTGAAATTTTACAATCTTGATTTTAACTTTGGTATGAGTCTCCTTTAATTCAT
The DNA here is from genome assembly GCF_010015895.1 of Lontra canadensis. Lineage (NCBI taxonomy): Eukaryota > Metazoa > Chordata > Mammalia > Carnivora > Mustelidae > Lontra > Lontra canadensis. Next base: position 15,941,804 of record NW_022631006.1, read on the forward strand.
CATGCCTTCTATTCTGGAAATGTATGTCCTTTGGTTCTGGGAAACTTCCTGGAATTACTTCTTCGATGTTTTTCTATTTTCCCTGTTCTCCTTTTGTTTGGAGTTCCTGTAAATTGGGTAATAGGTTTCCTGAATTGATCTTTTTAAACTTTTTTATCCTTTTCCTTCCACTTTCCTCTCTGGTGGGGTTTTCTGTACTACTTTGTAAGAAGTGATGAGTTTGGCTTCACCAAACATTGCTAAAAAACCTGTTGATAAAACGAAGCTGAGTTTATTCTTACTTGAAGGATTAAGTGCTAACTTGACAATCTACTAGTAGCCTCTCAGAGGGGTAGGGCAAAGTTGAGATATTCGTGAGGTGTTGACGCCTGGTTTAAGGCAGGTTTTTCAACACTACCCCTTGATTAGGACTGAACAAAATAACAGTTCTGGGATGGTGGACACAGCAAGAAAGAATTTTGAGATGGGGATTGGAGTCTTTAGGGATAAACTGATCCTACTGGTTAACTAAACAGGAAGAGATGCTCAACATCCCTGGTCACTAGGGAAATGCAAATGAAAACCACAATGAGATACCACTCTAAGCCCACTAGTATGACTATTTTTAAAATGGAAAATAAATTTTAATGAAGATAGGGAGAAATTGGAACCCTTGTATACTGCTGGTGGAAATGTAACATTGGGCAACTGCTATGAAAAACAGTTTCATAGACTTAACCATATGACCCAGCAATCCCATTCGTAGGTGTATAGGTGGAAGAATTGAAAACAGGGGCTCAATCAAGTACACATATGTGCATATATGCACGTCAGCATTACTCACAATGGCCAAAAGGTAGAAACAGTCCAAATGCCCTTTAATAGATGAATGGATAAACAAATTGTGGTGTATATATCCCCGGCTTGTGTTCTCCCACTCTCTCAAATAAATAAACAAAGTCTTTTAAAAAAGAAGGCAATGAATAGCATGGAAAAGAAATTCTATGTGATAAGGATTTGGGACTATTGCATAATTTCATGAGATAACAGAAATTATGGCACTGCTCATTGTGTCGAGAGTTGCACATGAAAGAAAAATGGTAAGGGAAGATGAGCAGCTCCAGCCTCATGATATAGTAAGCAGAAGTTGTACCTAGAGTATAAGATGATTATTTCTAGGTTTAGAGCTTGCCCAAGCCACACCTAAAACTCTGGAGGCCTTGAGTTGAGGGAAAGGCAATAGCGTAAGCCCTGAAGTGCTAACAGCTATCATTCCAATAATTTCCAGCTGTATTTCTCAACTTCCTCCCACCCCTGCCTAATTGCCTATTCCACAGTAGCCATGGCAAAATCTACTACTATAGTCAGAGCTGTAAAGTCAGCATTCCCTAACTTAGCAGGGACCTCAAAATACAATTTTTTCTTGAAACTGAAGTGTTTTATAGAAGTAATCTGACAGAAGGAACTCAAGGTAGTGAAGTAGATTTATATGCCACTCATATACAGTATAGATAACTGAAACTGCAAAAAAAAAAAAAAAAGCTTTAGACTTAAATGGAAACTGGTGTGGCTGAAAGAAAAAAAAAAAAGCATTCAACTGAATTGGTATCACAGTCCTACCACTATCTAGTATTTCTTTTTACTCAATTAGTTAAGCAGATGGGTTTTAAAGTCAGAGTTCCTGAGATCAGATTCCAGCTCTAGCACAAATTAGAAAGTTAATCACTCTTAGCCTATTCTTTCATTTGTTTAAGAAGGGGGCAAAAGCACCTTCACCCTAGGTTTTTGAAGAACATGTAAGCTGCACAGTATCTAGTACTTACTAAGGTCTCAATACATATCACTTTCACTCACTTCATGAGTCTCAGGGTTTTGTGGGTTTTTGTTGTTGTTGTTGTTTTACCTAAAAATGACACATCCCTATTACATTATCTCAGAAGGCCCATTCCTGCTTTACCAGTCTACAAGTCTAGAGATCAAGGCTAGGCTTTTTAGGTGGCAGTGGGATGGAAGGAGGTACTACTACAGAAAATAACATGAAAGTTGATGAAAGAAATGTTATCAGAAAGGCAGCAGAAAATTTAGTAGAAACTGTCTTCAGGGAGTTCACGTCAAGAGAATGTGTCACATAAGTCAAAGTGCCAGATATCCTGTAAAGGCAGAGGTAAGAAGAGAGATGGCTTTCTCCAAACTGGAGGATGTGCAGGTAATCTTGCAGTAATTTAGAGGATCAATCTGCTTATCTGGTTGTCTAGGCCCAGTCCTTTGATAAGAAAGACAGTCGCACTCAGTGGGGCTAAGGAAAATTCCGTGTATCAGTCACCTCTTCAAGGACCAGATATCACCTCTGCACTCAAATTAATGTGCACGCCGTCAGTTTGATGCAAACGGGGCGCTAAATTGGTGATCAGATGTCCAGGCGACAGCGGACTCCCGACACACTCCCAGGCTTTGCTTTGCTGCCCCCTCAGCTTGAACCCCTAGGCTACCCCTACTCGGGTGGGTTATCCTATTCTTCCCTTTACCCATTCAGCGTCCCTCTCGCACTCTCCCTTCCTTGTCCTTAAGTCCCCTCACCGCGCCGCTCCCCCTACATCTCTCCCTCCCTGTCCCCATTTCTCCAGCCCCTCTCAAGCTCCCACTATCTCTTTCTTCCCTATTGATTCCTATTTCTCATCTCCGACATTCATATCTCACCTCTTTCCCGCTTCTATCCCTGCCCGGTACCGAACCTTAACCCGCTCTCACCCTCGTCTCGCTGACTGTGGCTCGCCTACCTGAGCAGGACGCGAGGCGCAGAGGCCCCGCCCAAGGTGCGTGACGTCCCGGTTCTCCCACCCCCTGAAGGCGGAGCCCGAGAGCGATTGGTCCCCGGGGGGCGCCTCCCGGGACTGATAGTTCATTGCTACCAACCTGGGCGTGTCAGGACCACTTCCGTCCCTCGCCCGGAAGGGACCGCTTTCACCAGCAAGTCTGGCTGGTAGGGGTTTGTCTCGGTTCTGGCGGGGGTGTCTGCGGTTTCGCTGTACGTTTTCCAGCTTGCAGCCTGTTTTGCAGGCGGCGTTCCTAGTATCTGCCCTGTTTCTTGACTGCACTCAGATTTGCTTTAAATAGGAGGCCGAATTAGAAAGCCGGCCTTTCCTCTCCAAACTTCCTTCTTGTTCATTGTGTTTTGGTCAGATTTCTAAAGTCCAACAAACTGATTCGCCACCATGGACTGAGGTCCATGATAGTACTAGTAGTGGCTAATACTCCAAACTTACTGTGCGACAGCTACTATTCTAAGATGCTTTGTAAGAATTAGCTCATTTCTCTGTAAGGTAGACCTATGTTATCCCCGTTTTACAGATGAGGAAACTTAGTCACACAGAAGTTAAGTATCTTCCTCAAGATTAGCTATTATTGCAGCTATTAAGTGGCAGTTAGAGTAGAACCAGGTAGTCGGGTTCCACTAAACCAAACTGTTTAACAACTGCCTTTGGGAAGGCACCCTAGGATAAATCCCACTGCAACTCAAGAAGAAAAGTTTTGAGGCTTATCTCTTCCTGGGTCAGATTTAGAAGACATGGAGGAGGAACAGTGAGGATGGGAAAGAAGACCAAGAGATTGTTTCGGCTCTATGTTCTCTGAGCTTGGTGAATTGGGAGGACAAGGATTCCTTACGTGTATATACAGTATATGGATTTTTTTTTTTTTTTTTTTTTTTTTTAGATTTTATTTGACACACAGAGCCAGCGAGAGAGGAACACAAGGAGGGCGAGTGGGAGAAGTAGGCAGGAAGCCCCATGTGGGACTCAATCCCAGGACGCTGAGATCATGACCTGAGAAGAAGGCAGACGCTTAACAACTGAGCCACCCAGGCACCCCTATGGATATTTTTTTGAAATCATTCTTTAAAGGCAACTTGCTAAAATATTAAAAGGAAAAACTATTAAATGATCTCTTACTAAAATGGGGAAAACACAGCTCGCTAATATAATACTAAAATACAGTATTATGTTTATTTCAAGAGAATGTATCACAGGAGTGCCAGGTATCCTGAAAAGGAGCCTGGGTATTGCTTAGGGTTTGTAAATAGACAGTAATTTTGTTTCTGTATTAATATTTAAGGAGATATATAGTAGCTATGCAAAATGGGGGGAGGAGAGAAAAAACCTTGCCCATTAAATTTATATGCAACTTTCACGTGATTGAGTAGCCACATAAATCTCAGTTTACTGTCAAAATTTCCAGAAACAGAGCTTTTCTCTACAAGTGCTATTACTCACCATACCATATTTCTTTGTAATTTATAGAATGGCCAGGAACAAAAATGTTAAAAATTTATTTGCTATGGTATTTATCATTTCAAATATAAGTTTAGATAAGGCCCATGGACAGTTTCCAGTATTATTGTTCAGTAAGTTTTCATTATTAGGATACAGTGAACAAGACCAAACATTTTCTAGTAAAAGATCTTGGTAAATTGTAGAGCAGGAACTCAGCTAGCTTTGCCAATAAAAAGGTAGTTTGAATAAGGAATGGTACAGAAATGAACTGGTCTTAGGCACAGTGGTCTACTTAAGCACTAAACTCATCTCCATTTAAGGACTAGAAAATGATGGTGCCCTTAAGAGAATGCTGAATTGCAAATACAGAGCAACAAAATTGTGTCAATATCTCATGTAGCTGGAGGGGAAGCCTTCAGCAATGGCTGAGTAAAAAATGTATTTTCCTTTTCCTACCTCAAATTACACCAGTAGGGAACTCTGTAAGATGTGTTAGGAGAACTAGTTTCTTTCCTGTCTTCTCCCATGCTTCATGCCTAACTCTTGCCCCTGTTGGGAAACTCTCCACAGGCTTTGCTGCAATTCAGTTGATGCTTTGCCAAGCAATTTCTTTGGCGGGCCTCCATCATAAAGTTGAGTTGTATCCTCAGATCTCTTTACTTTTGAGCGAGAGAGGATAGAGACTGAGGCTAAATGTCTACTAGTGATCGGTTGCATAAAAATCATTTTTCCTTCAGATTCAGGATGTTAATGGCCTTCATTATGGAACCTTAGGCGCATCTGGCTCTGAAAAAAACGACTAAGAAACACTCTGCATTTTTTTTCATTTGGTCATAATACACATCAGTGATGGGACTATAACTCAAGGTAAACAAAGTGGTTATTTTTACATTATTCGTTTACTACATTTGGCCCTAATGATGACAGAAAGCCACAACAGGAACAAAATAATTAAAAAAAAAAAAAAAAAAAAGGCCAGGTCAAGATTATCCAGCTAAGAATATTAACAATGGACCAAAAGGACTAAATTGGAGAAATAGATTACCGCCCCTGATGTTAAATTGGAAATTCAATAGGATAGCATCCTATAACTTTCCCAGTACGAAGCCAGGATAGTGAATATAAGATCTCTATTGTGACTCATTTATTTGCTGTTGACTCCCAAATCTACATCTCCAGCTCTGATTTCCTATTCTGAACTCTAACCTCTAATGGCCTTCTTTATTTCTGCCTGGATGTCCTGGGTGTCTCTAACCCAGCCTATCCAAAACCGAATTACTTATCTCCACCCTCATCCACCCCAGAACTATTCCTTTATATTTCAGTGAATGAATAGTATACCTTTAGACCCAAGCTGGAATTAGAGAACATTCCAGATCTTTATCTCCCCTTACACTTTCTTCTCATTCATCTAATTAGTGGCCAATCATACGAATTCTACTTGGTTCAGTGTATCAAGCATCGCCATCCTTATAAACAGTTAATACTTGCTGTCTTTGGTCTGGTTCCCTAGAAGGAGAATCCAAACAAGGATTTTGGGTGTATGTGATCTCTTGAGGTAATGAGTTTTAAGAAAAACCTATCAGGGAGGGAGAGAAGCAGACTAGGGAAAGGAAAGGAACCTATCATGTGTCTCAGGTAAAGTCTAGCCTGGCCTGACCCACAGGTAAAGGACTTGAAACATTAACCACACGGCGGAATTATGCCCCCTTCAGGCAAGAGGGCCAATCCCTTGCAGACTCTAGCAGTCACTGACAGAGGGCAGTGGTTGGCAGGGGCGCATCACAGATTATTTTCTGGGTAGGGTAGCTGCAGTCAGCGGTGGGTGCTTCTCTGGAGAAAGGGACAGCTGTGAGTTATCAGCATCCACAGTCACTGCTGGGGATGAGGGCCCCCACTTGATGAAAGGCGATCTGGGCAGAGCACCATAGTTTCTACCACACTAGCCCTCATCATCTCTCTCTTGAACTACTATAGTAACCTTCTTACTGGACTTTCTACTTCTAGACTCGACTACCTTTAATTCACTATCCACACTGCAACCAAGATGATCTTTCAAAAAAGAAAATCTGATCATGCAGCTATTCAAAACTATAGAGAAAAGAGTGAAACTCATTAACATCTCATATCAGCCCTTCATGTTAAAACCTGACACCACCCTCCGAGCCTTACTTCCTAGAACTCTTCAACCACCCAAACTTCATGAATGTCTCACACTCACACACACATACATGTGCATGATTTGCACACGTGCACACACTCACCTTTGCTCTGGAAATATCAAAGGCAAATTTCATACTCTCTCATATTACCATGCTTTTATAACTCCTGCTTGATCTGCCTAGAAGATCTTTCTCTCCCTGCTGCCACTTACCTATCTGAGAAATTCCTGTACCTTCTCCGGAAGTAAGTATAGCATCACCTATAAAGCCCTACCTGATTTCCTTAGCCAGACCCACCCAAAGCACTCATTGTACCAAATCACGGCACATGTCATAATGTATTGTAATTGTGTGCTTAAGCACATGTCTCTCCATTTAAACCATAGGCTCTTCCTTTTACCTCCTGGGACTGGCTTTGAGCTAAGTTTCAATCAATGCTAGTGGCTGATCTTTCAGATTTATCATACCTTGAATAACATATTTCATTAATTTAACACTCATTTTCGTGTGGTCCTTCCTTACATGCCCCCAAACTGTATTCTTGAAGCTCTATGACATATCCCCTTCTTTTAACATTGTAGAATTTAGTAAACAAGTCCATGTTCCTTCAGGATTTTACTAACCTCAATGTTATTTTTCCTGAGTCTTCTGCAGTGCAAACTAATGCAATAATTTATATTTAAGTTGAATACGCTTTAAAAACGGGAGTGAGAGATGCCTGGGAGGCTCAGTTGAGCAGTTGCTTTTGGCTCAGGTCATGATCCCAGAGTCCTGAGATCAAGTCCAGTATCGGGCTCCCTGCTCAGGAGGGAGCCTGCTTCCCCTTCTCACTCTGTCTGCTGCTCCCCCTGCTTGTGCTCTCCCTCTTTCTCTTTCTCTCTCTCTCTAGCAAATGAATAAATGAATCTTTAAAAAAATAGTAAAATAGGGGCACCTGGGTGGCTCAGTGGGTTAAGCCTCTGCCTTTGGCTCAGGTCCTGAGCTCAGGGTCCTGAGATCGAGCCCCCCATCCGGCTCTCTGCTCAGCGGGGAGCCTGCTTCCTGCTCTCTCTACCTGCCTATTTGTGAACTCTCTATCAAATAAATGAAATCTTTAAAATAATAATAATAATAAAATAATCAAAAAATTAAAATGGAGTGATATTTCTATAGATGAGGAATGAGAAAGAGTCCTCTGAGACTTAAACAGGAGCATGGATAAAGTGGAGGAATGACAGTGCTGGTGATTCAGAGCACTAACTACAGTGACAAGAACAGAGAGGGTGTATTGGGGAAGAGGTGAGAAACCAACGAGTGTAGAGCCTTGAACACCTCACTGATTGAGATGCAGAGTGTAACTTGTGTAGTCAGAGGGTGTGTAAGTCCTGGCTCTGCCATGTCTTCACTTGTAAGCATCTTAAACCTCTGCAAACATCACTTTCCTCATGTGTAAATTGAGAATGTATAAAGCCTAATGAAACCTAATTAAATATATATAAACCTAATTAAAATGTGTTGACTGAATGCTAGTGGGGAGATGACCGGCAGAAGGGCAAAGGGGAAAGACCAATTCCAAAGAAGGGGAAGTGCTGGCTGGGATCTGGGAGGACTCCCCTAGTAGCTGTTGGTGGCCTAGCTTGGGTAGATGGAGACAGAAAGATGGAACTGATTCCCTGGTCAGACTGAAACATCAAAAAATGACTCAGGAGCCACTACAGACTAAGGCCCAGTAGTTTCCCAAGCAGGTTGATTTCCTGGGAGAGGTTTCCCAAGAGGCCTGAGAACTAGGAAAGAAGTAGGCCTCTCCCAGATGGGAATTGGTATGGGGGAGATGACCTGGTGTGGTTCTGATTTTGAACCTGGCACAGAGTTGCTCGCCTGAGAGTTGACAGCACTTGTAGATAGTAAGGAAGCAGAATCAACTGTAAAAGCATTCACGGCCCATGGTAAGAACAACATGTTTGGTCTCGGTGGATGGTTTAGGACTAGAGAAGAGAATCCCCAGGCAACTGCCTGGCTTGATGCACCCCAAGATAACTGAGGAGCTCCTGGGGAACCCACCAACATCTGAAAAACAGGAGGTTCCTCAAAACAAGACTGTTGAGGGATAACACTTATGTTCAGTCTTTGTGTTTCTAAGTAGAGAGACTTAAGCTAGGAAGAGGTTCCCTCCCTCACTCCTCTTTGGGTATTTGTATTTGGGATATGTTGGGCAGAGACTCATGGTGAGTTTGGGAGAAGGGACAGGGAATATAAGGCTCAGCCTCTAACTTCATCCTCTTTGGGACTCAACCTGATCTCAGGATGCCAGTGTTTAAGTGTGTATAGTAAAGAGACTGTTCTTGCAGGAAAGGCTTGAGGTTGTCCTCAGGTGTTTGTCCTGGGTGGAAAAGTGCTGTATGTTCTTCAACTTAGCTCTCATCAGTTAAAAAAAAATGAAAGAAGGAAAGAAAAGAAAAAAGCTGACATTCCTTTTAGTTCATTTTTAAAATATATATATTTTTGAAATTGATAAATTAACTTTGTTGAAAATAAATTTGATTTTATTTTCAAACTATCAGAATACCTCCCCCATCCAGATTCCTAATTGTAAACGTCTTATCACATAGGCTGTGTGTATGTGCTATATATATTTATTACATTTATATATATTATATTTAATTATATACATATATAAAACAAGTAGTTGTTTTCTGAGCCTTTTGAGAACAAGTTGCATCCATGAAGTCCTATCACCCCTAAATACTTCAGTGTCTATTTCCCAAAATCAAGGACACTTTGCTACTTACTCACCATATAACCCTCCAACATTAATACAACACTATCACCCAATTCACAGACTCGTGCACCTCCCCACCCCAGCTCCATTCAAATCTCACCAACTTTCCCAACAACTCTTCTTCCTTTCTGGCACACTGTCCCTTCTAGAAACATACATTGCTGTTGTCAAGTCTCTTCAGCCTCGTCCAGTCTGAAACTGTTCTCCCCTTTCCCTGCCTTTCATGTCCTCAACTGTTCTTATGTCTGTGACAGTTTTGAAGAATACAGGCCTTATACTCCAGAAAGATGATCCTTAGCCTTAGTCAGCTTGACGTTCCCTCACATCTATGCTTGGGCCTGCTTTCTTGGCAGGAAGTCCTCAGAAATGATGCTGTACTTTTTAGGATTGAGACGGACTATGTGTTGTTAATCCATCCCACCTCTGGTGATGGTAATGTGAATCACCTGGTCACATTGGCATCTGTAGATTTCCCTACTGTGAAGTCACCATTTCTCTTTGTAGTTGATTAGTGCTCTGTGAGGATGTGTTACAAAATTACGCCATCCAATCTCCCATTAACAATCCTAGCCATCCCTGACAGTGAACCTGAATGTTGGCCTGAATGTTGGCCTGAATGTTTCTACTACCTGCATTCCTGCTGCGTTTATTAGTTGCTATTTTACTGTTAGGAAGAGTTTTCCTTCCTCCGCATTTATTCTTTCATTTACTGATGTATATTAGTATGGACTCATGGCCTCCTATTTTATTCACTGGTTATAATAAATTGGTATCATCATTTTCATGCATAAATTGATCCAGGTTTGGCTGATGGGACTTCTATTAAGGGACTGCTATGACCTCTGACAGGTCTTCATCATTTTGTGAATACTTTCTTGCTTTCTGAACCAAGCTATTCCAGGATGTGTGTGTGTGTGTGTGTGTGTGTGTGTGTGTGTGTGTGTGTCTCTATTCTCTTCCCTAGCCCTGGAATCAGCCATCTCTCCAAGGAGTCCTGGTATTTTAGAGAAGGTTGGTATTGGAAAACCAAGATCTGGCTACTAGATGTGCTCATTGATACTGGAGTGTCATGGCTTCCAGACTTTTTTCAGTGGACAGACTTAGGAAGTATATGTATGTATGTATATACATATCCCTGAATTTATCTCAGTACTTCTAATACTAATACTTTTCAGGGTTCTTTCAAACTTTGCTTCCTTCCATGTTTTACCTTCTTCAGTGGTGAAAACTTGGCTCTCTCATCCTAAATGTATTGAATTATCTGCTCAATTTTCTTATTTGCTCAATGTAAACAGTCTCCCAGCCATGTTGATTGTCTGCTCTGTTTAACTGCTACGTACACCACCTCTTCGTTCTTGGGAACCTGTGGGCACAACATCAACGTGCTTCTACGCAATTCCTTCCTCTCCACTTTAGTGTCCTATGTCCTTGGGTGTAGGTGGGCATGCTGCCAAATCACCTCCATGCAGCTCACCAGCACTTTGCCCACCCCTGCCTCACTGCCTCTCTGCCAGGAAGGAAAGAGAGTGAAAAGGAAGAGAAGACCAGTTATATATATATATATACATATATATATATATATATATATATATGTATATATATATATATATGCATATACATATGGGGGGCAGGATTGAAGGAGAATGGTGGAGATTGAAGGACATTTTCTCTCATGTTAAAAATATCCATTTGACCAACTTCCTTTGCCTTTCAATTGATTCTGAACTGGGGCGGGGAAGGAGGTGTTTTGTTTTTTTTTGTTTTTTTTTTTTTCTTAAGATTTTATTTATTTATTTGACAGAGAGAAATCACAAGCAGACGGAGAGGCAGACAGAGAGAGAGAGAGAGAGAGAGAGAGGGAAACAGGCTCCCGGCTGAGCAGAGAGCCCGATGCGGGACTCGATCCCAGGACCCTGAGATCATGACCTGAGCCAAAGGCAGCGGCTTAACCCACTGAGCCACCCAGGTGCCCCGGAAGGAGGTGTTTTTATTGACACCCACCGTTCACTGCATGCAAAACTCCAACAATGGAATTTAATTCCCTTAGAAGCAAAGATTTATTTGTTTTATATTTGGCTATATATATATATATATATATATATGCACCTGGTCTCTTTGCCCCCTTCTCTGGGGGCAGAGAGACCAGGTACATTTTCACAAATGGCTTGAAATTCAGACAAGGGTAAATTCATTCATTCTGCTGCTGGCTGTATGTAGTTCACTTCCTTGTCTTAGAAAGTGCTATCTATCCTTATCAACCTACTAGCCAAATTATGTCTCTATAACCTGGGATGGTGCTTGGGGAAATATCTTAAAGTGAGCAATTGTTGAAGTTGCTTTGCTGTGGCATCGTAATCCTCCAAGGGATTTTTCTTTTGAACCCAGACTGTGGCTTGGTGGGCCACCTTCCAAGCAAAGTATTAAAGGAGGCAGGGATTTTAAAAACCAGCCCATAGTCCTGCCTCTTTGGACACACTTTTTTTTTAGTGTTTATTTGAGCTGAAGTGACATCCCTGACAGACGGGATTGGGTTGGTCAAAAGGCCAATGGGAGTTGGAAAACCAGGGAAGGTCAGGCAGAGGCATAGGGGGTGGGCATGGGCAAATAGCAGAGTCTGGACTAAATCTGGAGGTGAGACTGGGTGCACCTGGAGGTCATGAGTACTGAGATCACCAGCCAGGGCTGTGAATGAAAAGGAAGGCTGAGCCATAGCTAGAAGCTTTGTGCACTGCTGTAAGGCTCTGGAAAAGGACACCCAGGCCTTCAGACACACACAGTACTCAGCTTTCTGTTTAAAGCTTGCTTCAGACTATAGCAAACCTGTCTTTGGAAGCTAGCAGTGGAGTTCCTTGTCAGAGGTCCACAAAGGCCAGAAAGTACTTCTGGTAGTAGGCTTCTCAGCAGGCCCCTCCACCCACCTCACCTCCTCGCTACTAGAACAGAGCTTCCCTTGCCTCTCCAAGGTAGGGAGTGGTGGTGGAGTCAGGCAGGGAGTTCTGCCACTTGCTTCTAGGTAAGCTGTCCTCCCTCAAGGAGGAAGGTAGGCCTCAGTCTTTGCTGACTCTTTTCAATCCAAGCCTATGGTTATTGCTAGAAGAAATTCTTCTGGATTTATAGTCTGTAGATGATTGATTCCAACCTTAGTTTTCAGTAGTGATAAATCATTTCCCCCTATATCCATGCTCTACTGATTATTTCAGTGGACTTTAGGGAGGGAATTGTGAGGCTTCCATACTCTACCACCATCCTGCTCAGAAGAGTCATTCATAGGAGCAGGCAGAAGAGTGTTAGAAGGAACAGTCAGAGAAGAAAGAGGAGATGAGAAGAGGTCAATGCCTCAAAGGTCAACATGAAGATGAGTGCTCAGCAGTTTCAAAGACATCAGTAAAGAACAGGCTGAATCTGGCAATCAGGAAGTGACTGAAGACCCTTGAAAGTACTATTTCAAAAGACTTAAACTGGAGTGTAAGCTGAGCCTTATGGAGAAATGAAAATAGCAAACATGAGTACTTTTTAAAGACATTTGGCAATAAATAAAAAGACAAGGAAAGTGATGGGATATAGGTTGAGAGGGAGTAAGGCATAGAGAGAAGGTTTTGTAGGGTGGAGCCAGTAAAGGCCGGCGTGTCTCCCAGTGTTGGCAAACCCCCTCGGCTCCCTGACCCCAGATTCCCACGGCTGAACAGCTTGCTTCATTCCTACCACCAGGCATAGAGCATGACTTGGGAAGGCAGGTCACACAGGAGAGATCACCCTGACTTCCACACCAGCGTCTGTGACTTTCAATTTAACCCAGACCACATTACTTCTTGCAAATCATGGCCAGCAGTACAACTGAGGGCCCAAAGAGCTGACAAAGTTCTGCTCTACATAAACCCTAGTGACAATGACAACAAACTAACATGTTGAATACATACAGTAGACCTGACTGTCCTACATTTGCATAGCTCACCCAGTCCTCTCAACCTCTCTCTTGTGTGGGGGTATTAGAACTCACATTTTACAGATGAGAAAACTGAGGTTAGGAAAGTTCAGTTAGTTGTCTAAGTCATAGGGTTGGTAGCAAGAAAGCTGAGGTTCAAAATTCGATCTTTCTGATTCCAAAGGCTGTACTCTCCTTGGGCACCTGAGGCCAAAATATAGGCTACAAGCACCATGAAACCTAATCATGAGTAGCCTAGATTCATAGAAAGTAGGGAGCTATAGGACAAAAGAGAGACAAATTCGGGCCAGATGGGTTTGCCAGATAAACTACAGGATGCCCAGTTAAATTGGAATTTCAGATAAATAGCAAATATATTATTAATATAATTACATTCCAAATATCACATGTGATATACTTACACACACAAAAATTGTTGTTTATCTAAAATTCAAAATTAATTGAGCACCCTGTATTTTTATTTGCTAAATCTGGCAACTGTATGGCCAGATGTGGAAGGTTCTAAAATATACTAAGGAATTTAGACTTTATTTCATGGCTAACATGGACCCACTGAGGATTTGGGCACAAAAGGGAGTGACACTGATAAAGTGGTATTTGGGACCAGCCAGAAGACAACGATATTCTGAAATATAAGACGAGGATGTTGGAGGAAGGAAAGAAAAATGGCAGGATCTAGTAGCCGGTTAAATATGGACAGATGAAGAATAAGGAGAAATCCAGGATGATAGGTTTTCAGCCTGGATGACTGAAAGAGTGACAGCTACTGATGGAAGGAGACATGTCTAGAGGAGGAATTGCTTTGAAAGTAAGTAAAAATAGACTTTGAGGTGATGCTTGCATATCTAAGTGAATTTTACAAGAAGAAAAGTAATTCACCTTTTCTTCAGCACCTTTTCCATGGTACCGCCGAGATAGGCTATTACTCCTCAGCCTCAGGCCACCCAGGGCAGGTCCCTACAAAGACCGAAATTTTTGGACAGACAAAACTGTCACCACCAGCAGATGGCAACATCAGAACTTGAAGTCCCAGGCCACCGAAATCAAGTCTGGGATTGTTCCTGATACTCCACACTACTTCCGATTAGAGATCTAGATGCAGATCTCCAGGGAAGGCGGAGAGGAAGCTTTGGCTGCCCGAGAGTCGGGAAAAAGGAGCTGAATGGGAGGAAGAGTTGGCTAAGAGGACACGGGGGAAGAGGGCGGGAGAGAACTTGGGAGCGTCTCTGGCAGAGAAAACAGCATGGAGAATGGCTAGGAAGCGTGAGCAAGCCTAGCAGTTTGAAAACAGCAGCATTACGTGATGTTCCTAGCAAACAGGGAGAATAATAGGAGGATGATGAAAGGAGATACAGGAAAGGAATAAAGATGTTGCTTATTCCCAGACCACACCCAGGAACTCAGAATTACCTGTAGGCAACCGAGCATCACCGACCAGATTGGTGTTTCAAAAGGGTCATGCTGGTGGCAGTTGTGTGACCCCTGGACAGAAGGCCAATTAGGAAGCAGCTGTGGTGGTCCAGGGGCAAAAGAATGAGAAGGGGAGGCAGAAGGAGAAGTTTGGGAGAATCAATAGGAGGTGGAGAGGGAAGAGTTGTGAGGTGACCAAGAGGCCTTTTCCAGGGTGACTGGGAATGGTGATGATATTTACAAAACAGAGTGCAGGAGGAGGAACATATTCAGGAAGGAAGTGTGAAGTTATTCATTTTTGCATTCTGACAACATAACTTAGAGCTGACAGAGTAGACAAGCAGACTAAATGCAAGTTAATTTGCATTTGATTTTGAACATATTTAGTTTATCACTGGAACACGTAGGGGGAAATGTTTGGCAAACTGTTAGAAATATAGTTCTAGAAGCTTAGAAGAACAATGAAAGCCTGTGAATTAGCTTTTCATTTTTTAAAAGATTCTATTTATTATTTATTTATTTAGAGGGAAAGCATGCTTGAGAGCAGGGGAAGGGCAGAGGGAGAGAGAGAGAATCTCAAGTAGACTCCCCACTGAGCAGGGAGCCCAATGTGTGGGTCTCATATCACCACCCTGAGATCACGACTTGAGCTGAAATCAAGAGTCAGCTTCCTAACTCACTGAGCCACCCAGGCGCCCCTGAATTTCCTTTTTATTTTTTAATTTTAAATTTATTTTTAGTTTTTAAAAGATTTTATTTATTTATTTTACAGAGAGAGAGAGAGACAGCAAGAGCAGGAATACAAGCAGGGGGAGTGGGAGAGGGAAAGCAGCCTTCCCGCCAAGCAGGGAGCCCAATGCGGGGCTCGATCTCATGACCCGGGGATCATGACCTGAGCCGAAGGCAGATGCCTAACGACTGAGCCACCCAGGTGGCCCTAAAATTTTTTTAAAAATTTATTTGTCAGAGAGAGAACAAGTAGGGAGAGCAGCAGGCAGAGGGAGAAGCAGGCTCCCCATGAGCAGGGAGCCCAATGTGGGGCTCGATCCCAGGACCCCAGGATTGCGACCTGAGCTGAAGGCAGACACTTAACCGCTTAACCCACTGAGCCACCCAGGAATCCCTTAGACATTTCTTTTAAGTGACCGCAAAGCTTTTAATTTATCCCATTTTTCTTTTTCAGAGAACCCTCCCCACATGTCCCCACCCCCAAACACCGTAACTGTTGAGAATTAGAACTATAGACTTAAGGAGAAACTTTTCCTTTTCATCACTGGTGGGAGACAAAGTCAGAGAATGAAGGTGCCCTCTTTTTTATTTTACAGATCTGATGTGTCAGATGGAGGCTCTTTGGTTGACGAAGCCTCGAGCAGACTGGGAAGATTCTATATCTGACTAGGCCAACTCTTCTCCCACTCATTCATATCAGACTGTTGAGTAGGCACTGGTTGTGCCTCGGAAAAGTTTCTTTGGCTGATCTTCAAATATCATTTCACCTTTTCTTTTTAATGGTCCACAGATACTTGGTCTAATAATGTTGGTGGGGTTTTGACTTCCTATTGGAAATCGTTGTGTGGGACTAGGAAAGGACTTGGAGGCAAAGTGGTTTAATTCACACAAGTTTGTAACAATGGAGGAAAACATTGCTTCCCAATCCCCTGGGTGGGAGGAGCTGCTGGGGATACTGGAATTAAATCGATGCTCTTTGAAGATGGTTTCTCTAAATTACTGTCACTCAGGTTCAAACTCTCTTCCCAAGACCGACTTATCCGTAGTGCGGTTTGTACCTCCCATTCATGCATTGCTTCTCTAGTCATTAAATTCATGCCTTCCTCCTGTTTGATTTGATGAAGGCGACCAAAGGAAGCACGGATGGGGATGGGAGAAGGTGGTAAAAACCCTTTGCAACCAGGGTAATCTTTTGAAGATGACAATGTGGTCATGTTAGTCACAGACTTGGAATTCTTCAATGGCATTGTATTGACCAGACAATGTTGTGCCATAAGCATTGTGTCATTTCTTGGAGTTACCATGTCAGCTTGGAACACCTGTGAGTTATCACCAAGCCCACTGATCAATGGGGCGCTGTTGGATCTTCTCAGCATGTCATCTGTGGTGGTTGAACTCGACAGCAGCTCCAAGTCTAACTCCATTTTCTCTTGTGCCATGTCCGCGTCGAGGAAGAAAGCACTGCTTGGTTGGAAGTTCTCAAGGTTTTCTGGCTCCCATTCACACAAGGACAAGTCAGCTGGGTGAGGAGTTGTGGACAGACAGGAAAGGGGGTAAAAGAGAAGAAAGGAGGAACCTCTTAGATGTGTGAGGCGCTCATCTTGTCAGTCCTACCTACCATTCCTAATACCAGTGGGCACAAAGTAGGGGGCAGGACTAGCTCAGAACCTCCTACCCCCCAACCTCGGGGTCCCTAATGCTGAGAAGATCCTCTACCTCAAAGTCTATAATGAAAATGAGGAATTTATCTTAGTCACTCCTGCGAATCGTTCTTTATTTCTCTCAGCAAAGGAAACCCCAAGTCTGAATTTCCTTTTTAAATCAAGACAAGGGAGTGAAAAAAGTCCATGGACAAAATCCCTGCATGTACTTAGCAAAGTAAAGCACAAGTAAAGAGCAAGTGATGGGGAAAAAAGCTAATGAAGCAAACAGAAAATGGGCAGCCAGAGAGGTAGGCGAACAAGAAAGTTTGGTGTAATGAAAACACAGAGATGAATTTCAAGGAAGGGATTTGCACACCCATGCTCATGGCAGCGTTTTAAATAATGGCCAGGTGGAAGCAATCTAAATGTAATGGGTGGATGAGTGAATTAAGAAAATATGGTAAATACATAAAAAGGAATATTATTCAACCTTTAAAAAGGAGGAAATCCTGTTATGTGTTACATAACAGGGTAAATCTTGAGGACATTGGGCTGAGTGAAATAGGCCAGCCACAGAAAGAGAAATACTACATGATTCTACTTATATGAGGGATCTAAAATAGTCAAATTCATAGAACCAGAAAGTAGAATGGTGGTTGTCAGGGTCTGGAGGGGAGGAGGAGAGAGGAGTCGTTATTCAGTGGGTCTGAGTTTCAGTTTTGCAAGACGAAAAAATTCTAGAGAACTTAACAACGAGCATATGGTTAACACTAGCCTACTGTACCTTAAAAATGGTTAAGATGTTTTGTTTTGTTTTGTTTTAAGGGAAGGGGTTGTTTCAAGGGACTGGCTGGCTGCAGAGATGCCTGATGAAATAAGGACTGGGGTGTGTGTGTGTGTGTGTGTGTGTGTGTGTGTGTACCTTTAGCGAGAGCATTTAATAAGGTGGTTGCGATGACAATTAAATGGCACTTGGCCATGGAATGAATAGGTAAGGAAGTAGAAAGAGCAAGTGAATTTGGCTTCTGCAAGGAGTATGGCCACAGAAGATATGGATCTTTCCTGAGTAGCAGGACATTAAGGGAGGATAGATTTAGGGCTCACCTTGCTTGCATCTATTCTCTCAGGGGTTACAGGCCTTCACTGATTATTATTTAATGTCCAAACAGTCATTTTATACATTTTGTCCAGGCTTCTAACTATTTACTATGGGAGGACATTTTTCGTACCAGTTAATCATTTGTGGGCAGTGATGGGACTCTCCTTTATGAGTTCAATATTTTAAAAATCATTTTAAATGTAAAATGGGGAGTGGAATCAGAAGAAAAAAAAAAATCAATCACCTTCCAGATCCTCCCTTTTTCAGTACCTCCCTGAGGATTCCAGAAAGGTCAACTTTTATTAGTTCTAGTAAGTAACAGTCCTATTCTGCATCCTCATGAACAGGGTCCCGATAGCGCCTGCCTGGACAGGCTAATAATTTGGCAACCTCCAAACCAGTATCTGAAAAATATTCTTAGAGGGTGGGAGGCTCACCTGTGGGGAGGCAGGCAGCAAGGACTGCTGCTGCTGGGGAACATAAGGCCTTGGAGTCCAGCGCTCAGGCCAACTTACCTGTTCCTACAGCAGAGACTGCCCAGCCTAGGTGATTCTATGCACAGGAAAATGGAAACTGAAAACAATCTCAGGCAACAGGGATTGCCCCATAGGATATCCACCCAGCCCAGACCACCCAGACTGCTTTGAGTGTAACCCCCGACTTATGCCTGAGAAGACAGACCATGGTGTAACCTCTAAAGTGATTGACAAGTACTTTTACTTTATTATCATTCTAAAACCTCCATCCAAAGAGGAGCACAAGCTGGGGCGCCTGGGTGGCTCAGAGGGTTAAGCCTCTGCCTTCACCTCAGGTCATGGTCTCAGGGTCCTTGGGATCGAGCCCTGCATCGACTCTCTGCTCAGCGGGAAGCCAGCTTTCCCCTTTCTCTCTGCCTGCCTCTCTGCCTACTTGTGATCTCTCTCTGTCAAATAAATAAATAAAATCTTCAAAGAGGAGCACAAGCCTCATTTACATAACCTACGTATGTATAGGCATATTTCCTTAAGGTGCATGCATGGCCTTATGCCCGCCTCTACATACGATGACAAGGCTTCTCTATATAAATATTCATCTTAACCCTTAATAAAAAGAACCCATTCACCCTTGCTTCGGGAGTCATGGCTTTGGAAGTTATTCCCCATGATCTCCTTATTTGCTGCAAATAAAGTTTCCTTTGTGGGGCAACTCCCCCGACATGTTTCTATCTGTGACTCACCAAGGAGCCAACTCACATTGGTTTGGTTACACTATAACCTTATCTTTGTTGATTCTTTCTTCATCTGTGAGCTAGTCTGTAATCAGGCATAATCCTTCATTGTCAAAAGCTTTGTGTAATATTATCACATTTATTTCTAGAAATTCTGTTATATTATATACAAGAATTTTAATTTCAATTTGCAGGTGATTTGTATTTGCATAGAGACTAAAGTATTAAAAAATTTTGGGGAGAGCATAGAAATTAGTCTTAAGAAGAAAGACCCACTTCCTACAGTCACATAGGTCATGCACTGAAAAACTTCAAGGAATGTCTGAAGAGAGAGATGGGCCGAAAATGATTTAATTTTATTTGTGGTTGGTTCCTAAGTGATTTTTCTGATGTTACAGTAACACTTTCTCTTATATAAGCATGTAACTATAGGGAACCAGAAATTCACTAATGCGGTCATGAGAAGCTGCCTCTCCCATGATTGATGATTAATAAAAATTGTTGATTGGTATACTTCAGTGGCTCAGTCAGTTGAGCATCCAACTTTTGATTTCAGCTCAGGTCATGGTCTCAGGGTCATGGGATCGAGCTCCACGGCAGTGTCCACACTCAGTGGGGAGTCGGCTTGAGATTCTCCCCTCTCCCTCTTTCTGCCCCTGCCCCACCTCCTCTCTAAAATAACTAAATAAAATCTTTAAAAAATAATAATAATTGTGGATTGAATGACTGAAAAAATAAAAATATTTGTAATATTACACAGTGAATATAGAAACTTAGTTTCTTTTTGAAAATTGAATGCCTCTTTCTTTATGCTGATAAACTGTATGCCAGCTGAACCCTCGGCCTTTCTTTTGAGCTTTCCCAAGTGAAACTGCACTTGCAAAAGAACATTACTAAGTGATGTAAGTACCGACTTCCTGAAATACAGCCTTCATTTGCTCCTTCAGGGATAGATGAATGAAAATCATCAGTCTTTCTTTGTCTGAAGATATCTTTAGTTCTCTTTCAGTTTAGGTAGGGATAGAAGTCTAGTTTGGCCATTATTTCCCTCAGTACTTTGAAGAACTGTTTTGGCCTTTAATTATGCTGATAAGAAGTTCATTGTCCAATTGTTGTGTCCTTGTAGTTAATCTGTCTATTTTCTCTTCTGTTGAAATTGTGTTCTCTGTATTTGGAGACCTAAAGTTGTAGTACGGTGTGTCTTGCTATACATTATTTTGAGTCATCTTGCTCAGGACCTGAGGGTCATTGACTTTCATCACACTGACACTGGTCCCAGTTATGAGATCTCTTATCCACTACATTAATCATCTTATGTATTTGTTTTCTCTTGATGCCATAACAAATTACCACAAACTTTGTGGCTTAAAATAACACAAACTTATTATCTTACAATTCTGTAAGTGCAACACAATTCAGAAGTGCAACACACATCTCTTTGGACTAAAATCAAGATGTCAGCATGACTATCCTCCTTTCTGGTGACTCTAGGATGGGAATCCCTTTCTATACCTTTTACAGCTTCTGGAAGCCACCCAAATTCTTTTGTTCTTATCCTCTTCCTCCATCTTCAAAACCAGCAATGTAGAATCTCATTGACCCTTCTGCTGTTGTTATATCTCTTTCTTTGTTTCCTTCCACAGCTGAGAAAGATCCACTTTTGACTCATGTGATTACAATAAGCCCGCTGGGACAATCCCAGATAATCTTCACATCTCAAGGATCTTGACCTTAATCACATCTGAAAATGCCTTCTTCCAAGTAGGGTAGCATATTCACAGATCCCAGGGATTAGAACATAGACATCTTTGGAGGATCACTAATCAATTTATTATTCCTTGAGACCTTAGCTTCTATCAAAATCTTACCCAGTTTTTGCTGGTGTTTCTAAGGGCATCAAATTCTCTTGCTCTAGCTACTTTTTTTGAGAGGCTTAGCTCTTACTTCCACTACCAGTGACCTCTGTGAGAATGTCATTCCTCCAGACATAGTAGTCATTGATGATAATCAAAATTATGATGGTAGTCAACCAGAGCCTTTGGGGTTCCCAGGCTACATGGAGGCAGAGGGGAAAGAGAAAACAATGGTCTGTTCCCCAGCCTTACGGCTGTATTTCCCCCCCTGAGTTTTGGAATATAGTGAATAATGCCAGTCTCTTAAATTTTTTCATGAGTTTAGAACTTTTTCTAAAACTAAGCTTTCTTTCCAAAGAAACTCAAAACTAGACAATCGGTTCTAATTAATGGATAAGCCCCATTCTATCCCCTCCTAGGTATTATCTCCTTTTCTCTTACTCTACATACCTGGCACATCTACCTCACATGCCTACCAAAACAATGAAAGTCCCTATGCATCTCAGTTTGTGCCTGTGGCTTATCATTTCACCCATACCAATCAAGTGCAGCATCCACTTGCTACCCCAAGTGCTACCATTCCTTGCGTTCTGGACACCGCACGTTCTGAATAAATTTGGAGGTCAGTTAAGACTTCCTTCTATAGAATGAGTGAGTTGATGAAATATTACAGGTCTAAACACAATTTAGGTGGGCGATTCAATCCTCGGTTATTTTCCTATAACCAACATTATTCAAGAGAACATCACATCTGAGATTATCTCAATCTTTTACCCTACCTGGACCCAAAGTCTCTTCAAATCTGTCTCTGCTTCACTATTGTCAAGCTCCTCCCTATATTATTGTGATCCCCACATATTCTCAAGTCCTACAGTTCTTTTGGGATGTAGGCAGATTCCTTCTACAGCAGGACTTGTACTTCCCTGCTCAGGCTGGGCAGAGCTCTGACACTGGCTTTCAGACTGAAGGCCAAAAGGGTGAAGAAAACAAGAGTCCTCTTGCAATGAATTTATTTCAGTTGAGTTCATATATGATCTCTAGGCAAGGGGAAGTTGTTTTCCTCTGCTAAGAGGAAATGGTCTGCTTCTTTTAGCTAAGGAGATTTAGGTACAATTGGGAGCTCAAGGTTCTGTGGCTCAGCCACCCATATTTCATTGTCCAGGTTTTAGGGTCTCACATTTTTCCTATCTGGAAAAGACTTTGCCATGGGAGACCTGTTGTTGTTTCTATGCATTCAATCTTTTTTGCAGTTCTGCCACTCTAAATCCTGTACCTAATTTTCAACAGTGTCTAACTTACCGCTGCAAGAAATGGGAGTCTCCTTTATGGTTGCCATAGAAGTCCTCTGGCTTTCATAATGTTCTTACATTGGCAATAAGCTGCTTCAAACTAGTGCGTGCGTGTGCGTGTGTGTGTGTGTGCGCGCACACGTGTGTTCTGCAAGGCTTGTAATGCTGTTAGAAGCAACCAGTCTATTCCTCAATTCTGATCAGTATAATTTCACCTATATCAATCAAGTACAGAATCTACTTGGTACCCTAATGCTTTATCTTCCATTTGTACCTCACCCCCAATTAACTGTAGGTAAAAGCTTTGGTAACAGTGATGCATGCCACTGCATAGCAGGGATTACTATCCACTTGCCATCAGGAAAACCAGTCCTATTGCTTTCAGATAGGTGGGCTACTCAACTCCAAAATCCCATTTTGAGGGTCTGCTCTTGAAGACCACTTCCGATACCAGCATTTTTAACTGAGGGTACTAAGAAAAGAGAGCTTGAAGCAAAAGATTATGTGCAAATGCTTTACTGATGGGCGCAATTCCCCAGGAAGGGGAGAGAGAGAGAGGGAGGGAGAGAGAGAGGGAACAGAAGTGAAGTACTGAAAAAGTAAAAACAAACATAATGGATGTATTACCAAGATGGCCATAGTTTCATTGCAAACAAAAGCTGATTGTTTCATCTTGCAGGGCATCTCCAGACAGTACTTACAAAGTTACTGCTTCTCAGAACCATCCACCACACAGGAGGTGGAGTATACAATGCTGGCTTCTTTCTGTCTCCTGTCTCTCATGGGTTGAGTTTTACCACACAAACTCCCCAGTCCTGCAAAACTGTATTACCCGACCCCACCAGGAAGCTTCTTGGGAAGCCGGAGCCTCTGAAGTCTATTCTGGCTAATTTTTGGGTGCTTTGGTCCTTTCGCCTAGTCAACACTATGTGTAGGGGCCAGATGGCAGCAGCGGCTCTGGCTATGGCTTTATGATTGTTGGATGCCTCACAGGGTTTTTGTCAGGACTCAGTCAGGTAGTACCCAGTGCCTGGCATATAGTAAGCATTCAGCAAATGCTAGTTGTTATTATTAATAGTAATTAAGTGAAATTTTCATGTGTGATTATTATGTGGTTTGACTGTTATGAGCATTTGTCCCACCCCTTCTAAGACTTTGTTTTGCACCTCTGGACTCAGTCAGCACTCTGATACAGAGACAGACATGTACGTGTGAGTGGTTCAACAATGCTATGGGCTGTTGTCTACAGTATGGGAGACAGCCAGGAGGCCTGAGCATTTTGCTTTTCTAAAAATATGACTACAATAATGCCTTCCATTGGCTAGCTACCTTAAAAAATTCTTTTAAACTTTTAACTGGTCTCTGAAATCCCCTAAAGAAATAAATTACTATCGTTGTTTGTTCTAAATTATAGCCATGTAGCTGAAGGATAATTTGCCCATTCACAGAGTCATAGATTTGTTTCTGAAACCATGAATACCGAAGCCCTCAAATGTCAAATATCTGAAGGATAATATGTCTTTGGGAAATTTTCTGCACCATCCTCTGAGTTTGGTTACTCATAAATGAATATCTTTCATTTAATGAATAATTCAAATCTTAGTCTTGTCACCATAGAAAAGAGTGTTACCCTCCTCTAATGTTTCTTTATGAGGCATTTAGTGCCACAGACATAAATGTTTACTTCCCTTGAGGGAATGACAGCTCTTGACAAGTGGAAACATGATTTCAGCAAAGAAATTGCTGTTCTTTATGTTAAAAATGGCTTCAATGTTCTGCTTTGATTCCTGCTTAAAATATATGGAAAGGATTTTTATAGTCAAAGTAAATCTCTGTACTGATGAATGTGATAGATATGAGCAGTGAAAAAAATGAATTTTGGGAATTCAAAATATATGCCTTTGCCTTTCTAGAAGCAAGGGCTGAGTTTTTAAAAATAAAAACTGATGGAAGTTATTCAGTCTAATGAAGAATGTAAGCTACAACATGAGTGATTTCTAATAAATTTTCTATATCATGCTTTTCTTGTTGATGATAAATGTTTACCATGAGTGTCTGGTATTTGGGTTGAAACCAAGTGATGACCTAGTTGTCCCTGTTCCCTGATCTTCTTCACCTCCAACGCCTGAGAATAAATTTGGCTTCATCAATTCTGATATTTGGCCTTGTGCCCTAAACATGGCAGAGGGCTCCTGGCATGATGCTTCAAGCCAACCTGAGCAACTACCTTCTGAGACTGTCTTTGGCCCCGAGAGAGTAGTAGGACATGCACAGGACATGGAATCAGGTGCCATCAAAGTAGCAGAGAAATATAAGGACTGTATGGTAGAATTATACAGGAAGTATTGAACTTAAAGTTGGGAAATTATGAAAGAGAAAGAAAGCCAGGAAACTGAGAATATTCTTTAAGCCTTTCTATGTTCCAAGTGCTTTAAAGTTTAGACATTTAATCTCCACAACAATGCTTTAACAAAGCCATTTTATCTTCATCTGTATAACTGTGAGAACAGAAGCTCTGAGAGGTGAGGTTAGGTACCTTTTTCAAAGTCACTTAAGCATAGATTTCTTAGGGAAAGTTAATAGTTCTGTGTGCTGATTGTGTACATAGATGGGTGGCATGAGGCAGTGGTAAGAAAGAGATTGGAAAGCTAGATTTCACCCAGATAGAGAAAGCCTTAATAAACCATGTCCTTTTCACTATACAAGGCTGGCCTAAGTCCTTGTTACCTCTGTGACTGAGAGCAAGTATTTAACCTCTCTCTACCTGAATTTCCCTGTCTTTAAAATGGAGGAAAGGGGAGTGACACCATCACACCTACCTCAGAAAGTTTCCGTAGTTTTTTAGTGTAGGGGCACCTGGGTGGTTCAGTTGCTTATGCATCTGACTCTTGACTTCTGCTCAGGTCATGATCTCAAGGTCATCATCTCAGGATTGTTAGATGGAGTTCTGCGTCGGGCTCCACACTGGGTGTGGAACCTGCTTAAGATTCTCTCTCTTCCGGGCACCTGGGTGGCTCAGTGGGTTAAGCCTCTGCCTTCGGCTCAGGTCATGATCTCAGGGTCCTGGGATCGAGGCCCGCATCGGGCTCTCTGCTCAGCGGGGAGCCTGCTTTCTCCTCTCTCTTTCTATGCCTGCCTCGCTGCATACTTGTGATCTCTCTCTCTGTTTCAAATAAATAAAATCTTTAAAAAAAAAAAAAGATTCTCTCTCTTCCTCTCCCTCTACCCCTAAAAAGAAAAAAGGAAAGGAAGGAATTAATTATTTATACATAGAAAAGTGCCATACAAATTCACCTCATTTCTTGGCATTTCTAGTTGCAAAAATTTACAATTTTTTTGTAAATTTTTTTTGTAAAGCTGGGAGGACATGAAATAAATATATTCATAGAAGTGTAACTTGAGGTTTAGCTGTCTTGATATTCCAAAAGTCACCCAACCCACTGGAGAATCCACCGTCCTATAGGATTTAATGGAAATGGTTTTGCACCCACTTCCTATGTAAAATGAGACTCTTTGCTGACTGGACTGCCTATTCCACACTATCTACACTGCACACCACCTACATTCTTGAATTCTCCAAAATACCATTGGCAGCAGAACATACATAGAGCAGACTTTTACTAAGGATTTGAAGGCAAAGCTGGTGAGGTTACATCAGGGTAGATATTAGGTATCCTTGTTCTTAAATGCGCTTTGCCCTATTCTGCCTCTGAGAAGTCCTCACTGGCCATCTCTTCACAAATAACCCCAGCTAGCATCATTTTGCTCCAGTTTCTTTCTTCCTTTCTTTTTCGTCTTCCCATTTTCTACCTAGTCATAAACCCCACCCTATTCATATTATACTTATGTAGCAATAGTAATGAACACTGATTAAAAGCTCATTTTGTACTAGGAAGTATAAGAACTTTATATGTGCTCTTTGATTTAGCAGACATTTTCTCTCCTTTTGTTGTGCCCCAGGTATTCATGCCCAAACCCTTGAAGTTTCACCTTTTTTTTTTTTTTAAGATTTTATTTATTTGAGAGAGAGAGAGAGAGAGTGAGAGAGCATGAGAGGGGAGGTCAGAGGGATAAACAGACTCCCCATGGAGCTGGGAGCCTGATGTGGGACTTGATCCCAGGACTCCAGGATCATGACCTGAGCAGAAGGCAGTCGCTTAACCAACTAAACCACGCAGGCACCCTGAGTTTCATCTTTTTGGTTCTTCAAGAAATATTAAACAACTCGTGTGTGTGTGTGTGTGTGTGTGTGTGTGTGTGTGTGTGCTAGGCTCAGTGCTAGCTCTTAGGGCTTTGGTAACAAATAAAACAGTCTTGGTCTCTGCCCTTAGGGAGCTCTACATTCAGAGAGCTGATGAAAGTAACTTGTTAAATGAAGTCAGCTCTGTCTTTGAAGGAATTACCAGCTTGAATAGCAATCATTTTTTCACTTGTTGCAACAGAAGGCAACAGTAAGACAAATATCAAAATGAGACAAAAACAAAAAGTGCCACACAGCAGGACATGATTCGGACACAAATAGTTCAGAAAGTGTAAAAAACTTTAGAAACTGTTGAGATCGCTTGGGTTAAACTTGTGACCCTTGAGGCACTGAAATGGAGAAGGAGGAAGGCAGGAAGGACAGATGGTCTAAGAATGGACACAGTGGTTAAGAACAAGGCCTTTGGGGTAGGTCAGACCTGGGCTCAAATGCCAGCTCTGTCACTTACTATGTGACTACAGGTGAAATTCACATAACAAAATTATTTTAAAGTAAACAAGAAGTGATATTTAGGACATTCACAATATTGTGCAACCTCCATCTATATCTAGATCTAAAACATTCCTGTCACCTCAAAGTAAAACTTATATTCATTGAGTGGTCATTCCTTATTCCTGCCTTCCTCCAGTCCTTGGTAACCACCAATCTGTATTCTGTCTCTATGGTTTTATCTATTTGAATATTTCATACAAATGGAATCATACAATAAGTCTTTGTGTCTGGCTTCTTTGAATTAGATAATGTTTTCTAGGTACCTCTATGTAGCATATATCAGTACTTCATGCTTTTTATGGCTGAATAAATTTCCATTGTATGTACATAACATGATTTGTTTAACCATTCAGCAATTGATGGATATTTGGACTGTTTCCACATTTTTAAAAAAGATTTTATTTATTTATTTGACAGACAGAGATCATAGGTAGGCAGAGAGGCAGGCAGAGAGAGAGAGAGGAGGAAGCAGGCTCCCCACTGAGCAGAGAGCCCAATGCAGGGCTGGATCCCAGGACACTGGGATCATGACCTGGGCCGAAGGCAGAGGCTTTAACCTGCTGAGCCACCCAGGCGCCTCTATTAAGCATTTTAAATCAGAGTGTCTCAAACCTAGCACTGTTGACATGGGGACTGGAGAATTCTTTGTTGTGGGCCCTGAAACCTGTGCATTTAAGGAGGTTCAGCAGCAATTCTGGCCTTTACCCAGTAGATGTCAGCAGCATCCCCCCAGTTGTGACAACGAATACTGTCTCAAGACATTGTCAAATGTCCCACGGGTGGCAAAAATTTCTGCTTCTTCTCACAGAAATCCATTGTTTTAAAGGATTCTCTGTACACGTGAAGCAAATCTGTCACTGAAACAAAAGAGTCAAACAAAGTTAGGGCCTTTAAGAAATGGATGTTCCTTGCAAATTTGCATATAGGAAATATTATTTTGTTTACTGTGTAATGATGTCAAGGAGTTTGCAGATTTACAAATGTGTGACAACCAGAAAATTATATCATTAAATATTCATGTACCTTTCCTTTTTTTTTTAAAGATTTTATTTATTTATTTGACAGAGAGATCACAAGTAGGCAGAGAGGCAGTCAGAGAGAAGAGGAGGAAACTGGCCCCCTGCAGAGCAGAGAGCCCACCACGGGGGCCCATCCCAGAACCCCGAGATCACGACCCAAGCCGAAGGCAGAGGCTTAACCCACTGAGCCACCCAGGTGTCCCATCATGTAACTTTCATATCTACTTTCGTACCGTAAACCCAGCTCACCCAAAGAACTCCAAGAAATATAGATTTTCACCTCACTACATGTTATATACCAAATCACTTGTACAGCACACTGCATCACATAATTTTTAAGATGGCAGCTAGAAGATTTGCAAGATTTTTCTGATATGGTAATATTTATTATTTCAAATCTAAGCTCAGACAGAACCCATAAGGAATTTCCTATTTGGCTCTGCCAAATAATGGCAAGATATATGCTAATTTTCATTACTGGGGTACACTGAACCAAAATTAAATTTTTATTTACTGTTAAAGATCATGGTGAGTTCATTGTAAAGCAGAAATGCTAAGCTCTCTTGCCATCAAAAAGCCATCAAGATCAGGACTGTTATGGAAATGGACCAGTTGTAGGCATAGATAACATTGATGTAGAGCTCACAGCAGTTAGAAAGGGCTATGGCACTGAATTCTATCTTCCAAGGGATGGAGAGGCAGTGGGGTGGGACAGGAAGGTCGGTGCCATTCAGAGAAGTCTGGCGAAAGAGATACATACTAGGTCAGATAATGAAAAGCCAAAGAGATACCTAGTAGGTCAGGTAAAAATAATGCAACAAGTGTATCAATAAGTTCTACCAAACAGCTGAAGAAAAACAAGAATGAAAACTGATAGATGGATCCAAATCACTGAGGCAAAATTTAAGCCTTGTAATATGATACAGAATTCAATTTATTCTAAAAAGTAAGGTGGTATTCCAAAGCTATTTTTCTCTTGAGAAAACAGCTCCATCTTATTTATTTATTTGATGTATTTATATGTATGTATTTATTTATTGTTTTGGCTTTATTGAGGTATAACTAAGAAACACAATTACAGGATTGCCTGGGTGGCTCAGTTGGTTCAGTGGCTGGTTCTTGATTTTGGCTCAGCTCATTATCTCAGGGTTGTGGGATTGAGTCCCAACTCTGGCTATACACTCAGTGTGTGTGTGTGTGTGGGGGGGCTCTGCTTGAGATTCTCTTTCCCTCTGCCTGTGCGCCCCCCTACTTGCACATTCTATCTCAAATAAATAAATCTTAAAAAAAGAAGTACAATTATAATATATTTAGAGTACATATATGATGATTTGACATATGTCTATGTGTGAAAGGATTCCCAACATTGAGTTAATTAACACATATATAACCTCATATATTTACCTTTTTCTTTCTTTCCTTCCTCCCTCTCTATCTTCCTTTCTTTCTTTTTGGTGAGAACACTTCAGTTCTACTCTCTTAGCAAGTTTCAAATTTCAGTTATATAATACAGTATTATCAACTATAGTCACCATGTTATTTATCAGATCCTTGGACCTTATTCATCTTGTATCTGAAAGTTTGTGCCTTTATACTGGTCTTTCCCTATTTCTCCCAACCCCCAATCTGATGCAATCACCATTCTGCTCTGATTCTGTTTTGGACTTTTTTTTTTAGATTCCACATATAGATGATACCATGCAGTATTTGTCTTTGTCTGGCTTATTTCGCATAGCGTAATTGTTTATCCATGTTGTTGCAAATACCAGGATTTTCTTCTTTTATAACAATGAATAATATTCCTTTGTGTATACATATCACATTTTCTTTATTTATTCATCAGTCAGTATGTAGGTTATTTCCATACTATGGCTATTGTGAATAATGCTGCAATGAACATGGGAGTACAGCTAGTGATTTCATTTCCTTTAGATGTATACCAAGAAGTGGGATTGTTGGATCATATGGTAATTCTATTTTTAATTTCTTCCACAATCTCCATACTCTTTTCCATAGAGATTGCACGATTTTACATTCCCATCTATAGGGTATGAGGGTTTCCTTTTCTTCATATCCTTATCAGCATTTATTGTCTCTTATCTTTTTGATAATAGCCATCCCAGCAGGTATAAGGTGATATCTCCTTGTGGTTTTGACTTGCATATACCTGTTAATTAGTGATGTTGAGCACCTTGTCGTGTACATATTTGCCATGTGGATGTCTTCTTTAGGAAACTGTCTATTGGGGTGCCTGGGTGGCTCAGTGGGTTAAGCCTCTGCCTTTGGCTCAGGTCATGATCTCAGGGTCCTGGGATCAAGCCCCACATCAAGCCCCACATCAAGCCCCACATCAAGCCCTGCATCGGCCTACGTTGGGCTCTCTGCTCAGCAGGGAGCCTGCTTCCCCCTGCCTCTCTGCCTACTTGTGATCTCTCTCTCTCAGATAAATAAATAAATAAATAAATAAATAAATAAATAAATAAATAAAATCTTAGAAAACTGTTAGTTCATCTGCCCATTTTTAATTGGATTATGTCTTTTTCTTTTTCTTTTCTTTCTTTCTTTTTTTTTTTTTGTTGCTATTGAGTTGTATGTTTCCTTATTGGATATGTGGTTTGCAAATACTTTCTTCTATTCTGTAGGTTGACTTTTCATTTTGATGATAGTTTCCTTTGTTATGTAGAAACTTTCTAGTTTTATGTAGTCCCACTTGTTTATTTTTGCTGTTGTTGTTTATGCTTTTGGTGTCATATCTAAAAAATAATTGCCAAGACCAATGTCAAGGAGCTTACCCATTATGGGTTTTTTCCCCCCCTAGGAGTTCTAAGGTTTCAGGACTTATGTTCAAATCTTTAATCCATTTGGAGTTGATTTTTGTGTATGAAGTAAGATAGGAATCTGGTTTCATTCCTTTGCATATGGATATACAGCTTTCCTGCACCATTTACTGAAGAGACTGTCTTTTCCGCACTGTATGTTCTTGGCTCCTTTGTCAAAAATGAATTGATCACATATGCATGGGCTTATTTCTGGGCTTTCTATTCTGTTCCATTAATCTATGTGTTTGTTTTTATGTGAATCACTATGATGGGTTCTGTGATCAGAGGAGCAAGACTGATACAAAGCGAAGCGCCAGTACCGAGAATCAAACTGGCCAGCTGGGGCCATCTCTTACGGAGAGAGCGACGACCCCCAGCCTTACAGACTAGCTTTTATAGGACAAAGGCCATGTGGTTGAGCATAGCCAATGAGACTGTAACACACAGAGAAAGTTGCATAGTCATGTTAGGTCACACTCAGGTGGCCAATTGAATTACAATTTATTTTATAGTAGTTTTTTGAACTAGCCTATCCCTCGGGTCAGAATTGGCACCCAAAAGGCGGGGTTTACATTCTTTCGTGGTTAGGGAGAAAGTAGGTGCCCTTTACTAACTGGATGCCTCCACCTGGCCTGACTCATCCTTGCATTTGGGATCGCCTGGCCTGATACATTCTGGTATCTGGGCTCTTTTATCAGGGACTGGTCGGCCATATTTTACTGGTTTCCTAGATTTGTTTCTAAGTAAGTTCCCCGGGGAGGAGGGGGGTGCAGGGTCAATCTAAGTTCACTGCATAAACAACAAAATGGCTGTTCTACCAAAGTGGGGTTGCTCTGGCTAAGTAGGCCCTTACAACTATGGTGATACTATTTATAGATTTGTAATATGGTTTGAAATCAAGAAGTGTGATGCCTCCAGCTTTGTTCTTTCTCAAGATTGCATTGGCTATTCTGGATCTTTTGTGGTTCAACATGGATTTTAGGATTATTTTTTCTCTATGAAAAATACCATTGGAATTTTGACACAGATTGCATTGAATCTGTAGATCACTTCGGGTGGTACGGACATTTTAACAATATTAATTCTTATAATCCAGAAACACAGAGTATCTTTCCATTTCTGTCTTTTTAAATTTCTTTCATCGGTGTTTTATAGTTAACAGTGTACTGATCTCTCATCTCCTTGGTTAAATTTTTTTCTAAGTAATTTATTCTTTTTTGATGTTTCTGTAAGTGGGATTTTTTTAAAATTTTTGTAAATGGGATTTTACTTCTTTCTTTTTCCAATAGTTGATTGTTAGTGTATGGAACACAAGTGATTTTTGTATATTGATTATGTCCTGAACTTACTGAATTCATTTATTGGGTCTTACAGTTTTTCCATGCAGTCTTTAGGATTTTCTATGTATGAGATCATCATCTACCAACAAAGACAATTTTACTTCCTCTTTTCTGATTTTGGTGCCTTTATTTTTATCCTTGCCTAATTGCTCTGGCCCTGACTTCCAGTACTGTGTTGAATGAAAGTGATGAAGATGGACGATTTTTGAAATATTGCTGACCTTAGAGGAAAAGTGTTCAACTTTTTAGTGTTGAGTAGGATGTTAGTTGAGGGTTTGTCACATGCAGCCTTTATTATGTTGAGGTATAGTCCATCTGTCCAAATTCATTGGAAGTTTTTATCATGAGAGGATATTGAATTTTGGTAAAAGCTTTTTCTGCATTTATTGAGATGATAATATGATTTTTATCCTTCTTTTTGTTAAACTGGTAGATCACATTTATTGATTTGTGTATGTTGAACTATTTGTGTATGTTGCTTCCCAGAAATAAATCCCACTTAATCATGGTATATGATTCTTTTAATATACTGTTGAATTTGGTTTGCTAATATTTTGTTGAGAAATTTTGCATCTGTATTCATCAGGAATATTAGCCTGTAATTTTTTTTTTTTTTCTTGTAGTGTTCCTGTCTGGCTTTGGTATCAAGGTAATGCTGGCCTCATAAAATGAGTTTGGAAGTATTCATTCCTCTTACGTTTTTTGGAAGTGTTTGAGAAGATTCAAATGAAATCTTTTTAACTGCTTGGTAGAATTCACTGGTGAACCCATCTGATCCTGGGCTTTTGTTTTTTTGTTTTGTTTTGTTTTAAAGATTTTATTTATTTATTTGACAGAGATCACAAGTAGGCACAGTGCCTGGAAGAGAGAGATGGGGAAGCAGGCTCCCTGCTGAGCAGAGAGCCCGATGCAGGGCTCGATCCCGAAGATTCGGGGCTCGATCCCAAGATCCTGGGATCATGACCTGAGCTGAAGGCAGAAGCTTTAACCCACTGAGCCACCCAGGTGCCCCCTGGGCTTTTGTTAGTTGGGAGGATTGTGATTACTGACTCAGTCTCCTTCCTAGTAATCAATCTCTTTAGAATTTGTTTCCTCATGATTCAGTCCTGGTAGGTTGTATGTTTCTAGAAATATATTCATTTCTCCTAGGTTATCTAAATATTGGGGTATAATTGTTCATAGCAATTTCTTATGATCCTTTCTGTGCTATCAGTTGTGATATCTCTTTTATTTCTGACTTTGAGTCTTCCCTCTTTTTCTTAGCTAAAATTTTATCCACTTTGTTTATGTTAAAAAAAAAAAACCCACCCAGTCTTGCTTTCATTAATCATCTCTATTGTCTTTTTTGCCTCTATTTCATTTATATCTGTTCTGATTTTGTTATTTCCTATCTTCTACTAACTTTGAACTTAGTTTGCTCTTTTCCAGATCCTTGAAGTGTTAAATTAAGTTGCTTATTTTGAGGTCTTTTCTTTTTCTTAATGTAGTATTTGTTGCAATAAACTTTCCTCTTAGGAGATGGAGCAAGAGGTGTTTCCATTCTTATTGTCTCTCTCTCTCTCTCTTTTTTTTTTTTTCAAGTTTTCACTTGTTTTACTTAAATATAATTGACATATTATAAATATAAGGTATGCAACATAATGATTTGATATATGTATATATTATGAACTGATTACCATGGTTAAGTTTATTTAATATCTATCACCTCACCTCACCTTATAGTTGCAATTTTGTTTCTTGTCATGAGTCAGGATATTTTAATTTTTCTCTCTCTTTTTAAAAAGATTTTATTTATTTATTTGACAGAGAGAGAGATCACAAGCAGGCAGAGAGGCAGGCAGAGAGAGAGGGGGAAGCAGTCTCCCCACTGAGCAGAGAGCCAGATGTGGGCCTTGATCTTAGGACTCTGAGATCATGACCTGAGCCAAAGGCAGAGGCTTAACCCACTGAGCCGCCCAGGAGCCCTTGACTTCTCTTTTTTTGGATCCACTGTTCAGGAGCATGTTGTTTAGTCTGCACATATTTGTCAATTTACCAGTTTTTTTCTTGTATTTTATATCTGGTTTCATAGCATTGTGATCAGAAAAAAATGCTTGATATGATTTCAACCTTCTTAAATTTATTAAGATTTGTTTTGTGATCTAACATATGATCTATCAGACAATTTCCATGTATACCTGAGAAGAATGTGTATTCTGCTGCTGTTGGATAAACTGTTCTGTAAATGTCTGTTAGGTACATCTGATCTAACATGTAGTTTAAGTTTCCTGGTGGATTTTCTGTTTGGATGATTTATCCATTGTTTAAAGTGGTGTACTGAAGTCCACCACTATTTTTTTTTTTTTTTAAGATTTTATTTATTTGGGGCGCCTGGGTGGCTCAGTGGTTAAAGCCTCTGCCTTCGGCTCAGGTCATGATCCCAGGGTCCTGGGATCGAGTCTCACATCGGGCTCTCTGCTCAGCAGGGAGCCTGCCTCCCCCTCCTCTCTCTCTGCCTGCCTCTCTGCCTACTTGTAATCTGTCTGTCAAATAAATAAAAATTTAAAAAAAAGATTTATTTATTTGACAGAGATCACAAGTAGGCAGAGAGGCAGACAGAGAGAGAGGAAGGGAAGCAGGCTCCTTGGTGAGCAGAGAGCCCAGTGCAGGCCTCCATCCCAGGACACTGGGATCATGACCTGAGCCCAAGGCAGAGGCTTTAACCCACTGAGCCACCCAGGCGCCGCCTGAAGTCCACCACTATTATTGTATTGCTGTCTATTTCTCTCTTCAGATCTGTTTGTATTGGCCTTATATCTTTAGGTACCCTATGTTGGAGGCTTACATATTTATAATTGTTATCACTGCCTAATGAATTGACCCCTTTACCGTTATATAATGCCTTTTGTCTCTTGTTACTGTTTTTGGCTTAAAGTCTATTTTGTCTGATGTAGGTGTAGATACCTCTGTTTTCTTTTGGTTTCCATTTCCATGGAATATTTTTTCCCATCCCTTCACTTTCAGTCTATATGTGTCTTTGAAACTAAAGTCTCTCATAGACAGCATATAGTTGGATCTTTAAAAAAAAAAAATCCATTCAGCTACTCTGTCTCTTTTGATTAGAAAATTTAGTCCATTTACATTTAAAGTAATTACTGATAGGGACTTACTACTGCAATTTTGTTAATTGTTCTGATTTATTGTAGTTCCTTTGTTCCTTTCTTCTTCTCTTTCTCTTTTTGTGAGTTGATGGGTTTTCTATAGTGGTATGCTCTGATTCCTTATATTTTGTGTATCTACTACAGGTTTTTGTGTGGTTACCATGAGGCTTACATAAAACATCTTAGAGTTATAACAGTCTATTTTAAGCTGATAACAACTTAACTTTGAATGCATAGATATATAGACACACACATATTTTGTCTTTGCTCTTCTAATTTACAGCTTTTTACCATGTATCCATTAACAAATTGTAGCTATAGTTATTTTGAATACTTCTGTTTTTTATCCTTTATGTTAGTTATGTGATTTATACACCATCATTACAATATTAGTCTGAATTTAAGTATATATGTACTTTTACCAGTGAGTTTTATACTTACATGTGTCATATTACTAAGTAGCAACTATGTATTTCAGCTTAAAGAACTTCCTTTAACATTTCTTGTAAGACCACTCTAGTGGTGATGAACTCCTTCAGATTTTGCTTGTCTGGGAAACTCTTTATCTCTCCATTTCTGAAGGACAACTTTGCCACATAAAGTATTCTTGGTTGGCAGTTGCTTCTTCTGAATATATCATCCCACTTCCTTGTGGACTGCAAGGTTTCTCCTGAAAAATCTTTCAGTAGTCTAATGGGGGTTCCCTTGTATGTAACAAATCACTTTTCTCTTGCTGTTTCTAAGAATCTCTCTTTATATTTAACTTTTTAAAAAAGATTTTATTTATTCATGGGCGGGGAGTGCACACAAGCAGGGGGAGAAGCAGAGAGAGAGGGAGATGCAGACTCCCTGCTGAGCAGGGAGCCCAAATGGGGCTCCATCCCAGGACCTGAAGATCATGACCTGAGCCAAAAGCAGATGCTTAACTGACTGAGCCACCCAGGCACCCCTATATTTAATTTCTGACAGTTTAATTATAATGTTTTTCATTGTGGGCCTTTTTAGTGTCCTAAAGGGGAGGATTGCAGTCAGCACCTACATACAAGCTGATTAGAAGCTAGACGCTTAGGTACCACATGGGGAAGTATGCAGTTAAACCCCTTTCAGGGAGAAACTGGGAAATGATCACTTTTTGCCTGCTCTTGTGGAGGCCGAGAAAAATCAAGGCCATCCCACCTCAGGTTGAGCCTTAGCATAGGTACAGCCATCTTAGCTCTGGCAGCCATTTCAGACCCCTGTGCCCAAGGGCTGAACTTTCCCCCACCCTGCTTTAGTAAGCCCCACCCTGCTTTGGTTCCAGGAAGCCCCACCCTGCTTTGGTTCCAGGAATCCCCACTCTGTTTTAGTAACAGGAACCCATAAATAGCCCCACCTTAACTAAGCTCGGGGTCCAAGTCCCTACTGTGCTGTGTCGGGTATACTTGGGCCCAAGCTTAAGCTTGTCGAATAAACCCTCATGTGATTGCATCAGTGTTGGCTCCTTGGTGGTCTCTCGGACACGAAAACTCTGGTACAACACTCTATGCTAAGCCCCGCTAGATAGCTGTTGGGGGTTGCTTCTCCACCCATTTGAAAACTGTCTTTGTTTGCTATAGTCCTATTGTACTCATGAATGCAAATGCCATTTACTATCAGAGCCAGGTGACTTGGGAGCTAATCCTTTGGGTGGCACCCATAAAAGTTGGGGTGCTACAAATGTCTATAAACTCTTCCTGAAGATGCTGGCAACTTAATTTTATTGTTGGAGGGAGCTGGAGGGGAAAGGTGAGCTCCAGGGAGGATCACAGTCATGCCCTAGATGCCTGCTGATTAGAAGCTGGATCCTCAGGCAGTGGCATACAAAGTATGCAGTCACACCTCTTCCAGTGAAAGGCTTGGAGGTGGGTGTTTTGCCTGCTCCCTCTGCACTGAGCCCTGGGGGGAGAGCCCCAGTGAGTGCTCTTGCACGAGCCCATTAACAACAGCTTCTTTGTCTGCTTCAGTCCTGTGGGACTCAGTGAACGGCAAGTCCTTTTGGCTATCAGATCCAGGCAATCTGGAAGCTTGTCTCTTGGGTGGCAGCCACAAAATCTCTGGCATCAGGCCTGTGGACAAGCTCCTTCCGGAGAGATGCTGATGACCTGGTTTTACCACTGGAAGTGAGCCTGAGGGGAAGGTGGGGAAGTGCCTATCAGCTTGTTCTGGCTCCAGGAAGATGGTCAGCACTTAGATACATGCTAATTAGAAGCTGGACCCTCAGGCAGCAGCTTGTAAAGTATATAGTCAAACCCCTCCCGGAGCAAGACTAGGAAACGGGCATTTTTGCCAACTCCTTCTGCACTGAGGTCTGGAGGCATAGCCACAGTGAGTAGTCATGTACTATCAAGAATGGCTCCTTTATTTGCTATAGTTCTCTGGGACTCAGGAACCCTACCCCTATAGGCTTTCAGAGCTAGGTGTTTTGGGAGCCCATTGCTCAGGATAGGGAGCCTTAAAAGTTGGGACACTAGATGTGCAGTTCAAACCCTTTCCTTCTCAGGAAGAAGAGAGAAGTTCCCTTGGATTGTATGGTACTGTACCAGGGGTGCGGTTTATGGGGAGTCTTTCTCAGATTTCCCTACCCAATTAGATGTGAGCATTTTTGATGAGGGAACAGAAGTATGGCTGAGGACAAAGCAGAAACCGACACCCTGCAACTTCCCCTCACGCCCCACTCCTGGGAAAGATAATGTGTGACACTTTTCCAGGAATCTCCCAACTATCTTAATGTTAATGCCTTGCTAGAGCAGAAAAACAACCTTAACTTGGCAATGGCAAGGCCTCCCTTATCTTGTAGGTCCTCTTTAGCATATGAAAGTTCTTTTGAAACCTCTCTTTTCCCCTGCCTTTCCCAACCCCATAGTATATAATGAACCACCTGTCACAACCCCAGCGCAGCAGCTCTTTCCGTCCTTCCTGGTGCTTTAATAAACCACCATTTTGCACCAAAGACATCTCAAGAATTCTTTCTTGGTTGTCAGCTCCAGACCTCACTTATATTCCAAAACTTCATCATTTTCTCTGTTGAATGATATGTAGGAGTCAGTCAGCCACTAGTTTCTGGATTTCTCTCCTGTTATGCCCCCCAAATGGGTCTGTGATGAAAGGAGCAAGACTGATATAAAGCGAAGGTCAAGCAAAGCTTTATTTCGCGCCAAGCATCAAGAATCAAACTGACTGGCAACCCCGCTCTCCTTTATGGACTAGCTTTTAAGGGCAAAGGCCATGCGGTTAGGCCTGGCCATGCACAGGTGGCCAATGAAATTGTAACACACAGAGAAAGCTGCACAGTGATGCTAGGTGACCAACTGAATTACAATTTACCCTATAGTAAACATTTGACCCAGCCTATCATCTTGGTTAGGATTGGCACCCAAAAGGCTCCCAAAGGGTGGGGCCCATACTCCTTGGTAGCTAGGGAGACAGTATGCATCCCCCTACTGATCAGATGTCTCCACCTGGCCTGACCCACCCTTGTATTTGAGCTTTGTTACCTGAAGCTGGTTTC
This sequence comes from Lontra canadensis, assembly GCF_010015895.1. Classification (NCBI taxonomy): domain Eukaryota; kingdom Metazoa; phylum Chordata; class Mammalia; order Carnivora; family Mustelidae; genus Lontra; species Lontra canadensis. The sequence continues at coordinate 15,980,741 of NW_022631006.1, forward strand.
TGGGACTTGTTTTTAAGTAAGTCCCCTGGGGGAAGGGGAGCAAGGACAGTTTAAGGGTTAAACAACAAGGTTATTTTTTAACCTCAATGGAAGCCTCTGGCTAAAATATAAAAATATAAAATGGGTCCTTACATCTCCAAGGGAATTACTCCACATGTACAGTCGGCACATCTATGGGAGAAGGGACGTTCTGGAGCCTCTTCTGTGTCCCATCTTGGTCTGCAGTCACTCCAGACTTATTTAGTATAAATGAGTCAGACAAAAACATTATCTCTTTCAGATTCCAAATGCTAATGGCACTCAGTAAGTGACTTTAGGCAAAAAGTCAATTGCAGCTTTGAAGGCAGACATGAGCAGAAGAATAGTTTATTAAATTTTTAGGGAAGTTTAATGATGTAAAGACAGCTCATCATTTAACAAAAATTAGCAATTTTCACTTTCATTTACTTAAAATTGTGCTTACAATGACAGTCACTGAACTGCCACAAGAACATAGGAATCAAAACTATGCTAGACCATGATCTCTCCAATTTATAATTCATCTTTAGTAGTACATCAAAAGGATTATTTTTTCAAGAGTTCTGATTATAATCTCCAAACACAGGAGGGTAACATCTCTTAATTTGGCATAGTAACTATTAAACAGCTAGCACCTGAACATCTACCTGTATAGTGAACAAATTACTTACTTAATGATAACTTCCAAATCTATCTCCAGCTCTGATTTTTCTCCTGAACCACAGACCCCCAGTGGGCTTGTGAACAGCTTCACATGGTGGTCTCCTAGGTACCTCCAAGTCAACATATCCAACTGAATTAAGCCATAACCCCTCCTCTTTCCTCCTATTCCTGAAACTAGTCCTGTCCTTCACAGTGAATGAATGGCACCCCTTAGACCCACTTGCCCAAACCAGAAAGAAGTCCTTTCCCTTCCTCACCACCCTTCCCTCCTATCTAGCAGTGACCAATCCTGTTTATTCTCCTTGGTCTAGTGCATCTCCATACTCACAACCACCTAGTAACAGCTCTTATCATGTCTCACTTGGGCCATTAAGCAATGTGGTTATTGATCTCCCTGACATCCAGGTGGCTACCAGAATGATCTTTGGAAAAAACATCTTAACATGCCAGTGTTCAAAATTCTGACAATCAAAATCTAAATTCCTAGCATTTCATATAAGGTTTTTAAAGATCTTTCAACCTCATCTCCCAGAACTCTTTTCATTTACCTATGTATCCCCACTAATACACATATCTTTTGCTTTAGAGAACCAAACATTCTAGTTCCTCAAATCTTTTTGTGTGTTCTGTAAGTAGTAATTTTAGCTTAAGGATGATTTTTTTCTCCTGCTGGCTTCTTTCAGTATTTTTTCTTTAATTTTTGACTTTCTGTGATTTGAAATTATATGTCTAGGTGTAATTCTGGGGGGCATTTATCCTGTTTGTGTTCTCTGAGCTTTCTGCATCTGTGGTTTGGTGTCTGACATTAATTTAGGAAAATTCTCAGCCATTATTGTTTCAAATATTTCATTTATTCCTTTTTTCTGTTTCTGGTATTCCATAATGTGTATGTTACATCTTTGGTAGTTGTTCCAAAATTCTTGGATATTCTATTTCTTCTTCTTCTTCAGTCTTTGTTCCCTTTGCTTTCAGTTTTGAAGGTTTCTACTGATATATCTTGAAGCTCAGAAATACTTTCCTTATCTGTGTCCAGTCTACTAATAAGCTCATCAAAGGCATTCTTCATTTCTGTTATAGTGTTTTTTGATCTGTAGCATTTCTTTTTGTTTTTTGTTTTTTTGTTTTTCCCCTTGGGATTCCTATATCTCTGCTTACATTGCTCATCTGTTCTTGCATACTTTATGCATTAGTGCCCTCTACATAATAATTGTAGTTGTTTAAAATTTCCAGTGTGATAATTCCAATATCCAGAGATGGCAGTCTAAGGGCCTACTTAGCCGGAGCAGCCCCACCTCGGTAGAACAGCCATTTTGTTGTTTATGCAGTGAACTTAGATTGACCCTGCCCCCCAGAGGAACCCACTTAGAAATGGGTCTGGGAAACTGGTAAAATATGGCCGACCAGCCCTTAATAAAAGAGCCCATATACCAGGACGTGTCAGGTCAGGGAGAGATAAAAGAGCCCAGATGCAAGGACGAGTCAGGCCAGGTGGAGACATCCAATCAGTGAAGTGCACATACTATCTCCCTGACTACCAAAGAATGTGGGCCCCGCCTTTTGGGCGCCAATTCTGACCAAGGTGATAGACTAGTTCAAATAGCTACTATGGGGTGAATTATAATTCAGTTGGCCACCCATGTGTGACCTAGCATGACTGTGCAGCTTTCTCTGTGTGTTACAATCTCATTGGCCACCTGTGTGTGGCCAGGCTCAACCACATGGCCTTTACTCTATAAAAGTTAGTCTGTAAGGCAGGGAGGGGTCGCCTTCTCTGTAAGAGGTGGCCCTGGCGGGTCGGTTTGGTTCTCCATGCTTGGTGCAAAATAAAGCTTTGCTTTACCTTCGCTTTGTATCGGTCTCATCCTTTTGTCCACGGACCCTTCAGGCAGGATGTCTTCAAGTTTGTTTTTTCACTTTTAGTGTGCCTTGTAGTTTCTTCTTGATAACCAGGAATGATGTATATGTATGTATATGATGCATTTTCCCATAAAAGAACTACTACAAATAGACCTTTAGTAATGTGGTAGTAAGGGGTAGGGGAAGGGAGGTGTGCTATAGTGGTGTGATTAGGTCTCAGTCTTTTAGTGACCTACGCATCTAGACTGTAGACTTCACAAGTGTTTCTTAGTTTTTGTTTCTTCTTTTTTTTTTTTTTCTTCTCCCTCCTTAGGTGGGACAGGATGGCTAGAGTGGGCTGGAGTTGGGTATTTCCCTTCTCCCAGGTTGGGTAGGCCCTGATAATACCCCAGAAGGTTAGGCTCTGGTTAAATAGTTTCCCCTGCGGGAAGTCTTTGTTAAATAACAAAGAACAGAGTGCTCTGGTTTCAAAATGGTTCCTTTTCCCCTTTCCCTGCCAAAGCATTAGAGGCTTTTTGTCCAATATGACTATGAGAACCTAGTGTAGCTACTAGAGATAAAACTCACAAAAGTATGGGGATGTCTTCTACAACTGGGTCCCCCCAGAGATCTTGGGGGCAATGGTTTGCCTTGTCTTGTCAACTCTCCTGTAGATCCAAGAAGTATTGTTGGCTTTCAGACTGTTCATTTTTTCACTTGTTGTTAGGATGGAGTCGTGACTTCCAAACTCCTTACATTCCATTCTAATAATATCCCAGAATTTGGTAAGCAAGTTCATGTTTGCAATATCCAAATGCATCATGGTTTTACCAAGGCAACTTTTTTTTTTTTTTAAAGATTTTATTTATTTATTTATTTATTTATTTATTTAAAAGAGACAGAGATAGTGAGAGAGAGCATGAGCAGGGAGGAGAGGGAGAAGCAGGCTCCCCACTGAGCAGGGAAACTGATGGGGAGCTCGATCCCCTGGGATCATGACCTGAGCCAAAGGCATATGCTTAACCCAGTGAACCATCCAGGCGCACCTTATCAAGATAACTCTATCCTATCTCAGTCTTCCTTATTTCTGTCAGAAGCAGCCCATAATTTTTTGGTCACTAAGGACCACTGCCAAACCTATACCTACAACATATCTATATTCCAATCACAATAAATACAGAACCTCCTTAACCCAGAAACCACCCTTCTTCACTTTTTCCTCTACCCCTCCACTTCTCAGGAGCAGATGACCTGGGTGAAAGAGATAACCCAGAAAAAGGAGGCCAGGAGCCAAGGACTCTCTCTGGAGCCTTGACTTAGTCTCCACTCTTTTGCTATCCATGTTCTCCCTTAGCTCACCATGGGTCAGGATATGCACAGTTCAAAGACTACTCACTGCACTCTAGAGGGATAGCCCAACCTTCACCTGGAAAGGGGGAATACTGTATGTCTACCAATTCTTCTAGCCAGCACAGGTCAGCACTGATGAAGGACAACACAGCCCAAAAAAAAGGTGACCAGGATGTCTGCTACATTATCGAGAAGGCCTATGGCATCCCATAGCTCCATTGCTGGTAGCTTCAAGAGGGTGCAACTCCCCAGCCCCAGAGGGCCCACCCCATCCCCCAGGACACAGCCCTTCAGTGTGAGTGCCTCTCCAGCACCCAGCTCTACTCTCAGAGCTTCGCAATGTTTACCTCATTTCTTCTGGCACCTGCTCTTATTCTGGCTGGCATTGTTCTCATCTGTTTTCACATGAGTTTGTCTCATCCGTTTAAATTTTAAAATGCTATAGAAGGGAAATGGTACAATTCCTTTTTATGTTCTCAGTGTCTGAAGCTGTATACTTAATGAATGACTTTATGGAGTACATATTAATTGCTTGAAAAGTACTTATTAAATTAATTGCAAATAGATGATTAAAGCCCAGAGTTGATGACAGAATCAAAAGAAACCATGCTTGTTGTAACACTGTATGTCAACTATACTTCAATTTAAAAAATGTTTGTGAAAATGTTATAAAATGAAGACTCAACTATGTAAACCATATCTAGTATTGAGCTAAAATAATGTTATTTATCATTTAATGATAGAGATAGTAATATGAATAAGGCAAACTTCTGCTGTTAGGAGTCTAGCAGAAGAAACTAAGCTGATAGTACATAATTTCAGCAAAATGTAGAGTGCTATGGTAGAAGTGTGTGGAAGTACCCTAAGAACATTTCAGAAATAGTTAATCCACCCACAAGGCCTTAGGAGAGAAAGACCTCAATATTAACTCTGTGTCAGTTTGACAAGCCATTGTCCCTAGCATTGAGCTGATCAGTCAATTGCATGTATTGAGCACCTACTCCATACAGACAAATGTATCAAACAAGTATTATGAGAGAGAGTCTTTTGTGTTAGCCCTGAGCAAGGCAAGCTATTATCTCCATAAAAACACTGGAAAACAAGGGTCACAGGGAGAAACCAGGATATAGAGCTAACATCCTGCAGAGCCCCTGAAGAAGATTTGGACCAGGACATTTCCATACATTCCTGTGTAAGAAATTGGATCAGTGTCTAAGGATATCCAAATTAAGTACACCCAGATAAGTACATACTCACCCAGAAGTGAGTAAGCAATAAGCAGAGTTTTCTTTGAGCTTCCAAATTTTCTTTTATCAGTGATTGGCTGCCCATACTGTCCTCAGGTATTTGACTTATCGGAAAGAAAACATACTTTTCTCAACGGGCTTTCTGCCACACCTTGTGGTCCCCAAAGAAAAGAAGATCAAAAGGCCTTAGGGTGCTTACCAACCCCACAAAGATGCTTCCTGCCACAGCCTGGGTGTCTGTGGTAGTGGTACCTGTAATGATTTACAAAAAACCAGGTTACCTAAAGGGATATAAAGACCTAAAGCAGTAACATTAGCAGGAATCTTGGGAGAGTATCCCACAAAACCTCTCTTCCATTTTACTGGTAAGGAAATTGAGACCTAGAGAAATAGAGTGACAAGCCTAAGGCCACAAAGCAAGTTACAAACAGATCCTGGACCAGAAATCAGGACTCCTGGCTTCTAGAACAAGTACATTAAAATTCATTATGAAATAGTAGTTCAGCCTATTTTTTGTCTCTATTCTGCCCCTCAGCCTACATAGAGCCTGGACCTGACCTTCTGAAATCAGGCATGCTTGAAAGAGTTTGCCTTTTCACATTGGTTTTATCCCTCTACATCCTACACATATCCATTTTTCCAAAATAAGTGTTATCTTCATGCCTCTTGACAGATTACATGATGAAGGCCCACCTCCTGACTGGTATAGGAGAATGACTCATGTTCTGAACCACCCACTGCACAAGGCCCAGGTAGCAGAGAATGGACATCACACATCCAAAGAAAGGGATGATTGGTAAGGTCTGTAGTGAGAATGACAGGGCAATTGGTGAGATGAACATGCTCATGTGTGCCATAAATGAACTGCATTTCAGACCTCTGAATTAGGCTCTCAGCATCCCAAGAGTAGCTATACAGTATACATACTCAGTGGATATTTAAACACAAGCTAGTTCAGGAATACATTTAAAAGTATTAAAAATCTATCATCTCGTTAGTACTAACACAAGGAGATGTTTCTGAGACTTCCTCCTCAACCCCTATGTCATTCCAATTTCCAAAGATAATAATCAAAGAGCAAGAGACTGATGCTGTTTACTAATGGGATCAAATTCTCTTCTTAGAATCAAATTGATGTACATACTGGCTCATCTCTTGGACACACATTTTCCTTCTTCTTTTTTAAAAGATTTATTTATTTATTTGAGAGAGAGAAAGAGAGAGAGAGAGAGCAAGCAGGGGGAGGGGCAGAGGGAAAGAATCTGAAGCAGACTCCTGGCTGAGCACAGAGCCCAACACAGGGCTTGATCTCAGGACCCTGAGATCATGATCTGAGCTGAAATCAAGAGTCAGATGCTTAACCAATTGAGCCACCCTGGGTGCCCCTGGACACACATTTTCATCCTCTACTTTATACCTCCCCCCATGTTCTCACTCCCCCCATAACAACAGATATGACTTAAAAAGAAATGACATTCTTGGCTGGCATATCAAAATCAGAGAAAGCCACAGTGTAATTCAGGAAATTTTGAAAGTAAAAAAAGAGAGAGTGAACAAGAGTGAAGCCAGGAAGGACACAAGGGAAGATGGGATCATCTCACGTGGGATTAGAACCTGCTGCTGCTACTGAGGTTGGCCTCCCTATGACCACATGGAGGCAGGCTTCATCCCTATGAGCTGCTCATAAATGACAGAGGACTCAGCTGTTTAGTTCCCCTATATACATGCTCAGTTGTACTCCGGTATACTCTTCCCTCTCCCACCAGATCTCCTACTACCATCGTTAACAAAACACAGCACAACCTCCTCATGCTTATCCCAAATTTCTTTTCTCTGGGGTCTAGAAGAGCTATTCTTAAAAAGCAGAGCCCTCACATTCAATTTCCCATACCTGGATCTGGTCTCCAGCCACTGAAATATATTAAATCAAGGATCAATTCTGATGACAAAGATCCCAAAGACACATTGAAGACCCAGGCCCAGAATGCTGCCCTCCAGGATATCTATAGGACCAATCAGAACATTATTGCAATGTGAGTTCTAGATGTCCGTTACCTGGTTGGATTTTTAAACATGAGTACATGTACTCTGGGTGGAATCGACCTAGGATGTTAACAGTAAATCGGGTGAGGTGGAGTGGGGACGAGGGGGAAACAAGAGAAATCATATATAAAGAGCCACATATGTCTGTATGGTTTTTCAAAACTGTCTACAGGTTAGATGGCATACATACACACATACAAATAAAAGTGTCATAAATCAATACTTTACTATTACTGTGTGCAATGTGGATTCTATTTTCTTTCCTTCTTTCTTTATTTTTTGTTTGTTCTTTCTGGATCCACAAATTGATATCAAAGTTCACCAATGGATCACAACCTACAGTTTGAAAATAAGTGGTCTAGGGCCTCTGAGAACCTTAAAATTTCTCTAAGGAGGAAAACTGTCAGAGAAGCAAATTCCAGAGATTGTCAGATCTTAGTTCTATGCCTTTGTAATCAATAGTGGACCCATGTACTTTTTAACTAATAACACATGGCCCTGGGCTATGTTGTAATACCCATCCTGCATGCCCAAAACTCACTGTACTGCCGTGTTTGAAGCAGGAAGAGGGTGAGGATGAACACGCAGATTCCTGTGAAGAAGGTCAAATGTAGACTCTGGCTATCACCTCTCCCCCACAGCTCTCACAGAATGAAGTTAAAAGAGTCCAAGCTGAGGACACAAGTCACATGACTTCCTTTTCCTTTTCCTCAAGTTTCTGTACCGGTAAGATGTGATAAAAAGGCTTATTCTTGGGGTGCCTGGGTGGCTCAGTTGGTTAAGCATATGCCTTCTGCTCGGGTTGTGATCTTGGGGTCCGGGGATCAAGTCTCACATCGGGCTCCCTGCTCAGTGGGGAGCTTGCTTCTTCCTCCCTCTCTGCTCTTCCTACTGCTTGTACTCTCTCTCTCTCTGTTTAATAAATAAAATCTTTTAAAAAATTTTAAAAGAGGTTTATTCTTTAAGACTGTTCTAATGAATACCAAAGTATTTTTTAAAAAGATTTTATTTATTTATTTGACACAGAGAGCTGAGCAGGGAGCCCAGTGCAGGGCTCAATCTCAGGACCCTGAGATCATGATGTGAGCCAAAGGCAGACGCTTAATCGACTAAGCCACCCAGGTACCTCTAACCGAAGTATTTTTAAAAAAGAGGAAAATGGGGGCACCTGAGTGGCTCAGTGGGTTAAGCCTCTGCCTTTGGCTCAAGTCATGGTCCTGGGGTCCTGGGATCAAGCCCTGCATTGGGCTCTCTGCTTGGTGGGGAGCCTGCTTCCTCCTCTCTCTCTCTCTCTGCCTGCCTCTCTGCCTACTTGTGGTCTCTGTCTGTCAAATAAATAAATAAAATCTTAAAAAAAAAAAAAAAAGGAGGAAAATGTTCCCCTATGGATCTCTGCCCAATATCCAGCCACTCCAAGGGCAAAAGTAAAGGCTAAGCCACAGATCAACTACTTATGGTCTTATGGTCTGTTGATGTATCAGACATGTTTGATCAATACACAAACTGCTTTCCTCACATCTAAGTATTGGACAAGGAAAGAAAATTAAAAGAGAGGTCTCAAAAGAAAAGAAAACAAAAAGAGCATGTTGTCCTTTGGGATGTGTCAGGAACAACAATGACAAAAAGCTTCATAGGTCAGAGTTGAATTTCAGAGCTGTTCTCACTGTGAACTCATCTCACTTGAAGTGAATAAAATCTGGTTTTCAGAATGCATCCTGTTAACAAATGAAGTCTGAAAATTAAGGTTGTACTCTGGTGTGTTTCTCCAAATTATCATTCTTTTTTCTTTTCTTTTTTTCTTTCTTTCTTTTTTTCTTTACTGTGTGTGTGAACATTTTCTGTGCATCCACTGGAGAACAGGCAGAAAAGAGGAACTCATAACTATGCCTGCCATAGTTAGTTAGATGAGCTATGACTGCTATAGAATCCAGTTCAGTATACACTGGACAGTCAATTCTCCCCTTAAACTCTAAGGAATAATAAAAGACAGCAATGGATGCAAGACGTCTGGAGGACTAGAGGGAAAAAAGCCTAACGAGTATCAGGGAAGTAAGGGAGACACATATGACCACCAAGCCAATTCACTAGCTTAATGCAGCTGCAAGCCTCTTCGTTTTGATTATTTCATTTAAAAGGAGTATGGTTTTTCTCATTTTTGACACAAGCCTGACAATAAACAGCCTGAAACTCTTCTCTGAAACTTAACCCCTCCTGCCCCCAGCAGTGAGACACGAGGCTATAAGAACCTGATGATCCGCGCACAGAGACCTGTTGCAGTTCGCTCCCTGAGCCTTGGGTTTGCAGGTGCTTGGGAGTGGTTTAAGACAGCCCAGGAGCTGTCAACGGAGAAAAAGGGAAGTTGCTGAAATCTCACTCATCATTTCATCCAGAGCTTCAGGCAGGAGTTTTTAAAGGGCTTTAGACATCTTGTTAGTTTTTTACCAAAGAACCTTTTTCAGAAAGTGGTGAACCAGGACCAAGAGCACCAAACAGGTGAGGACAGACAAGGCCAGTGCCCTCTGGGAATCCACGATGCAGGTGCTAGGAAGTAGCAGCTTAAGCTAAAAAGAGAAGGTAGAGTGAGGATCAGCAAGCAGGGCTCCTTGAGGGCAGATGAAGCTCTGGTCATGAATGTCTGAGACTTAAAGCAAGAACAGCCCTCCGGCAACCTTGCTACCCATCCCAAAGTGTCAGACTAAGCTGTAGTCCTCAAGTACAGAGAGATGGCTGTTTTCTTCTTGAGGATTCCCAGGGAGAGTCCAGCTTAGTCTGAATACTACATTTTTTTCACTTATCTCTAATGAAATCTCACTCCCTTCTATTTTATCTGAGGCTACTAATAAGAAGTACAGTCATATGGTTCTCACCTCATGGCTCCCTGACTAACCTCAGAATAAGACTTTTGCTTTCACCATCCCAGCTCCCTCTAATACTGGCATCAATATCCCATACATTACTGACAGTATATTTTAAATGGATATTTTCTCTCTTTTAAAAGTATTTTAGGGGTGCCTGGGTGGCTCAGTGGGTTAAAGCCTCTGCTTTCGGCTCAGGTCATGATCCCAGGGTCCTGGGATTGAGCCCCACATTGGGCTCTCTGCTCAGCAGGGAGCCTGCTTCCCTTCCTCTCTCTCTGCCTGCCTCTCTGCCTACTTGTGATCTCTGTCTGTCAAATAAATACATAAAATCTTTTTAAAAAAGTATTTTATATCATTGATCTTACTAATAAAGCTAGAAATAAGTACTATATACTAGGCTTCTCTTGTAAAGGCTACTAAAACCAGGCCCTGCATTGAATCAAGAGCCAAACCCAGATTCTCTCAAATATTTAAGTCTATCAAATAGTACAGTTTTGAAAAATAGTTTATTCTCAGATTTTACCTATTCCTGGAAGTGCAATCAATAAATTATGATTCACTTTCAAGTAACTAAGATCTATACATCAAATAGCCCTTTAGATCAGTTAGTGAAGAGAGCTGCTTTCCATCTAGTAATTGTCTTGACACAAGGTCACATTCCTAAAATTGTGTCTCTTGCTTCCATGCATTCTCAACACCTCACCCTAACAGGCCCAGCAGGATCTTCTTGAACAAGCCAGCATGTGTTTTGCAGAAACTTCTTGCTCTGGTGAAAGGCTGTAGGTTCCCCCTGACAAGCACCCAAAAACTAAGTTACAAAAATTACTTCATCTCATTTGTATCAATTCCCAGAACTTAACCTGGCCTGAGGAAAAACTTTCTGCTAATCAATGAGGAAAATTATTCAGCTAGGGTACACTAGACAATATTGTGGCAATGGCAAAAAGGCCAGATCAAACCTTGCCAAGGAGGAGCAGGTCAGAATAGGCCTACCCAACCTGGACTAGTAATCAGTAATCTCAGTAATCTCCTACCATGGAAGGGGACGCTAGTGACATCAGAAGAGTCTCTTGAGACTCACTTTTTCTCCCTTGTTCCATAGGGACAAGGAATTATTTAGCTTCCAGATTCAGAAAAGGGCCTATTCTCAGAGGCAGCTTTAACCATTCTTCCATAAAAACGAACCGGGGCGCCTGGGTGGCTCATTGGGTTAAAGCCTCTGCCTTCGGCTCAGGTCATGATCCTAGGTCCTGGGATCAAGTCCCGCATCGGGATCCCTGCTCAGCCAGGAGCCTGCTTCCTCCTCTCTCTCTGCCTACTTGTGATCTCGGTCTGTCAAATAAATAAATAAAATCTTAAAAAAAAAAAAAAATCACACGAACCTCTACCCCTGCGTTGTCAACCAGATGTGCACTGACAGATTGGAAAAAAAACACCACCACCCTCAACACTCCGTGGTGGGCAGGGCCTGAGCCAAGATGCCCAGCAAGTAGAGCTATTGCCGTTTGATTGAACATTTTAACTGTCTTTCTGTGTGCTGGGCTCTTTGTCGGAACTTTACAAGGAGTAACTCACTGACTCCTCCTCAGAATTCTTGAGGTGGTTACTGTTACTTTTTCCATTTTACAGAGGTGGGAACTGGAAAACAGAAAAGTTAAGTAACTCTCCCAAGGTCATAGAAGCTATTAAGGAGCATAGACAGAAAGCAAACTCAGGCAGCCTAGCTTCAGAAACTGAGCTCCCATTCTCCTATGCTGCACCTTACCTGGGCCAGGCTCGCCCATCTCTGCTCTTCTTAAGTGTCCTCAGCACACTGAAGTCATATGAGCAAAGATCTCCAATTTCCAAACTCTAGGAAGGTCCAAAGAAGTCAAAGCCAGCAAGAATGTCCCCACTGGCCATCATGCTGAGGCAGGCCACGGCTGGGACCAGTCACTAAGTTCAGATGCCCAAGGGTCTTGGTTCACAGATTTCCATGACTCTTTCTTCACTACTATCACTCCCATCTGAGATGCTCCCACTTCCTTATACATAGCCTTCCTTTTCACCCTTCCCTCCTCCTCATTTCCCCTTTGCAGGGAGCCCAAGCCTGTGTTAGCTGAGTACAGTATATATTACCAGACACAGGTAATCTGAGAAAAAAGAAAATAATCTTTATCACCATCTAACTGAATCAATTCAAGAGGCTACTTTAGGGTCACCAGAACTCTGTTGCCTTTCCATGCTTAATAGAGAACATAGTGAGTAAAAAGTTTTGCTTGGAGGTGTAGGTGTGCCTGAGGGACATCATTATCTCTGGAACATCATTTGCAAAGTGTATCAAGGAGCTAATTTAGTTTTAATCCTAGACTTCCTGTGTGCATCAGGTAACTTCAGTTTGCTCTTCTAGATCCACTCTCCACCTCCTGGCTCTGGGCCCTAGGAGCCCAAACCTGTGGACTACAGTCTCCCATGTCCTCAAGCTCATCTAGTTGGGTTCTCCCAGGGGGAACCACAAAGAGATCAGAGTGTCCGAGAAGACTGAGGTCAGTGTACTGAGGTCTTTATCTGACTTTCCTCCTGGGTTCTCTCACGTCTTGTCCCTTCAGGCCCAGGAGTAGTAGTAGTTCCCTGCTTACTGTGGCAGGTTCTTGCACAATCCTTTCTTGTGGCTCTGCTCCTTCTTGCACACATCTTTGTAATGGTCTCTTTGTAAATAAACCCTCCTATAATCTGAGTTTAAGTATTCCATCTCTTTCCTGTTGGGTCCCAAACTGATACACTAGGTGAAGCTGATTTAAGACTATACCCAGTCACATGTCAGTTCAGTAAAGCCACTGCAAAATTGGAGGGGATGCACTAGTCAAAAAATAAACAAAAATCACATGCCTAGAAAAGATTTCTGTCATCACTTCGTAATCACATTTGACTGTTTCCTGGGAACTAAAGTTCGGTGGGTACCACCAGAAATCAGTTAAGAAAAATCACTTTAGGGGTGCCTGGGTGGCTCAGTGGGTTAAAACCTCTGCCTTCAGCTCAGTCATGATCCCAGGGTTCTGGGATCAAGCCCCACATTGGGCTCTCTGCTCAGCGGGGAGCCTGCTTCCTCTTCTCTCTCTGCCTGCCTCTCGGCCTACTTGTGATCTCTGTCAAATAAATAAATAAAATCTTAAAAAAAAAAAAGAAGAATCACTTTAGCAGAATGTATTAACAACCTGATCCTGGAATATTAACTTGAAACTGGACCTCTCTTGGCGGGGGGGTGGTGGGAGCCATAAGGGGCATTGCAAAGGAAGAGAGAAAACAAACTCTCACACTCTTAAACCAATTGAGAAGCAGGGCACAGGGATGTGGTAGCTCATGGTCTTGGTATCCTGCTTAGCCTGGGATATTGTTTTTTTGTTTGTTTGTTTTTTTAGCTGGGATATTGTTAATACTACCTAGCTCTTTACATAATAGTACAATTTGAAGTATTAGTAACTGTGTTCTATCTGAAAGCTGAATTGAGAGGAAATCTATCTGATAAATGGTGAAACATAATACCTTGGCCGTAGCTTGCTATGAAGTATGTACCCACTGATAAATTCTCCAGGTATGTGTATGGGAGGCTTTTCCAATATGGACTAACAATAGCCCTCTCTCATGCTTACTGCCTGTAGCCTCAACTGACAAAGCAAGAAAGAGTAGGGTAAAGGTGGTAGGTAGTGCTAGCTGAACAGAGCATTACAGCATTACAGGTCAGGCTTAGCAGAAAAGGTGTTTGTGCATTTTCTCAATGACCTTATCCACAGGGTGTGTAAACTCCCAACTAAGGGAGACAGAGCTATGGAAACTCCTAGGGCCTGGGGTACTAGCATTTAGTAGTTAGAATGGAAAGCTTAGGATGACTTTCATAAAATCCATCTCCAGTGCTATTGGCATTGTGGCCCAGGCTGATTCTTTGCTGCTCTAGCTTAAAAAAAGAATGACTGAATCTGAAAAGCAAAAAGGTTATCAATAAGCCAAGTGGAAAGCCAAATACAAGGTGGAAAACCATGGAAGGCAAGAGAAAAGTCTATCAGATGGAGGCCAGCAAACTTATGAATGGTGGCACAGACTCCCTGAACCTGGCGATGACCAGCTCTGAGAGCCATGAGCGCAGGTAGAGTGAGAAGGGAACCTAAACCAGAATGGGCCCAGTGTTTAACTGCTGAGTTGTGATGGATGTGTTACCTTAGAAAAGAATGCTTTCTCTACGGAGTATCCAAATCTCTGTTTCCTCTACCCATTTCAGACAACTGAAAACATCTGATCTGCTTCCAGTAAGAGTGGATATCCAACGCCAAAGGTCAATGAAAACAGTAAGGTGAGATATCAAATGGCCCTTCAACCCACCCTCAACTTCTTCCTTCCAGAATTCTTATCTCTCAGAGTTAGAGATAACACTGTTCTGACAGGCAGTAAAGTCTTCCCAGATAAGGTGCTTTCTCTCAGTGAGAAGAATCATGACTCTTCTCCAGTAGCCTTTTCAAGCCAAGTCCTAGGTTCTGTTGTTAGCAAAAGTTTTTCCTGGTTTCTAGTATACAGTTAATGCTGATCATGGACTTCCTATGCTGATATAATTTGCTCCTATTTATACATTCTTTTAATAATTTCAGTAGGAATTTGAGGACACAAAACATGTAGCTTCTTCAGCTGCAGATAGGACACTCAGACCCTAATGAGAGGAACAAGGGAGCTCTTACCAAGGATGCGCTGCCTAAAATTCTTCACTAGGGATTTGCATTCACATGTAACATAGTCAAGCCTGAGATGTTCTTCCAGACCTCCCCCCGGGGAACTTGTACAGCTCATACCCACCCACCTATCCTGCTATGCCCACCCGACCCTGCCAGGCTTCCCACCATCCTCCCAGGAAGTCAGAATAGTTACTCTGATAGGACAGCTAGAAGAGACAGCAGACTTAGTAGAAGCAATTGGTGAGCTAGGAGGAAAAGTGAAAAAGAGATATAATCTGTAAGAAGGAGGAGAGATCAATAATATTCAGTGATGTATAAAATCAGGTAGCATGCAAATGAGAAAAAGATGCTAGATTTGTCACTTAAAAGGTGACTGGTTCTATATGAGAGAGCTGTTTACAGAATAGCCAAGGACCATACCAAGTACTAATGGGTTTTCAGAGCAAGTGGACTTCTCACCCATTGATGGTGGGAATGATTTCCACAAGAATATGCAAAAACAAAATATAAAAATCAACAGTGTTTCTGTGTACCAAAAAATGAAGTTCAATGAAATATACTTTAAGATATAATTTTTAGGGGTGCCTGGGTGGCTCAGTG
Source organism: Lontra canadensis (assembly GCF_010015895.1). Taxonomy (NCBI): domain Eukaryota; kingdom Metazoa; phylum Chordata; class Mammalia; order Carnivora; family Mustelidae; genus Lontra; species Lontra canadensis. Next base: position 15,996,053 of record NW_022631006.1, read on the forward strand.
GGTTAAGTGTCTGCCTTTGGATCAGGTTATGATCCCAGTGTCCCTCTCCCTCTGCCTGCCACTCGTGCTTTCTCTTTCCCTCTCAAATACACAAATAAAATCTTTTTTAAAAAGATATGATTTTTAAAATAGTGTATCTTCAAATATTTTTTCTGCCTCTCTCATATATCCCCTCTTTCTAGGACTCCAATTATATGTATATTAGGCCACTTGATGATAGCCCAGGGATCTCTAATACTGTTCTCTTTCTCTTTCTCTTTCTTTTAGTCTTTCCCTCTTCTCTGTTTTATTTTGGATAGTTTCTATTGCTGTGTGTTCAAGTTTACTAATCTTTTCTTCTGCAATGTCTAAGCTGCTATTAACCCCATTCAGTGTACTTTCATTCTAGATTTGTGTTTTCACTTCTAGAAGTTCAATTTCAAACTTTTTTTTTTATGGTTGTTTAAACTGTTTACAGGTCAGGTGACACAAATAAGGCCTTCTTGCTCCTATCTCTCCCCCAGAAAGATTCCATTCTTCTCTGTGATGTCCTCAGCTATCTGCCAAATAGATGGAAAGCCTCTCCAGCAGACTAGTAACCCAGTTGAAACAAACACACAAACAAACCAACCAAAGCACTTGGCAGTGACAACTCAAATGCACAGTGCTTCTTAGGTTGTTATACAGCAGATACTTGATACTTATTGGATAGTTAATAATTGGATAATAAATTGGATAGTCAATAGTTAATAATGAAGAACTCAACACCCTCCCACAAATCCAAATAAAAAATGGGCAGAGGACCTGAACAGACATTTTTCCAAAGAAGATATACAGATAGCCAAGAAACACATGAAAAGATGCTCAGTATCACCAATCATCAGGGAATGCAAATCAGAACCACAATGAGATATCATCTCACACCTGTCAGAATGGCCAGAATCAAAAAGACAAGAAAGAACAAGTGTTGATGAGGAGATGGAGAACAAGGAACCCTCATGCATTTCTGGTGGGGATGCAAATTGGTGCAGCCACTATGGAAAATCGAATGAAGTTTCCTCAAAAAATTAAAAATAGAACTACCATATGATTCAGGATTTCACTACTGAGTATTTATCCAAAGAATACAAAAACTCTAATTCAAAGAGATACACGCACCCCTATGTTTACTGCAGCATTATTAACAACAGCCAAGATATGGAAGCAGCCCAAGTGTCCATCCACAGATGAATGGATGAAGAAGATGTGTATATACATATATATATATACACATATGCATATATACCTATATATGCATATATATGTGTGTGTATATACCTACAATGGCATATTACTCAGCCATAAAAGAATGATATCTTGTCATTTGTGACAACATGGATGGACCTAGAGTGAAAGAAGTCAGAGAAAGATAAATACCATATGATCTCACTTCTATGTGGAATTAAAAAAAAAACAAAAACCCACAAATGACCAAACAAAGCAGAGACAGACCCATAAATACAGAGAACAAACTGATGGTTGACAGAGGAAGATGGAAGGGATGGGCAAAATGAGTGAGGAGGGGGTGGGAGGTACAGGCTTCCCGTTATGGAAGTCGTAGAGATGAAAGGTACAGCATAGGGAATAGAGTCAGTGGTATTATAATAGTGTTGTATGGTGACAGATGAGAGCTACACTTGTGATGAACATAGCATAACATATGGAGTTGTTGAATCACTACGTTGTACACCTGAAACTAACATTGTGTGTCAACTATACTTCAATATTTTTTAAAGGGAACTTTTTTTTTTTTTAAATAATGAAGACAGAAGGAATCATGCTGTAAGGAAAGGAGCTAGATAGCTTTGAACACCAGGATCTTTCAGGCACTCATGAAATCTTCCCATGTGGGTGACCCTTTCTTGAGCTCTAAGGTTGGGTCTGCCAGTATTAACTCAGTGCTTATGTGATTTAGCCACCTCTGGAGAAAATAGTGAAACTTTGTTTAAAATGAAAGAATTATATTAAGAGGAAAGGCCGAGAGACTGAAAATTTCAAGAGACTGAAAATTCCAACTTTTAATCATTGGCTGAGTTAATGTTGGGTGGTTATACGATCCTGTTATCAGCTAAGGAAGAGAACAGCTCTAGAAATTATTCTGCTTCCAAGAGAATGACTGAAGAAATCAAAGTACCAAGGAGGAGTACGGGTAGGCCTTCCCCTGTTCCTCTCTTACCCAATTCCATCTCAAGTCTTTGGCGCCAGCCAGGGTCATAAAATAGCTGTTATCTGGGGGCTTCGAGCAGATTATCTAGTAGTCATATAGATTTTTTAGAGCTTTTTGGACCTTTAAGATCTTCCTGCTAATCACAACTATACTGGTTGTAGATAATCCGAATCATCAAGCCACAGGCAGTCGAGAGGCATGGCGTTAGGACTCTGTGCTCTGCTGGCTCTGCTTTCAGGCCCTCAGTGAACTTAACAGCTTACTACACTTCCCGCTTCCTGGAGAGGACATCCAGTTCCTCTCTCTAACCCTGACCTTAAGAAGGCTCCTTCCGTGCTCCTGTCTTCCCCAAAATCTGAAGGTCATTTCCATTTAGATGACCCACTGATGTCCAGCACCACTATGTTCTACCAAAGAACTTCCTGTATCAGGGGCACTTGGGTGGCTCAGTGGGTTAAGTGTCTGCCTTTGGCTCCCATCATGATACCAGGGTTCTGGGACTGAGCCCCACATTGGGCTCCGTGCTGGGCATGGAGCCTGCTTGAGATTCTTTCTCTCTGACTTGTGCTCGCATGTGTGCTCTCTCTCTCTCTCAAATAAAGAAATAAAATCTTAAACAAACAAACAACAAGAACTTCCTATATCTTCTCAGATGTCACCTCTTCCCAGTTCCCCTCTGTTACCCCTGGGTAAGGTACTCCTTATACTTGCTTCTCTCCTCTTATACCAGCCCTTCCAACCCCCACCATTGGCACTTTCCCTCACTCGGCCTTGTGCTGGAGCTAAGTGGTGGGCCAGCTGGGATACCGGGACTCCAAAATGGCGGATCTTCCCGCCAATCCTCTCCAAGATGGTGGTCTTCCCCGCCACCCTCACTGCAGCCTCCACGTCACCGCCAGGAAACTGAAACTCTCCACCCAGGAACTTCCCAATCGGGTACTGCCCATCATGGACTTCGCCCGCCCCATACCCTCCAATCACCACATACCTTGCCATATATAGACTGGAGCCCATGCCTTACCTTGGTCCGATACACTCTCCCCGCCCCATACCCTCTGATCACCGCATACCTTGCCTTCTATGGACGCAAGGCTATGCCCTACCTCAACCGGATAAAAGGACCTCACCAACTCCCTCCCAGCGTGACTTCCCCGACTATCTCTCTCTCTCTCTCTCTCTCTCTCTCTGTGAGTTGCAGAACCTCGCCCAAGAGTGCCCACCTCCTCCTGGCGTGACTTTCCTGGCTCCCCTTCTCCTGAAACTTAGCTGGAGAGTGCCTTTAATAAATCTTGCCTTGTGCCTACCTCGCCTGGTGTCGTGTTTATCTGGCCTACAAAACCTTACATTAAGGACAGAGCTTATGTTAGACTTAGGGCCTTTATGCCCTCTCACCAGAGGGGAAGTTCCATGAGGGAAGAGCTTATGAGAGAAAGAGATGAGGAGCAGCATGCAGAGGGAAGCATTTAAAGATACATTTCTTCAACACCGCAATTTTGGATAGGGTTGATTCTGAATATAAAGTCATTTGAATTACTGCAGGCAGTTAAAATGGCAGGTTTAAAGGGGAGGTGACGACAAGTGTTTTGCAAGGATCCCATTATCTTTATGATCCCATTATTTTTGTATCTGGTTATAGTTTACTTTTTGAAATGCTTGCCATTTCTCGCGGAATCCTGATGCTTTTTTAATTTTGCCGGCAAGAATGTTAAGGTCTTTTTCTCTATAGCTTTGTCCCACATGCAGGTTCCTGCTGCAGTGAGACACTGGCGGTGTGAAGGGTGTGGAAAGACAGGAGGTAGGTGATGAATGCGGCTCCATGCTGCAGTGCCTGGCTTGGCCATACCAGATAACCTGTTCTTTCAGGAAAGAGTTTCTAAAAACACTTAACTGCAAGATCCACCATACATTATCCGACCATAGAAAGGATAGCGGGAATATAGTAAAACCAAGGGCTTATATCCTCTCTGCCCTGGCATTAGGGATTTCTATCTTCCCTTCCATCCTCTGCTTCTACATCCTATTTGTACTTTGTCTACCCCTCTGGCCCTCCTTCCCTCTCCCTCAAACCCCCTTCTTCCTTTCTCCCATCACTCCTACTTATACTTTGCAGAGAGCGCTCTGGGAAAACAGCCTCCAGAACGCCTGTGGGGCCACCACAGTCCTTGCAGAGTGGAGCTGGTGACCAAGGCAGACTGTGCTGAGGGCGTGTGTGTTAGAGAGCAGGTGTGTGAGCAGTCATAGCCTTGGGATGGGGATGGACGAGGCTTGGGGAGAGCCCAGGGAAGCCCTGTGAGTGTGCTCATGTGCTACAGACATTCAGCATCAACATCCTTCTACAGTTAGTCTTATAGGATGTGGATTCAAATCTTTTATTTTCTGTATCCTAAACTTTGTGGGCGACTTTTTGCTTGGGTTCTGATTAGAAAAGCCTGACCTCTCATACAATTATTGATTTATGATTGGCTAATTATTTGCCATGGGCTAAATTGTGAGGTAGACGAAGTCTAAAACAGCTGATGTTGGTCTCCCAGTTCTGACCCTCCTCCTAAATTCTCTAACCTTGATAAAAGTCTATGCTTGTTTGGAAAATAATCCTTGGCCTATTTGTTATTAAGCATCTCAGGGTTTATCTCTCTTGAGGTTTTTCACTTTTATGGCAGGATTTAGAAATATTTGGAGTAAGGGGCTCTATGGGCAAAGTGACCTCATGACCTTGGGAAAAGTACAGTATTTAATTTTCTTGAACCTCAGTTTCCACTTCCACAAAATGGAAGTGGCAATAAGCGTATCTGCCTACAATATTGAGAATGATTAAGTTAGAATCAAAGTGAAGGGGAAAAAAGACATTTGTATAAATGGAAAAGTGCTCCAAGAAGTACCAAGCACTTAGCATAGTGCCTGTACAAAGTAAGTGTTGGCTTGGTCGTGGCTATCCTGCCCTACATAAGTAATAGAGCAGGAATCACTGGAGCATCTCAGAAGCAGGAGGTAGAAGGCAGCAGGAGAATAGCGAGAAAGAAATGGAGCAATATGGTGGTTGCTGCTGGTCCATGTAAAGAGCAGGCCAGTAAGGTCTTTTCAGAGGCAGCATTGGCCAAGGAGCAATTAAGGAAAAGGACATTTAACATCTGTGCTGAGCTACAGCTTCATCCTCTTTCCCTCAAGACTTCAGTAAAATCTGCTACATATAAAGCTTGGTGTCAGTGGTACTTGGAGAATTCAGGAAGCTAGAGTATCTTTAATCAAGTTGAGGCATGGGGATGGGGTGGGGGGGGAGGGAGGTGATACTTTTAAAAAGGCGGTCAACATGTAAAGTTAGAGAATTCAGCAGAAGTGTACAAACAGAGCCAGGGACAACAAGGAGAGAATTGCCAAGATTTCTTAGAAATATTGGGAGTGATGGTGATTATTGTCGTTCTATAGGAGATAAGGATTCAAGACAATTTTATTTAAATATGAAAGAATAGGTGCTCCCAGCAGGCTAGAGGAGTTTGGGGACATCTAAGTGACTAACACTTCAGTCACGTGTGTGTGTGTGTGTGTGTGTGTGTGTGTGTGTGTGTATACTTTTTTTTAAACATATAATGTATTATTTGCCCCAGGGGTACCGGTCTGTGAATCATCAGGGTTACACATTTCACAGCACTCACCATAGCATATACCCTCCCCAGTGTCCATAACCCAGCCACCCTAGCCCTACCCCCCCACCAGCAACCCTCAGTTTGTTTTGTGAGATTAAGAGTCTCTTATGGTTTGTCTCCCTCCCGATACCTCTCATTTCATTTTTTCACTCCCTACCCCCACGGCCCCCCCACCCTGCCTCTCAAATCCCTTATAATAGAGAGATCATATGATAATTATCTTTTTCTGATTGACTTATTTCGCTTAACATGATAACCCTCTAGTTCCATTCATGTCACTGCGAATGGGAAGATTTTGGGGTTTTTTTTGTTTTTTTTGTTTTTTTAAGATTTTATTTATTTATTTGACACAGAGAGAGCTAGTGAGAGAGGGAACAGAAGTAGAGGGAGTGGGAGAGCAAGAAGCAGGCCTCCCACCTAGCAGGGAGCCTGATGCGGGGCTTGTTCCCAGGACCCCAGATCATGACCTGAGCCAAAGGTAGATGCTTAAAGACTGAGCCACCCAGGCGCCCTAAGATTTCAGTTTTCCCGTTGTATACATATATACACCACATCTTTATCCATTCATCTGTTGATGGACATCTAGGTTCTTTCCACAGTTTGCCTATTGTGGACATTGCTGCTATAAACATTTGGGTACACGCAGTCACATGTGTATTATTATATAATACACACCCCAGCAGGGTGGGACCAGGGACTGGGTTGGCTCTGGACTTGGGCAGAGAGAGCCAGACAAAGCCCCAGGGCATGGTTGAGGTAGAAGGACAGAGATCCAAAGTGGTAGGGCCAAATTTGTTCTCAGGTCCAAGAGGTGACCTCAGAGCCAGATCATGGGATAATTTCAACACAAATACTAGTCCATGTGAAAATATCTATCAACAAAAGAGAAACATGGTCTGGAAAGTTTATTGGTGTATTAGCCTGTTTGGCTGCCATAGCAAAATACCATAGACTAGTATTAAACAACAGAAATTTCTCACAGTTCTAGAGGGTGAAGTCCAAGACCAGGATGCAGCATGGCTGGGTTGCAGATGGCTGCCTTCTTGCTATGTCCTCACATGGGAGACAGCAAATGAGCCTTCTGGTTTCTCTATGAAGGCCCCACTGTCATAACCTCATCTAACCTAATTACCTCCCAAAGGGCTCAGCTCCAAATACCATCATATTGACAGTTAGGGCTTCAACATTTGGGGGTGGGGGAGGACACAAACTCGCAGTCCATAACAGTTAGCAATGACCACAGTACAGCTTTTATTTACTTTAGTCTGTGCAATTTGTTTCTAAACAAGCAAAATGCAGACCTTTGAAAGCCCAAGTTCATTTTTTTACAGACACAAGGCTCAAGGAGACTTCACTCATTAGTTTACAGATTTCCTGTGACTATAAATATTCTCCCATATTTTTGATGTAAGAATTGAGACAGAATATTAAGTCTGATTTTTAACAAATTTGGAGCAGCAAGTTCTTTGTTGAAACCTTATTTCTTCTTAACAAAAGCCATTGTTTCCTTAAGGAGAGTGAACATTATGAACATTTGTGAACATTATGACCACAACATTGACTATCTTATGAGGACAGATGTCCTTACAAGAGAAAGGCACAGTGAGGTTGGAGACACAGAAGAGACAAGGCAATATGAGGACTGAGGCAGAGATGGAATTAGGCAAGCCACAGTCCAAGGAATGGCTCGAGTTACCAAAAGCTGAAAGAGGCAAGGAAGGATTCTCCCTTAGAGTCTTTGGAAAGAGTGCAATTCTGAAAACACTTTGATTTGGGGCTTCTGACTGCCAGAACTGTGAGAGAACAAAATTCTGTTTTAAGCCACTTTACGGTCATTTGCTACAACAGCGTAGGAAGCAAATACAGGTGCCCAAAGGGCAGAACTAAGTTTGAACCCAAGTCTCAGGACTCCTTTAGTCTTATGTTTATTTCCCTGACACCTTTCCACATCCTCTAAGTTCTGATTTTGTCAGAGACATGAAAAAATTCACACTTTTCACAGCTGAAAATATAACTTCTGAGATGGAGGCATTGAAGAACATTGAAGATGCTGCTTCTCCTATGAGTGGATGCTTAACATCCAACAACTAAGCTTTTGGACTTGAAAGTAATACATCTGACTAAGACTGATATTAGGCATTAGCGAATCACTCTAAGATCTAGAGGAGATAACTGATAAAATACAGCCAGAAGGGTAAGGCAGTTGACTCCAACAAAATACATACACAGGAGATAACAATATGTAACTCACAAAATCTGTATGCAGTTAACAGGATTTACTGAGCATACTGTATGCGCTAGGCATTTTTCGAGACTTCTTGATCTCAATGGGAAAAATGGGATCTCAGGGTAGCAGGGGCTAAAGGGGAACATATAAATGCCAGAGACAGTATAGTCATGGTTAGGGAAATGGGATACAAGTCTTGTATGTTAATCAGGGTGGTTTGAGCTATAGGCATCCTTGTCATTGACTAATTGTTCATGATCTCCATAGAAGTAAGACAAGTGTCTACAAAAGCCTTAACTGAAAAAAAAAAAAAAAATTGTTGGGGAGGCCTGGCTGGCTTAGTCAGTAGAGTGTGTGACTCTTTATCATGGGGTCATGAGTTCAAGCCCCATGCTGGGTATAGAGTTTATTTAAAAATAGCAGTGATGATGGGGTGCCTGGGTGGCTCAGTGAGTTAAAGCCTCTGCCTTCAGCTCAGGTCATGATCCCAAGGCCCTGGGATCTAGCTCATCAGGCCGTCTGCTCAGCAGGGAGCCTGCTTCCCTTCCTCTTTCTCTGCCTGCCTCTCTGCCTACTTGTGATCTCTGTCAAATAAATAAATAAAATCTTTTAAAAAACAGTAGTAATAATAATGATAATGATAATAACAATAAAACATGCCCACAAATCCTTTAAAAAATAAAAAAAAATTTGTCTAGATCTGGTAAGCAGAGATCTTACTTGAGGTACAACAATGGAGAACACACCACGTAGCTTTTGTTTCCTTCTCCAGATCCTCTTTCCATCTTTCTCCTCCTGCTCTGACTAGTGTGAGCTACATCACCAGGCTGCCTCAGTCTCTGGTTTTTGGTTAGGTTTAGCCAATGGGAACCACTGACAGAAGACTAGATATCTTTCAGTCTATTCATCAACTACCCCAGTGTTTGTTCAATGGACTCATAAACAAAATGGCCATGGTGGCAGAGATGGAACTTACGCATAGGCTCGACAACAGGGACTTCTCACCAAGGCAAATCTGGCCTCTCCTGCTGGTGATTGCTGAATCTACCTGAAACTGAGACCAATGCTAAGTTCATAATATGGCACTGTTCTTCAGGGGCACTAGCCAGTCACTCAATAGTAGTTGATTATGTTGTCCCATCATGGAGGGGGTAGCAGTTCCTCAATGAACTTAACACTTATTCTGAATATGGTGTCCTTTAATACTTTGATGTTACATAGTAGAAGTTAAGGGAAGACTACAGCAATACCATTAAGTCAGGACCACTATTAATTCACACACCTAAGAGTAAAGGTTTGAGTCATCAGATAAAGAACCAATTGACCACCAGTTAAGAAACAAGATCTTAACAGCTAGGCATATTTTCCCCTTGGTTTATTCTGTATATATGTATACTTGTTAGTTTCTTTCTTCTCCTCTTTTCCCTTCCTGTGCTCTTCCATATAGGATGAGTTGATGATAGTTAACCTTATATTTTGTTTTTAACTTATAGGATATTAACAGGGGATCATGACTGAAAAAGAAAAAGGATGACCATCATACAGACAAGAAAAATGACTGATAAGACTTTGGGTCTTAGATGGTAAGGCATCTTTGTAAGAGAGATAGTCACAGCACATTAGGTATAAGCATTTTATCATCACCATCATTGTTTGGAAACTAAATGTGAGTAAAATGGTATATATGGATCCTGAGTACCTAAAATAATGAACTACGCTAGACTGTCTACTGACAATTCAGCTTCCCACTTCTGTGCTCCCCTAAGAGTTAGGAATTCTGGAAAATATTTCTTAGAATCCCTTGACAACTGTTTTCTATGTTAGATTCCACAAATGACAGGTGCTTGCATGAAAGTTAGAAAACAGAATTGAGGCAGATTCTTCAAGATTATTCAGACTTTAGTACAACATCCATTCATGATAAAAAAAAAAAAAAACCCTTAGCAAAATAGGTCTAGAGGGGACATACCTCAACATAATAAAGGCTTTGTATGAAGAATCCACAGGTAACATACTTAATGATGAAAAACTGAGAGCTTTTCCCCTAAGGTCAGGTATAAGACAAGGATGTCCACTCTCACCACTTTCATTCAACAAACTTCTGGAAGTCTTAGCCACAGCAATCAGACAACATAAAGAAATAAAAGGCATCCAAATTGGTAAGGAAGAAGTAAAACTCTACTTGCAGATGACTATGTATCTATAGAAAACCCTAAAGACTCCACCAAAAACCTACCAGAACTAATAAATTAATTCAGTAAGGTCACTGGATACAAAAGCAATGTACAGAAATTGGTTGCATCCCTAAACTAATAATGAAGCAGCAGAAAGTGAAATTCAGATAATAATCCCATTTATAATTGTGCCAAAAACAATAAAATATCTAGAAATAAACTTAACCAAAGAGGTGAAAGATCTATCCTCTGAAAACTATAAAATACTGATGAAAGAAATTTAAGACAATGCAAAGAAATGGAAAGACATTCAATCTTCATGGGATGGAAGAATAAATACGGTTAAAATGTCTATATTATCTACCCAAAGCAATATACAAATTTAATGCAACCCCTATCAAAATACCAACAGCATTCTTCACAGAACTAGAACAAACAATCCTAAAATTTGTATGGCACCACAAGACCTTGAATAGCCAAAGAAATCTTGAAAAAAACAAAACAAAACAAAACAAAAAACAAACCAGAGGTATCACAATTCCAGACTTCAAGTTATATTACAAAGTGGTAGTAATTATAACAGTATGGTACCAGCATAAAAATAGACACATAGATCAACAGAATAGAAAACTGGAAGTAAACCACAACTATATGATTAATTATTCTTCAACAAAGGAGGAAAGAATATACAATGGGGAAAAAGATAGTCTCTTCAACAAATAGTGCTGGGAAGACTAGGCACCTACCTGCAAAAACAGAAACAAAAACAAAAACAAAAAACAAATGAAACTAGACCATACACAAAAATAAACTCAAAATGGATTAAAGGCATAAATGTGAGATCTGAAATCATAAAAACCCTTGAAGAGAACACAGGCAATTTCTCTGACATAGGCTGTAGCAACACTTTTCTAGATATGTCTCCTGAGGTAAGAGAAATAAAAGCACAAATAAACTATTAGGACTATACATTAATCTGTGTGTCATCCTTGCAAAGGGGCTATGCTAATCTCTGCATTGTTCCAATTTTAGTATATGTGCAGCCAAAGTAAGCCCTCTATTGGGATTATATAGAAATAAAGTTTCTGAACAGTGAAGGAAACAACAAAACTAAAAAGCACCCTAGTGAATGGGAGAAGATATTTGCAAATGCCATATCAAAAAAAGGATGAGTATCCAAAATATATAAAGAACTGATAGAATATCCAAAAAACAAATTATTTGTTTAAATGGGCAGAAGACATGAACAGATATTCTCCAAAGAAGATATCCAGATGGCCAACAGACACATGAAAAGATGTTCAACATCACTCATCATCAGGGAAATACAAATCAAAAGTACAAAGAGATAACACCTCATACCTGTCAGAATGGCTAAAATCAAAACACAAGAAACAACAAGCGTTGGTGAAGATGTGGAGAAAAAGGAACCCTCATGCATTCCTGGTGGGAATGCAAACTGTTGCAGCTACTGTGAAAAACGATATGGAGGTTCCTCAAAATATTAAAATAAATCTACCCTATGTTCCAGTAATCACACTACTTGGTATTTACCAAAAAAATACAAAAACACTAATTCAAAGAGATACATGTGCCCCTGTTTATTGCAGCATTATTTACAATAGCTAAACTATGGAAGCAGCCCAAGTGTCCATCAATAGATGAATGGATAAAGAAGATGTGGTATACATATACAATGGTATATTATTCAGCCATAAAAAAGGATAAAATCTGCCATTCATAACATGGATAGAGCTAGAGTAGAATGCTAAATGAAATAAGTCAGTCAGAGAAAGACAAATACCATATGATTTCACTCATATGTGGAATTTAAGAAACAAAATGAGCAAAGGCGAAAGTGAGAGAGAGAGAGAAAGCAAGAAACAGATTCAAATACAGAAAACAAACTGATGGTTACCAGAAGGGAGGTGGGTGGGTGGGGAATGGGTGAGATAGGTGATGGGGATTAAAGATTACACTTACCCTAAAGGGGAGGGGGACCCTACCCAAACTTCCCCTAACACTCTCCTCAAAGCTCTTCTGTCTGCCCAGTTCCAAAGCCACTTTCATATTTAGGTGTTTATATTATGGCAGTGCTCCACTTCTAGGTAATAAAATCTGTATTAATTATCAACTGCAGTGTAAAGAATTACCTGAAATTTAGCAGCTTAAGCTGATGAACACTGATTATCTCACAGTTTCTTAATTCAGGAATTTGGAAGTGACTTAGTTGAGTGGTTTGGGTTCAGAGTCTCTTATGAAATTGCAGTCAAAATGTCGGCCAGAATACAGGCAACTGAAGGTTGACTGAGGCTGGAGGATGGGCTTTCAAGATGGCTCACTCACACAGCTATTGGTCAAAGACCTCATTTTCTTGATGATTGTTAGCAGGAGTCCTCACTTCCTCACCTCAGAGGTCTATCCATGGGTTGTTTGAGTCTCCTCATGACATAGCAGCTGGCTTCCTCTGGAGCTAGTGATCTGTAGGTGCCAAGGGGAGGCTGACCCAAGATGGGCCACTCTGACACGAACTTTATTTTTACTTAAAAACAATCAAAAGCCAGTAGATTCAGGAAAAGCTCTTTATACCTCCCTCAGCTCTTTGCTTATACTAAGAAGAGAGCTATTAACAGATTCTTCTCTACCTAAGTAACTTACCTACATAATAGTGCGACCTTTGTTTTCCAAACATCTCTTCTCACCTTCTTGCTAACTGTCTTTCTCCCCCTTGTGTCCTCAAGTTCCTATCCCTCCTCCCCTTTCCCCTTAGCTCATAAAAGCCTCTTATTGTCTTACTGTCTGGAATTTCCATGTCTGTGTGGATTCCTGGTACAAACACTATTAAATGTTATTTTCTCCTGTTAATCTGTCTCATGTCAATTTAATTCTTAGTCCAGCTAGAAGGACCCTGTAGGGTAAATTATGCCCCTCTGACAGATCCAAGAGAGAGAGCAAAAAGGAAGCCACAATGCACTCTATGATCTAATCTAGAAATGACACGCCGTCACCTCTACTTTATTCATTTGGAGATGTCACTAAGTCTAGCCCACATGCCGGGGAGAGAAATGAAGCTCTACTTCTGGAAGGGAGGAACATCAAAAAATTGTGAACATATTTTAAAATCACAAGTTCTCTTGACGCATTTGATCTAAAGAGATTTAAGGAGGAAAAAGTCCTTAGCAATTTTGATGATATAGTAATATAGAAAGTCATCCAGACTCAGTATGAGGCCAGTGAACCAAAGAGTAGTCATGATACAGAAGTATTTTGACTTTGAAATTTAACAGAAATTGGGAAAAGAGTCAAGTCATCTTTTTGCAGTTTTAACATGTGTCTCTCCCTTTTAACTTAAAATTACACTTGAAAATTGCATATTCTGTCATCATGTCAGATTCTCAATATCAGCAAGGCTATTAGAGTAACATACAAATTTCATACTATTTTAACTACCATGACTACAAAAAGTATGCCACCCTTGATATTAGAGCTTCATTTCAAACCTCTCATCCATTTCCTTCATCCAACATGCCCATCCCCTCTACTTCTGAGCTCAAGACCCTCTGAGCTTACTGCCCTCTGATCACACACCTATGGATGTGATGTGAGGGAAGAGTCCCTCCTTCACTCTAATCTGGGGATTAGTCCCCAAGCCCTGACCTTCGACAACCAGAACCAGAACTGGAAATTCTTTTCTGTCTCTCCTTTGGATTAAGACTTGATAATATTACCCATTTGTACCTCATCCTTCTAAAATACATATATGATTATGTTCCTCTTCTGTGTAAAAATGGAGGCTTACATGGTCCCCCAATACCTATAGCAAAGTCTATACGTGGCTCTTAGGAAATCTGTGAATTCCTGACATTTTCGTCATAGGGACATCATTTGGAGAATAATGCTATGGCTTTAAATGGATCCCCCAAACAGTAAGTTACACAAAATGTCAAGAACCACCAGCCTCCAGGAAAAAAGGCCTGACTCAATAACGGGCAAAAGAATCATCAGAATTTGACTCCACCTTTCCTTTCCCTTCCATATCTTATGTCACAGCTATAACTTGTCTTTCCCTACGCTACCTGTATGTTCATGCTTCATTGCCTTTGTTTCTGCCTTTCTCTCTGCCTAGAATACCTTTCCCTCTTTTCTGCCAGGAAAATTAGTATGCATGCCTTAGAACCCAGCTCAAATATCATATCCTGAGGGAATGAATGATCTAAGCTGTAATACATTTTGTATATACTTCTAACATAATTGTTTCTTCACTCTTCTGATTAACCCTGGACTAAAATGATCATCTCAGAGTTGGAAAGAGTCTTATTCAAATTTATATCTCCAAGGCCTAACATAAATCATACTAGGGCCTACTGTTTGTTGGGTAGGTAAATGGGTGTTAGCTTGGACCACTGCCTGACAAAACAGGGATAACCTTCCTATGAGCATTCCCCTGCAGACTCCCTATAAACTGAGGACCATTTCTTCTCTCCCTAATGCTTTGCTCTGTAGTGAGCTTTGTACTTTTTAGATTTTACTGACCAGCAAAATTTCAAAAATAATTTTGGAGATCAACATAGGATCGCCAATTTTTTACTTTTCCAAGGAAAGACTTCAGTAGAAATTACCACTTACCTTCTCCATCATGTTATAAAAGAAAAGTCACTTTAAAACCTCAAAAGTATGAAGGACATAATCAGCCTAGAAGATAGTCCTTGGTATTAAATACATTTAGCCTTTTGAAAACCTTACCACATTGACCTTATTTTCTCTCATTCCATGAAGAAAAATTCCTCCCTGTTTATCAGTTCTAGAACAATGTTTGGAAACCACTGATTTAGACCTTTGCTTCTGAGAGGTAGCTCCATCATTTTTCCTCAGGAGTGAGTTTTAGGCCTCATGCCAGGAATAGTCCTGCAGGATCTCCCTATGGGTTTCTTATTGCAGTAATAGAGAGAAGTGCATATGAGCACTTATCATTGCAGTTAAAAACTCAAGACTATGAGAAATGCAACCTTATCTTTTTCTTACTGAATTTATTTTCTATTTGAATATGTCCCAGTGGGTGACAAATATAATCTTAATTCAGGGTTCCTCTCCCTTTCTTTCATCTTTGATCCAGGGGACTGAATTAGTGCACAAGCAGGGCTTGATGAAACCTCTCAAGGTCTTAAGCACTGATGAGATTATGATGTCTCATATGTAATTGAAAAAATTTTGGGGGGTGCCTGGGTGGTTCAGTCAGTTAAGTGGCTTCCTTCAGCTCAGGTCATGATCCCAGGGTACTGGGATCAAGCCCGGCATCAGGCTCCCAGCTCAGCGGAGAGTCTGCTTCTCCCACCCGCTCTGCCGGCTGCTCTACTTGCACTTTCTCTGTATCTCTCTGTCAAATAGATAAATTAATTAACTAATTTTTTTTTTTAAAGAAAGAAACAGGCAAGGGGTTAAAAAAGAAAAAAAGAAAAAGAAAAAATTTTAAATACATACAGTTTGTTATTTCCCAGCAAAGTTCTCAGGGTTTTTTTTTCTCTCCTTAAATTATCACTTCAATGCTTTTTACTCTTTCGAAAAGCTGTCTTATGTTTTTGGGTGGGTGATTTGTTTCCCTGCTGTCCTTGGTAAGTTCTAGGCCTACCAGTGGGGTCATCTGGTTCTGCTCATTGGTTCTTAGCATCCACTTGGATATATTTGATTTTACTGTGGGTCCATGCAGATGACCAGAGTCGTCCTCACACAAAAGACTGCCTCAGATTTGAAGGCTCTTTAAGCCACATCTCAGCCATTCAGGGTTAGAATTTCTCTCTTCAGTGTAAAACTTTGATCTCTTTTAAAATGTAATGTAAGTTCCTATTTAGCCAGAGCAGCTCCATCTCGGTTGAACAGCTATTCTGTTGTTTATGCAGTAAAACTTAAACTGACCCTGCCCCCCTGCCAGGGGACTTACTTAAAAGCAAGTCTGGGAAACTAGTAAAATATGGCCGACCAGTCCCAGATAACAGAGCCCAAATACAAGGGCAGGTCAGGCTAGGTGGAGACATCCAATCACTATCTCCCTAAAGAATGTGGGCCCCGCCTTTTGGGCACCAATTCTGACCAAGGTGATAGGCTAGTTCAAATAACTACTATAGGGTGAACTGTAATTCAATTGGCCACCCATGTGTGACCTAGCCTCACTATGCAACTTTCTTTGTGTGTTACAATCTCATTGGCCACCTGTGTGTGGCCGGGCTCAACCACATGGCCTTTGCTCTATAAAAGTTAGTCGGTCAGGTTGGGAGGGGTCGCTCTCTCTGTAAGAGGTGGCCCCGACGGGTCGGTTTAATTCTGGGTGCTGGCGCGAAATAAAATGCTATACCTTTGCTTTGTATCAGTCTCGCACCTTTGGTCACACACCCTAACAGTAACACTTATTATTCCTTAAATATTTTTTTAAAGATTTTATTTATTTATTTGACAGAGAGAGAGAGAACACAAGTAGGCAGAGCAGCAGGCACAGAGAGAGGGGGAAGCAGACTCCCTGCTGAGCAAAGAGCCCAATGCCGAAATAGATTCCAGGACTCTGAGATCATGACCTGAGCCAAAGGCAGAGGCTTAACCCACTGAGCCACCCAGGTGCCCCTAACACTTATTATTATCAGTCACTGTACTTTGTACAGACGAAGGAGCTGAGGGAATAAAAGGGTGGACAACAGGCAGAGAATAGGAGGACACTGTATCACATTATCACATTATTTTCCAATGGCTCAAACTCTCTTACTTATTTTTTGTTTAGTTTTCCTTCCTGATTTCTGCACTAGACTATAGATCTACGAGAACAACACATCTGTCTTACTCATTACCATAGTTCCAGAACCCAGAATAGTGCCTGGAACATAGGAGGCCCTCAATAAATACTGTTGATCTAATGAATGAGAATGACGAGATAAGAACAATACAAAGAGTGTCAGAGTGAGAGGCTGGAAGTGCTAAAAATTAACTTCAGTTCTTTTACATTCTAGTAGAAGTTTGTATCAGTTTTCTCTTGGAAAGTTTTGTTCCACTGAAGCAAGAAATGCATGCCTCTTCCTTCTACCATTTCCTGTGTATGTGTATATGTGTGTGTGTGTGTGTGTGTGTGTGTGTAGGGTGGGGAGAGGCAGGAGAATAGAGAATGTTAAGCAGGCTCCATGCGGGAGAAGGGGCTCCATCTCAGGACCCTGAGAATATGTCCTGAGCTGAAATCAAGAGTCCGACATTTAATCAACTGAACCACCCAGGCACCCCTCTTGTGTTGCTTTCTGATTGTTGCCTCTGGGCTAGTTGTTTCTCCTAGCTGGAAAACGAAACTATTTTGGGCAAGCAGTATCACTATATACCTTTGCAGCTCCCCAGGATGAGAGCTAAAAGATGCTAGTCTACCAAATGAATGAATGGATGAAACTTGAGTCTTGAATATCCAGAAATCTTCTCAGGAATGGGCTCCCTGTTGGGGGTTAAGGCCAAAGTGGTGTCTCCAAAAGGGAGTCTTCTCCAGCCTCAGCGTTTTATATCCACTTCCTGGGGTGCAGCACCTCCTAGTGGAAATCCAGGGGTGCTACCTCCTCCCTAGATCCCCCAAATACAGGCCTCTTGGTGACTCCCTCCCAGTACTACATCTTGTCATTCCTC
Organism: Lontra canadensis; assembly: GCF_010015895.1. Classification (NCBI taxonomy): domain Eukaryota; kingdom Metazoa; phylum Chordata; class Mammalia; order Carnivora; family Mustelidae; genus Lontra; species Lontra canadensis. The sequence continues at coordinate 16,013,918 of NW_022631006.1, forward strand.
AAAACCTTAATGTTACTCCCTTAAATGAGGCCCCATAGACTCTGGCAGGTCCCTTCTAGTAACCCCGTGAACAGCGAAGGGCTACATTCCAGCCAAATGTTCTAGACAATAGCCCTACTTCTCAAACTTGAATGTGCAGATAAATCACCTTGGGAAGATCTTGTTAAAATGAAGATTCTGATCTAGTAGTTCTGGGTGGTGAGCCAAGATTCTGAATTACCAACCATCTTCCAGGAGCTACCAAGGCTATTGGCCCAGTCTGTACTGCACCTCTGTGGTGGCCAGTGATTAGAGCAACAGAAGCCCCCAGATGCACCAGGTGTGACCCATAAGCCGTGCGGTTGGCTGTTTATGCAAACATTCTGAAGTTGATAAATTACAGCTGTCCCCTTCAAGGATTGCCACTTAAAAGTCAACACACTGTGGGTACCTGGGTGGCTCAGTCGGTTAAGCCTCTGCCTTAGGCTCAGGTCATGATCCTGGGGTCCTGGGACTGGACTCTGCATTGGACTGGGCTCTGCATCCCGCTCCGGCTCCAGCTCCCAAATAAATGAATAAAATCTTTTTTAAAAAAATAGCATACTGTATGTTAACTACACTGGGATTAAAATTAAAAACTTAATAAAAATAATGTTTTTTAAAGAAGCCAACACACTGATACCAAAAAGTATTTTGCTGGAATGTTGCCAAAAACATTTTTGGAATTGTTGCTGAAGCTTGTTGCACCTTAAAAACTCAGTTTTTCTTTTTCTTTGAAGGTGGATTTAAAAGCAGTCAAAAAACATGTCAAAATAAAACGTGACTATAAACATTGATTTATTGACTATATTGCCTATAAATATTGATGGATTTACTTGTATGACTTATAAATTAGGCCTCACGGTAATCCCCAAACAAGAGTTCCAAAAATATTTGGGTCAGCTGATTGGAGAAAGTGGAATATCTCCTTTGAAACACAACACTCCTTTAGATTGTTAGTCCCACTTCGTTCCATTTTAAGGAGTTGATTTCATTACTAGTTTATTTAAGTAAAACTTAAATAGGGCTTAGTGAGTGGCAGGCCCTGCTGCTTTACAAATATTAACTTATTTAATTCTCATAATAAGCCTGCTTTTATTCCCATTTTACAAAGGAGAAAACTGAGGCACTGAGACATTATGTAGCTTACCTAAAGTTACCCCGCTAATTAATTCAAGAGTCAGGATTCAAACCTTGGGGAGCCTGTTTCTAGGTGTCACTGGCTTAATTAAAGCTATGCTAACCTTTAAAATTAGAGTTAGGACTAAGCTAAAGATGTCAGCTACTACAGAGTCCATCAGAGGAAAAGAAAAAAATTAAGTGATTTACAGTGGAGACAGGAAACCTACAAAAAATAACAAATCCAACTCAAACAGAAATAGCTGGAGCTGGAATATGTGAATAGAGAGAGGTCTTACAACTTCTGCCACCTTCCTGGTTCTGATACCTAGAAAAGACCTCAAGGTGGAAGGGAGAGCAAATTCCCAGGTTGACTTTATGCTGTTCTATTCTCTCGTGTCCCGTTTTGTGGCTTTAAACTCAAATTTAGGGAACTGGGAGCGGGGAGACCCTAGGAAATTATATCTGCTGTAGTGTCTTGCTTTTTACATGCTGTTCAGTGAGTCTTTGCTGATGGATTGTGGGTAGAGGGGGCACAGCCCCAGGAAAATGTCCATCTCTTTCAGGAATGCTTCTTGACTTGCTCTGCCACCTCCAGATCCCCTGAGGAGCTGGAGAGGCTCATTCCTCACTCAGTCCTATCCCATTCCCTCCTTGGCAGTGACCCCAGCCGCCAGCAGCCACCTGAGAGCCAAATCCAAAACTCACTTCCATTTTGCCCAATGCCAAATGACAGACCCGAATTTGGGAGGCTCAGATTTTTTAAGTGCACATAAAACAAACTAACAAATGAAGTTTGCTTTAAATCTGAGGTAGATTTGGGGGTGGGGGGAAGAGCCCTCCAGGAGAAAACACCCTCTAACCTAGGTGGCTGTGGAAACGGAGGCTACAAGCCCCTCATTAGCACCTCTCACAGGGGCTATGGGAAACAGTGCCTCTAGTGTGGTCATGTTTCTCACTGGTCACAGGATCTGAACCAGAAATGGTTCACCTTATTGTGCATTCTTCTAACGCTCAGGAAATGTTTGCCCTTTGTTCCTATAAGCCCTCCACTCCAAGTATTGAAGTTGTAGCCGGGGGCGGCTTTTCTGAGGACCTGGTGTGTACTATCTGACCACTGACAGTGGCCAAACGAGGAAAGAGAGAAGTACCACACAGAACGAAGTCCTAAAATGATCAAACAGCGGAGAGGATTGGAGGTGGGCCGCTCCCCTCGCACTTAGATAATTAAAGGAGTAAAGTCCTAGAAATCCGCAGAACTTCTGTCCACTTTGGCCGCATTATAATTTCGGCCTTGCCCTAACCTACTCTCTAGGAGGCAGTCGGAGCACAACCACGCGATGCAATGTGCTTTTCCCAAACCTAAAAAGGCGCCCTTGCCGTGCCATTGTTCCCACAATGCCGTGACTCGGATTCGAACCGAGGTTGCTGCGGCCACAACGCAGAGTACTAACCACTATACGATCACGGCGAGCTACCGGGACGCCACGGGGCTCGGGCTCCCGCGAATGGGCCTTCAGGTCTAGCCGGTCGCCGCCTTAGCCTTCCAACATCTCCCGTGGTCTGCCAGGCCCGCCTGGCCCTCGCGCTGACCCCGAAGCGAAGTTGGGGTGCCGTGTTCTCCGCCGGTCTCCGCCGGTCGTGCGCACGCATCGTAAAAGAAAGGACTGCTGAGTGCTTGGCAAACGAAAGGATTCCGTCGGAGGAGGACGGACATGACGCCCCGGGGTCGTCCTTCTCACACCCACCGTGCCCGGCGCTCACGCTATCTGAGAGGATTCTGGCTGGGAATGGGGCTGTCTTTCGAATTCTACAACAAGAAGGAAACATTAGTTCCAAGCACCCGCACTGCTTCCTTCAAGGCGCGGGGGCCAGGGAGAGCTCCAGCGCAGCCGCCAAACCCGTGAAGCGGCGGGGTCTGGCCGACGCCGAGTGCGGATCGCAATCGAGAACGCAGGGAGATCAGTGCGTCTGCTGGTGCTCGGGGAATAGCAAAGCCAGAGATCCGCGGGAACCGATAGTGACGTGACAAGGGGGCGGGGCTTTCAACACAGAAGAACTCAGGCGAGGATACCAAAGGCCGGATCCCCAGTAGCTCGCCGTGATCGTATAGTGGTTAGTACTCTGCGTTGTGGCCGCAGCAACCTCGGTTCGAATCCGAGTCACGGCATTGCGAGAGCAATGGCACGGCAAGGGGTTCGGCTTTTATCGCTGTCCTTTTTTCTTTTTTTTCCCGAATTTGTAATAACATTCTCGAAAATGGATCCCAATCCCCTTGTGACAGCTGGAAACTAGGTTTACGTCACGCCAGCTCTGGCTAAATTGGACTTTCGAAGAATGTAGGCTACCGTTTACCCATCCTACCCGCGATACCGTTCAGTGGGGACAAAGCACAGAGCTCTCGTAAGGCTGATAATTGTCATAGACATATGTACGAATTTCCATGGCAGCACTGGAAAAGGACTCCCAATAATAGGAAGAGAAGGCCTCGCAGAGGTGACTTTTGAAGTAGCTCTTAAAGGCAGAGAAGGAATTTGACGAGCAGCCAGGATACTCCTGTGTGCAAAGGTCTGAAGGAGGTCTCAAAAAGGAATTATCGGCAATTCTTTATAAATCTTCCTCCTTCCCCACCTCTGAAGGACCTGTTGAGTAAATGAATACAAGTAATTTAGGAATGGGAAATGACACGGAGGTCCAAGGGATGAGCTGGAAAAGGTGGACAAATCTCCCGCAGTCTGTGGGTGGGGGGTGAGGGGTGGAGGAATGAAAGGATTCAAATCGTGTTTGGTAGCATCCCTCCCTTGACTCTGCAGGGGGTGGGGGTAATGATTAGAGCAGATAGGCGGTCACGGTGGATTCTCTCGTTAGAACCAGTGGCACGTTCTCACTGTAGCAAAAAGCTTCTGCCTGCTGTGGACTCGGCCTGGTTCTAGGCGCCGTGGGGGCGGGAGCACCGATGGACAAGAAGAAAAACCGGACTGGTGATTGCTGCCGCCCGGGGTACAACCGAGGGGGCCACCGGTTCGGGCGGCGGGAGTACTGTAAGGGAGGAGTCAGGGCGGTCCGGGCAGGAACGCAACCTGCATGGATGTTGGCGGGGAGGAGATCGGCAGGGCGAGATGCATTCATTGAACTCCTTCTGCGTGACCAACCGGTCCTGGGGGCGTCCATATCCTCCAACCAGGCGATGTTGGGTCACTTCTAGGGGAATCAGCAGGGACACGAACCCCTTAGTAGCGTCCCCAGCAGACCCGGGTCGCTGGAAAGATCTCCCAAGCACAGGAGATGGCATCTTCCTAGGAGGGGGAATTACAACTTGTGAACATTGAGTTCCGGCCAGTCCCGTCCCTGCATACCTAAGTGTCCCCCCCCCCCCCCCACCAAACTCCCACCTTATTCACACAGAACCCAGCCTTCCCCACCGCAACATAACCACTTCTGTGGCTAAGGAACCAAAACCTGAGAGAACCCGAGCAACGTCGAGAGCCCATGCGCCTGCGCATTCTCAGATTCGATTTTAGGCTGGAACTCCGCCCCATAGGTGGGTCTTTGGGTGACGTGCACAGTGGGAAGGCCTATGACTATTGAAGAGTACAATCAGAAAGCCATCCTTACAGGTCCCCGGTAGCTCGCCGTGATCGTATAGTGGTTAGTACTCTGCGTTGTGGCCGCAGCAACCTCGGTTCGAATCCGAGTCACGGCATTGTGGGAACAATGGCACGGCAAGGGGCCTGTGTTTTTAAATTTTTCTCCTTTCAGCGAGGTTCTACAGAGAACACAATTCGCTTTCTTGAGATGAACCACCGCGTCTTTCTGCCTTGAAGAGTGAGCCACCCTTAAAATCGCCACCTCCAGTAACTCTGACTTAACACTATGAATTCAGTTTCACAGCAGTTATAATCCCTTTCCTCCCGAAGAAATTGAAAATCGGTATCTAAATCATTCTACAGCAGCAAAACAGCGCCCCCGTGACCTTGCGATTTTCCCTGTTATGAATTTTTGAAAAATTGAGTTGTTTATGTTTAAATAGAGAATACATGTGCACAAGTCCAGTGAAAAGTAAGTCTCCTCATTCTTCAGCTCATCCACCAATTATTGCAGTTTTCTTCTTACCTTTCCATGGCAGTCCTTGTATAAACAAACATTTATACAGCATTTATGTGTAAAAATATATACCCCCTTCTTGCATAATACAAATGACCTCTTCCCTTCCTTGCCCTCACCCCTAGAAGTCAGGCAGAACTTGAGGTGATATATTTGCAGCTCATCCACCAATTATCGCAGTTTTCTTCATACCTTTCCATGGCAGTCCTTGTATAAACAAACATTTATACAGCATTTATGTGTAAAAATATATACTCCCCTTCTTGCATAATACAAATGACCTCTTCCTTTCCTTGCCCTCACCCCTAGAAGTCAGGCAGAACTTGAGGTGATATATTTGCACTAATAGGCAATCTCCTTTTACAAGGAAGAGTACACATACAGGGAGGGAATATCCACTCACCCACCCTGTCCTTTTTCTCCCTAGGCCCTGGATCCTGGCTGGGGCAGGTGAGGGATGGCTGGGTTGGTGAGACAGAGGAATGAGATTCCTTATTGTGCTTATAAAAACCTTTGGATCAGAGCCTGGGCTCTGTTGAGAAGCGGTCCTGTTTTGATTTCATGCTGGAAGGGCAGGGTAACATCCTAGGTTTGGGGTTGGGAAGAGGGACTTGACTTGGTAGTCCATTTGGAGACCCTTCACTTCAATTTCTCTGTTATTTTATTATAAGGATCAAACTTAAATTATAGGCCACTAGAGTTAGAAAATTCAAGTTAATCAAAGGCAGAACTGAATCTTACTATGTATATTTTTCAAGCATACATTGGAAGAAAGGTTTCTCATGGTGTCCATAAATGAGTGAAGTGGGCCAGTTTACTTCATGATTGTAACTTAGGTTGTATTCTTTCAAATACATGTTATTTTCATATCAGACAAATAGAAAACGTGGCCCAAATGAAACTCCATCTACATCTAGAATCTCAAAGAACAGAGTGCATGCGTGAGTATACTGAGATATGTTTGTCCTCTCAAGTTTGTGAACAGAGATGGGCCTGAGGCAAGGCTGGAGAGAGAAGGCAAGGACCAGTCTTAGGAGAAGGCAAAACTCAGAAGGGATCAGAACTCAGGAGAGGACTGGGCATCCAAATTTAGATAAGCAGAAGTGAGGACACCCCACTTAGTACCTACTAAGAAAAGTAAGGGCTAAAGACGAGGCCTTAGGACATACACAAATTTAGGAGGTTAAAGGAGAAAGAGGGTGTGGCCTAAAAGAAAGGAGGAGAACCATAACGGTGTCATTAAAGGAAAGTTTGGGAGAAGAAGGTTTCAGGGATAGAGGTCAGCAGATTCAGGTACTGCAAAGGAGAAAGAGGAATAAGATAAAAATAATTGGGTTTGACACTTAGAAGTCATTGTTGACTTTAAAAATCTTCTATGAGAGCAACTAGGCAATGTGTATCAAGAGTCAGAAAAAAATGTACATCCTTTTCCCCAATAATTCCATTTCTGGGAATCTTGCTAAAGGATATAATCGTAAGCTTGGAAAAGGAATCTGTATAAAGATGATTATCACAGGGTAATTTAGAAAGAAAGAGAGTGCAAATATCCTGAATGCTCAACAAATAAGGTAACATTGAGCCAAATTAAAATGTTAATTTGATGAAATATTGAATAGTCTTTTTTAAAGTATCTAAAGTACATAAATGAAGTTCTAGGTCAACTTTTAAATACCACTTCCAACCAAAAGGAGTAAGGTTCCCTTAAAAAAATGATTACGGGTCTCCAGCAGGACAATTACAAGTCTGAAATATTTTCTGTAAGGAAGCAAGTTAACTGCTTAAAGATTGATGGAATCAAGTCAAAAGGACACAGAAGCCTCTTTAAAGGGCCCCTATTGGCCAAATTTGGAACAATTTGAGCATCAAAAAGTAATAACAATAATAACAATAATGGATTATATCACACTGAATAGACGGATAGATAAATAGATAATTTTTTAGACCATGGGAATGAAAGAGAGAGAGAAACAGAGAGACAGAGAAGCAGCAGCAGTTCTTTGTTACAAGAGAATGCCAGACAATAAATGCAGAAGAAATGACAGAATTAGAGTCACCATTTTGCAATCCTCCAGCATTATAACAAATAGGAGAGATCATCAATGGAAGTTAAAACCACTGGGCAAAACATTGTTGGGAACAAATAATCAAAGGTCTCAGGATATCCCACCACAGCTTACTTTAAATTGTAAAGGAAAGATGTGGTGGATTCCAAATGAACCAAGTGATTAAGCCCACATCCCCAATGAAGAGACAAATGTGAGCTACCGGCCTACCGGTGTAATTCAGTGGGAAGTCCACAACATCGCCTATGCAGTAGTCCTTTTCAAAATGTCTAATCGGAATCGAATCATGAGACAACTAGAAAACCCAGAATGTGGGACATTCTACATGACAACGGCCCTGGACGCTTCATAATGATCAATGTCATGAAAAATTAAACAACAATAAAATGGGGAACTGGTCAAGATTTAAAAAGACTAAGGAAACTTAAACAAATGCAATGGGAGAACCTTGATTAAATCCTGAATCAGGACAAAAACATATATATATAAAAGATATTTCAGCAAAATGGAAAAAATTTAATACGGACTACATAATAAACAACACTATTATGGATGTGTCCGAATGGCCCTATAGAAGAATTCTTCATTTTTAGGAAATGGCTGCTGAGTTATTTAAAGCAAAAGTGTCATGATGTTTGTAACTTGCATCAAACGGTTAAGGAAAAAAGAGTAAGGGATAGAGTAAATGTGGCAAAATGTTAATAAGTAGTGAATTTAAGTGAAGGGTATACAGATTTCCACTGTACTTTCTTTGAACTTGTCTATAGGTTTGACATTTTTTAAAAAATGGAAGAAAATAAAGCTTACATAATAAAAATGGGGAAAGTATGCAATGTTAAGTGAACAAAAAATAAGGACATAAAATTGTGTATACGACAATTATAGCTATATAAAAATAAGAACAAGAGAAGTGATCTTTATTCATTTCAACATTTGTTAAGATCCTGCCAGCTCTGCATTAAGAGATGGGAGGACCCTGTTCCCCTCCAAAATCCTGATTTTATGGTGTGATGCTTAAAATGCAAGACTTTGGATCTGGCAAACCTCACCCAAGTCTCAGAGAGCCTTGCCATGATGACCTCACCTCTACATCCTGGGTTCCTAGCAAGCTGCTTGGCCCCCATGAGGTGTTCAACAGACTGCTTCCAGGAGTCCACACTCTGGTGAGGGAAGAAAGTGCATTAACAAATCATTTAAAACAACAGGAAGTGCAAGGTACACACGGGTATTCATTTTAAAATTATCATTTAAATCTACCTTTATGGTATCACCCTCCCCCCCATCTAACATTTTTTCCTATTCTTCTCCACCAGGAATCCTCCCCTTCTTTATGCTGCTTCCTACCTCATTGCCTTGGTTCAGTTCATGCTGACCTCATTCATAGCTTAGAGTAAGCTTTGGCTCTTTTGCTTCAAGTGCCCAAATCCTACCCAGCTTAGGTCTACCTCCCCCATGAAGTCTGCCATCTTTTGTATAGATTTGATTGATTCCGTTCCTCTGAGCTGTCAGCACCTTAACTCCTACTTCTTAAAGGTGGCTTCATTTGACACCTACTATTATAAGCATTTTACAGGTTTCAAGACCTGTTCATTGTCCATCATCTCCCCTAATCCTCCCACAACAGTTATTATGCCCTTTGCAGCTATAAAAGTGAAGATCGGTTGCATTGAGTAACTTGCCCAGAGATCTGGCTAGAGCCTGCAACCATTGGATTCCTGAGTCAGCGTGTCCTGCAACCCTACTGCTCCAAGCATGTGTGTATGTTTGGGGATGGGGGTGGGGACCAGCAGCATCTGTATAAACCTGTCAACCTGTTAGAACCACAGTCTAGGACCCCACCTCAGCTAGTCCTACAGAACCAGAATCGGCAATGTAACAAGTTCCCTGGTGGTTGCGTTCACATTAAATTTTGAGAAGCAGGGATGCCTGGGTGGCTCAGTTGGTTGGACGACTGCCTTCGGCTCAGGTCATGATCCTGGAGTCCCGGGATCGAGTCCCGCATCGGGCTCCCAGCTCCACGGGGAGTCTGCTTCTCCTTCTGACCTTCTTCTCGCTCATGCTCTCTCTCACTGCCTCTCTCTCAAATAAATAAATAAAATCTTTAAAAAAAAAAAAATTTCGAGAAGCACTGTCTTATGGTGCCAGCTAGAGTTGGCACAAAGCCGAAACCCAACCAATGTTTGGAGACCTGGGCCCTGAGATTTCTAGGGGATTCGCAGTTTCGCCATCACATCTTTCTTTACTCCCCCCGCCTCTGAGACCCCTTCCCTTTGGGGCCTAATGTGGCTCTTTGCTCCCTCCCATGCAGATTCAAGCCCAAGGGTGAGACAGACTCTGAGGCATTGTCCTGGGGGGATGATGATGAGGCAAAGCTGCCACCTTCCCAGCAGAGCCAAAAGCAAATGTTGGCGTTTGCTTCAGGGCTACATTATTTCTGTGGAGAAACTGGCTTTATTTCTAAGACAAAAATGCCTATGGCTTGAGCATCAGAGCCTCAAGAGGATAAGGGGTTTGTGATAGACGACATTGGAACTGTTTCTAGACTTGATTTATTGACTTGTCTGTTTCTATTCTGTCACTTATCTGATTGACAATGAAACCTGGGATTTGACTTTAAGGGATTTCTGCGTGTGTGCATGCTGCCATCAGGGCCGGGTGGGCCTGCTCTAAGCCGCTGTGCCTGGGTTAGAGGTGTTTATATGAGGGCTGTTTGCATGTGAGGAGGGCATGTGTGGAAAAGACACGGGAGAAGTGGGTGTCACTAGAGAGTTGATTATCTGTGATGTGAGATATGTCTGCCTGGATTGGGAAGCAATGCAGTGGGAGCAGCTGGATGGGAGGAGGTAGGTGGGGCTCCCGTGGTACACAGAAGAGGGGATTGTTACAAACACATCTGTAACAGAATGTTACAGGAACAGCCCCATCTCTCGCCCTCCCTAGCTTTTCCTCTTGGGATATTTCCCAGTTAGGAGTCCTTGGGGGAAGGGAGGGGAGGAACCGGAGGCGTCCGAGGGCTGGGAACCCAGGGGTGTGAGGCGCCGCGTGTGAGCTGCGATCTGGAGAAGGGGAACAGATGGAGACAGGTGCGCCCCCACAGGGGCACGTGTGGGGACACGTGGAGGATTCACCTTCAAGTGCAGGATTCGCATCGTCTGCCTTGGGGTCGCCCACTTACTTCTCGTACGTCCACACCAGCTGGAAACCCGCACTCCCTCTTCTCTTCCCTGCCTGGGAGAGGTAGACCCCGATAGGGAGCGGAACCCCGCCCCTCCCTTGTTACTGACGAGCCCCGCCCCCTCCCGCCGCCCGGCGGAGCTCCGCCCCCACCCCGCCCCCCGCCCGGCCACAGAGCTCCCCTCGCTCAGTCTGGCTGGACCCATGTTACTGAGCGGAGCTCCTCCAGCGGGCTCCGGCCCGGGGCAGCGGGCGCAGGGGAGCGCGGGGAGCGGCTCGGGGGGGTCGCGCCGGGGCGCCGGGGGAGCGGGAGCCGGCCCTGGAGGGGGCGGCAGTGGCGGAGTGGCCAAGTGGCTCCGGGAGCACCTGGGCTTCCGCGGGGGGGGGCGGCGGCGGAGGTGGGGGCAAGCCGGCGCCCCCGGAGCCGGACTACCGTCCCCCAGCACCGTCCCCGGCCGCGCCCCCTGCGCCACCCCCGGACATCCTGGCCGCCTATCGGCTGCAGAGAGAGCGCGACTTCGAAGACCCTTACTCTGGGGGGCCGTCCAGCTCCGCTGCTGCCCCAGCCACCCCCGCCGTCCCCGGCCCCACGCCGCCCCCGCGCCACGGCTCGCCACCCCACCGCCTTATTCGGGTTGAGACCCCTGGTCCCCCAGCGCCTCCTCCCGAGGAGCGGATCTCTGGACCCCCAGCTAGCAGCGACAGGGTGAGTGCTGCTCCGGGCGTGGGTGGCCGGGAGGAGAGGTGGTAGGAGGTCTGGGGCTTTCAAGAGGGACAAAGGTGGCCTGGCCCGGGGCCGGGCCTGGGCCCCTTAATGTCACGGTTCCTGGCGGACAAGATCTTAATCCTTGACCCGGGGGCTCGGAGGCTTCATCCACCTTTGTTCAAATTCTCGACAGACTAATCTGGGACGTGTGCCTCAAACTCTGCTTCTGTCCCTGTTATCGCCCCAGGACTAGTGACCCTCTTCTTCAGGGGCTCTGCCCTCCTCATGTCAGCCCTCCTCCTCCTCCCAGGGCCTAATCAGCGAGCTTTTTTCTAACGGTATTTGAGCACCCCCCACCCCAAGCCAGTTTATGGCTTTTCTGCCCTCCGGGAGCAGTGGCTCCCTGCCCTTTGATCTCTGACCCCTCCCCCCAGGACAGAGGCAGCACAAAGCTCCATTCCTCCTCCTCGGGGGGAGCCCAAGCATCCTTGCAGTTGCTGGAGCCCCAGGAAGGAGGTGAGGGCTGAGGTTTCTCCCTGTGGATACAGCAAGAGCTGGCCTTTGCCTTACCCAGTGGTACTGGAGCCTGGTGGACTGTTGTTCTCAGGAAGCCAGAACAAGCAGTAGGTAGTTCTTCACCAAGGATTACTGACCACTGAGGTCCAGGCAGGCTCACTCCTGCACTATTTCCCTTGGTGTAAGGGGGCAGTCAGTGCTTCGGACCTGTTGCCCAGAAGGGGCTGAGCAGCTGAGCCCACTTGTCTCCTCCTGGCCTCCTCTTTCCCGGGTCCATTCTGAGGGAGGCTAGAGCCTTTGGGGGACGTGCAGGCATGGGATGAAGGGAGAGCTGGGCCTCAGAGGCCACTGGTGGAGAACCAGCCCTTGCCCAGCTCCATTTAAGTCTTATCCCTCCTTGATAGCTGAAAGCCATCAAGGTCTCTCTGGCCCTAAATTCCATGACAGTGACTCTGTGGACTGCCTTGGCTCTGTTGTCCCCTCCTCACACATCCCTGGAAGCTCAACCCTGGGGCTTAATCCCTTTCCTCAGCAGAGAACACAGTTTTATTTGGTTGGAGAGCAAAGTTGCTGTCTGAATCCATAGGATCCCCTGTTGAGGCTTTCGGTGGAGAAACTGCCCTTCTGTCCTGGATAAGAGAGATGTGTCAGGATCAGAGCAGAAGCCTCAGGAATGTGAATTATTTTCCCCCTCGTTCCTGCCACAGGACCTGACTGTCCATCCTGGGCCAGGATCCTTAGCCTGCAGAAGGAGACTGGTTTCATCACATGACCTTCAGATCTTCTCCTTCCTCATTGTCCCCCACTGTTGGGTGATGTGTTGGTGGCAGTGGCAGTGAGGCAGAGGAAGCATTAAGCCTTGTTCTTATTACTGACCAGTTAGTGTCCTCCCTGACCACTGCCCATTGGCACATAGGCCTGAGCTATCCCTGGCCTTCCTCTCTGAAGTTTTGGAATGGCCTAATAGGCTGCCCCTGAAGCCATGGGCTCCTCTAGGACAAGGATCATTGTCCTCCTCATGTCTGAATTTCCCAAGTGCCTGACATGCTTGCATAAAAAGGGGGTGAATAAAATACATCCATTGAATGGTGACTGTCCATTGCTAAGGTGACCTGAAGGTCAGAGACTCCCTTAACTACAGCTCCCTTTTGTACATTTCCCCACAGAGACCCCCCAAGGAAGGGGCTGCATCCACACAACTGAGAGATCCATGGTCTCTTCTCACTGAGGGCATCCATGCCTCAGCCTGGGTTGGCTCTGTGATCTGTGGGCTATTCAGACGTTAGGGGCCGAGAGGTGTCTGACTCCTTTGTCAGCTGCAGGGACAGGAATGAAATCCAGCAGGATCTCCCAGGAGCTACACAATCTGTGGTTTCTTTAGTGGGTGTGATGAGAAGGATCCAGGATGCCATCCAAACTGGCTCAGGGGCAGGGACATTGTCTCTGCGGGCCCCAACCTGGAGCCTCCCACCATTGAGAGAGAGGAGCTCCACTTGTTTAGGAGTACAGTTTGGGGGATCCCAGAGTCTTCCCTTAGGAAGAGTCCAAGCTAGGCACCTGAGCCCCTTATCCTAAACCCAAGTTGCTGTCCCTGAATGGTGAGCCGGCCTGTTGAGCTGGAGTTCCTGTTCTGTGAAGTGTTTTGTTCCAATCCTCTGTTCCTGTCCTCTCGACCATGCGGGTCTTCTTGGCTTTTTGCTTTGGGGTTACTTTCTGAGGTGAGATGGGGACTGCAGACCGGGATGGGCCATAGGCTGGCCCACTTTCCTTCCCTTCCTGGAGCCCAGTAGCTGGTGCCGGGTGGTTCAGAACCCCGTGAGAGGGCCTGGTTGTGAGGTTTGATGAAATGCGTGGAAATACTGCTATGATGAGAAGATGGAGGGGAAATGAGCCCTGTGGAAAGTGACTTTAGAGGGCAGGAGAGAATGGGGATTTTGACAGGGCCCTGAGAGGCCTAGGGAGCTTAGGCCCATTAGTGTTTCCCCATGCAGGGCTCTGGCTACTGGCCCTCCCTGAGACCCACTCCTGCATTTGGCAAGGGGGCAAGGGTGGCCATCTGGGCGGGCCTGGCAGTGCAGGTGTGGGAGCTGCAGGAGCTGCCCCCTGGACCAGGCGGTCAGGGCCGCACCATCTGGCCATGGGAAGAGCTCCCTCATGGTGGTGGACCCTTTCTGGCCTCCAGGCCACACTTGGGCAGAGGGGTGAGAGAATTGGGCCTTAGTTGCTTTGCTCCCTTTTCTCAGATCTGTGACAGGAAAAACTTGGTCTAATTAGGAAAGGGGGATGGGTATGGAAAAGGGGCCCTAATTGGATAAAGCTTGGAGCTGCCTGTGACCATCTGCACGGTGTGTCCTTTGCCTCCATCCTGCCAAGATGTGTGTGTGTGTGAGTGACAGAGAGACAGAGAAAGAGATGATGTGAACAATAAGACAGACACCCTGTATGCATTGAAACTAGGGCTCTTGGGATGCCTGGGTGGCTCAGTTGGTTAAGCGGCTGCCTTCGGCGCAGGTCATGATCCCAGCGTCCTGGGCTCGAGTCCCACATCGGGCTCCTTGCTCGGCAGGGAGCCTGCTTCTCCCTCTGCCTCCCTCTCTGTCTGCCTATGCTCGCTCACTCTCTCTCCCTCTGTCTCTGACAAATAAATAAATAAAATCTTAAAAAAAAAAAAAGAAACTAGGGCTCTTGTTCTTAGCTCATGGAGAGGCTTTGGGGGTTCATGAACCTCCAGAAATTATGTGCAAATATTTGGGTGCATGAGCATTTCTCTGGGAAAAGGCTAACAGCTCCCAGATGCTTAAAGGGTTTCATAGGGCCCAAAATATCAAGAACTTTAAAAAAATAAATACATGGTGTTCACATGGACTTGGATCCTCCAGGCCCAAATTTGGAAGCAAGTGAAAAGTCAGGTAGAGAGAGGAAAAGGAAGGAGACATTGATGGTGTCAGAAGGCAAACAAGACATTCCTGCTCTGGGGTCAGGAGTCTGACCTGAGGACTGCTGCCGTAAGATCGTGCCTCAGCCAGTGTTCACTGAGGAGTTCTAGAACATTAAGTGACACTAGCCCAGGCGCTGAAAGGGACTCACCTCCTAGAAGACCTGGTCCTTGCCTTTTTTGAGTTTGTTTGTTCTTGCTTTAATTTTTCTTTTTCTGACTTCCACAGAGTCTGTGGAGTTGTGATCTGTTTATCTTGCACATGTCCTCCAGTGGAGGCAGGAGGAGGAAAAAAGAAGGGTCCAGGTGAAGGGACCTTTGTGGATTGGTTAGAGCTCTTAACCCTTTGGCCAGGGCTGGCCATCTTTGCTGTCACTGGGGCTTTGCGGGGGGTGAAGGGGTACTGCCAAGGCCTGCGGCTACCGGGGGACTTTATGGTGGGCCTACCACTCTTCCCACTGCTGCCTCCTCACACTGCGGCACTCACTCTTGGGGGAAGGCATCTGCAGCTTGTTAGCTTGGCCAGTGACTCAAGGACACCTCAGTTAGCCCTGGCACGCCACCTGTTGGGAGCCAGGAACAGCTAGGGCGCTGTGGACCATGGGTGGGAGCAGCTGGCTGGGGCCTGGGGCTTGGAAGGGCAGCTGCTGCCCCCTCCAGCTCGCCCCCCACCCTGCAGAACCAGTGGGGATGCTGTGCGAGAGCAGAGTTGGGGCTCAGTCCCACCAGCACAAAGGGAGCCTGCGGGGCGTCTGGAGCTTGGGGCGCAGCTGCAGGGCTTCACAGCCCTTCGGGGTGCCACACTCACAGAGCTTCCTTTGTGGCTGTCCCTGTGAGCCCCTGGAGCACCCAGAGATCTGGTCTTTCCATCTTTCATGGTATACTTGCAGACCATTACCTAGTACCTGCCATGTGCCTGGTACTATTTTGAAACAGCTGATGTGTTATAGACCAATTGTTTCTGACAACGACCCTAGGATAAGATTCTGTCATTATCCTCAGGTTATTTAGAGGGAGACTGAAGCCCAGGAGTGTTGCGTCACATGTGCCTGATTTCACAGCTAGTAGGAGAGCTGAGGTTCACAGCCAGGCGGCCTGATGGCAGACTGGCTACCAACACCGTGCTGTGGGACCACGGCCCCTTTCGGGGAGCTGTTCACCGAGTGTGGGGAGCAGACTTAGAGAAGGAATGAAGAGTGCACCCCGTGCTGGGTTCTCCATTTTCTGAACCAAAAGGCCAGCACTTGCCACCCAGTCCTGAGGTAGCCTCAGACACACCTTACAAGGGTTGTCGACCTCCATTGTGTATCCGTGATGTTCGTGATGTTCGAATGTCTTACAAGTTTGACATTTCTTTGTAATTAGAAAAAGATGCTAACAGATTTGTTTCGTGGGAAGGAGTTTCCATGGCAGATAAAATTGGGAAGGGTGATTCCAATAAGCGGGAACAGAGGGCACAGAAAGTTAGATTTTGGGAAAGGTAAATAGTATATACCATTTCCAAAACTGACAGACTTTCGGCAGAAAAAGGATTTCACGGTTAAATACTTTGGAGAAATGCCGAGTTAAACAAAATTAGACAGCTCTCTTTGCTACACGATTTCTCAGAGCCTTTAACATGCTAAAGTGTATTTTAAATCTACAAGTGGAGGAGAGAGGATGCTACATTTCCTGAGTTGTCTGGAAAATCTGCAGCAAGGCAGTGACAGTCAGGAGACCTGGGTGCCAGTCTTGTCTCTACTGCTGCCATCTGTGTCCCCTGTCCAGCACCTAAACTCTGGGCTTTAGTGTCTGAATAGAAGAGATCAGTGGCAGGGCCAACATCTATTGAGCACTGACTGCATTCCAGCCTCTGAATTAAGGACTTTTACACTCATTGTCCTCTTTCCAATCCTATGAGGTGGGTAGTAATACCATCCCCATTCTACAGGTGAAAAACCAGAGGCTTCCAGACATTAAATGTCAACTGAAGACATGGAGGAAAGGGGCAGGGGTAGACTTTGGCAACCTTGCAGAGCCCAAATCCTGTGACATGTGCCCCCTGCTAGCTGCCCTTGGACCAGCGAGCCCCATGGGTAGGGTCAGGAGCTCCTAGTGGGGCCCAACTGCAGAATGGAAGGTCGCACCAGATGGTAGGCCTGCCAGCTATCTTAGGAGAGGCTCAGGCAGGAAGGAGAGTCAAAGCAGGACAGCTGCTCTGGGAGGGGCACTGCCCAGTTGGAACAGGCACAAGAGCTGGGTCTGGAGCCTGCTGGATGGCAGGAGGGAGGGGATCTGGTTGGCAGGAGGCGTGGGGACAAGGGGGCCTCCGGGCAGCAGCTACTTGCCTACTAATTTGGGAGTATTTCAGCCTTTCAGTAGCATTCTGCCTACCAGAGGTTTGCCTAAATATTAGCCCTGGTTTTAGGTGCCTTCCCTGCCAGTTCTTCCCTTCTGCCCTTGAACCAGAGGCTTTGATACCTGCTCAAGTGCGGTTCTCCGGACAGCCTGCTCCCACAGCTGCTACTGGTCTCACAGCTGCTCAGAGTTGGGGTGAATGGGGGATCTGAGAGTCTGTGTTGCTCCAGAAACTAGAGTCTTAGAGAGGGAGGCCTTTGGAGCATCTAGTAAATGTACACGGAGTGCCTCCCTTGTGCCAGGCCCTGTGGCGGACGTGGTATACAGCAGTGAGTACAGCAGTCAGGCAAAGGTCCCATGAACAAAATAAATCGTGATAGAGCAAAGGTGTCAGAAGCCTGAAGAGGCAGCTTCCCCCCACTGAGCAGTTTGGCCTTCTCACATGGCCTAGAAACCACGGGTGGGTGCCGGTCTTGCCAACTTTCCCAGCAGGTGTTTCTGCTTCTGCTCCTGTCTCCCAGCCCTGTGGGTGGCTCCTCTAGGTAACCCGCCCAGGGCGGGGGGCTAGGTTTTCCTGGAGCAGGGTGTGGAGTCTGGGGTGGAACAGAGGAGCCATTGAACTGCCCACAGAGCTGCCACCTGGGTGCCCATAGGCACCGTGGGTTGGCCCTAGGGAGGCCCGTGCTGGGCCAGGGAGAGGTCACAGCTCAAGTCCAGCCCAGGGCTCCAGCAGGAAGGGCACTGGCTTGGGGCGGGGGAAGAGCCAGGGAAGGGGGCTCTGCAGAGCCTGGGAGACCGGGGCTTGGGCGCAGCACTTCTCACTGAGCAGTTTCTCCAGGACTCAGTGCCCCACCCCCCCACCGGACTCATGATGCCTTTCTCTTCTGAATAAACAAAGAGAAGTGCTTCCTTTGTCCATTATTCCTGTTTTATGTGAACTAATTTAACAGATACCTACTGAGCACTTTTAGGTCCTGGGAATTTAGCAGTAAGCATGGTCCTACCCTCAGGAGGCTCAGGATCTGCAGGAAGACAGATGATGAAACAAGTATTTATTACACAGTGTAATAATAATACCCCAGCACAGAGGCATCTAACCATACCTGGGGGGAGAATGGAAAGGAATTCTGAAGAAAGAAAATCATATAATGTAGGCAGAGGGAAAGCCTCTTTGGTAAGAAACAAAGCACAGACCTTTCAGGTAACAGGGATCTGAGGTGGGTAGGGAGAAGCCGAAGAGGGAAGTGGAATCTTTAAATCCCTTTAACTCTGGACTTTTTCTTGTGGGCATTACACTGCTTAAGGATAGCTCGTCCGATAACTCGGTTCCTGTTAAATAGCTGTTACATAGGAGTGTGAGGCTGAGTGCCTACTGCAGAGCCCCCTTGGTTGGGTGGGTGGGGCTGTGAGTGCTAGTATGTCTGGGAGGAAGCAGCTTGGGGTGGGAGTGGATTTCTTTTCTCTCCTTCCTGGAAGGAGGAGGACTAGGGGTGGAGGGCTCCGAGGGGAGACAGGCAGTGATCTAGTAGAAACATTTTTATAGTACCTACTGTGAGCCAGGCGCTTGTGAGAGCTAGAGAGACAGAAACAACAAAGAACTCTAGGCTGGTGGGTGAGCTGATGGTGGGGATAGTATGACTTGAGATGGTGGTCTTCTCAGAAGCAGGTGGAGATTTGAGGGAGGTGAAGAAGATAGGGGACTTGGGTGATACAAGGTGGAACATGGTGGGAGCTGAACTGAAGGGGGAGATGGTAGGAGTCATTGGGATGTGCTTCAGAGACCCCTGGAGGGGCTCGTGGGGGGCCCAAGGAACGTGCAGGAGGAGTCCCTGTGGTAGGCAGTTTCCTTTCCCCGTCACTGCTTTGCTATGGGGTCCCAGATCCACTGACCCAGGGCAGACAATCACCCCCCAGCCTCCCTGCTTAACTGGCTCCTGCAGTTCTGATCTGGCCCAGACCCAAAGCCTACACTGAGAATGGAGGAGAGGCAGGAGTGGCCCCTCCTCATGCCACAGGCCCCAGAGCCACCTCTTGTCAATGCCTGTCAACTCAGTGCAGTGCTTCCCCTCAGGTGCTGGCAGCCCTGGGTGGGCTGGGCTCTGTCTCCGCTTAGGCCTGCCCCCTTCAAGGAGCCTGTGCCCAGCTTGGAGAAAGGCTCTATTGTCCTCTGCTGCACCCCGCCCTGAGCACCTTGGGCTCTTCCTCAGGGTGTGTGGCTTACAGTTCGCTCTGCCTTGACTGGAGCAGGGACAAGAGGTTTGGTCATGAACCACTTGTGAGGGAGAAAGGGGCAGTGTGGGATGTGGAGTGTCAAGGCTACGCCTTCCCTGTTCCTAGCCTCCAGGAACCAGGGGATTTCAACTGAGCCCAAACCCTGGCTTTCCTCAGGGCTGTCAAAGTTGGTCTCTCTCCTGGGATGGCCAAGACGCCCACTGGTGGCAGGTTGGCAGCAGCATTTTGCACAAAGGGCACAGGTTCCAACTGGGTTCCCCCGCTTAGGTGGAATGGTCTTGGCTGTATTATTCCCTACCTGCCCTAAGCCTCCATTTCCTTAAAATGAGTGTAACAATGCACACATGACGTGGTGATGAATGTTCTGAGGCTAGACCAGCAGGACTGTGCCATAAAGTGAGTATTTGGCTTTGCTTTTCTCTGTGGTCAGCAAAGTTTTCTTTGTTCAGCATCTGGGATGGAACTTGTAGGCATGGACCAAGTTAATCTCTGAGTTGCCTGCTATTCCCTACTTGTTCTGTGAACTCCTCCGACACCTTTGTAACCAGTTCTCTGAATTGATTCCCTCTGTTGAACCATCTGGTGTTGAACACCTCTGTTGTTCTGCCTGGACACAGACTGAGGCAGGCCTTAGTGCCTCAGTGCTTTGTCCTGGCCATTTATCCTAAGGGATGACCCAGAGGCAAAAAATTAACAGAAAAGATAGATCTGCCACTCTGTCGGCAGCCTAGTAGGGGAAACCTGCAGAGGAAGAGCCAGAGCTTGTCCCCATCCAAGCTCAGAGCCTGCCTCTGGATGCCTCTTCCTCTAGGTCTAAGACATTCTGCCCAGGACTCACTCCCATGGACAAAGCATCTGGGGAGATGCAGAGCTGTCTCTCAGATGTCTGAAGCCTGCTCTCCTCACTGTCTTCCCACAGTTGGCAATCCTTGAAGACTACGCAGACCCATTTGATGTTCAGGAGACTGGTGAAGGCCCAGCAGGAGCTTCAGGAGCCCCAGAGAAGGTCCCTGAAAATGACGGCTACATGGAACCCTATGAGGCCCAAAAGATGATGGCTGGTGCGTGATGGAGTCAGGGGTGGGGGATTGCTGTCTGAGACATAGGTATTGGCACAACAGGCTCTGGGACCGACAAGACTGAAGATTGATTCCATGATTCCTTACTGGTCCTTGGAGACCATGGATCCACCACGGACCACCTTGGGTCACTGGCCACTGCCTTCAAGAGCATCGGTTTGGAGGAGCCATGACTTGTGGTGCCTGAGATGTGAGGCGGTAGAGAAGGCCACACAACTAAAGGTCAGGCCGATAGAGTTAGGATAGTCAGGAGGGGCAGGATAAGTGGTGTGGGCTGGGGGTCATGGAACCCAAAAAAGAGAATCACCAGCTTTAGGGAAGGTGGTGAGCTTGAGAGGTTGTGATGTCAGAGTGAAACAGCTTTATGGCGGTTGGAACCACAGGGCTGGAGAAGGGCAAGCTGGTCAAGGAGTGCAGGCAGAGAGCAATGAGTAGGACTTGGTCCTGGGGAGCAGAGCAGAGGTCAAGAGAAGGTCCAGGGAAAGAGAACTAAGCGGGGGTGATCTGAGAGGAGGACAGGGGTGAGTTGGTCCAAGCCAAGAACCCAAGGCAGGAGGGGAGGAAGGTTTGTTCAAGGGCAGACAATTTTAGTATTGGGCATACTGAGGAGCCAGAATGAGAGAGGCCACCGGGGCAGTGAAGGGCCTTGAAGGCGGAAATGAGGCATTTGGACTTGCTGTGGAGGAGGAGGAAAACCGATATGGATTCCTGAGCAAGACAGAAACAGGACAAATACGGCATTTTAAGGTGATTACTGAGGCTTTGGTGTACAGAACAGACCAGGAGAACTGGGCATCAGAAAGATGAGTTAGCAGTTGTGGAAACTGCTGAGGCTTTAAGGGAGCAATAATTAGCACCGCTTTCTTCCCCTCCTGAGCTTGGAGATCACTGAGAAGTCAGATTAAGGAAATAGATGGATGAAGATAAGAATGTCCGCTTTATTAGTGATACAGTAGATTGGAGAACATCACTTAGCTATGTCTCCACAGTGGGCTGCTTAATAATTCACAGAATTAAACTTCCCCACTCAGGCTTGGGCAATGCAGCACAGCTATAGGCCCCGTCACAGGAGCAGGGCGAGGAGGCAGGAGGAGAAAGAGCCAGAAGGCAGAGCTGAGAAAGAGAATGGACATCCGCTGGTGATCAGATAAGCTGCTCTCCCTCCTTGGGAGTGGGGTGAGGGGGCAGAGAGCGGTCAGAAGTGTTCTCCATGGAGCTCATGGAAATTTGAGCCAGTAGAGGAGGGCTCACCCTAGCAACAATCTAGATGTGGAGAGATGAGGCTAAGAGTCCTCAGGTACTGGGGGCAAACAGGTGGGATTTAGAGCAGGAAGGAGGGCCAGGACCGAGGAGAGCAGTGTAGTGGACAGAAAGGGAGAAGGTGGGAGGGTGACTACCCTCTTTAGATCAGAGTGGTGTGTACCCCTCGGAGGCTCATGAATGCCCTGGAATTGTATGTGAGAATTTGCACATGTTCTGGAGAGTAGCTCCATAGCTTTTATTGTATTTTCAATGGGGCCAGTGATCCCAAAAAGAAAATCACAGAACAGAGTAGAAGAATTTCTTGGGAAAGTGGCAAGTTTGAAACATTCAAGTGAAAGATCTTATTGGCAACTGGAAGTGTATATGGTGCCATGAGACTGGGCAAGGAGTGAGGGCGAATAAGGCCTGGTTCTGGGGAACAGAGACCAAGAGAGGGGCCAGGGGAGGAGTCCAAACAGGTAACCAGAGAGGACAACCACGTAATTGACTTGTCAGAAGGGGACAGTTGCAAGGAGGGAGTGCTCAGCAGTAGCTGAGCAACAAAGAATTATTTTCTGATTGTCAAGTGGTATTACTTGGGATGCAAGGAAAAAACGAGCTGTGTAGTCAGGAGAAGGTGGATTAGGAGAGGACCCTGCCTCAGTTTCTGAAATGTGTAAGCCTCATTTCCCAACCCCTTGCTGGCCATCTAAAGATCTTTTTTCTGTCTTTCACTCTGGTGCTTCTTTGCCCCTGCCTCCATTGGATCCCATGCTTTTTGGAACCCCAGAGATGTTTTGAGGGCCATTGGGCCCCCAGAGCCAGTGGCATCTCCTTTGAAGGAGGCTTGGTGTGTGGCTGAGGGTGCTGACAGAGAAGCTGAGCTGGGCAGCCAGGGCCGCTCTCACACCTCCCCTCCTGCCTTGCCCTGGCAGAGATCCGGAGCTCCAAGGAGACAGCCGCTCAGGCCTTGCCTCTGTATGACACGCCCTACGAGCCAGAGGAGGAGGGGACCACCCCTGAGGGTGAGGGGGCCACCTGGCCTCGGGAGTCCCGGCTGCCAGAGGATGATGAGAGGCCCCCTGAGGAGTATGACCAGCCCTGGGAGTGGAAGAAGGAGAGGATTTCCAAAGCCTTTGCAGGTAAGCCCCTGGTGGAGCTGGTGGGTCTGCTGGGGTCTCCAAACAGCTCTCCAGGCCCAGGGCAGTGGAAGGAGTGTACCCCAGGGACGGGGGGAGGCCCTGAAGCTGGGCCCAAGGGAGGAATAGTTGCGTGCATCACAGAGATTGGTGAATTGGGCCATGTGGGTGCAGCGCTGTGTGCGGGTCAGGGAACAGGTAAGGGAGGATGGAGGGTCTCCCTGCATCACCACCTCTCAGAGCCCAAGAGGCTTAGGCCACTTCCCTCTTTTGGGAGACAGGGTGTATCTTAAAATACAGAAATTCCAAAAAAAAAGATAAAACTTGTGACATGTTAAATACTTATTACCCTTAACAAAAGAAGGCATTTAACAGCCCAGACAATGAAAATGCTGTGTGCGTAACCTTTAAAGATCCCAGCTGTGAATCAGAGAGCTGTGTCTCCCAGTAGCAGGCTAGGGGCACCTGTGCCCTGAGGGTATTTCTGAGGAGCAGGAACAGGTGGGGAGAGGGAGGCTGTGAGAAATCCCCTTGGTTGAATGAGGGTTAGGTTTCTTCTGTGTCATACACCCCCGTGCAGATCCCAGGCCTGGAGTCCAACCCAGGGAGGTTTGGGGGTGGTGGTGCTCAATGGGTGCGGCTGGAGAGGGTTTTAGCCCCTGGATTCTTGATTCAGTGAGAACATAAAAGATGTAAATGTCATTTGACTTCACCCCCACTCCTATGGCCCCTTCACCCCTCCTTGGGCAAGGGGGCTCATGCTAGAGCTGAACTCAGCTCTCTGCCCTGTCCTCCCCGCCCTGGCGGCTAGACTGGGAAACCACAGGTTTCTAATTTGTTTCCTGTAAAGCGTGCACCATTGAGGAGGGACCATTTATCTCCAGAAGTCTCCTTGGAGAATCAATACTGTTTGGATTGCTTAATGGGAAAATCTATGCTTGTCATTAGGAAACCTCGTTAGCAGTCCTGCTAACCAGTGGCATCCCTTTCTTAATTGTCGGGGCTCAAGATTGAGGGTGTGGGGCTAAATTTCAATAAAACATCTGCCCCCACATCAGAGTATTCCTGACAGCCTGGAGCTGGGCTGTCAGTCTCGCTGCCCATGACTTCCCAGACCGTGGGTAAAAGGAGGAAAGTCTGAGGCAAGTCTGAGGGTCCCAGGAGACTGTGGGAACCTGGGTGTGGTGCCGGGAGGTGAGGGCAGCTCGTTGTCCCTCCTTTCTTCCTTTCCTGCTCCTTTTGGGCCCTGGAGGCTTCTGAGGCTTCAAATGAAGGGGACCCACACAGCTGGCAGGGCAAGACTCTGCATCCTGTTTGCTATCTGTGCCCCCCACCCTTTGACTGAGCTAGCCTGGTGTGGTCATTGTGGCTCCATCCAACCCTCTGAGAGTCCTGCTCCCCCCTCAGAAGCCACTCCTGCCTTTGCTCTGACCCTCCTCCTTTCTAGGCTATCCTGTGTCCTGGCTCTGGGTTTTGGTGTCTCAACCTCTGCCTCTCTCTGTCTCTCTCTCTGTCTCTGTCCCTGTCTGTGTCTCTTCTCCCTGCTGCTGGCTCCAGTTGACATTAAGGTCATCAAAGACCTACCTTGGCCTCCGCCGGTGGGACAGCTGGACAGCAGCCCCTCCCTCCCTGACGGGGACAGGGACATCTCCGGTCCAGCCTCACCCCTCCCTGAGCCCAGCCTGGAGGACGGCAGCGGTGGGTCCTGTGGGAACTTCTGGCCAGGGTGACATGTTCTCTCGTGCCTCAGGCCCTGTGGGCTTGGGTTGGAGGAGCTGGAATGGGGCAAGGTTTGGAGAACCCAGGAAGAATTCCCTTCATCCTGGAGGAAGAGAGAAGGGACAAAGCACACATTCCTCCTTCCTCCGAAACGTGTGGGGAAGGTGTCTCCTAAAGGAGTCCCTTTCCAAATATCTTTCCCACCATGCCACAAAAATCTACTATTTTAGATTCACTTCTTTGCATAGGATTTTGCCTGACCCCACCCTTTGACAGTGTAAATAACTCTTGAGGCAGGGATGATGCTAGCACAGGAAATGTCTGAGTCCTTCCAGTAAGTGAAGGGTCTGATCCTTGCATCTGGTAACTGAGAGATAATAAGATCCTGAAAATGCTACAAGGAGAGAAAAAACCCAAATGAGAAGAAAGGAAGCATTGAGCACTTCCATCTCCATTCAGTTTTGTACAGAATGGGCAGCCAAGGGTTTGTGAACACCTGTTTGTACATTTGTGCCTGAGTGTGAGGGGTATTTTGTAAATATAGGATGAAAGAGGGTCTCTGTCACCTGTCCATGTGTGCCTGTGCCCATTGGCTCACTGGCTTCCTCCCTCCAGGGGGCTGGTTCAGTGGGGCAGAGCCACCCCAGCTGGGTTTCTCTGGTGGGGGCAGGGAGCCTGTGGGCAGCAGCCCTGGGGGCGGGGGGAGGGGCGGGCTGGCTGGCGGCTTCAGGCAGGATTAGCCTGTCAGGATGGCACCAAGGGGAATCGGATAATTGTTCTCAAATCGATAAGTCATTTCTACAGAATGGCTTGGCAGGGTGATATGGAGAACGGTAATGAACTCTGAGGAGGAGAAAGAAACAATATTATCAGCGCTGAAGCCACCCCGAGGGGTAATGGAATAGGGGAAGGCAGGCAGCTGCTCCAGAAGGAGAAGTTGAAGTGGTTTCTCATGTTGCTTCTCTCTCCTCTCCTCCCACAGCATGGGGACTGGTAGGGACAGTGTGGTATAGGAGGGCTGAGCCCCACCCCCAAAAGGAGAGTGGACCCACGATTCTGTCCCCAGAGCCAGTCAAGCCCAGGAGCATGTCCCACCCTTCTAGAACATTCCTTTGACCCTTTTTGGCAGAAAATGGGGGGAGCACTGGTTATTCTATAGAGCTCTGTCTCTAAGGGTCCTTGGAGTCTATGACTGGTATATTCCCCACAGCCCAGTTTGAAGGATCTGAGAAGAGCTGCCTATCACCTGGCCGGGAGGAGAAGGGGCGGCTACCTCCCCGACTCTCTGCAGGGAACCCCAAGTCAGCAAAGCCCCTAAGCGTGGAGCCCAGCAGCCCCCTTGGGGAGTGGACAGACCCAGCACTGCCTCTGGAAAACCAGGTGTGAGTGTCTGTGTCCAGCTGGGGACTCTCTCCCCTCCCTTCCCCTCCTGCCACTGGCTTGCCTGCAGGGGACACCCAGAATGGGTGGGCCAGGACGGCGAGGGACCCAGCAGAGATGCCCCCCTTCCTCTCTCTTGTCCTCAGCTGGTACCACGGGGCCATCAGTCGAACAGATGCCGAGAACCTGCTCCGACTGTGCAAAGAGGCCAGCTACCTGGTGCGCAACAGTGAGACCAGCAAGAATGATTTCTCCCTGTCCCTCAAGTGAGTAGGGGTGGGCCAACTAGCAGTGTTAGGCAGGATTAGCTCATCAGCATGGCACCAAGGAGAATCCATGGGAAGACAACCAGCAGGACAGGAGGACCAGCATTCTCCCCATACCCAACCAAGCTGGGGAGAACTCCGTCCCCATGAACATTTGCTGACCCTGGGCCAGGCCCTGGGGATCTGGAGCAGTCTGAGGCTCAGCCCCTGATCTCAAGGAGCTCAGAGTCCATTAGAGGAAACAGTCAAGCCTGTCCGATGGGAGGGGAGGGTCCTGCCACCCCCTCCCCTGTCACTTACTAGCTGTGTGGCCTGGAGTCCCCTTAACCTCTCTGGGCCTCAGCTTTCTTACTTATAAAATGGAAGAATAATAATATCTACCTTAAGGGAAGGATCAAATGAAGTAATATATGGGAGGCACTTAACATGGTGCTAAATGCTAAATAAATTATCACCATCATCTTTATTAATAGAAGTCCAAATGTTCTTAAAGCGCAGGCAAGGAGAGAGAAACTTTGCTCTAGAGAGGCTAGGTCCTGGGAGGAGGGTGGAACAGCGGACACAAAGCTGTTGTTCACTGTGAAGAAGTGGGCAGGCGGTCTGGGTACTAGTGGCTGATAACTGAATCTTAAAGGATCCAGGAGGAGGAGGGGGTGGCAGGACCCTCCCCTCCCATCAGCCTTCCTTCCCAGGAACTGATAGATCAGCATTGGCCTCCTAGGCCATCCTGGTAGAATGGCCAGCCCTCCCCTTCGTCCCCAGGAGTTCTGCCTGGTAGATCCTACACTCCACACGACAGCCTGTCAGATGGTGTGTCCATTCACATCCCCCCAACACTGCTGGGACATCTGTACCACCTCCTACCACACTTTCTGGGGGCATTAGATTACAGGTATACCCCCACTTCAAACAAATGCAATATACAGAAAAGTTGGGACTATTAAACAGATACATTTGAGGATAATTATTCAACTTCAACTAAAAGATAATGGGAACATGCCAGTCTATATTCAAATAACTTGAATTTTATTCTTGGGCTTAATAAAACTAGCTATGTGACCCTAGGCAAATCATGAAACCTGTCTGGGTCTTGGTTTCTTCCTTTGCAAAATGCATTAATGGGTACCACTTAGGTTTCTTGCCACTCTCATACCCTGAAAATTATCATAAAATCAAAGGAGCATTTAGGAAAAGCTAATCTGTCAAAAATCTGATATAACACCAGGAATGTGTATTGCTTTAATAGATTAGAGTCACAGAGCATCTCCTGTGTGCTGAGCAGTGTATATACCCTCTCCAAACCACCAACCTATAAGATGAATCTCTCTTTTATAGACAGAAGTAAATACAAAGAGCTATGTGAGTTGGTTGAGGCCACAGGTAATGAAGTGCCAAAAGCAGGATTTGCACCCAGCTCAGTTCAGCCTGACTACAAGAACCGCAGTTTTCCATCGCATAGCTCCACCCGACATCAAATCTGGAACAGTCCAAGGCTGGGTTAGACAGCAAGGGTCTGGCTCCCTGAACAGAGTGGGCCAGGGCTCAGCCCTAGCCTGGGGAGTACAAGGGGGAGGCAGGCCTGGATGCTGCTTCAGCCCAGCCTCATCTGGCCCCACCAGCATCCGTCTGCCAGAGCCTCGTTTGCATATAAATGGCTTCTCTGAAATACAATTATGGTTTCTCTGCTCTCTGTAATAGAAGGGCTTTCACTGGTAATTAAACAGCTTCCTCCGAAATCCATGTCAGCTCTGGCCCTGCGGCCCAGCTAGTCCCATCCAGGCTCCTGAGGGTTGGGCAAGGACTCTGCTTGGGACTTTATCCCAGGAGGTCAGTTCTCCAGATGGAGGCTTATTGCCACTTATTGCCCTTTTTGGCCAGAGCTGTTCCTCAAGGAGAAGATGCAATGCAGTTTTTGGGAGAGGTGATTATCCCAAGTGGACTGTGGGTAGAGGCTTGTCCCCAAACTGTGAGAGGGTGAGGGAAAGCAAGGCCCAAGCTAGTACCCACAGCTTTGGGCCTGGGCCATGGCATAGGGCAGACAGGGGAGAGGATCTACTCACTGCCTCCCCCTCTCTGCACTGCCCCCCAGGGACTGTACAGTTTCCCCAGGCCTATGTGGTCACCATCAGCCTCAGTCATTCTCTCAGGCCTACAGAAGAGGGATGCCTGTGTCCCCCACCCCCCGCCCCATACACCCAGCCTGGGGCTCCCAGCAGGCTTTAGGGTACTGTATCCTAGGAGAAGGAATTGGGAGGGTTTTTCCTGTCATCCCTTTCCTCTCTTCAGTCATCCACTCTCCATCTTCCCTTGTGGGCCCAGTGAAATGGGTCCAGTCAGAGCCCTCTTTGTACCCAGGCAGGGGAAGGAAATGAAGTTTGCCAGCCTTACCTCATATGAGGGTCCCCCTCACCAGTCCTACTTCCCTTACTAGCTTCTGAGCCCTGCACTTGTCCCCAGGTAGGCTCTGGCTGGGAAACAAGTACTCAGGCTTTGGAGCTCCCCTAAGGATTGCTTCCTCCTTGCCTGTGGGCCAGGCCTGTGGTAGCTTGGGCAGACGCAGTTCTTGCTTGGGCCCCACCCCACCCCCATGCTTTCTCTCTAAGACAGAGGGTGTCCGGGTAGCTGGGAGCTGGCCAGAGCTCTGAGCAGCAGGGTCCTTGTCTTGGGGACAGGGCCAGGCACTAATGTGGATTTCCTGGATTGTGTCAAGGAGATGGGAGAGGCAGTGGAGCGTTTTCTCTCTGAGGGAGGGAGTTACAGCCTCACCGATGATGTCATCCCAGGCTGAAGGGATAAAGGGGGGGGGGGGGCTTGGCCCAAGGCCCAGTTAGCAGGAGGGTAAAGGGATATCCCTAGGACAAGGCAGTTGAGACTTCCAGATTTGGAAAGGATTTCCAGAGTCCCTAGCTCACACCCTCCCCTGGTTTCTGCAAGAGAGAGCCTCAACCAAGATTCACTTGGTTGTCAACAATGCCCTGCCAAGGATGTGTGTGTCTCCACATGAGTCACTAGGAGCCCCACCCCCACCCCCTCCACAGCTCAGAGATGGGGAGGGCAGACCAGCCTTGGCCATACAGACTGGAGGACACCGGTGCCTGGGTCCCAGGGTTTGGGGCAGGGAGAGTGGTCGCTCATTTCCACCTGCACACGCCCTATACACTCACTACACACATTCTTGGCACACCCAGTGCCCTTACCACAAAACCAATGCCTACTGTTACCCAGTCACAAAATCCTCTCTGCCTCCTCCCTATTTTCTGGAGTGGCCTCCACCTTCCCTAGTCACCTCCACACACAGCTGGCCGGACACAGCATTTGCTGCAGGGGTAAGGGTTGGGGAGGGAAGGGGGACCGGAGAGGGTCCCTACTCACCAGGGTCTCCTCTCCTCTTCCCAGGAGCAGTCAGGGCTTCATGCACATGAAGCTGTCCCGGACCAAGGAACACAAGTACGTGCTGGGCCAGAACAGCCCACCCTTCAGCAGCGTCCCTGAAATCGTGCATCACTACGCCAGCCGCAAGCTGCCCATTAAGGGGGCCGAGCACATGTCCCTGCTCTACCCTGTGGCCATTCGGACTCTGTAGATGGGAGGCCTGGGCACTGTGACAAATCTGGACCCAGCCCTGTGCCCACCCCCCTGCTGAGGGCTGTGGCTCTTCCCAGGGACATGTTCTGTCAAACCTTTCTTCCCCTCTTCCCAAGATCAAGTGGAAGCTGGAGATTCCTTAATTTATTCTAAACGGGAAGGCCTAATGGGGCCTTGGAGTAAAAGGCTGTCTGGAGCTGAGGACAGAGGAATCTCTGGGGAGAGAGGATAGCCCCTGGAGGAAGGGGGCGTCAGAGCCCCTGGTCGCCAGAGGAGTTTAAGATCCGCAGCCCCCCGCCTTTTCCGCCCCTAGGGCACAGGGGGAGACCCCATTCCTCACCGTCTCCTTCCCCCTGGGTCAGTGTGGGGTGGGGCAGGACGCGGGCCTTTGGGGCGCCCTGGCCATCTTTCTGCCTCCACCCCTAAACCACAGGCGGGCTCCGTCCAGAGTCCGGTGCGGGGCTTGGGGAAGCCAGAAACCACCACCATCCCCGCCCCACCAAGGATGGAGCGGGCCTTGGGGGTTGGGAGACGAGGGGAAGGGCTCGGGCCGGAGGGAACTTGCGCAGTCCCCGGGCCGCCCCGGCTCCCGGCCAGATGCAATAAATAAACCCAGTCCTGCCAGGCACAGCCGCGTCCGCGCCTCCAGCGCCGCCCCCCGGTCTGTCGAGGGAGGGAGCTGCGAAGCGAGAGCAGATTCTGTTTATAAATCAGCTTGGGAGCAGACACAGGCCGGCTGTGAAAAGCACTTTCGAAGCATCAAGTTCCTTCCCTTGACGAGATGTCAAAACATCCCCCGCCGCCCCCGCCGCGGCCGGGGGCACCGGGAGCCGGCCGGCCGGCCGCTCAGCGCCCCCTCCCCGCCACGCCGACTTGCGCGGCTCCCCAAGAGCGCGTCCAATTTCCTGCCAACAGCCATTCGTCTGGGAGGAGGGGAGCCGCGGAGAGACAAAGAGGCAGCGCGCCAGGCGAGGGGGAGCGGGCGGCCCTGCCACGCGGAAGCCGCGCACCCGCGGAGGCGGGAAAGCTGGCGCGGCCGACTGCGCTTTCTTTCCAGAGGAAGCGGGGCCTGCCGCGCCTCCCCCATTCGCCGACCCGGAGTCCTGGCCCCCGGAAACTTGCAGCCTGCAGGTCTGGGCCTGATCTACGTTCGGGCTGAGGCCTCCGGCTGGCTGCTGAGCCTGGCGGGGCGGTCCGCGCGTGCCCCCTGCTGGCCGTGCCTCTAACCGCGAGTCGCGGGCGCCCGGCCACGGAGACGCCCCGGCCCGCGCCCACACCTGGACCGGCCAAAGCCTGTGGGCCATGCTCCCGGGATTACCCACCGGGTCGCCGGTCGGAACCGCTGGCGACCCGCCCCAGGCCCGCCCTCCTGCTCCCACGCGGCTCCCCGTGGGGCTGAACAAACATCCGCTTCCCTGGGACCTGCAACATCCGAATGTAGTGTCCAACGTGGGATTTCGGATTTTCTATTTTATCGAAATATTTTATCGAAATCGAGGATATGCGATCTCACAAATAGAATTCTGTGAGGACAATCGAAAGTCTCACTTGAAATTGGGCCCTGTTTTAGAAATTCCCTCAGAGGTTTGCCCTATAACTTGAAGGGTACTGAGTCACCCTGGAGATGAGCAAACAGGCTCAGAGTGTTTAGGGGATGTGCTCATCCGTGTCCTCGCTTTCATCTCTTTATGGGGAAGACCCATGTAGGCACCAAGTGGCCAACTCCTGTTGCTCAGAGGTCCTGGAGCTAGCCAGGCAGACTCTGGCTCCCTGTGGGCTCCTGCCTTGTCCTGCCACACACACCCACACTTGGTGCCCCGCCCACCTTCTCAGGAACTCCCACCCCTTCCTGATCAGGCTCCAGAAGCCCCACACTAGCAGCCCTGAGAGGCCCTTCATCAGGAACCGGAGCTGGGAAAGAGGTCTCCAGCTAAAGCACTCGGCCTTGGGCCGGTTCCTTTATCCAGAAGGTGCTGGCAGTTTCAGAGGACTGTCTGCACCAGCCTGGGTAAGCTGGCTGGTGGAGTAGCTTCCTCTGCCAGTGCCTACCGTCACTCTGGGGCAGGATAAAGAAACCCAGAGGGCAGAAAAGTGGTTTATTTGTAAAGGAGACTGCTGCAGTACGAAGAAGAGACAAGGCGTGAGGAGCACTACATAGATTTTGGGCCAGATTCTGACTATAGTACATGTTTAAAAACTGGGGAGAGAAGATCAGTTGTGCTGTTAGACTAGAATGCTGAGGGAGTTCCTGTAGACTTCTCTCTGCGGGCCCAGCCTCTACCTCACCCCAAGGCATGTGCCAGCCCTTTTGACAGTGGGGAGCCTAGGGGAGAGGGAGGCTTTTTTGTGGGGGAGTTCCAAGATGCCAGCATCTGTGCTCCCACTCCATCCTTAGGCTCACAGCCCCCTAATACACATACACACTGCTTGTCAGCTCCAGTCTTTTGAGACTTTTTCTTAGCTTGGAAGAAGAGGTATCACTTTGCCCCAAAGTAATAACAGCTCTCCTGCCAGGTCCCACGTGTTTCCCAGCCAGTGCCTCCCCCTTCTCCAGGCTGAGACATTCTGGACTTGGGGGTCTCTGAACCCATATGGATGATTGACCATGGCCACCTGGACCAAAATTTGGAGGTGGGAATGGGGAGGAGGCAGAGGGAGTCAGAAATAGGAAGTACAGAGTAAGGTACAGGCCCAAACCTCTGCTCAGCTGGGCAGTGGAAAGAACCCCTGGACAGGAGGCCTAGAAGTTCTCATAATGGTGGGAGAAGTGAGTCCGGTCCTGCTTGTTGATGAGCTGACAGGCCTTTTCCACATTCTTGGTCATGCCTGGGGGGCCACAGCTAAACACCCCAATCTTCCGGACCTGTTGGGGGCGGGGAACGTGAAGGCTAGCTCAGTGTTCGTGTTAAAGACAGGCAAGAGTCCTTGATGAGGGCTCCTTCAGGTTTCTGGTAAAGGTTTGCTGTGCACCATGTGTGGTGAAGGCTGGCCCGGTGTATTTACATCTAGCTCAGTTTTGGTAGACTTGCTCTGTGTGGGTCCAACCTCCACCCCCTTGAAGGCATTTGTCAGCTTTGGGGACATGATCAGTGTTTCAGATCAGGGCTGGGTTAATAAACGTTCCAGTTAAAGGCTAGCTTAGTGTCTCACTGAGGGCTAGGCCATTATGAGACAGTGGCTAGCCCAGTGTTCATGGTAAAGATCAGCATCTAGGGTGAGGGCTGGCTGGGTATTCATGGTAAGCGTAGCTCTGACTTTACGGTAAGGACAAGCTCAGTCACTGCACCCTTCCCTCTGGACAGGCACCTTGGCTTTAAAAGAGGCAAGTCTCTGTTGCTGCTTCCCCCTTAGCCCCTCAGAGTGACCCCTACTATTTCTCTACTCCATGAAACCCACTTATCTCCTGGGTGATGTGTTCTCATCACCTGTCAATTCCTTCCCTCATGGAGATGGCCTGGGAGGTTTGCTCAGACCTCAGGGGATAAAGGCCAGGAGAACCTTCATATGGGGTGGGACTGACCTGCGGGTGCACCTCCTGCAGGGACTTGAAGAAGGGCTCGAAGGGGGGGCGGCCGAAGTGGGTGATGGAGCGCAGGCCCGTGAACAGACTCCGGTTCAGCACCTTCTGGAAGTGCCGCTCACAGATGTACTGGGGGCACAGGGGCAGGTCAGGCCAAGGACAGTCAGGGTCCATGCCTAGCCCAAGCCAGCCTGCAGCTCAGGAGACAGAGAATGGGGTGGGGAGGGAGCTGGAGGCTGAGGATCAGGACCACCATCTCTGTGCCCCCTCTGTCTGAACCTGGCTGTCCACACACCTGGCCTGGCCATCTGTGTCACCCTGTCAACCCAGGTACCCACCCAGCCGCCCTGCCCTACCAACATGGTGGTCCTGAGGTCAAACTTCTCAGCCAGCTGGGTGATGTAGATGTGCACGGACACCAGGTCCTGGCAGTCATTCTCCTCCACCTCCCGGATGATGTCAGCCAGCCACTCAAACTGCCGCTGGGTTCGTGTCACCCAGATGAAGTAGATCTGGGGACACATGGCAGGAGCTCAGGACCTGGCTTAGCTCAGGGTCCCCATATCCCAGGGATCCCCACAGCAACAGAACTCTTCTGGTCTTGGCCAGCTTGTGTCTCTCCCCAGACACCCTGGGGGATGGTGTGTTGCAGGGACCACAAGGCCAGGTTCTGGGTGGGGGGTGTGTGTGGAGTTACCCCAGAGCATAGAGAGGTAGAAGGCTTTGACAACCTGGGGTGGTGAAAAAGGACACTTGTCAAGTGAGCTGAAAGTCTGATGGGGTGGGAAGCAGCTTTTTCACTCTGAGCCTGCCCTGCCATTCCCTCCAATGGGCCCTCCTCAGGCTGCGAGGCTCTAAATTAACCCTAGCCCAGAGGGATAGGGTTCTACTAAGGGGCACGTCACAGAGCAGCCTTAGGGAAGACCCAGCTGGCTTCCTGGAGCAGATGGGAATGGGCTGAAAGAGAGACTGAAAGGATGGAAGCTGCCACGGAGAGACCCACGTCCAACTTCTGAAGAGGTTGAAGCGGGGCTGTGTGAGTTAAGAAGCAGAGGCAGAGCTGGCATGGACAGAGGAGAAGAGGAGCTGCCTGTCACCCTCCAAGTGCTGACAGCGCATGGGCTGGGCCTCTGCCTGCTGCGTTCCTGTGTCCCTGACTCACCCGCCAGGCCCAGAGAAACAAGCTGGGGCCTGCTACCGGGTCCAGGCTGGGGTGAAGGGACCTGGGATGGAGGGGGCCTGAGGGCCTGGGCTGTGTTCCCGGAACCAACCCAGCCCACCAGCCCTGCCTCGCACCACCTCCCCTCTTCTTCCTCTTGAATGCAGAGCCTGTTTCACTTCTGCCCCACCCCAAACGTTCCCTTCCTTCTCCCAACCTAACAATGCTCCCTTCAGGGGCTGGCCACCTCTGTAAGACAGAGTGGGTTTTTTAACCCTCTCCAACTCAGTTCCTTAGGGTCTGAGGATATCCTGACCCCTCGGGGGTCAGGCCAACTGTGCCTTGTTCTTCAGATGAAGAACAGAGGCAGGGGAGACAGGCAGAGATGGATGCAGTGATAGGGAGCAGGGTTCGGCAGGAAGAGAGGGCACTCACCTTCTTGCAGAACACGTGGCAGCTGACCGAAGACTTGAAGACCAGGTCTTTGAGGATGGAGGCAAAGGGGGTGACCCCAATGCCCCCTCCCACCAGCACTGACACCTCAAACTTATGCCATTCCTGGTGGCCCTCTCCAAATGGCCCATCGAGGTACAGCTGCAAGAAGAGTGGGTTGGAGTTAAGCTCCACCACCACAGTAGTTCTGAAGCGAGAGATGGGAGGCAGGGAAAGGCGGGTATGTTTATAGAGTGAGGTGAAAGGGGGTACCATGGCATTACCTGGAAAGACCAGTCTCTGGATTGGGTGAGGGGAGGGATGCTGGGGAGCCTGGGGCTGCAGGGCAAGGCCTGCTAAGGGGATGTGGGGTGGGTAGCTCATCTGGCCTGGGTCTGGTCACCTTTGGGTATTTGGCACAGCCATCTCCTGTTGGAGGTGAGTAGATCTCCCTGAGCCGAGTGGTCCAGGGCCCTGCCGCCCGGATGTGCAGGCTGAGCGTGTCCTCGTGGGGCGCAGAAGTCAGTGTGAAGGGGTGGTACTCAGTGGTCCCCAGAGCCAGACAGGCGATCTGCACCCACTGTCCTGACTTGTACTCAAAGCCTTGGGGCCGCTGGAACTGCAGGTGGGTCACTCCTGAGGAAAGGAAGTGGGCAGGAGGCTGCTATCCAGGACCCAGCACCATTGTGGCCTCTAGAAAGTTCCCCCATCTGCAACCTCAGCTCTTCTTCTAGAATATGCCAAGGCCTCTTCCCACCAGAAAGCGTTACTCCCTTTGGGCCATGCCCACCCTAAGGAAGGGCAGTGAAGCACCGGTACTCATGGTCAACAGGGAACGGGCAGCCTGGCCTGGGCTCCTTCCCTCTCTGTTGTGAGAGAGGCTCAGGTCCCCTGGCCAAGAGCTTCTCTTGCCAGCTCCCTCATCACTGCCACCCCAAGGCCCCTGCCAACTCCATTGGGCCAGGCCAGGAGACTGCAAGGTCCAGGCTCTGGCCATGCCCTGTGGGCCTTGTCAGTACCACCCAGGTGATCCCTGACTGCCTCTAGGCTGGTACCTGAAGGCAGCAGCTCAGCCTTCACCACGCTGATCTCCACCTTCTTCCGGCTCAGGCTCACCAGCTTGTCCCCCACATAGATCAGTGCCGGGACCAGGAAGAAGATGTGGAAACGGGGCAGCTGGATCAGGCCAAAGCTGCCGTGGATGATGAGCTGGATAGAATGAAGAATTCGGCTCAGACCAAGCCATACCCACAACAGTGCCTGTGGCCAGCTCAGAGCTTACTCCCTAGTATCCTCCACCCACCCCACCCCACCCCACGGTCACCTTCCACCCCCACCTCTCTGTGTACCTGTGTACCAGGTTCCCAGATCTAACCACTTCCAACCCCAACTACTTGCGCCTTTCTGGCACCATCCTAAACCAGCCCCTTTGACTCTCAGTGGGTTTTCTGCAGTAGCCTCCTGGGTGGTCTTCTACGGGGCTGCCCAGTGTGACCCATTCTTTTCAAGGCAGCCAGTGTGACTTTTTTAAAGTTCATTTTATCATGCCATCTCAACTTAACCAGCCTTAGTGGACTTCCCATTATACCACAGGATCTTGAGATGCTCTGGCCTTTGCCTGCCACTGTTTCCCCTTCCCTGTTCTTCAAACATAGCAAGTCTTTCTGCTTCAGGACCTTGGCACCTGCTGTTCCATCTCCCTGGAATGCCCTCTCCCTGGTTCTTCCCCTGGCTACCTCTCTCATTGTTTTAAAATTTATTTATCTGGGAGAGAGAGCGCGTGAGAGCATGAGCAGTGGGGAGGAACAGAGGGAGAGGGAGAAGCAGACTCCCTGCTGAGCAGGGAGCCTGATGTGGGACTTGCTCCTGGAACCCTGAGATCATGACCCAGGTGTACCCCTCAATCTCATTTGTCAGGGCTCAGCAAATAGGCTGAGAAGGCCTCCTTAGGCCTTCCCTGGGTCCTCTGTTGTATCCCCCAGTCAACTTCCATCAGAACATTTGTCATCATCCACACTAATGTTGTTTCTTCATTGACAAGTTTCCCCACTAAACTGGGGGTTTGTGTATGTCCTTTTTTTTTTTTTTTTTTTTTTTTTTTGCCACCATACTCTCAGCTCTTAGCAGTTGCTGCCTGGCACACAGCAGGCATTTAATAACTGCTAAGTTAGTAAAAGGAGTTACCCCAATTTATCCTCTGCCTTTGGAGACTAAGAACACCTAACCAGTCCCCCTTTTCCATGAAATAACTGACATAACTGTTTTCTGTGGACTTGTATTTCCATGAAATAACTGAGGAATTGTTCAGCTCTGGTCCTTTCTCCAACAAGCTGGTCTAACAAGGTCAGACACAACTTGCCCCCATGCTTCCATTTGCGTGTTCCTAAGTCTGGTAAGTCTGGCTTCTGCTTCCACCTCTTCTCAGGACCTGCTTGCTGGGGGTTCACCCGTCCCATGAATGGTCAGACCCCAAGGTCTCCTTTCATTTGCTCCCATGGTTGGCCATCTGTGGCACTAGCAACTTCCCACTCCTTGCCACATCTTCTGCTTCTCTTGGGCCACTCATTTTCCATCTCCTCCACTGGCTCTCTATTCCTTCTCCCAGCCCTGATCCTGCATGTTGCCCAGTCTCCTCTGTCTATGCTGTCCCATGTGGCCCGGCCCCTCCACTGAGCCACAGCCCTTCAGTGGCCACCGCAGCCCACACAGGTCCTGCCACCACCTAATACTCTGGGGCCATCCACAGCCAGGCCTGTCCCATCTGTGCCCTGAATATTCTGTCATCATTTCCACCTCTGCACCAGTGCTCATGCCCTTTATTCTATCTGGAATGCTCTTCAGATTCCACTCTGCCCTGTCAAATCTTAGCTTACCTCTCCTTAAGACTTGGCTCAAGTCCCATCTTCTCCCCAACGTCTTCCCTAACCAGTTTGGCCCAAATGAAACTCCCTTCAGTGAGCTACTATAAACTCAGTGTTTGGAACACTCAGCTCAGCAATTAATCCTATATTGTCTGCTCATTCTGACCATTTCAAGTTCATGGCCCTTATCTCTGCAGCAAATCCCAAGTTCCTGAGGGCCTAGCTTTGAGTCTCCCCGTCCTCCACCCAACTACTATGGCATACCACATACCACCAAACAAACGTGTAACTAGACCCTTCAACAGATAACTGTTAAACTGAACTCTGGCGCCTCATTCAGCTCTCCCTTTCCCCAGCTTAGTGTTCCTCTGCCCACAGGACTAACCCAAACCTCTCTGGGCTCTTCTCTGAACTGGCTCCTCTTTCATTATGGAGCCCACACCCACCCCCAAGGCTTTCTGAGCATTGAACCAGGCTGAGCACAATGTCTGGGTGACCTCATACCGCTCTGTTTATACATCCCATTTAGTGTTGGCTCTACTTTTAAACCACAAAGCTGCTGCAGATTCATGGTTGGCTGAGGAGCTGGGGTGGGGTGGGGGGAGCTAGCCCTGCCCTCTTCTGCCTGGATCAGGAGCCTGGACGTCCTTCTGCAGGGTCCACTCCACACTGGGGTCCTTTATTGTAGCTTCTCTTTCTGTCCCAAGTCAAGTGGCCATGAGGGATAAGTGGGTGTTTCAGCCCCGATATCCCCCCAGGTGAGACTCCCTCTAGTGGCCAGCTCTAGGACTGCCCAGCAGAGGGTCCTGCACCTTTCTGAGCCGCTGACTTCCTTGCTGGCGGGAAGGGTGGCTCTGAACTCCAGTGATCCCCAAAACCCAGGAATAAGTCAGAAAGGGGTCTTGGTCTCAGGGAGTCAGTCTGGCCACCCTTCTGGATCTCCTATCGAGAAGAGCTGCTTTTTCACCAGGACCCAAAACATCACCTCTACCCCTAGCAGAAACTGTAACCCAGGAGGCTGGGGCTCCACCCTAGCAAGAGTGGGTAGGGAGGGACAAATTAGCCAGCTTCCAAAGAACGCAGAGATCCCTTTGGAAACAAACATCATCAGTTCTAGGAAACGACCTCACCCAAGGCTGGGTATTCATCTTCAGAACCGTGAAGTGCTGAGCCTTGGGCAACAGGGAAAGAGACCCTCTGATCAGTGAGGACAGAACTGCACCTGAGAGGAGGCAGGGCAGCCCCCAGGTGCCAGCCTGACTCAGGCCACCATGGACTCTCTCCTCTGTCTCACGACTGTGTGCAGTTCTGCCTGGAGCCAGGTGACAGATGGCAACCATCTGGGCTCTGTGCTTCTGAATGTTGGTAGCCAAGATATCATCGGTGGGGACGCTGGGGCCTTGGGACTTAGTTTAGCTTCTCAGCAGGACTCTCGGGTGCTCTTTAGGGAACTGCCTGTGTCCATGAGGAAGGCAAGCCAAGCAGAACCATGACACAGGCACAGATTGGAGTCAGCTCTGGAACTAACTAGCTCATGCAACTGATGGCAAACCCACCGAAGATAAAGGGAAGAGGACGACAAGAGAAGGGAGGGAGGCAGAGCCTGGGTCAAGGAGAAGGAAAGGGAACAGGTAGAGTCTTAAAAATCCATCTTATCAACAGACCAAGTGAAGACATTTTGAGCAAGCTCATTAACTCTACAAGTGGCACTCCACTGGGCAGAGGGGTTGGGGTACTAAGACCTCAGAAAACAGGATCGGAACAAAAGTGGCAGAACCAAATTAAGATACATTTCTCTCAAATAAAAAGGGTATTGCTCCCCTGCATGTAGGCAGCCCACCCAGGAGCTCACACTAGCCACCGGAACTGCAGAATCACTGGCTGGGCAGAAATGATGTGGGCAGACCAGCCTGGTGGGGCTGCTACTGCCAGACCCCTGCCAGGGCACCCATCTTTCAGGTGCTGCATCCCCGGGTCCATCTGCTTAGCAGCCCCACACTAGATTCTCCAGCTTTGAAGTGAGAAGTGGAGGGGATTCCTGAGAGTACTAAGGGAATGGAGAAGCTATCATGGCCTTCCTGGGATCATCCCGCCCAGACCCCAGGAGCCCTCACCAGAATGTAGAGCAAGATGTAGAGGTGGTGGGTCAGCCAGAAGCCCCGGAAGCTGTGGCGCCGGAAGTGGTGGGAGGCGAAGACATACATGATGGCCAGGACCAGGAGGAGCAGCACCCCCGTGAGCCCTGCGAAATGAACATGGAGTGAAGGACAGAAGGGCGGGGCTGTTCTGAGGCGGCCAGGGGTCAGGGTTCCCATCCCACTTCATTGCTCTGGGTGGGGGCCATGGAAGCCAGGCTTCTCCTTTGTTCTCTCCCCACACCACTGATTACAGATTCCTTTTATTTCAACAGACTCTGCTCATCCCTCCTAAGCCTTGTCCTGATTGTTATTTCCCGAGTACTGGTGTCATTTGTTTTTTGTCTGTCACTTCCCTCACTGTCGGGCCCACAAGAACAGGGACCAGGCTGCTGCTGGTTCAGCTCAGAATCCTAGCACCTCCTGAGGGCTTGGCACCCTGTGGGCCTCATATAAATGTGTGCTGACTGAAAGAAGGCAGGGGCAACAACTCTGGGCCCTCTAACCCTCTGGGTTAGACTTTGGACATTGCAGGTCCTGTTCCCATGGAGTCAAGACTCTGTCTAAGCCCCATAGCCCCTGCCTTGGCTACAACAGTGTGGGCTGTGGGACCATTAATGAGTAAGCACAACCACCTGAGACCCCTGTGTTCAGCTCAGTGCTGGTGGGAGGACCCTCCTCTCACAGGGGATCCCAGGCCTGGGGTACACAAGAGAGCAGTACTAGATTCAGGATGGGAGAGCGAGGATAGAGAATGGCCTCTCAAGTGTCAAGGAGGAGAGAAGCAGAAATTAAGAAGATTAGAGCCCTGCAGTATGGAAAAGCTGAGGTTAAGAAGGGATCTAACCAAAGCCTGTAAAGGCCTGAACAGAGAGGAGGGCATAAACACAGCCTTACCCACTAAATCCCAGTGTGCAGGAATTAGCAAGCACTCTGAAGTTCAAAGCAGACTGTTTTAGGATTTAAAAAAAAAAAAATGCTGTGTTTCACAGAGAGGAGTGTAGAAAATGTATTACCCCAAGGAGGAAACAGACTGAAAATATAAATAGGTTTGAGAAGCTTCTGAATAGATTCACAGCTAATAGTTCTAAAATAGGTGATTATGGGGAGTTAGGAATATGTCCCTAAACAGCCCTTGTCAAGACAGACTACAAGGGGTGGAGGGCTCTGCCTAGTCTGACAAGGCCCATCCCTCCAACATGCAGCTGGAGCATAGCATTCCTCAAAGCCACTGTCATGGTAGGTGTGTATGTTGGGGTATAGGGAGAGGGGACCACTCCCATACCACAGCAGAGGATGTTCAGAGTTGGGGCAGGAGCCCAGCCAAACTCCCAAGAGAAGGACTGGGAAGCAGAGGCTCTTACTGCCCCAGAGAGTCCTCGGGACCAGAAGGCAGAGCCTGGCCCACCCTGAGAGCTGAGTGAGTGCTGCCTCATGGCAATTGGAACCCAGAGCCAGGAGCTCAGAGCCAGACCCAGAAATTCAGAGTAGGGAGGGCTCTTACCTGGCACAGTCTGGAAGAACCACCAGTAATACTTCTGGGGAAACTCAGACCTGTGGAGAAGGGAAAGCAAGGAAGGATGCTGAGAGATGTCTGGGACTTCCAGAAAGAATCTTCCAGAGGAAACACCTCAACCCAGCCACCAGTCTCCCTTTCTGCCCACTTGGGGCCAGGGCTCTGGCTGATCATTGTTTGTCCTATCACCTGGAAGGTGACACTCTCCTCTGAGCCAAGAAAATTTGGCTCCATAAAGTATCCCCCACCTTGACACACACACACACACACACACACACACACATACACGCACATATGCACACGCACACAGTCATCTACTCACTCACCCATCGTCATGGAAGAGTCCAGGAAAGAGGCAGGAGAGGACGCTGAGTGGGCTGATGGAGAACAGGTACACATTCACCACATGGCCCGCACTGTGCAAGACTAAGGAAGACCAGACAGGGTGGGAGTGAGTCAGGGGGCGGCCTGGTGGGGGCCTTCAACCCATTCAGCCCAAGTTGGAGGACTCCAGCCACCCAGCCTTGGGGGCCTGAAGAAGGACCTTAGGGGTCTGCACTTCTGGTCTCTCATCATCCTCCTGTCCCTCCCCACCCCCGCCATGCCCCATATATACCATCTGTGAGCACAGCCACAGGAATCTGAAATTATACCATTGGAAGTTCATTCTTTGGGTTTCTCTCAAAGAGTATGTTTTACCACATAAAAGCTGGGAAAGATGGCATTGATGCGCCCTCATTCTGGGGTGTGTGTAGCTTGTCAGCTAGAGGCTGGTGAGGGGGCCCTGAGAGCATGGGAAGAGAGCATGTGGGGCTCCTGGGCTCACTTCACACCACCATGGGGCCAGCTCCATCCTTCTAAGAAGGACATCCGGGGCTTACACTCAAGCACAAAGGAGAGCAGAGGGGCAGGCAGCAGGGTGCAGGAGGACATGGAGAGAACCCCTGGGACTGCGGGGCCCTACCTGTGAGGATGATGGCAGTGGAGGCAATGAGCCGGTGGAAGTCCACGGCGGCGTCAAAGGGCACGTAGCGGTGGAGGAAGGTCTCTCGCAGGAAGGTGATGAGGTTGCGGCACATGGTGAGCAGGATGTAGGAGAACATGAAGGAGATGCTGGCAGCCGTGCCCCGGGACAGGATGATGCCCACACGGGTGGTGTCCGTGATGCCCGTGTGGTGAGCCCGGTAGGCGTAGTCTGTCGGGGAGCCCAGGCGGGTGAGAGGAGAGCGGTGCAAAGGACAGAGAGCTGTGGAGGCGGGTTAAGGGCCCACCCCGGCCACCTCCCCCACAGCCTCTCTTCAAGTTCAAAAAGTCCCCTTGGGCCCGCAGGAGCCGGGACTACAGGGCTGCCCGCACTCACAGTAGGCACGCTCCAGGAAAAGGCCCCCAGCAATGGCATAGAACACAGCCACACAGCCGATGTGGCGGCGGTAGTTCTCAATGAAGCGCTTGAACTGCTGCAAGGTCTGGTGGCGCCGGCTGCGCTGAAACTTTTCCCGGTGAGCCTCTGTGAACAGCAGAGGCTGGAAGGATGTGACCCTGGGAGATGGGAAGTCTTGGCTCTGGCTATGGAGCGCCCCCTCCCCCAGTGCAAACCCATCTTCCCAGAGCAAAGAAAGGCCATCAGTTGCTCAAGCCAAACAGTGTGCAGACCCCCAAAGGCTCTACCACACTCCTCAAGCAGTCAGAGTAGGGACAGTCTTGCAAGTGCTCACTTGGTCAGTACATCCCAGGGGATGCTCTTCCTGTAGCCCAGTTCCCACTCACACTCAGACAGCCCTCTCCCCTCCCAGTCTGCAGCTGGCCCTTCTTACCCTGCTCTCTTCTCACCCTTTGCTGGAAGCTCAGAAGACACCCCCTCCAGG
Source organism: Lontra canadensis (assembly GCF_010015895.1). Taxonomy (NCBI): domain Eukaryota; kingdom Metazoa; phylum Chordata; class Mammalia; order Carnivora; family Mustelidae; genus Lontra; species Lontra canadensis. Next base: position 16,057,020 of record NW_022631006.1, read on the forward strand.
AAGCCTGCCTTGACTTCCCAGGCAGAGGTAAGAACTTCCTTGAGCTCTGAAGCCCCTTGCTTTGACCACTATTACAATAGTCATCAGTGGGACACTCTATCAATGTACCAGACCATCCTGTCAGACTGCGATCTCCCTGGGCATGAACTCTGCCTCCTGCCTGCACCCCTTTATGCTGAAGGGATGAATGACCTGCCTGGCCTTAAGGGGAGGAGCAGGCGTACTTCTTGCCAAACCTCCGCCGGATCTCCTGTGGAGGGTCTGTGTCCATGGGGCACTGCAGTCTCTGTGCTGTCCACTCCACGTCAGTGTTGCTGTGCGGACAGCGAGCACTCACTCTGGGGGAGGGACTAGGACAGGAATGAGAGAGAGAGGATTTTGGCCACCTGAGCCACTTGATCCTCTGCTGCCCCGGTCTGTCTTCAGAGGGGTCAGAGCTCTCAGCCAGGGGACAGCAGGATTCTCTAGAGACCTAGAGAGGGAATGAGTTACGTCCTGGGGATACACACACAGTGGTGCCCTTCACAAGGGCATCTGACCCAGGAAGTAGATGAGGGCTGAAATCCAGCAGGTTCTCTGCTCTTCCTGGTGCAGGGCTATGTCTGCCTAGAGTGCGGAGCCCTTTTTTCTAATTTGCAGGAAGGCACAACATGGGCTGGTAGGGGAGAGAAAAGTCAACCTCCCACCTCAGCCCTCCTTCCAACATTCCCCAATGAGAGCTCACCAGATCTTTTCCTGGCTGATGTAGGAGGCTCTCCGGCACAGGTCCTTGATGACTTCAGGTACCTCCACCCCTGTAACACAGAGCAGCAGCTCAGGGCCCAGAGCCCAGGAAGCCCTGGCACTCACCCCATATCCAAACCATAGAGGGTCCTTGGCCAGTACCCTTGCCTTTTGGGTGCCCCAGCCTTAACCTCTGCTCCCAGTGGGACCCAGTCCCAACCATGAGTGGGCAGGGAGAAGGCCTAAAACAAAGTTGGCCAGGCAGTGTCCCCTGGGTGCATGTCCACCTTCAGCCCCACTCCTGGAACTGGAATCAGGCTTATGGGATAGAGTTCAGGAACTATGTACAGTCTTCCTGCTGAGACCATTCTGCCACAAAACCCCTGCTAAACCCTCCAGCTTAAAAGCTACTGGGAATTAAATGTAGCCCTAGGAGGTGCATAAATGGAGATCACCATAAAATCCTTGCCACCTTCCTCTGTTTAAAAATGTCCATAATCGGGGCACCTGGTGGCTTAGTTGGTTAAAGCCTCTGCCTTTGGCTCGGGTCGTGATCCCAGGGTCCTGGGATCGAGCCTCACGTTGTGCTCTCTGCTCAGCGGGGAGCCTGCTTCCCCCCCCCCTCTCTGCCTGCCTCTCTGCCTACTTGTGATCTCTGTCTGTCAGAAAATAAATAAAATCTTAAAAAAAATAAAAATAAAAATGTTCATAATAAAATGTTGGGGAGGGGGATACTCTCCCATGAGCCACCCATACCTCTCTGGGCTGAGCACTGAGGGGCAAAATGGTACCAAAAGGCAAATCTAGGTGCACAGGGAAAGGGACGATCCTTGTGCTATTCTTGTACCTTTCCTGTAGGTATGTTTAAAATGTTTCATAGTAAATCTGAAGGAAACAGCAAGACACAACAACGACTAAAAGCAAAACAAGATAGGACTCAGAGGTACTCTTCTACATAATCCTCACTCCCCCAGCCTGGTCCTCCACCCCAGGGGCTGGATGTTCCTGGGACTCTGGCCTGGGCTCATCTCCAGGCACCTGCCCCTGTTCTGCCCTCAGGCCCAGGTGCCTACTGCCCTGGCTGCCTGGGAAAAGTGAGAAGCAGGAGAATTGGGAGTATTGGGTCTGCACTGCACCAGCTCTTCTCTAGCCCCGGAGCGTCAGCTCTGTCCTGCCCAACTCACCCCTCTCCCCGATCTGAGCTGCTCAGCTCCCCCATGTTCTCGTAATCCTGGGAGGGGCTGGGTTTGGTCTCAACTTGCCCCAGTGAGACAATGTAATGGTACTTTAACAGCTTGGAGGAGGCCACAGAGTCCTGCTACCTGCCCCCTCCTCACCCTGGCTCTAGCCCCCACCCACCTGAGTCAGACTTGAGTGGGACAGGAGTAGGGGGAAGGACAACAGAAGTGGGTCTCCGTGCACTCAAGCAAACATGAATTGAGCGCGCAGACAAGGGATATAAAGGCAAACAAAACCAGAGCCACCCCTCCCCCCATCAACACCTGCCACCAAACCGAGTAGCTCAGATGAATATGGCCCAGGGCTGTAACAGGGAGACACTGTTTCCCCCGGTGCTGGGCACCCAGGACAGGGGTTTTGACAGAGAGCTGGGAGAGGCAGAATCTTATCTGCTGTCCCTGCACCCCATCCCGGCCTTGCCCCCCACCCCTGGGGCAAAACTGCATTAGGACTCTTGTGGGCCCTAGGCACTGACAACTTACTAAACCACTTCTGCCCTTAAAAAAAACAAAACAAAAAAAAAAGTAAATACATGTATTTATAAAAGGTAAATATTTTTTACAGTCATGTTGGTATATAGAAGGATATAATCCAGGCTGGATATGTTGCCATCTATTCATTATTATTATATTCCTTCTTCTGATTTTAAAGAGATTAAAACATTTCTGTGGGCTTCTAAAAGTAGGTGTAGGTGGGCCCAAGGCACTGTGCCTGCTGTGTCTAATGGCTACGTCAGTCAGCCCCAAGCCCAGGCCGCCCCACCTTTGACACAGAGCTGCGTGAATCGGAGCTCGCTGTCATGGTCCCGCAGCATGAAATGGAAGTCCTCCCACGTCAGCTCCTCCTTATCTTGGAAGCCAGACTCCCGGAACATGGACTCCACCACCTCCGTCAGCTGGGCCTTGGACAGGCAGTTGTTGGAGATCTCGATAAAGGACCTGGGGATGGGGGAGGGAAGCCATCAGACCCCGAAAAGAAGCTTGAGGCCTAGACAAGAGGGCCTACTGGCCATCCCACCAGGCCTTCAGAGCCCATACAGAAGGGCCCCAACTGGCCAAATCCCAAGCCCCCTCCTAGTTTATAACAGTCTTTGGCTATATGGCCCCTGCTCTTTACCCTCCTGTTCCCACCTTCATGCCCCCACTCCTTTCCTCCAGCAGTCCCTGTCCTGGCCCACTCTTCTGGCCATCCCGCAGGACCAACCTCAGCATCCTGATGAACTCGTCCTTGGAAATGAGACCATTCCCATCAAAGTCATACATGCGGAACATAAGGCGAGACTTCTCCTCAGGAGAGCCTGGGAGGAGGAGGACCCTGTGAGAGCCCCAACTTACCTGCCTAAACCCCAGGCTGGCCAGAAGGGGCCTCACATGAGTGTGACCCCCTGCTGAGCACAACAAGGGGTCACTCTGCTTCCTGATTTCTACCTGGGTGCTCCCAGATGTCTGCTGTGGCTGGAGACCTGGCCTGGCACTTCCCCATCTCCAATGGGTCAGCTACCCTCCAGCCTCAGTCTCTAGCCCCTTCCATCACTGCCTACCTGGATGATTACTCCCTTCTCCCCTACCTTTCATGAAGACCACCAGGATGTCCAGAAACTCCCGGAAGGACAGGTAGCCATTGCCATCTTTGTCAGCCAGGGAGAACATGGACTCCACAAACATGTCCTGGGGCTTGAGGCCCAGGGACTCGGCAAACTCAGCTCTGCTCAGCTCGCAAGTCAGGGCCTCCCGTACTTTCTGGGATGAGTCCAGGGGCAGGGTCCCTGCGTCTGCCTGGTCGATGTCCAGCACCTACCCCCGGGCAGCAGCAGAGGGAGGGAGAAAGAAGGAGACAAGGTATCCTTGATTTGAAGTCCAGCTGAGGCTTATAGAAGCTGCCTTTTCCAGGTATCTGCCCCCCACCATCTCCTGAGCACCTGCCCTGTGCCCTGCAGGTGGTCCCTGGGGTCATTTGTTCTACAGAGCTCTGGTCCTCTGTGTTAGCTGGGTGGACCAGGGATGCACACTTGATTCAAGCAGGCAATGTGGGATGGGACTAAGAGGTCCCAGGTCTTGACCTGAGCACAAGAAAACTCAGAAGTTGTGGACCACCATGTTCTTCCAAGTGCTCAGAGACACAGACAGAGGGAAGTAAACATACAGAGAAAACCAGGCAGGCTAAGAGAGAGAAGTAAGTGACCCTGTTGGCTGGCAACTCTCTTTCCTCGCCCCTTCCAGGCCAGGACACAGTCTTCCCTTTGGAATTCCTGAGATATCACCGTAGCCTCAGTCAACTGATCCTTTGTCAGTACAAGCTTGCTCTTACACCCAAAGGAGTTTTGACTGGGAAAAAAAAAAAAAAAAAAGCCTCAGCTGAGTTGAGAAAAAGCTGGGCTTGGGAAAGGAGAATTCTCACAGTGGGCTATCTGCAGCCCATCCAGGAGCTTCCCAAGCATCAGAACAGGCAGCAGGGGAAGGAGGCAGACCTCAGGCCACGGGACCTGTTTCTCCTGCCTGTCAACTGGGGGCCCCTGGTACAAACCTGGCTATGATTTCATGAGGCAAACCTGGTTGCTTCAAACAAGGAGCTTTAGTGGAAAGAGCCCTGGGGTTAGAGGCAAAAGACCGGGTTCCTGTCCCAGCTCTGCCACCCACTTGCTGTATGACCACAGGCAAGTCTCTCCAGTCGTCTGGCCTTCATTTTCCTTATGTGCCCTACTTGTCTGACAGGGCTATTGTGAGAATCAACAAGATAAACTGTGTGGAAAATGTCTTGAAAACTGGAAGCACTGTGCAGATAGAGAGGTTGGCAGCTACCCCCAAGTCATAGTAGCCCACCTTCGCACACCCAGCACAAGGAGTCCCCGTAGTCCTGATGGGTCCCCAACTGAGTAGAGGTGCCCTGGCCCCCCACCGGGCCCTGGCAATGACTCTCCCCTCCTGGGGTTCCCTCCATTCTAGCGCATACTCCAGTTCAATGGGCTTGGGGAGTAAATGACAAAAGACCTGTGCCTGGTACATCATAAATAACCATTAAATGGCCTCTTCCCTCACAAATCTTCTCCCAGGCCAGCCAACCCTGCTCCTTCTCCTCAAATATTAATTGTTTGCCCTTCTACTGGGCACCTCTGTGCAGTCCCTCCTGTTCCTTTCCTCTGAGCCAAAAATTTTCTACCTCTTTTTAAGTTCTCACCAAAAATGACCCGAACCATGACTGTCCACCAGCCTAAAGACTCACCACCTTTGCTGAACTCCTACACTGCTTAGCTCCTAGCTGTTTTGTAGCCATCATTCTGTGCTGGTTATCTTCCCTTCTGTGGCTGTTCCTTCTTCCCAGAGGCACGACAGAGTCCTTGAGTGGGGCCTGGGCTGAATGGATCTTATCTCTACCAAGCTTCTCCTCTCCACCCTCCTGGACCCAGGCTACTTTATTACCGTGCCAGATAAGGACTTGAGTCCTTGCATTTCTCTTCCTGGCTTGTTTCCCCACATCCTCTCAGTAGTTCTTGGAAGTATGCAAGGTGGGCACCAATGCCCCATGGAGGCCTCTGGCAGCAGCACACCACCAAGGAGGGGGGGACCAAAGGCCCTCACTGCCCCCACACTGACCCAGGCTTTCTGCAGCCTTTTAGCCAGAATAAGTTAAGTGAGGGCAGAAAGGCTGGACAGTACTGAGGAGAAAGCTGAGTGAAACATGCAGATAAGCTTCTGATGTGGCCTCCCTGGAGTCGCACAGGTAGGCTTCAGAGCATCTCCTTACAGAAAGGCCAGGTGATTGGGCCCAAAGTGCGGTAGGTCTGATTATCAGTGTCAGGGCTCCTGACTTTCCCTGGAGTCACCCCATGGCCGCACACAGGCAAGGGCACCGCCACAAGCAGACATGCACGGACAGACCCGAGCCTAGCTACATACCTGGGAGAAGAGGTGCCTGAAGAAGGTCTCCAGGAGGTGGCTCCGCTGCTCTCTCGTCACAGCTGCCCTCATCAGCTCCTGCTCCCGCAGCTCCCACTCCTGGAACCTCAGCCCGCTCTCCTTCAGGGCCGCCCGGAGGTTGTCCACTAGCACCTGCCGCTCCTCCTCCATGTTAAATAGCAGCACCTACGGAGTGGTGACAGGGAGAGCAAACCTTTGTGGAGGCCTCCTGGGGCCAGGAGCTTTGCATGAGTTCTGTCGGAGGCCATGGAAAGAGTGTCCTTATAAAAGGGATTTACTGTTCTGTCCTGGGCTCAGTGGGGTTCTGGGCTCGCTTATAGGTGCAGAGACTGCCTTCAGACACATGTCTGCAGCCATCCTTCCCTCTCTGTTCGCACTGGAGAAGAGAAGGGAAGGCAGGGAGGACAGATGATGGGAGGGACCAGGAGTCAAACAGAGCTGAAAACCAGCCTCTGATTGAGTTCCTCTCCAAAATCTCTAACAATTCACTAGATCCTATAATCAGAGGGCAGGGAAGAGGGCCTGACTTCTTCCAAGGACTCCCAGCCAGGGCCCACTGGGGCATCCTTAGAAAGGGGGGAAAACTGTGCAGGAAGAAGGCAGCACTGGGGAGATCACATCACCCCACAGGCCCAGAGCTGGATGAACGTGTTCATGTTTCTCTCTCTATCAGGTACTATATCCTGGGACTAGAAGCCGGAAACCCTTCCTGATTCAGTGTTCCTTCCCTTCCACCTGGCTGCCTCCCTGGCTGTGGCCCAGGAATGGGACCAGCTGGGCCATACCAGGTCATACTCCTTGGGGATCTTGAGCAGCAGGGCACGGCGTCCACGGTTGCCAGACAGGATGAGGTTGACCTGCTGCGGGGGCCGCAGCTGGATGGTGCGGAGCACAGAGAGCCTGCCATCCACCACGCAGATCTGCCCGGGCTGCAGGTGCACCAGCACAGGCCGGGAGGGCTCCTTGTGGCCCTGCCATTCCAATGCTGGAGAGAGAGGGCTGGGTCAGCTGGGGCCAGGATGAATGAGGCCGGCTTCGGGCTGGAGTTAGGTCAAGGCCTCTGTAGCTCCTGGCCCCTTCTTAGGTACAGAGGCTCCTCCCCAAGAGTCCTGCTGTGCCTCTAGCCCATGTGAAGCACAACTACCATTTTCTGAGTGTTTACTGTGTGCCCAATACTGTACCAACCACTTGGAGTGAACTAGTTAATTTAATCTTCATAAACCTGTGAGGTAAGTGCTATTATTATTCCTGTTTAACAGATAAGAAAAAAATAGGTTTAAAGGGATTAAAAAAATCTGCCTAAGGCCCAAAAGCCCAAGTGGTAGAATCCAGATCCCAGTCCTCCATCAGTGTGACTCTGGACTTCCATTAATTTCTTCTCTGTTGCCTGAAATTCCAGGGTAAGATGCCACACAGCATCCATTGCAGAGGATTCTAAAGAGTCCTGGTAAGCCTATGAAATGTAGTCAGGGCCCTGTGACTCCTCCCCGTGAGTCCATCACACCCCCTTTTTGTGGGACCATGGGGAGGATCTACGGAGGGTGAAGGAGTCGAGGTCCAAAGTCCACCTGATGCCTCCATGGCTCTTCCCACCTGCCCTGATCTGCTTGAGGCCTAGAAAAGGGAGGCCTTTTCCTTAGGCTGCTGAGGTGGGGGTGGTCTGCAGCTCTGAGTCATGTCCTCCCCCGAACTGCCCTGGCGGCTCCAGACCTACCTTCCATGCCCCCCACGAGCTTCTCAGACATGATGCTCTGGCGGTCCTGGCCCTGGAGCCTCTTGAAATTTCTCTTTCGGAGCCGGGCAACAATCCAGGCACTAAGCAGGCTCACTGAGTGGGCAGAGGCAGGAGGATGTTCAGAGGAAGGGGTGGGGGGTCTGGTGAGATCAGTGGCCCCTTTAACAGGCAAGACCCCATGCTTTCCCCACCTCTTAGGTCAGCTCATTCAGTTGTCTCAAATTGTGAAGCTCCCTGGTTGTAGGGTAGGGAGGGAGCTTTGAGTATCCTCCAAAAGACCAGCACAGCCTCTGTGGCTTCCACCACTCAGGTCCCTTGCCAGCTGGAGACTAAGGCCAGAGTCCTTGTGCCAGAGACTGGACCTGCTCTGCCATGCTCCTGGTGGACTCACACGTGGCCATGCCAAAGTCTAAGTCTCAAGCCTCTGCCCCAGCTAGTTCTCAACTGATTCTCAGGCAGGGTTTGCCTTGGACAGTTTCCCAGGCCCAGGCTCCTGCAAGTAACTGTGAGATTTGGATTCCCTGTGGCTCCTGACCAACCGGGGCCCTGGAGGGACTCCAGGAGGACAGAAAGGCAAATTTCCCTGAAGCTGACTTATCTGCGGGTCAGACACTTCTCATGTCCCCTCCTACTCTGATGTTTTCGTCATACACCCAGAGAAACAGTACTCTGCATGGTCAGTGTCCTAGATGAAACCACCCCACTACCACCCCTCAGCTTTCGCATTTCACCCAACACCACCCTGCCCATCACTTTTACCCAGGGGGAAGCAGCAGAGAGCCCCGATGGTGACCCCAAAGCCAAATCCACTGCCTTCAAAATAGTCGTGCACGATGGAGGGAGCACAGGCTGGCAGGCCCTCGGTGCCGAGCTGTCTTGGCTGCGGGCAGGGGTCTCCTGGGGAGGCAGAGGAAGCTAGAGTTCTGAGGGTGCTGGGCCAGAGGCTCTGGTACAGAACCACTGAGGAGGTTAGGGTAGCAGGAAACATAGGGTGGGGGGGCCTCTGGGTAGCAGAGGTGTGGGAGCTGCTTACCCTTGTCATTATACCAAGAATGGGGTGTTTGCCTAGTGAGGTAGCAAGTGGGGTAAAAAATGAGCCTCAGCCATTCTCTCCCTCACACACACATATGTATACACACACACACACACACACACACAGCACTTCCCTTGTCACAGCTGTGGGATTAGGATAGCCTCACTGCACTGGGCCTTCTTGATATCACACCCACCCCAGGCTCAGCCCAGCAGATGAGAGTCTCCTCCCTAGGTCTCTCTGAGTCTGTCTTGCTCCCACTTGGGTACCCCCTGGGGCTGTGCAGAAGGGAAACTACACAGCCACATGTGGCCACCTTGGTGCCAAGAACCAAAGTTCCCAAGGGCAGAACCATGACTCACTGCCTCCTTGAAGTCTACTGCCCAGCCACACCTGAACCAGGCCCACAGCAGAGGAGGGATGAGACACCAGACCCCAGGCCACTCCAAGCATCCCCTGGGCCACTCACCTGTATGCCAGAAGAAGACATTGGGTTGCAGGGCACTGGGGTTCATGCTGGTGACAGCCAGTAGGACATCCCGCAGGGAAGTGTTTCTGATCTCTGTGATTTCTTCCTCAGTGAATAGCCTGGGGGTGGGAGAGTTGGGGAGATGTTGTATTGGGAGAGAAATGCCTGCTCTAGCCCAGGGCTCAGAGAGGCCAAGGAGAGGGGGAGGCCAGCTGGGAATCAAGGGGCTGCTGACATTATACACAGAGGGCCTGGGGCCCAGGCCAAGATGAAGTCTGAGGAAGGGACCCAGACAGGCCTTACCCATTCCCGGTGTTCTCAAACCAGTAGCGGTCGCCATCCCGCAGCCGCAAAATCTGGTCAAGGACGATGGTGCTGAAGAGGGGCCCAGGGTCTCCGTGGCTCTCCAGGAGCCCCCCGGGGAGCAGCTCCAGGTGGGACAGGTTCTGATTGTACAGGGCAGCTGTGGCCTCCAGCACCTGGGGCCAAGAAGGGATAGCAGTGAGTGCAAGGACCTGGCACCCACCCTGGGGCAAAGAGGTAGTTTGCAGGGATCAGCCCCAGGGATGATGGTAATAAATGACAGTGACAATTACTCACTTATTAAACCCCAGGCACCATTCTGAGTGCTTTACACAAGTTAACTCATTTATGGAAACTCGCTCACAGACTCAGCTGCCTATTTTAGAAAGTTGGAATAAAATGGGCAGCCAATTCCCTATGTGGATTGTTCTCAAAAAGGTATGAAAGTTGAGGATCAAAATCAGTACAAAAGTTGGAAAGGTAGAATGATGTGTTAGAAAAGGTTTCTATTCTTGAGAGCTAAAAAAATTCTTAAAAATCAAATCCCTTCATATACATTGCTTTTTGGAGACAGACTTCAACATTATATGAGCCGCGCTTTCTACCTGACCTTTACTTTAGTTCTTTTCTCTGCAATGTAAACAAACATTTGCCCAGCTTAATTCCAGCAAGGCCCAGTTAAGATAAAGATTTGTTACTTTTGGTGTGCCCGGTGATCCCTATCTTTATATTGATTTTATAAAGCTTACAAGCCCCATGTGCATAGTGCTTCTTCATCAACCTTTCAAATTCTCCACTTTTCAACAATCTTATAAAACAGTAAGGATAAAAGCAATAAAGCAAGCATGCAACTGTAGAAATGTCACTATGCCATGACGGTAAGGTGACCAGAACTGGTCTGTTGATGGCAAGCAACGTCGCTTGCCCAGGCGATAGCTCAGGGCGTGACAGTTGACTCCCCAAAGGCAGCTTGAGTATCAGAAAAGTGTAAAATAGTACAGCTTGTCCCTGGGTCAAGGACCTTCTACACCTGCTCAGATAGTTGTTGGAAGAGCAAATGAGATAATGCCTATTAAGTGCCTGGCATGCAAGAGATGCTCAACAAACATTTGCTAGATTTGCAGAGTTACAAGGTCTACTGCTAAATCCTGCTGGTCTGGTAACTCCCATCATGGTGTATGACACTGGGATGCCACCTGGGTGAGTCCCACCCCTCTCCCCAGGGACTTGTCTCTAGTGTTTGTATCTCACTGACTGCCTTCCATGTCTTGGGCCAATGTGCTTCCACCTTCCCACCCTGCCCTCTGGGTCCCAACGCCTCCTTACCGTGTGGTTGTTCTGGGAGAGTGTAGGGTTGATGTCCTGCCATCTGGTAACGGGAGGCAGACCCAGTGCTGCCCTGGCCTTGGTGTAAGAGGGCAGGCCCAGATCCCGGCCCCTCTGCAGGCAGCCAGCCAGGTAGTCTGTGCGGGAAAACTTCAGGGGTCCAGGCCAGAAATCTGGGGATGAAATAGCAGAGAGTCTGAGGGAGCTCAGGGCCACCACAGCAACACTAGTCCAGGACCCAGGCTCCAACCAGCCCCAGGGGGACTGAAGTCACACAGAGGGAATCATGGTCACTAGGTCTCTCAGCAGTTAAAGAGTACAGGTTCCTAATCCCAGGCACCCTCTCTGCCCTGACATGGGAGCTCCAGCAGAAGCCCCACCCAGGGGCCAGCAGGGCACAGGCTGAAGGGACAGCCTCAGCCTCACCAAGCACATCTTCGACCACGACATGGTCCTCTCGCTCAGCGATCTGGGAGGCCATGCCCAGCAGCAGCGCATCCACGTCCTCAGCTCTTTGCAGGTTTGGATGCTTTGGGAATGGGGAGAGAGGGCGGGGTTGGAGGTTGAGCAGCCAGGATCTCCCCACACCACAGTGCATGTCTTCGGCCCACCCGGTGCTGGTGTTTGCTCTAAAACTAGCAGGCCATTCCTCCTCCATAGGTTGATTCCTCACTCAGGGTGAGTGATGTCCCCATCCAAAGCTCATGCTGCTGGGAGACAAGTCCCCACAAACACAAGGGATCTAAAACTTTACTTCCACTTAGGAGAATTGACATTATGATCGACAAAGGCACTAGAACAGCTAGGTCTTGGTCCTTGCTCTGTTAGTGAACAGGTGTATGACCACGGGCAAATCACAGGACCTCTCTGAACTCAGTGCCTTCCCCTTAATAAAAAGGGCATTAGGGATAAAATTAATTTAAGTTAAATTAAAATAAAACAATTAGGAGAACACTGAGGTCTTCTTCAGTTCAGCTCTGTGACTCTTCTCCTGTGCTTTCCTCTTTTCCCTTTTCCTCCCACCTCTCCTTCTCTACACAAAGTATCAGATTTTGTTTTAAATTATTTGTCAATGCTCTTCACCCACACTGGCCTGGTTTGAGGGGGACAGATTATCCCTGATAATCTCAGAATTCTTTCCTCCTCCTTGCTCCCCCCCTCAACATACACATTCACACACTGCCTTAGGTATGTTTTACTGGGACATTTCCTTGGGGGGGAGGGATGGGATGGCTGGGGTACTCCAAGGCCTACAAGGGACTCAGAGCTGACAAAGGAGAAGAAAAACCCACAAGGAAGCAATGAATGTAGTGCCACACCTGCACAGGCCTCACTGTCCCTCACACAGCCCTCAGGTGGAGGTGGAGGATTGGTTTTTGAGCATGTACACCTGGCTCCCTCGGCCCTACTGCCACCTGCATCACATACCTCAGACACAGATGCACACAAATGCATGTGCACACATACACACATACCACACACACACGCCCACCCACATATGTGCCCCCGGTGCTGACCTTTCGGCTCCAGTAGCTGTTGCAGACCCGGAGAGCTCTGGAGGTACTTGAGTTCGTATGGATGACCTCCTGGAAGTGACAACTGGCATTTCTGAAATGCAAAGAGTGGGGGCGTGATGACTTAGGCCATGGGGTCCTAAAGTCAGGTGTCAGTGCTGGTCTCCAAGACTGGATATAGCCAGAGGCCAGGCCATTGTAAACATTTAAAAATGTACCCAAAGCATCCACATAATTCCCCTCCCCCATCTCTTTCTCCATTTCTGTGTGTGTGTATGTGTGTGTGTATACTGAGTGTATACACACACACATACACACACACACGCAAACCTGGGGCTCTATTCAGAGCACCTCCTCTCCCGATTCCCAAAGACGGAATTCATTATATATATATATATATATATACACATATATATGTGAGTTAAAAGATTTTAAAAGGATTTTTAGTTGTTCTTTTGAAATTACTTGTCTATGGATAAGTCAACTGCTATGATTTCTTGGCTATCATTAGGCATATCTAAAAGTTGTTCCAGAGTAAGAAAATCAAACCTATGAATTTTTTAAAAAGATTTTATTTATTTATTTGACAGAGAGAGTGAGAGAGAGAAAGCATAAGCAGGGGGGAGGTGTAGAGGGAGAGGGAGAAGCAGACTCCCCACTGAGCAGAGAGCCTGATGCGGCACTCCATCACAGGACCCTGGGATCATGACCCAGGTTGAAGGCAGCCACTTAACTGACTGAACCACCCAGGTGCTCCTAACCAACAAATTGTTTCAAATTATAATGCAATTGTAAAAAGCAAACTGATGTTTTGTTCCATATACATTTAATTAAATATGTATATTTTTAGTTTAAAGTTTGCTTTTCATTATTTTGGAGTCAAAATTTTTCTTCAGGTCTCACACTTTTTAAATTATAATTCCCTAGAAAGGCTTACAAGACCCAGGTCCTGTGCTTATAGCTACAAATGCCCCCAGTGTAGTGTCAAGACCTAAGTTTCAGACCAGGAGGGTTTGTGACTCACCCTCTAAGCCTCAATTAGCTTGTGTTTAATTGGGGGGTTATACATACACCAGCTGTAGGAAAATGGACACAAAGTGCTTCAAGACCACAATGATGTCTTTTTAAACAATTTTCTCCCCCCCTCCAAATTCACTGTTCTCTGGGGAAATTAGCACACTTCAGACTGATAATCCTTTCCTGAGGGCTCCTGAGGGCAGATTTTTCTCAAATGACATCCCCAATCCTCCTAACACACAGACATTTATGCTTTGCCCTCACCTCATGTAGATGCCAGGAGGCACCAAGGTGGAGAAGAACTGCTCAGAGGCTGCCAGGAACTCTGGGGAGATGCTGGGATCCAGGAAAGGGCGGTATCCTGGGGGAAGGTGAGAAGAGAGAGGACAGTAACATTTAGCCCTTAAACCACCGACCCTTCTTCCCCTCCTCTTCTCCCTGCTCCCTCTGCACCTCTTCTCCCCCATCCAAAAAACTCCTGCTAGCTCCCCCATTCTCCCTCCGCATCCCCTCACCTGCATACTCCCCTCACCTGCATACTTTGGGGGTGTTTTCTGCAGGAAGCTGGGCAGCCACTCATACAGAGCTATGTTCTGAGGGTCAAGACAGGACAAAAGGGAGGCAAGTGCTGGAGCAGCCACGCTGAGAGCCATCTGAGCCCAAGGAAGGCTTAGGTGGGAGGTGAGGGCCAGGCAGGGGCAGTCAGGAGGGAGGCAACTCCAACAGGACAGGGGCAGAGGCCTGTCCCCCACTGGGAACATGGGATGGCAGTGGGCTAATAACTAATAACCACAGCCAAGTCTCGTGTATAATGGCCCTTGGCCTGCTCCTCATCTTCGGGGTCCATTCCTAGACGTTAGCTCCAGTTCTGGGGGCTGTTTGTGTGAAGATGGAGGGCTCTGCGGGGCAGCGGAGTCACCCGCGCTGCAGCGGGTGTGTGTGTGTGTGTGTGTGTGTGTGTGTGTGTGTGTGTGTGTGGTCACCGAGCGGGGAGAGGCGGGGACGGGGCGTGTGACTGACCTGGTAGGTGGCGATGACCCTCTTGCGCGCGTGCTGGAACAGCTCCTCGTCCCCCCACTGCGGGTGCTCGCGGGCCAGCCGCTGCGCGCACAGGTTGTGATAGCGGAACCACAGCAGGCCCAGCGCCTGCAGGAAGGGGTCGCGGTTCCCTCGCTCCGCCCCGAAGGCTGCACGCGACGCGGGGCCGCAGGGCGCCGGGGCCGCAGGGGAGGACGTGAGCGGCGGAGTGACCGCCAATGTGGCCACCCGCCGCCCGCAGCCCGCCCCGGCCCGCCCCGGCCCGCCCCGCGCCCCGGCCGCCACAGCCCGCCCCGCCGCCTCACCGTACAGCCCCCGGGGCCCGCGCTGTCCGGTGGCCGGGTCGGGCGCAGTCCACATGAGCAGGGGGCTTTGCGCGTCCGGGGGGAAGGCGGGGTCGGGCCCCGACGCCAGCTGCCCCCCCGGAGAAGCTCCGCAGCGCGTCGCTCCAGGAGTGCGAGGAGCCATAGATGGCGCTGCCGTCCAGCCAGCCCGTCACGTCGTTGGTCTGCGGGGGCACCGCAACGGTGAGCCGCCGGGGTGAGCCGGGGGTCGGGGAGCAGAAGCGGGTGTCGGTGGGAGAGGGGGTGGGAGCCTCTCCCCGCCCCGCCCTGTCAGGCCGCGACCCCGCGACCCCGGCCGCCTAGTCTCACCAGGTCGCGGGGATTACTGGGGCTCTGTCCCGTCTCGGGGTCCCAGCGGCTCCTCTGGAAGGGGAGGACCACGTCCCCGCGCCGGTCGGGGTCGAACACCGGGTCGCCGGGCGGGATGTGGATGTTGAGAAACTCGGCTGGGCAGCCGGGGGTCTCCACGCTCACCAGGTCCGAGAGCACGTGGTAGCCTGTCCGCAACAGGGGAGGGAGGGCAAGGACCAGCTAAGGACCATTCTCTCTTCTTCATCAAGTATCTATAAGCCTTCCCCAACTTCCCCCAAAGCTTCAAAAGACTCCTCAGCCAGTCTTGGCAAGCCCAAGTCTTGACCTCCTTCACCCTTCCCAGTCCTTTGTTACACCCTGGTCCAAACTGTTTTCATTGCCAGTTTGGTCTTCTCCTTGGTAACTGGGAGGTGCCCTGGTGAGTGTGCCTAGGCAGTCGGGCTGGGAACACCTGCTCCAACATGCAGCTGAGAGCAGCCCACACAGAGAATCTCCCAGTCTCACTGCAACATTGGACACCGGGAATCAAATATAGACAACCTGGGTGACCAGCACGAGCCTGGCATTCCTGCTGGGAGCAGCAACCCACAGTCACTGGGGTCTGGCCAACCACCCTAGCATCCCCATTTTGACACCCACCCACCAACCCTCTTGCCAAAATCAAAACCCTGCCCTGAGACTGTTCTAGGAGTCACAGGGGCAAAGAGTGAGAATAGGGTCCCACCAAGAGTCCCTACCAGATTATTGTCATATTCCTGTCTTTACCTGCAGTCCCATCAACAGCTCAATGTAAGGCAAATTTATGCCTCCTCCAACCAGACTTTCTCCCTGTACTTTTTCTTCCCCAGAAAAAGAAATACAAGACATAGCTTTATTGACTTAAGAAAAGTCATTTTAGGCCCCAGACATCTTGTGATTTTATGACTACTTGCCCAAAGCACATTCTTGAGTTATCTTTGCAGGATTTAAACCCCTTTGCCCACTCAGATATCAGATCAATTTAAGGCAGACAATTGATGCCAACCCTTGCTAGCCCTTGTGAGTTCCATCAGTTAAGACCTGGACTCTGGGGGTGCCTGGGTGGTTCAGTGGGTTAAAGCCTCTGCCTTTGGCTCAGATCATGATCCCAGGGTCCTGGAATCAAGGCTCGCATGGGGCTCTCTGCTCAGCAGGGAGCCTGCTTTCCCCTCTCTCTCTGCCTGCCTCTCTGCCTGCTTGTGATCTTTGTCTGTCAAACAAACAAAATCTGGAAAAAAAAAAAGAAAATTGTTTTGGTTTTTTTTTACGATTTTATTTACTTATTTATTTATTTGACAGAGAAATCACAAGTAGGCAGAGAGAAAGGGGAAAGCAGGTTTCCTGCTGAGCAGAGAGCCCGATGCCATGCGGGGCTCAATATCAGGACGCTGAGACCATGACCTGAGCCGAAGTCAGAGGCTTCAACCCACTGAGCCACCCAGGTGTCCCAAAAGAAAATTGTTTAAAAAAAAAAAAAGAAGACCTGGACTCTGTCATTCCCAGATGACTTTTGCCTAAATTCTAGGGGGAATTCCCCATTGTAAAAGTGCCTTCATGAATCCATATGGACCCTTAGCTTAAAAGTTCCTCAGTGTTGTTATTCAGGAAGACACTGCTTTGAGAAATATCCTCCATGTTCTCCCCTACTTGTTCTAAATAAAACTCTTCCTATCCTTGGCTTGGATGTGTCTTTTAGCTCAATACCCTCCAAGAGGCAAATCCAGTTTTGGGTAAGAATACCCCATCTCATTGCCTCTCCCTCCATCTCTCACCCGCATTTCTAAGATCCTCCATCACTTCTCTCCCTCACTCCCTGACTCCCCACTCAGACATAGAGGTGTCCAGCCAACCCTACTGGCTGCCCTCCCCCAGAGGTTGAGGGCCTCACCAAAGAAGACTCCCAGCACTGTTCGGTTTCGTAGGGAGGCCTGCCCTGCAGGGCCCCTCATGGCAGTGTTGCTGAGCTTTCTGGGGTTGGGCAGGTGGGGTTCTCCCAAGGGCTGGTACACACCATCTGCATAGCTGGCTGGGACCAGGCGCTGCAGCCGAGAGCCTGGGGTAGGAGGGAGTAGGGACAAAGATAAATCCTCAGTGGGGCTCCCTTGCCCCCTCTCTCCCAGGCTT
This sequence comes from Lontra canadensis, assembly GCF_010015895.1. NCBI lineage: Eukaryota > Metazoa > Chordata > Mammalia > Carnivora > Mustelidae > Lontra > Lontra canadensis. Next base: position 16,074,129 of record NW_022631006.1, read on the forward strand.
CCCTCCATACCACAGATCCTAAAACCTTAAGAATGGATGAGCCTTTGCTGGTGGCTGCCAGCCCTTGCCCCTTTGGGCAACCCTGCCCCTGGGGCTGTCTCTACCTGGCCCTCACCTACCTTTGCTGCCCCATCTGTGCTTCATGAGGTTGTTGTACCACCCATCAAATCGCTGTACCTCCCAGGAAATGGGGTTCTGAGCTCCTGTGTGAGAACAGAGAGAAGGGGCAGCTGGGCGAGTCCGGGCATGAGAGGACAGGCAAGCCTGCAGGATAAGGCTCTTGGGAGCCTGGCAAGAGGAGCAGCAGAAGGTGGACACCCAGCACAGTGTGGAAGGTGGGCAGCAGAGGGAGAGAACAGAGGACAAAGTGATATTCAAACTCAAGCTCAGTCTTCCAGCTGCTCGTGGAAACATGGCAGGGAGCACTGAAGCGGTGTAGCCAGAGGCGGTGTGTGCTGACAAATAACCAGAACAAGATGGAGCTGGAGAACAGTGGTGGTGTGGAAGGGCACACAGGAGCCTTCTACTGCCCTCACACCTCCTGCCAGGACAAGGCAGGACAGAAACCATTCCCAGCTTTAAGATATCATATGGAGCAGGAGCCAGCGGCACCCCAAAAGCCAACCACTCTTCCAACCAGGGAAGGAGAGGTCATGCTGTGACCACTCCCTGGGTAGGGGAAGTATGGAGAGGGGCTTAGCCCTCTCCTGCTCAGCAGAGCGAGGGCAAGGGTGTGGGCCCTGGGGCTGTGGCTCTGGGGCCTGTTGCTACTCTGGTCTCTTTTCCAGGTTCTGGGGTGGGGACCAGATCAGGGACTGCCTGGTCATGGGATAACCTTAGCCCCTCCTCTTTTGAGGCATCATGTTCCTCATGTAATTCCTCTTATTGACTCTATTATACTTTCCAAAAACTAGGATCTGGGAGGGAGCACTCAGTTGTTGAGGGAAGAACTCAGGCAGTGAAGGGAGAGGGAAGGATCCAGAATCAGAAGTGGAATGGGGGTCCTTCTGGTCCGTAGATCAGATGACCAGTCAGATCTCTCTCCCCAAACTAGAAGGCTACAGGGCGGAAGCTCTCTCTCTGCTCACTTCGGTGAACAGAACAGAGGACCCGCATCAGCCAGAGAGAGACCCATTCCTGATAGTCTTTCCACTCAGACCAAGCACAAGATCTCAGAGCTCCTCTCCTGTGCACACTCACTCATCAGAAGGTCAGAGAAGGAAAATGACTCAGGCTCTGATGTTCGAGTGAAGACCTCAGCTAAGAATCCTGGACTTGGGGCAGGAACTGGCACAGCTACATACATATGATCTCTAAAGAAAGATGAACTGGGGGCGCCTGGGTGGCTCAGTGGGTTGAAGCCTCTGCCTTCGGCTCAGGTCATGATCTCAGGGTCCTGGGATCGAGCCCCGTATTGGGCTCTCTGCTGGGCGGGAAGCCTGCTTCCCCTCCCCCTCTGCCTGCCTCTCTGTCTACTTGTGATCTCTGTCAAATAAATAAAATAAACGTTTAAAAAAAAAAAGAAAGATGAACTGGTGGCAGAACAAGGGGGAGGAGGGTCTTTGGGGGAGAGCAAAAGGGAGAATGCCTCCTGGGAATAAGTGGCAAGAGCTAACAAGAAAAAGAAAATCCAAGGTCAAGGCAAAGAGAGAGCTAGAAGGAATGAGAATGGAAACAGCTCTGTCCTGGGAGAAGCTGTAGGGGTCTATTGCCTTCATTCAGAATAGGACTTTCCAAAGGTTTTCTATGCTTCCTTTTCTTCTATCTCCCCCACCTGCCCCTGATGATAAGGAACTGGCTCTCAAAAAAAGAAAAAAGGTAGGTATTTATTTGAGAGAGAGAGAGAGAGAGAGAGAGCTAGCGAGTGAGAGCACAAGCAGAGGGAGAGGGAGAAGCAGACTCCCTGCTTAACAGGGAGCTCAACAAAGACACGTGGGGCTCTATCCCAGGACCCTGGGATCATGACCCAAGCTGAAGGGAGACACTTAACCAACTGAGTCACCCAGGCACTTCAGGAACTGGCTCTTTTTTAACCTAACTTGTAGCATTTTAAATCTATTTTCCTTCTCAGAGACCCAGACTTCAGAGAATGGCCTCAGAGTCTAGTAAGAGACTGTCCAAAGCTGACAGAAACAAGATGAAATCAAACGGACTGCTCATATTAGTAGTGGTGGTTGGTTGGTTTTGTTTTTGGTTTTGTTTTTGTTTTGTTCATATTGTTTTGAAACATTGGTGACTTCCCTTCAGCTTTGGTCTAGTCTGACCACAGGATCCTTTATTATCTTGTATGCCTCATCAGTCTTTTCCCATTTGGGATCAGGGGTCCTTACTTTATGAAGAAAGAGGAAAGACAGAGAAGAGAGACAGGGCCTTCAGACTGTAAGGAATGAAATAGGAAATGCTGACAGAGCAGGGTTCCTCTGCTCCTAGCTATACTTCTTCAATCTGTACTTACCCATGGCCGTCCATGACCCGACCAGGAGTGTCCATGCCAGAGCCAGACAGAAACCCATGATGAATATGATAATTGGGCTCAGATATTAAAGCACCCTAAAATGGAGACCCTAGAAGAAGAGAACAGGAAGAATGAGTCCCAGCAATTCAGGAGAGTCAGGCCAGGGCCTCTGAAGGTCCCTGGGAATCTACATGTGGCCTGGGCCAATACCACAGTGGGGTGCAAAGAGCAGGAGACTCCTGGTCTCCCAATCATCTTTCACTCACTCAACAAACATTTGACAAGTAGCAGGCACTGGCTGACCTAGGAGCTGGAAATTAAGTGATGAACAAAGCAGACAGAAATTTCTGCCTTCCTGGACTTACCTTCTTAGATTAACTGAAACATCTTGCTTTGGCAGCTTCCTGAAGTATATGTTCCTTGGACAGAGCCTTACTTGGGGGCCAGGACACTGAGCTGCTGCTAGTCCACGAGTGTGGTCTTAGGCAGGTCACTTACCTGGTCTGGACCTTGGTTACTTCTCCCAGCAATGGGAGTAACCATGCCTGAACTGTCTATCTCCTAGCATGGTTGCCAGAATCGAATGTGAGAATGAGGCTGAACAAAGCAAGAATGGCAACAGGTGTTATATAAATGTGATGTAGACAGAGGGTGAGTTGGAGCTAGGCTCCTCTTGGTGGACTCAAAGAATACAGTGCCAGCCTCTCCTGTCTTTGGTGCCAGCTTTCTGCTCTCTCTCCCTAGGCTAACAAATCACCCAGGGACAAGAGGGAAACAGAGGCAGCAGGGGACTCAGGCTGGGACTCTTGACTGGCACAGGAAGTGCCTCAGACCAGTAAAGACCTTCCAAAGGTGGCATAGAAACTGGGGGCTGGGGGTGGGACTGGGGAACTATCAGAGAAAGCCTTATCTCAAACCAAACCCTTAGGACTCCTGAACAGGTTGTCTAGTCCCAGAGGGTGAGCTCATCCCAACTTGCCATCTCCCATTAAACAAGTGAAAAACCTTAGGCCCTGTCATAACTCAAAATGTCAGCACTCCACCCATTCCATCCCAGAGACTGTCCACATGGTGACCTTTGATAGTGCATGAAAAGCAGGGTCCTGAATGGTTGAAGTCATAAGGATGGGCATGCTGAACTGGTCACGGTGGTCCTTCCCTGATCTAGGATGCTCTGCCCCTTCCCTCCTTCCACTGTGTCTTCAGGATCTGGGCCCCAGAGACCACTCAGCCGGGAAAAGCATGCAGTGAACTTTCAGGCCCGGCTGTGGGGATAAACCTGAAGAGGAATGTGGGCATGCTTAATAACCACTCCTTTCGGGTGGGTAGCCACAATGACTTATACAACATTGGTTCAATAACTTTCTAACAGCCTTGAGTGGAGGGCATAACCTTATGACAGGGCAGTGAAGCTGCAGGCCATGGCAGAACTCCAGAGGGAACACAGGCCTACCTTGTGCTTGTCCCACATGGCTACTTTTCCAGCCTGAAGTCCTACAATGGTGACCCTGAGGTGGGAGAAATATAAGCCAAGGCCATAGGGATTCCAGTCCGGTCCCAAGGGAAGGTTGAGGGGAAGCCTGGACTCTTAAAAGCCCAAAGTTACCTCCCTGATGTCCCTCCGCAGAGATCCTTTAGGCCCAAGCAAACCAGGCCACCCAGCATTCCCAGTTCTCGAAGAACCCAAAACTTTGGTGGTGGAGGTGTGGAAGGAAGAGGTCTGAACAGGCTCAATTTTAGCTCCAGGCTAACAACTGAGGCGCAGGGGGCCCAAGGCTAGAATTCCCCTTCCTCAAAAAGCTTGGCGGAGCAGGGGCACGCTCCGCCGAAGCCACGCGGGCGGAGACCCTCCCCCGGAGCACCTAGGCCCGCGGGCCGTCCGGGTCTGACCTGTGGCGGCGGCGTCCCTGGACCCCCGAGGGCGGATGGGCTTCCTCCCCGCTAGCAGCGCTGCCGCGACGCCCGCTCCCGGCCGGCTTTCTCCGCAGCTCTGCGCGGCGCGGGCGGGGCTGGGGGTGAAGAAGGACTGCGCGGCGGGTTCTGAGGCGGGGCGGGGCGGAGTGGGGCGGGATACCAGCCAGCGCGCCGGGGACCCGCCGAGGTACTCCGAGGGGACCGGGACTCGCCAGGTGAGACGGCGGCGGCTCGCAGGGCTCAGGCGGGTCCGGTCCGTGGCGAGGGCTCGGCTAGTGCGGCCACTTGGACAGCGAAAGGGGCAAGTCTGCTGTGGCTGGGGAGCGGGCGTGGGGGGACGGGGGAGGCGCTCCCCCAAACTCTCCACACCTTCGGATGTGCGCTCCGAGACCAAGAGGATCGGTCAATGCCGGCAGTCCAGGCCAGGCGTCCAAGAAAGGCACTCGTCCTAAGACCCTGAAAGAGTCTGTGGCAAGCTTAACCAACAGCCCCCCACCCCCCGCAGGGTTCCTCTTGAGCTCTCGGAGGTCTCAGGCCCTAGAGCCCGCCCGCGCCCCGCCGGTCCCCGGACTGCATCGCTAGGTTTGTGCGGGAGCCGCCGGGGGTTGGGGCAGGGGGCAGGAGGAGGGGGGCCAGAGGGATGGCTGCGGAGGGGACGGCTCTTGTGCGCCGTCCCTCCTCTGTCCCAGGCCGAGGAGGGGGGTGGGGGCTGTGCAGTGCCTCAGAGCCTCGGGTGCGGTCTGGGAAGGTTGAGAGCAACTTGGAGTGGTGGGCGGGGAAGCACCCCGGACCCGGTTTGCCCGGTCGAAGCCTGGTCCTTCAGTGCATTAAGAGAAGCGTGGGGGTGGGACGCGAGCTCCGCCGAGAAAAGGGGAGTGCGTTTTCGGTGACAGAACATCGGGCCCTAGTTCCCGCCCTAAACCCACCCTCAGAAGCGCTGCCCGTGAGGTTCCACAAGGAGGAGGCGAGTCGCGCGGGCTGCCACGCATGCATCGTTTGCGAGACGCGGAGGTAGGAAACAGTGGTCCGGGTGTGAGTGGCGGGGATGGGGCTGCTGGGGTCGGTGCGGTCCCTGTTGGGGGGTGGATGTTGAAGGGAGCCTTAGAGTGCAGTCCCTGCCCCGGCCCCTAGGGGCGTACTTCCGGCATCCAACCAAGGGCAAGTTCAGATCAAGAGCCAGTTCCTCAAAGGAGCCTTGGTAAGAAATGAAGAGAAGGCCATAAATGCCACTAGGTTTACAGACATGGGATCCTTATCTTGGCTTACCTGGAGACTAGATAGTTTGACTTGCATGATTCAGCACCCCGGGACTCCTTACTCACGTCAGCCCTTACTGGGGATTCCTGCCCAACCCCAGTTTTCAGATCTTCTATTTCAACACTTAGTGCAACAACACACACACAAATGTCCACACGCCTTCTTCAAGAGAAGAGGCCGGGACAGGAGCTCCTGACAGGGTCCCCATAGCCAGCTAGAGCTGTAAACTTTGAATGGGACCAACCCCAACCAGAGATTCTAGTAGCTGTGTGTCATCAACATTCTAGTAGCTGTGTGTCATCAACCAGAACTTGTGGCAACTCCAGCCATGTCAACCATTCCCCCTTTGTAGGGAATTCGTAGTCTTTCTGGGTTCCAGAAGATGGGGGATGTGGGCAGAGGGAGGCTACAAGAGGGGCCACAGAGCACTAAGAAAGCATGTGACAACTTTGAATACTAAAGACCAACTGTACCAGGCTAAATTTTCTTAAAGATGTATAACTTTATTTCCTGCCCACCCCTCACACACACACAGGAACCCCACTTCAACCTGAGATAGGTAAAGTTTAGATAACTGTCTGAAACACAACTGAGCATTAGAAATGTTTCAGTATTTTAAAGGAGTTCAGAAAGGGGAAAAAGTGACCCTTACTTCTCCAGGCCAGGGAGGAAGGAAGACCTGAGTGTGGGGATTGGCCCAGCCCATCGAGAAAGCACCTCAGTTTTGTCACTGGGGCCTCTAATTGAGGGCTTCTGTGTCCAGTTCTCTATGTTACTGAGAACTACTTACTTCTTGTGTCTAGATTTCTGTGTACATGAAATTATAGGTGTATGTCTGACTGTATCTTGTCTTATTTATATCAGTGTCCATTGTGTATATCTGCCAGGCATGGTGGTGAGCGAGGGGAGAACTAAGTGAAGACTGACAAGAGATTTTTCTCAGGTTGGAGGAAATTCTACTGTCAGACCCTCTTTGGCAAGCCAAGGAGGAAAATGTTCCAGAGGGAAACTACAAGCTTTGTAGGAAGAGCAGGATGGCTGGGCACAGGGACTTTTCATTTCAGTCCCACCACTTCATGCAGGAAGCCTGTTACCTTCATAAATTAAAACTAATTTGGGGTCAGGGTCATCCAAAATTAACTTTAGATTAGGGGATGCAGATTAAGGAAAACCTAATTCATTAAGTTAAGTAAGAAGAAATTAAAGAAGGTGAATTTTATCCACCAACTATCTTTTTCCTTTAGTCATCTTTAATAAATATTCTGGAGAATGGAAATAAGTTAACATTGTTCTTTTGTACTTAGAGAGACTTTTGTTAGTGTTTCTTTGAAGCATGATGTTAATAGAGATGAGCCATTCTTGTAAAATATTTTATAAACTCCCATTAAAATATATGTAGGAATAATGCTAACACATAACACTAACCCAAATACATTACACTTTATTTGCTTGTATTGCAAATGTTTGTTTTTGAAAATTCGGCATATAAAATATATTCATAGTATCAGGAAACTTGCTTTATCTTCCTACCTTATTACCCAAGATGTTTTACATTTTATAGACTTTTCTTAAAAATATAGCCTTCTATCACAATTGTAATGGCTTCAGTCTAGGTGTCATAGATAAAATATTCTTAAGCCAATAAATAAAATAAGTAGCATATCACATTTTATAAAAGATAAGTTACAAGTTCTTAATAATTTATCTTCAGCTAGAGTTGAAATGTATGTTTCAGATTCGATTAAACATGACCACTCATGCTTTGGATTCCAACTACTGGAAGAGGCGCTCTCAAAATTTTGTGAAAGCACTAAAAATGGACAGGGTTGGTCAAATCCCTTCCTGCCCAATCTTAGCCCTATATTGGTGACAATGTTGAATGACAGTTTAATACCTTCTAGAGCTCCCTCTTGTGTGTGAAATAGAGGATGCCACCTCCAGGGAGAGGAAGTCACTCGTTCATATATTCGTTCATTCACCCCACAGACTGAGTAGTATATGCTACATGCTGGGAATGCAAAGATGGAGATTAGAAGCTAATGGGAAGACCAATGTTCAAACAATTACAATAGGGTGTAATTACTGTGATCATTTAGGTGTATTCAAAATGTAATCAGATTATTAGAGGTGGGAACATCCACATTGGCCCAATAGTGTCAGAGGAAACTTCACAGAGGAAGTAACACAAGCTGAGACTTGAAGGGTGAAAAGGAGTTTGCTAACGGGTAAGAGCATTCCAGGCAGAGGAAAAAGCAGATACAAAGGCATGAAGACTTGAAAGAGCATGTCAGATTCAGGAAGAGGCCAATAATTCAGTATGTCTGGAGGTTAGGCTGCGCCAAAGACAGAGACTCAATGAGAGGTGAGATCAGATTACAGAGGACTTCATATGGGATTGTGAGATTGTGATTGAAGTCTAATCTCTGCTCTCCCAGAGCAAAGAAGTAAAAGGATTATATTTGCTTGCTAGGAAAAAAAATGTTCTGGCACCAGGCAAGATGATATGAGGCTGAACTAGGGCAGTAGAGAAGGAAATGCATGGATGGTTTCAAGAAATGTTTAGGAGGTAAGATGCTCTAGCTTTCTGATTTATTTTATTGATACAGTGGTGATGCCACCAAAGAGACAAAACAGAATAAAAAGTAGAGCAGAGACAGTGAATTCAGTGTGGGAACTGTTAAATCTGAGGCATCCATGTGAAAGCCAAGTGAAAATGTCAACAGGGTAATTGGACCTTTTGTGTTTGGAGCCCTGGTAAGAGGTCTACCTAGGGACATATATTTGAGATGCATCAGCCACGGGAATAAATGAGTTTGCTCAGGGCATCATGAAGAGTGCTAGAAGAAAAAACCGAGACAGATTCTTGGGAAACAGAAACATTTCAGAAGGACTGGCCAAGGAGCCACAAAAGGAATGACCAAAAGTAGGAGACCCCAGGAGAGCATGGTGTTATGGAGGTCTAAAGAGGACAAGAAAGAGGGAAACTTCCACATGCCAAATACCACAGGGAGGTCAAGAAGGATGGGAAGTGAAAACTTCCCTTTGGATTTAGCCTGTGGTAACCTAATGGAGAAGTTGGAGAGTTCTTGGAGAGAGAAGCCAGACTGCAATGGGTAAGGAGATGAAGCAGTGAAAACACCAACATAGTCTGTTCTTCCAGAAAGCGTGGCTGTGAAGAGGGGAGAGTGGGATAAGACAGTAGCTGGAGGGGACTAAGAAGGTCAAGGGAGAGAGTCTTTGTGCTTGTGTTCCTTTGTGTTCCTAAGATGGGAGAAATTTACACATATCCCTGGAAGAAGGAGCCAGCAGCGAAAGAGAAGCTGAAAAATTGTAAAGAGAAAGGGCATGGCTAATAAGAAAGGTGGTAGTGAAGGCAGGCAGGATTGGACTGAGAGCCCAGGAGGAAAAGAGATACTTGTTCCTCTGGAATGGAAGAATTGAAGAATTAAAAACAAACAAACAAACTTCATATGAAAACTGAGACTCAGAGGTTGTGTGACTTGTCCAAAAGACAGGATTAAAAGAAAACTGTCACTTTGTCTTTTTGCCTGACACTATGCTACCTCAGAGACAGCATAGGAGGTGGCCAGCCGAGGAAGAGAGTGGAAGGTTGGGAGCCACAAAGTATTAAAGAAGAATCACAGAATTTAGAAATAGAGTGGAGCTGGAGAGCATCATAAACAAATGTAGATGAGCATCATAAACAAGGGCCAGGGAGGTTGTCATTTGACTGCCCAATGTTTTAAAGTTAGTGAGGAATAGAACTGGACCCAGAACTGATTCTAGCCCAGGGTTCCCTCCAAGAAGGATTGGATAAAGAGATAAATGGAGCAATAAAATGTCCCCTTTTTCCCATCTATTGAAGTGGCAGAGGCTGAAATCAGACACAGAGCTGCACAACTCCAAACTTATTCTTTCACTACATCGCTTAACAAGACACTACCGGGTCAGACTATAAATAAAGGAGCCTCCCAGGCAAACCAAGGCTCCAGTACAGATCACACACAGGGATACTGGCAGAGCTGGGATCATTGACTGTAAGATAAAGTGAACTCAGTTAATTTGTTTATTCTGGAGCTGCCAGAGCAGGAGCCAGGGTGCTGGAGAAAGCTGGACAGACCAGTGTGAGCCGTGCCAGGCCTGGGAATCAGTCCTCTGATGATGTAGTTGGATTAGATACTTAGCAATGCTTTCTGGCCTTTGTTTCTTTGGGGACTGAGAAGGAAAGCCAACTTTTTGTAATCTATACCATCTTTCACCCTTATGCCTTCACTTGATAGTAAACATAGATCTTTTTATGTCCTGTGATCTGTCTGATTGTGCTGGAGGCCTGAGAGAGATAAAAGAGAATTATATTTCTTAACACAGTCCCAGAGGGAGCAGAGAACGCTTGAGGGTAGTTGGGTCCCTGATTTAGGGGATCTGCAGGTTAGGAAAGGAGCATGGGGCAACAGAGACTGATCAGACCAAGACCCTTGTGCCCTCACAGTCGAAACAAAGGGAGATGAATGGCAGAGGGGCGGAGGAATGGCAGTAGCAGTAGCGTCTGGTGAGCTCCAGAGTTGAGCGACCTGGGCTAGTTTATCCTCTGCTGTATCTCCAGCACCAAGAACAGTGCCTGGCACATAGACATACATGCCTGTTGTCCTACAGCATACACCTCCCCTGCACAACCCTGGCAAAATGGCTACGTTGGGACACACATTCCCCTTCTATGTGGGCCGTAAGCCGATCTTCCCAATGGATACCACCTTGGCCGTCATCGTTGCCATCTTTGTGACTGCACTGGTCACCTTCATCATCATCCTGCCTGGCATTCGGGGCAAGATGGTGAGAAACAAGCCCAGCCCTGGAGACCCCAGCCCCAGAGAGATCTTGGCCTCAAGGTGAGGGGGCCAGACTCTTTGACTACAACCAGACTCAGGAAAGAGACTTCAGTCCTGAGAAAGTGTCACCCACCCCCACCCCCAGGAGGGAGTTTCCTACTCATTGATTCAGTGGATAATTATTGAGCACCTATTACATGCCAGACACTCTGATCACAATTGACCAAGTGACCCCAGTTTTAAAACCCCCCACACACACACCCAAGTCTGGAAAGAGAAAGGGTGGATTTGGAAGGAGGGTGTTCGTCCCTAACCCCACCTACCCTGTGACTCAGAGGCTGTTCTGGCTGCTGCGGGTGGTGACCAGCTTATTCATCGGGGCTGTGATCCTGGGTGAGTATAATCCTGGTCAATTGCCTCTGTCCCATCTAGTTCCCTCTGCAGCCAGCCTCTCCTCTCCCTGTTTCCTCATGGCATCTTCTGCTTCAGGGGAGGGAGGGGTGAGAGGGCCGTAAGCAGAGTGTCACCAAAGGAAATCTTGGGTTCTGACCCTTTGTTCATCTTGGGCAAACATACTATTGACAAACTAACAGTGATTCAGACCCTGATCTAGTTAACAGATATTTAATTATGAGCAAAACAGACCTAGACCCCTTGTAGATCTCCTTCTGACTCTAACCCAGTAATGCCTGGACCTTACTGAGTCCCCACATGTCCACCTCTCCAACCCCAGCTGTGAATTTCAGTTCCGAGTGGTTCGTTGGCCAGGTCAGCACCAACACATCATACAAGGCCTTCAGTTCCAAATGGATCAGCGCTGATGTGGGGCTGCAGGTTGGTCTGGGAGGAGTCAACATTACACTCACAGGTGAGGGATGGCTCTAACCTGGGAGGGAGGAGAAGATTCTTCTGTGTCTTTGGGATCTAATTTGGATCTACAGGATGGGGGTGGGGATGGTAGGAAGGGAAATTTCCAGAGACTGAGACCAGCTCCTGTACCTCTGTCCAATGTGATGAGCCCCTACCCAGGCAAATGCCCACTCTGGTCCTGGGGTTCCTGCTGAGCACACCTGCTCCATTCCCCAGGGACCCCAGTGCAGCAGCTGAATGAGACCATCAATTACAATGAGAAGTTCACCTGGCGGCTGGGTGAAAACTATGCCGAGGAGTACACAAAAGCACTGGAGAAAGGGCTGCCAGACCCCGTGCTCTACCTGGCTGAGAAGTTCACCCCGAACAGCCCATGTGGTCTACATGGCCAGTACCGCCTGGCGGGACACTACACCTCAGCCATGCTCTGGTGAGGTTGGGATGGAGGCCTTGCTGGCCTAGACCCGGGAATGGAGTTTCTACCCATCTTTCTTTCACTTATGTGGAAATCCTTGGTGGGACAGGGTGGCACCAGCCCCACAGTGCTTGGTTGGGAAACCTATAGGCAGAAATCCCTATCTCCCTTCTTTGGGGTATGCTTGAATCCCTGAGCCTCCACCTGGGCCCTTCCAAGTAGAGGTGTCCAGGCCAGCCTTCAACAGGTCCTGGCTCTCCAGGGTGGCCTTCCTTTGCTGGTTGCTGGCCAACGTGATGCTGTGCATGCCCGTGCTGGTCTACGGTGGCCACATGGTGCTGGCCACAGGCGTCTTCCAGCTGTTGGGACTGCTCTTCTTCTCCACGGCCACGTCACTCACATCACCCTGTGCCCTGCGCCTGGGTACTGCTACGCTGCACACTCACCATGGGCCTGCCTTCTGGCTCACACTGACCACAGGTGAGGTGCAGCCCTGAAGACCAGACACTGGAGGGCTTAATGGCAGGGAGGGAGGGCCAGGGACCACCATATTGGTGGGGGTTGAGGGTCTGCCTCTGGGGGCCAGGATGCCTTTCCTCTCGTTAAAGCCCCATCTCTCTTACATCACTCATCTCTGGGTTTTCTCTCCCAATTTCGACCCCCTTCACCTCCATAGATGCCTACTCCTTGTGTCTTCTGGCTCTGTCATTTCCCTCAGCCCCTCACTCTCTCTTCACCCACCCCCTCCCCAAATCTTCCAGTCTTATGTCCCTGCTCACTTCCACTAAACACTCTTCTCTGTGTCCCCCATCCTTCTCTTCCCCTGCCTCACATAGTCCTAAATTGTCCTGCAGTTTCTTCTCTTCTCCTCTTCTCTCATGCCCTTTCTCATGCCTCCTCCTCTGTGCTTGGCCTTTCCCCCAGGGTTCTCTGTTTTCAGAGTTCTCTCTCTTTTGAGATGTAATGCAAAGAGCACTGGGCTTAGAGTCTCAAACTCAGAACAACAGAGCCACACCAGCCATATGACCCTAAGTCAGTCACTGCTCTGAGCCCAAGTTGCCCTGAAACAGGGACTCCAGCAATTCTCTTAGAGTTGTTCTGATGCTCTTGGGAGAGGATGTCCTTGGGAGGGCATTACTATCACCAAGGCAGGACACCTGTTGTCTCATCCCCAGGACTGCTTTGTATGCTACTCGGCCTGGCCATGGCAGTGGCCCACAAGGTGCAGCCCCAGAGGCTGAAGGCTTTCTTCAACCAGAGTACAGGCGAGGATCCTGCACTGGAGTGGAATCCTGAGGAAGGGGGACTCCTGAGCCCACGATACCGGTCCACAGCTGAGAGTCCTGAGCCCCAGGACATTCCTCTGTCAGAAGCTTACTCGGAGGCATGCTGTAAGGAGGAGCATCACAGAGAGCCTGACTGTGCCCTATAAGGTTCTTCTCCCTGGTGGACACCTGGACTTCCAGTCTGGTTGCAGATATCATTGGAGCCCCATCAACCTACCAGAACGGACTGCAGGATGGGTTATATCCCATCTGTCCCCAGCCCCAATCTGTAGGTGGAGTCAGAAAAAGAGCCTCTTCCTACTGGTGTAAAAACAAAAACAAACAAAAAGCCCTAATATGCTAAACAGACATTGGGGCTGCCTATAAATCCTGTCTCCATGTTAAAAGCAAGCAGGTGCTGTCCATTTCTGCACAGCAACCCTGTCTTCCCTTGATGCCCTGCCTCTTTGAGGGGCCATTTATTGAAACTTTGCTTCATCTACATAGTGTGTGTGTGTGTGTGTGTGTGTGTGTGTGTGGTGGGGGTATTACAATGTGGTTCCCAAGTAGTCCCCCTCATCCCTCTGTACCTCTTATTTTCCTTTTACCTGGGTCCCTTTTGTCCTTCTTTTACTTGTGTGATCTCTTGGTACAATGAAAGCCCTGGGCAGCAGAAGAAACCAAACTTCTTGTCCCAGGTCTAATATTAACCGAATGTGCTACATTATCTTTAAGCTTCACGTCTCAAATTTGCCAAATAAGATTGTAGGTCTCGCCAAAGACCTAAAAAAAAAAAAAAAAAAAAAAAAAAAAAAATCCCAGGATTTACATTTTAATGCCTTGCTGACATCTACCTTGGCCCTTGGACACTACCTCTTAGTGAATAAACTGGTTAGCAAATGACAATGCCATTCCCTCCTAGTCCACTCAGCTGAGCCAGCAGAAGGGGATCAAATGGGAAGGCGACCTGTCTGGTCACTGCTACTTGCCATCTACCTTGGGGCAGCTCAGGAAGACGCTGGCTCAGGCGGGTTCCCCTTTGGGCTCACTAGAGGGCGCCCCTCTCACAGAGCCTTGTGGCAAGGCAGAGAAAATGGAGCGGGCTGTTTCCAACCCAGAGAAATCTGCCGAGGACTTATATCCCCCAAGCCTGGAAAAGCTGTGGAATGTAATAGAAACAACTTTTTTTTTTTAAAAAAAAGGGAAAAATTTATTTACATCTCACCCTGGGAAACCTTTCCCCGGGCGCAGGCATGCGGCACGTCTGAGGCCGCCTGCTTTTCCCGGCGCCTGCGGCGCAGTGACTCTCCGGAGCTCCCCTGGCCGGAGCCCAGCAGGTATTGCTCTCCGGCCTGCAGGGAGCAGAGGCCGGGTAGGAGTCCGAGGTTGAATACCCCTCAAAGGTTAGTGCTGGTCGTTAAGTCCAGGGCTCCGAACTGCTTATGCAGTGGGTTGCTCAGGATGAGAGGCAAGTTCCCTTTCGCCTGGCTACCGTAGTCCTTGACACTTAGGTCCAAGAAGGTGCGAAGAGCGCGGGGTCGAGAGTAGTGGAGACTCACCACCGCCCCTCCGAGGAGGAGGCACAGGATGCCTGCGGCGGCGCGGACAGAAAGAAACAGGGTAGTCAGGGCTCCAGGCCAGAGTCTGGCCTGTCCCCTACAACCCTTGGGGGCTACCCCTTGCATTTCCTCCCCCCACCCACACGGCAGAAAGACCTCTAATATGGATTACGTGATACCTGAGTTCATGCGCTAACTGGGGTAAACCCCCCAACCCTTCAGAGCCCCCTGCCTCATCTGTAAAATGGGCATAATTGCCTGTTTCCAGGAACTATTAAGAGAAGCAAATTAGATAATATATGTGAACTCATTCTGTAAACGGGAGACGAACACATCAGTATAAATCCCGCCCCCACCCCCAGCCTCCCGGAATCGATCCCCTTGGTCCTTACCGGTGGCCAGGGTGACCCAAAAGGCGGCCCCGTAGTGAGTGGTGAGCATGGAGGAGCCCAGGCGGAGCGGGCAGAGAGGCACGCTGGAGATGGAGGCGAAGGCGAAGATGGAGAAGAGCGTGAAGGCGCCGGTGGTCAGGAGAGCGAGGCCGCCGTAAAGCGGGACCGGCATGGAGAGCAGCACGTTGGAGAGGAGCCAGAAGCAGAACGCCGCCCTGCGGAGGGAACCCGCCGCACAGTGAGCTGGCTTCCCCCAGCCCCGCTTGTTCTGTGTCCCTACCACAGTACGAAAGGCGGAGCTGGGATGGCGAAGGCGCAGGGGAACCCTCCCGGGGAGCAACCGACTCCCAGCCTTTGCTGGGTCTCTCTTGGTTTCGACGGTCTGTGCGGACCTCAAGACTTTGCGACCCGAGAGGCGGTAATTCTCACGGCCGGGGCAGAGGGGCTGTAGCTGCTCACATCCTATGCTCACATTGACCTCACAGCCTCTGGCCCCGCCCCGACACTCCCTCCCTCCCACGTGCCTTCCCTCCAGCGCTCACCACAGCGTGGCGGAGCCGTAGTGTCCCGCCAGGCGGTACTGGCGGTAGAGCCCGCAGGGACTGCTTGGCGTGAACTTCTCCGCCAAGTAGAGAACAGGATCGGGCAGCCCCTTCTCCAGGGCCTCCGAGTACTGCTCGGCATAGTTCTCACCCAGACGCCAATTGAAGTGCTCGTTGTAGTCTATGGTCTCATTCAGCTGCTGCACTGGGGTCCCTGCGACGGGAGGCCGAGGGCGACCGGGGTCATGGAGCTGCGCACAACCCGGGACGCCGCAACTAAGCTAGTACTTGTCGGAAAGGGGAGGTGTGAGAGAAATGGGTTTGGCAGCTGTGGCGGGTGGGGGGGGGGGACTCGGATCCACGAGGGCTAAAAACTATTCGAGCCTGTGGGGTCTGAGATTTCCTCCAGCTGCCCCTGCCACACTCCCCCAGCCATGGGGTCTGCCAATCCAGAAGTTCACTTTGACCCAGCCCCCTCACCTGTGAGCGTAATATTAATTCCCTCCAGGCCAACGTGGAGACCAATGTGAGCGCTGACTCGTGCTGCGCTGAAGGCCTTGTAGGATGTGTTGGTGTTCATCCCACCCACTGACCATTGTGCGCTAAAGTGCACAGCTGTGGGGAGAGACACCAGTGTCGGAGGGGAGGGTTAGGGAGAGGACTGGGGAGATGGAATGAGGGGAGTGGTCATGGCAGGTAGGACATTGTGCAGAGAGATGGTATGCATGGTAAGGGTGGAAGAGTGGGCACTAGAATGAGCTGAAGAACGGAAAGAGAGTGCAGCAAACAGACCCCAAATCTCCATTTTCCTGGGTGCCCTCCATCCACCTCCATCCTCACCCCAGGTCCTCTCCCCATCTGTGGCACCACACACTCACCCACAATTTCCGCGCCTATGAACAGACTGAGAAGAACTCTCACCAGCCAGAACCAGCGCTGGAGGAACAGGCACCTAGGTCAGGCCTGGTAACTGCCACCAGAGTCCCCAAGACCTCCCTTGACCCCATGCCACCTAGAGCTTTAGTGACCCTGCAACTGTCCCTTCTTGCCCCATACTCTTTTCCCACTTATATTCCTGATGTTTTAAAGCTAAAGTCAGTCTTGCTTTTTGTCCAAGTCCCTCTGGAACCACTGGCATTTCTGATGTTTTCTAGCCGGGCACTTCTGCCTCCCTAGACCCATTTCCCAGTCCACCCTGCAACCTGGCTCCCTGCCTGGTGTTATCACATCACCTTCACTCCCCCGGCTACCTGGCTCCTGGTCCTGGTCTTGCCGGCTACTGGAGTCACTACTATGATGAGGCTCAGTGAGTCCAGAAGTGCCAGGCAGGCTGGGGTCACCTCCCCCAGGAGAGGGCAGCCCCAGGGTCCTGTTGCCAAGTAGAGGAGGTAGGAATGCAGCCTCTCAGATATTCCTAGGTGCACCAGTTTCCCAAGGAAACTGACACAGATCAAAATTCAGGGAGGCCAGGTACTCCTAGACTGGAAAAACAACTTAGGTTCTGGGAGCGGGGAGAGGTGGGTGGGGGGGATTGCTGAAGGAAAAGTACTCAGTCTGCTACAGCTTTGAATCCTTTGAAGAAGTCCCTCAGTCCTTAGGATGGGAGCACACATACACATGCATGTCAACCCAGCACACCAGTCTCAGCTGCTGGTTTCTGTCCTCTTTGTCGACTGGTAAGCACCTGAAGGCTGAGATCAGAGTGCAGCCCAGTCTGAGGAGAGGAGGGGAACTCCGGCAGCATGTGAAGACTAACATTAGCTCCTGGATTACTGGGCTGGGCACCCACTCTCCGCAGCAGCCTCTTGGATGATCCAGGTAGGGTCAGTCTAGAATGTCTTACACAGGGCCTCCACCTCTCCCAGTCCTTGGGCAGGGAGGGGTCCCTGCTTTACCAGACTTCTGGGTCTGCTCCACCTATGCTCCTCTGGTTCAACATTTCATCTGACTAGTCACGGAGGTCCTTGTTACAGTAGCACCTGTCCCAGGTCTTTCACAGACAAGCTGCCCATGACCCTCATGCCCTAGCATCTAGCACCCGCTTACCTACCGAGTGACCACGAATCCCAGGCAAGATGAGCAGGAAGCTGGCGGCCAAGGCCAAGAACACCAGAATGACGATGAGCAATGGCACGCTGAAGCCGGGGGCATGCCGGGGCTGGGGGTAGAAAGGCAGCTGGCCATTCCACAGAGTCATGCTGCAACTGGGCCAAGCTGGGTCCGCTGGAGAGGGAAAAGTGCAAACCTGGCAACCAAGCCTGGGGTCGCACTTCTCTTTACCTTGTTCCCTGCGTTCTTGGACAGGACTTAAGGGGCTGGTCAAGTCTGAGCTCCTCAACTCTCCCCTAAGGAAGCACAGCGGCTGGCTGGCTGCCTTCAAGTGCTCTGGGTTGGCCCAGGCAGGGTTGGGTAGGCGGGAGAGAGGAATTATTTCTCACTGGCTATAGCCAGTTACTTTCGAGGCTCTGTGTTTGAAAGTGGTACAAGACCTGGAGCCCTTTTATAGCAGCCTGGGCAGCTTGCTGGGCGGATGGCAGGGCTTGGCAGCTGGGTGCAGCTCGGAAGAGATCTTGCAAATAAGAGGCGGAGGCTACTATGCAAATGAGGGAGCCCAGCCTTCACAGTAAGAGGGCGAGCCTCCCGTCCAGATGTGGTCACTTGGCGCTGTTCTGACCTGAGTGGACACCACGGAGGCTGGCCTTAAAGGATCCGGAGAAGAGGGTAAGGGTGTTGCTGGGGTTGGGTGGAAGGATCTTCAGAGCTGGGAGGGGTGGGGGGTAGAGGTATTGCTGTGGTGGGAAGATGGAGCCTGCGAGGAGGGCAGAGAAGCAAAGATTCCAAGAAGAAAGACTTCTGACCTCAGCGGGAAGCTGTAAACCAGAGGTTGGAGGGAGTTTGGGGCCTGATCTTTCCAACCCTCCTATCCATGCCCAGGCATTCTTCGTAGAGTAGGAGGAGCTGCAGGTCCCGGTTCCCAGCTCACTAACCACTTTCCCTTGCCTGCCTCCTCTAGGAGAAGCAGTTACTGAAGGCTTGGGGATGGAGATTGGAGGTTGGGAGTTGGGGGGTAGGGGAAGGCTGCCAGGCTGGATGTAAATTTCTGCTTGGAACTGACAAACCCCAGAGGACTGGTGGCCCTGGGGCAGGGGTGGAGGGCATCCTTTAGCCAGTGTTAGTTCTTCCAGCAGGTGGAAAGCAGGGACCAGTGTCAGTGCCTACCAGGTGTACTGAAAAGAGGGTGATGCTTCTAAAAGCTTTGCTCCAGAAACGAAAACAGCAGGCACCTTCCTATGTGGGCTGTAGGCATGGGGGACACCAGCTCCCTGTCCGTCACTTTTCACCTCCCACCTCCCAGGCGGCAGGGTCAGCATGCTCTGCCCAAGGCCAGAGGCAGTAATGCTCCTGGGAGCTCTGCTGATTGCATCCCTGGATCCAGCGGGTAAGTGTCCGGTGCCCCTAGCTTCGGGATGTCACCCTGCACCTCCTGAGGGTGGGGGGAAGAAACAGATGGAGGCAAGCTACAAGATCGGTCAAATCGCAGCGCCGCTCCGCGGAATGGGAAATTTCCCAGCGCAGCCTCAAGGAGGCTCAGGTGTTGCCTCTTGGGTAGAGTTGGGGGCGCTCCGTGAGCGGGAGCAGTCTTAGGGAGGGAAGCGCTGAGGGGACCGCTCTCTGACCCGCAGGCGGCCAGGACGCATTCCCACTGTCCTGGGAAGTGCAGCGCTATGACGGCTGGTTCAACAACCTGAGGCATCACGAGCGTGGCGCAGCCGGTGCGTCCTGTGGTCTGGGTAGGGGTTAGGGAGATGACTAGTGGAGGGCGGGGCCGCGGGAGACCACGCGCGGAGAAGCAGAGACAGCGCGCCCCCACCCCAATCTCTCCGCCCCCGCGGCTGTCTGCGTAGCGAACTCCTACGCACTCCTGGGGCCAGGAGACTCCCGCGAAGAGGGTCCTGCGGGTGAGGATGGGGATTTGAAGTAGGCGTAGGGAGAAGTCTGTGGGCTTGTAGGGGACAGGGGTGCTCTGACAGCCCAGCTTCCTGCTTCCCACAGGCTCCCGACTGCAGCGCCTTGTGCCAGCCAATTACGCGGACGGCGTTTACCAGGCTCTGGGGGAGCCGCTGCTGCCCAACCCGCGCCGACTCAGCGACGCCGCCATGCGGGGCGCAGCCGGGCAGCCATCCCGCCGCAACCGCACGGTGCTGGGGGTATTCTTTGGTGAGAGCCAAGTGGGAAGACGCCGGGGGTGAGCAGTCACTTAGCTCAGCGCCTGGGGAGAGGGGCCCTGCGGCCCGTCGGCAAAAGCCCGGGAGACGGACCGCAGACTCCCAGGCACCTCCTCCGCCTTAAGCAACTCTTCCAGCCCTTCTTTATCTCGAGGGATTTGGAAGTGTCGAGTCAGGGATACTTGCTTCTCTAATCTTTCTCTTAACTCCTTACTCCAAACCTAGGAGTGTCATTGGACCTCCATTATAGCTCTAGGACTTGAGTCCCTTGCCACCACTCTCCTACCCGTACGATTATATCCTCTTTCCTCCGAAGTAAAAGGAGGAGGCAAGATCTGTTGGAAGACGGGAATTGATTCGGGGGAGCCCTTATATTAATTATATTATTTTGATTCTTACAACAACGTTATGAGGTGGCTGGAGAGGGTACTATATCCCCCACTTTGAAAATTAGAAAAAAAGACGCGGAGCTGGTGGCCGAGCTTGCACTCCAACATGTCTTTTGAGTCTTGAGAAACCTAGAGAAACTCCGAGCCCATGGTGAGTGGCGATTCTCATCAGTTTGCCGTGGCCGCAGGCTACCACGTGCTCTCGGACCTGGTGAGCGTGGAGACCCCCGGCTGCCCAGCCGAGTTCCTCAACATCCACATCCCGCCCGGCGACCCGGTGTTCGACCCCGACGGGCGCGGGGACGTGGTCCTCCCCTTCCAGAGGAGCCGCTGGGACCCCGAGACCGGGCGGAGTCCCAGTAATCCCCGCGACCTGGTGAGACTAGGCGGCCGGGGTCGCGGGGTCGCGGGGTCGCGGCCCGACAGGGCGGGGCGGGGAGAGGCTCCCACCCCCTCTCCCACCGACACCCGCTTCTGCTCCCCGACCGCCGGCTCACCCCGGCGGCTCACCGTTGCGGTGTCCCCGCAGACCAACGACGTGACGGGCTGGCTGGACGGCAGCGCCATCTATGGCTCCTCGCACTCCTGGAGCGACGCGCTGCGGAGCTTCTCTGGGGGGCAGCTGGCGTCGGGGCCCGACCCCGCCTTCCCCCCGGACGCGCAAAGCCCCCTGCTCATGTGGACTGCGCCCGACCCGGCCACCGGACAGCGCGGGCCCCGGGGGGCTGTACGGTGAGGCGGCGGGGCGGGCTGTGGCGGCCGGGGCGCGGGGCGGGCCGGGGCGGGCCGGGGCGGGCTGCGGGCGGCGGGTGGCCACATTGGCGGTCACTCCGCCGCTCACGTCCTCCCCTGCGGCCCCGGCGCCCTGCGGCCCCGCGTCGCGTGCAGCCTTCGGGGCGGAGCGAGGGAACCGCGACCCCTTCCTGCAGGCGCTGGGCCTGCTGTGGTTCCGCTACCACAACCTGTGCGCGCAGCGGCTGGCCCGCGAGCACCCGCAGTGGGGGGACGAGGAGCTGTTCCAGCACGCGCGCAAGAGGGTCATCGCCACCTACCAGGTCAGTCACACGCCCCGTCCCCGCCTCTCCCCGCTCGGTGAACACACACACACACACACACACACACGCACACACACACACACACCCGCTGCAGCGCGGGTGACTCCGCTGCCCCGCAGAGCCCTCCATCTTCACACAAACAGCCCCCAGAACTGGAGCTAACGTCTAGGAATGGACCCCGAAGATGAGGAGCAGGCCAAGGGCCATTATACACGAGACTTGGCTGTGGTTATTAGTTATTAGCCCACTGCCATCCCATGTTCCCAGTGGGGGACAGGCCTCTGCCCCTGTCCTGTTGGAGTTGCCTCCCTCCTGACTGCCCCTGCCTGGCCCTCACCTCCCACCTAAGCCTTCCTTGGGCTCAGATGGCTCTCAGCGTGGCTGCTCCAGCACTTGCCTCCCTTTTGCCCTGTCTTGACCCTCAGAACATAGCTCTGTATGAGTGGCTGCCCAGCTTCCTGCAGAAAACACCCCCAGGATATACAGGTAAAGGAGTTGGGGGGGGGACACCTGGACTGCGGTGGGGGGACAGTGAGGGACAATGGTCAGGATATACAGGGGAAAGAAGACAGGTGGCTGCATGTGATGGCAGGGTGTGATAAGGAGTCTGTTTATCTTCTTACCCCTATTGGGCAGGGTATCGTTCTTTCCTGGATCCCAGCATCTCCCCAGAGTTCCTGGCAGCGTCTGAGCAGTTCTTCTCCACCATGGTGCCTCCTGGCATCTACATGAGGTGAGGGAGAGGCTGGCAGTGGGAGGGCATAGCACACTGGCAGAGGTAAAGGGTCAAGGACCTTAGGTCCTGACCTCCACAGTTTAAAGGGGAAGAGAAGCAGATTTGAAACCCTAAATAAGACCCAGGGGGTAGGAGTTTCAACCTTAACAACCCCTCCTAATGGCTGAGCTTTAGTTGCTGACAACAGGATTTGTCCAGCAGCTTATTACTCTGGTCCCTCCTTCCCTTCCCACTCTAGGTGGACAAAGAGCAACCCATACCTTCAATCCACACATATTGCCACATCCCTGCTGTGTTCAAAGAAGTTCCGCCTCAGTCTTGGCCAAACCCCTCGGAGTCCCTCACCCCATTCAACCTCATCTCAGGTTTCCCTCTGAGTTCTCATCCCATCTTTGATTCCCCATTTCAGAAATGCCAGCTGTCATTTCCAGATGGTCCTGAATGAGGGTTTTGGCCGCTCCCCAGCTCTCAGGGTCTGCAACAACTACTGGCGTCGGGAGGTCAGCCTGGGGTCTGGGTCAGGGGACGGTGGGTCAATGTCGGTCTTGGCACACAGTCTGGGAAAAGCAACCATTCCAGATCTTGGGTGTTGCCACTCCAGATAGTAGGAGATGAAGGGGGGAATGATCAGAAAATTATCTGGAGATAGCAGCTCAAGAGTGAGAACGGGCCAAGAGCTCTCAGTCCTGAGGTACTGCATGGTTTAGGGTGACAGGGACCAGGCTTCGGGAAGAGGTCCAAGAGTCTATCCTGAATGTGTTATTATTTTTGTTTTTTCCAGAATGCCAGCCTGAACAGTGCCCAGGCCGTGGATCAGCTGCTACTGGGAATGGCCTCCCAGATTTCAGAGCTGGAGGACAGGATAGTGGTTGAAGATCTGAGGGGTGAGCTTGGGAGCCAGAGGGGATAAGGCCAGAGGCTCGGGAGCCTGGGCACCCTCCTGAGTGAACCAAGAGGCAGACCCTAGGGTACCTACAATGCAGAAGCACAGATATACACGCTGCAAATAGCCATTAGAAGAAAACATTTTTAACTTTTTTTTTTTTTGCTTAATTTGAGTTTAGTGTGGTTTTTCATTCTAAATTAACCTGTGTCTGAATATGTAGGGGAGAGGGGTGACAGCACAATCTTCTTGGTGCTTAGGTCTCTAAAGATTTTCATCCAGTCCCGTCTTCAGGTTGAGGAGGTAAAGAACAGGGAATATACTGCTTGGTGATTAGAACAGTCTTGAGTCCCAGGGGGAAGATTCTTGCCAGAAAAACTGCCCTTGATCACACATGGTAACATTGCTCCCACATAGAGGCAAGGCTGATATGGGCACAGGTCACATGTGGGGAGTGTGCCAGGGACAGGTAGTGCCAACAGCCTAATGTAAGGTTGCTGGGCGAAGAAGGGTCAGGACGATTCAGCCCTATAGCCTGGTGTCTCTCCTTCTCAGACTACTGGCCAGGCCCTGGCAAGTTCTCCCGCACAGACTACGTGGCCAGCAGTATCCAACGTGGCCGAGATATGGGACTGCCCAGCTATACCCAAGCCCTGATGGCTTTGGGGTTGGATACCCCACAGAACTGGAGTCACATCAACCCCAGTGTGGACCCCCAGGTAAGAAATAGTAATGATGGCAATAGGAGCTAAAACTTTCTTGTTTTAAGACCTGTATACATGTAACTCATTTAATCTATATAAAAAATGCTATAGGGTAGAAACTTTCATCATCCTTATCTTACCAATGACATAGCCGCTAAGTCAGTCCTAGAGACAGGATTTAAATTCAGCCAACCAACTCCAGAGTACATTACTCACCACTACACTGTATCACTCCTGCAGGGTGGCCTGGGTTGGGTGCTAGTGTCCTATTTCTGCAGGCTCCCTCCTGCAGGAATGAATTGGGTGACCTTGAAGCTGCTCATCACTGGGACCAGATAGTCTGGGCACTGGTGGTCAGAGGATATGGTCCTCAGGCACTTAATGGTGGTCTTAGCCTGGGCAGGGACACACTGGTCCTTCCATCGGACTTGCCACTCCTGAGGGGGACTGCCTAGGAAGAGGAGACCCCCTCGGGCCTGAGCAGCAAGATAGGCAGCTGACGGAGTCCTTTGTTTGAAGGAGGGAGCAACAGTGAGTGCTCTCCCTAACGCGCACATGGGCATGCACAAACACACACACACTCCTCACCTCCCATGGTGCCCAGGTGCTGGAGGCCACAGCTGCCCTGTACAACCAGGACCTGTCCCGGCTGGAGCTGCTCCCCGGGGGGCTTCTGGAGAGCCATGGGGACCCTGGGACCCTCTTCAGCACCATCGTCCTCGACCAGTTTGTGCGGCTGCGGGATGGCGACCGCTACTGGTTTGAGAACACCGGGAATGGGTAAGGCCTGCCTGGGTCCCTTCCTCAGACTTCACCTTGGCCTGGGCCCCAGGCTGCCTGCGTGTAACATCAGTGGCTGACATGGGCCCTTGATTCCCAGCTGGCCTTCCTCCTCCTCCTCCTCAGCCCTTCTGGGTTTCTTCCCTCATCTGAGGCCCTGGGTCCCAGATTCCTGGAGGCTGGCAGCCTCTTCCCATTCCAGCAATTCCTGACTCTCTCCAACTTAGGCTGTTCTCCCAAGAGGAAATCACAGAAATCAGAAACACCACCCTTTGGGATGTGCTGGTGGCTGTTACCAACGTGGACCCCAGTGCCCTGCAGCCCAACGTCTTTATCTGGCAGGACGGTGGGTGGCCTGGAGAACATAGCGAATGGTAACCAGCGAGAGGACCAAGGAAGGGGGATAGGAGCACTTGGTCCTGTCCAGGGAAGCAGGTGCCAGGCAGCCTGTTTGCTGTGGTGCTGGGAAGCCTGCATTAGGCTGCCTCCCCTAGTAGGACTGGAGTAGTTTGCAGGCTGCACTCTGTGGTCAGGCTGCGGTGGGTGCTGAGAACAGGATATGGAAGGGAACTTTTTGAGGAGAACAAGCCCTAGAGAGGTGGGCCTGGAAGGGGAATTGTACCTAGTTCTTTACAGGAGAAAGAGGAGGAGTCCCTGGCCCTGAGTGAGATGCTGACTTTGAGGTCTTCTGTGTCCTTTCCCTCAGGTGACCCCTGCCCTCAGCCTCGGCAGCTTACAACCCAAGGCCTGCCCCGCTGTGTGCCCCTGACCATACTGGACTACTTCGAGGGCAGTGGTCCTGGGTTTGGCATTACCATTGTGGCTCTCTGCTGTCTTCCGCTAGGTGAGCTTTCCACATGCTCACCCACCTTTTTTCCCCTGGCCACCCCTGCGCCTGCTGACTGTCTCTGCCCCTCATAATCTGCTGGTCTGTGGCATGAGCTCCTTGCTACTGTCGAAGCCCGGCTCAGGGGACTCTTTGAGGGAGGAACAGCAGCAGAACCCTCAGTGAAGCTGCAGGCAGGCTCCCCTCTCCACAGTCCCCTTCTGATCCCTTTTAGTGAGTCTGCTTATCTCTGGTGTGGTGGCCCATTTCCGGAGCCGAGAGCGCAAGAGGCTACAGAAGAAAGGCAAAGAGAGTGTGAAGAAAGAAGCAGCCAAAGATGGTGTGCCAGGTGAGATGGGGCTGAGGGGAGTGAGGGAGCTGGGGGCCAGATAGGGAGCCCTGGGAGAAAAACCAGATTACTGATATGGGGAGAAAGCCAGGCTTTGGCGTGCCTGCTCAGACTGGTAGAGTGGAATTCGCTTGAGGTCGGGGCCTGGGTACCTACCTCTGCTGAACCGCTCTGCCCAACTGTCCTTCCCCAGCAATGGAGTGGCCAGGCCCCAAGGAGAAGAGCTATCCCATCACCATCCAGCTGCTCCCAGACAGGCGCCTGCAGGTCCTGGACAGGCGGCTCTCTGTGCTTCGCACCGTCCAGTTGCGTTCCCCACAGCAGGTCAACCTCATCCTTTCGGGCGACCGCGGATGTCGCGCCCTACTGCTCAAGATCCCCAAGGAGTATGACCTGGTATGGCCATCCTGCCTCCCCTACCTGGAATGCTCACCAGTCTCCCCTCTCAGAGCAAGTCCTGTCAGCTCACCCTCTCCTCAGCTCAGAGCTTCTCTGTGAAGGCAGCGCTGGGGAGAGGCAGACCCGGCACTTCACGTGACGCTCCCTCTGACCCCCTTGGGCCACTCTTCTGGTTCCAGCCTGGATGGAGGGAGGGGGCAGGGGACAACTTTTCTCGTCTTCCCTGAACTCAAGGTCCTTTTGAGGGGAGGCTGAGCCAGAGCTGGATCTCCAAGCACTGCGCGGGCTTCCTCCCACCCAGGTGCTGCTGTTTAACTCTGATGAGGAGCGGAGCATCTTCGTGAAGCACCTGCGGGACTTCTGTGCACAGTGGGCTCTAGGCCTTGACGTGGCTGAGATGAGAGAGAAAGAGCTGTTCAGGAGGGCTGTGACCAAGCAGCAGCGGGGCCGCATCCTGGAGATCTTCTTCAGACACCTGTTTGCCCAGGTGCCATGGCTGTGTCTTTTGGAGATGGGACATGGCTGGACAGGATCCTACCTGGGGTGAACTAAGCTTCTGGTCTGTGGGCTGGAGACAGTTAGCCTTGACTGAATCGTAGCTTTGCCACTCACTCCCTGCCTGACCTGCCAACCCCACCACACCCAGTTAGCACGATTCGTTACTGTATAAGTCTCCTGGATCTTGGGTCCAGGGAGAAAATGGGCTGGCTGCTAGTAATTGGAGTCACCCCCTCAACAGGAGAGCCAAGGCCCAAGTCAGAAGTGTATCTAAGGACTGGGAATAGCCTCAGGGCTCACCCTTTCTGAATTGGACTTTGGGGAGATGGAAAGTGTCACTGAACTGCACCCATCCCAGGCCTCACCTCCTTCTCTCTCCCTTCCTCTGCTGCTGCCCGGGAGCAGGTGCTGGACATTGACCAGGCAGACGCAGGGACCCTGCCCCTAGATTCATCCCAGAAAGTACGGGAGGCCCTGACTTGTGAGCTGAGCAGAGCTGAGTTTGCCGAGTCCCTGGGCCTCAAGCCCCAGGACATGTTTGTGGAGTCCATGTTCTCCCTGGCTGACAAAGATGGCAATGGCTACCTGTCCTTCCGGGAGTTTCTGGACATCCTGGTGGTCTTCATGAAAGGTAGGGGAAGGGTGGTCCATTCCAGGAACCCGCAGTCTTTCAGCGCAGAGGTGACCTGCATCTCTCTTTTTCTTCCCAGGCTCTCCAGAGGACAAGTCCCGCCTGATGTTCACCATGTATGACCTTGACGCAAATGGCTTCCTCTCCAAGGATGAGTTCTTCACCATGATGCGGTATGGTGTGGGCCCTTCCAGTTCTGAGACTCCCTGCTATTTGAGACAGGTCAAATCAGAGGGTGGGTGAGGAGGGTATGTGACCATCTGTACTGAAAGGTGGCTTAGCTGCATCCTCCTAGACTCGAAGAGCATCTAGCTTCATAAGAAGTTTATCTGGTCAGGCCCCTGCCTCTAGTAGGGTCTGTTATCTGCACTGTCTGTACCAGCCAGAAAATTCTCCCTCCCTAGTTAAAAACAGACAGAGAGACAAGCAACAACAGCCAAACCAATATGACCAATAACAAAATTCTATCATCCCCCTTTTGGATGCCTTTGGACCTTTATAAACTCTTGTCCACTGTACATAACACTGTGCTTTGCCCTGTGAAATAATGACCAAGATGAGCTTGGTCATTCTTCCTGTATTAATCACTGTGACATACAGGAGGAGAAATATAGAAAGTTCCTCTATATTCCAACCCTCTTTCTTCCTCTTGCGTAAGCTATTTCTGGTTAGGGTGTGCTGATAAAGACCAGTTTTGAGTGCATGGACTTCTTATTCCAAAAAAAACACTGTTCCGGTTACACAGCCCCCTTCAGCTCCGTAAGGTCAAGGGTCTGATTTCTCTTTTGTTTCCCGCCGAATCCACCTCTTCTGCACTGTGATTGGCACACAGAAGGTACTAAATACAAACTTACCTGGATCACATGGAATAAGTGAACAAATTAATAAATAGAATGCATAAAATGGTGCGGAGTCTTTTACCTTTTCTACCTTTCCATTGCCTTCATCATTTCCCCGAACTGCTGCATCCCTCTTGCACCCCAGATCCCCACAATTGGGCATGGGCGTCTAAAAGGCTGGGGTGAAGCTGCCGGGGTGACTGAATTGGTTAAGTGGTCGTGATCTCAAGGTTGTGGGATCAAGCCCGGCATTGGGTCCATGCTCAGCCTGGAGCCTGCTTGAGATTCTCTCCCTCCCTCTCCCCCTGCCCCCCCCCCCACCTCTGCTCTCCTCTCTCTCTCTCTCTAGTCAATCAATCAATCAATCTTTAAAAGGCAAGAGTGAAGCCGATTGCAGTCCATCCCTCACTGGGGGTGCCATTGCAGGCCCAGGCCCGGGTGAGACTCTAGGGAATCCAGGAGAGAGTCCCTGTCCTCTAGGGCTGAGCAACCACCATCTCCTCCTACCCAGTTATGAATCCTGCTCAGTCTCGCTTGGATGATGCATTTTTAAAATGTGTTTGCTGGGCCATGTGCACAGACGTCTTCTGTGGGACTCACACAAATGTGCACGGTTCGTTGGTTTGTGTCCCAAAGCTCAGCCTATAAAAAGAATGTGGCCACCGCATCTGCCAGTCTGGGTGCTATCAGATGGGGTGTGGAGACACTCCTGCATGGGCCCTGGGGTGTTGGCATAAGGAAGCAGCAACCATTATAGCTACATCTCCTCCCCCACACCTGGGCCATCTGTGCCCTCACTGGACTGTGAAAGGGGGAGGCTAGCGGCAGCATGGGATGCATTAAGGCAAGAGAGTGGGCAGAGAGCCTGTCACGTGAGAAGCCCATGGCCCATCTGGACGTGTCCCTACGCTAAATGGACAATTATCCCAACTCTCAATGCCCCCTCATTTGAGGGCTGCCTTCTGTAATTGGTCAAGGTCGCTTTCAATTTCAAACCCTTGGCCGCCCCACCCAGCTTCACGTCAGCAGCAGGCTAGATGAACACCTTCTCAGTGCCATTTCCCGGGTCATTGGTAACCACATAAGATAATCTGGGGCCCGCCCCACCCAGCTCCTGCCTGAACCTGACCTTGCTGGATGACAGGCTGCTCTGTCTCTCCTCCTCCCCCAAGGTCCTTCATTGAGATCTCCAACAACTGCCTATCCAAGGCCCAGCTGACAGAGGTGGTGGAGTCCATGTTCCGGGAGTCTGGCTTCCAGGATAAGGAGGAGCTGATGTGGGAAGACTTCCATTTCATGCTGCGGGACCATGACAGCGAGCTCCGCCGCACACAGCTCTGCGTCAGAGGTGGAGGTGTGTGTATGTAAGAAGTTGTAGGAGTCAGGGAGGGGTGTTCCTTCAACATGAGAGTGGATAGGACCTGGGTTGTATGTCTCCCCAAGTCTTTTGTGCCTGGTATAGAGCCAAACACTTGTCATCAAGGGTGTCACGTACAGCTGTACCATTTGTGCACTGGACAAAGATGCCCACTGAGAGGTCAGAGGGTGGGCTGAAATCCAGCCTACATGCCACTCACTGAGCTTGTGTGCACTGCCTGGGATCCACCTAGTCAGAGGAAGAGGCATTATTTTCTTTATACAAAGGATGCAGGGTTGCATCTGCCTGCAGTTGTCCCCTTTCCCAAATGTACCAAGTCACTACCTCACCGAGCAGTGACTGCCCTGTGCACAATGGGTGCTCAGTGTGGGCAGTGAGGGGAACAAGGCTGGAACAAGAGATGAGAATGTGACAAAGCCACTGGCAAGTACTGTGGCAGCCTTCCTAGAGAAGTGGGGTGGTGGGGTCGGAGGCAGTCTCCCATGCTTCCGCCCTGGTGGGGAAGCCTGTCCAGACTCTCGTTCTTCACTTCAGGTGTTGGTGACATCTTTAAACCAAATATCAGCTGTCGAGTCTCATTCATCACTCGGACTCCTGGGGAACGGTGAGCAGGAATGGGGTATCAGCAGGTCCCCTGAAGAGAAGTGAAGGAAGGAGGACTGGCTGCATTAGTCCCTGGGACCAGATATTTGCCGTCTGAAAGTAGCTCTTAGTCCATGATCGATCCTGGCCCAAATTCCACTGCTTCCCACATCTCATGTGGCTCAGGAGCCTGGCTCTCTCCTTGCCACTCCAGGACAGAATCTTCTAAAACAGAAGACCAGATCATACTCATTCATTCTGCCCTGCCTCTCCTGCCTGGCTTCTCTCTGACCAGTTTTACGGGCAGGTTCTGTGGGCAGCCCATGGGTCCCAGGATCCATCCCCATCTTCTGAAGTTCTGATCTGGTGGTTCTTCTCCTGGCTGCAAAGACAAGGAGAGAACAAGCCCCATTTTTCCATTTCTCAGCTCCTGCTCCCAGAAACTGGAGCTCCCTCCCTCAGAAGCCTCAGAGCTCGGAGGCCCTGGGCTGAAGAAGAGGTTTGGCAAAAAGTGAGTATTTTCCAGAACATCAGGCCCAAGGAAACATGGGGAGAAGCCTCAGAGACTCTGGGCCCAGCCTAATCCTCCTGGACACACAAGGTCATGTGTCTCGTTCCCTGACCGGTGGGGCACAGAGTCAATGATTCTTTGACATCTTCCAAGCTCTGCAACCTCATCTTCAGGCATAGGGCCTGGCACACAGAGGCAAGACTGAGATGGCAGTAGGGGGTCTTTTGGCTCCTGCCTGCTTTGGGCACAGCTGCATGGCCTGTGCAGGGAATAGCAAGAGGGAAGGATAGTCGGACAGAGGGAGATGAGGTGGAGTAATGGAGAGACAGAAGAGTGGGCGTAGATGGAGCAAATAAAGATGACAGGTACAAGTTGGGGTCTGCTCACCAGGTGCTGTTTCCTTCATCTGTTCCCGGCCCCTCCTAACCCTGCCAGGTCTCCTTCATGGGGCGGCATTCAGGGGATGCTAGGGCCCCTGGGGTCTCATGGCCAGTGCCTCCCACAGCTGCAGGGTGGCAGGGTCCACTCCCCGGCTATACACAGAGGCGCTGAAGGAGAAGATGCAGCGGGGCCTCCTGGCCCAGAAGCTTCGGCAGTACAAGCGCTTCGTGGAGAACTACCGGCGGCACATCGTGTGTGTGGCGGTCTTCTCAGCCATCTGTGCGGGCCTGTTTGCAGAGCGCGCGTACTGTAAGAGCTCTGGGCTGCGGGCAGTGGGAAGGGAGACATGGAGAGCCTTCTGGGGGCTCTTTCCACCAGAGCCCGGGTGTGCCAACTCAGGCCCGGGCCCCCAACCTCTGGGCCGTGCTGATCCACTCCTTGCCCCCTCCCCAGATTACGCCTTTGCCTCGCCGCCCTCGGGCATTGCGGAGACCACCTTTGTGGGCATCATCCTGTCCCGGGGCACGGCCGCCAGCATCTCCTTCATGTTCTCCTACATCCTGCTCACCATGTGCCGCAACCTCATCACCTTCCTGCGAGAGACCTTCCTCCACCGCTATGTGCCCTTTGATGCCGCCGTGGACTTCCACCGCTGGATTGCCATGGCTGCTGTTGTCCTGGCCAGTCCGTGGCTCCTGGGCCCCCTCTCCCACCCCCATTGCTGTAACCTCCTGGGTCTACCTGTGGGGGAAATAGTGAGACTGGAGCTACTCATCCCCCCATCTGTCCCCCTGGGCGTCCTCTATCCCTCAGGGTGGGAGGTAGGGTCGGGCCTGGGTGGCATCTTGAATGGGGTCTCTCTCAGTTTTGCACAGTGCTGGCCACGCGGTCAATGTCTTCATCTTCTCAGTCAGTCCCCTCAGCCTGCTGGCCTGCGTCTTTCCCAACGTATTTGTGAATGATGGGTCAGTTCTGGGGAGGGCTCCCCCTTGGGACATTTGGGCAGGCCAAAGGGCATAATGGAAAAGCAAGAGATGGCCGTGGACACTCTGCTCTGTCTTTGAATGAGGGTGAGAACCCTGCTGGGGAAGCTGAAAGTGACTTGCCTGTCGTGGAAGGAAGCTGGCCTTAATTATCTGGGAAAGGTGTTCAGGAGATGAATCAGAGACCCTTTCCCGCGTGTGCCTGTCATAGAGCGTGGCATCTTAGCCTATCCTCCATTCACTGGGCAAACATCTATAGAGCACATCTTATGGGCCCATCCAGGTGCAGAGAACAGGCAGGCCAAATTCACACACTCATTCAGCAAATACTTACTGAGTCTCTACTACGTGCCTGACATTGTTTTGAGCATAGGAATTAGAGCAAAGAGCAGAGCAGAGCCCCACCCTCGCCCCCACGGTGCTTACAGAATATGAACCAAGCACTCAAGGAAGCAAATGTCAGCTGTGGTAGGAGAGTTCAAGATAACACAGGAGGAAGAATGGCCGAGAGAGCGGAGGGTAGACCTGTGGGAGGCTGGGTGCCATGTTCCTTGGGTGGACCCCTGGCCATCTGAGTGGTGGTGGTCCAGGAAGCTCAGCAGTCAGTGCTGGTGGGAGCAGCATCACATGGTGACAGTTGGTGGGCGGTGGCCATCCTGCCCCAGCCAGAAGCTCCATATGCCTTTGTCCCACAGGTCCCAGCTTCCCCAAAAGTTCTACTGGTGGTTCTTCCAGACGGTCCCAGGTAGGGAGTGGGGCTGTATGTGGGGTCTGGGGGTTCTAGCTGAGGATTTCTGCTTGACTTCCTCTTCCCATGAGTACCTCCTTGTTTGTAGTGGTCATGGTTTCTTTCTCGTCTCCAGGACAGGCCCCAGCTGCAGTTAAGCTGTTCTGACGGTGTGGGAGGTCGGAAAAGGAGGGCAGAATGGGGGCATGCTCTGTTGTATTCTCAGCCCATGCGGAGGTCCTGAGAGCATTCTCTGGCCCTCTTCCCCTGCTCCCAGGTATGACGGGGGTGCTGCTGCTCCTGGTCCTGGCCATCATGTATGTCTTTGCCTCCCACCACTTCCGGCGCCGCAGCTTCCGGGGCTTCTGGCTGACCCACCACCTCTACATCCTGCTCTATGTGCTGGTGAGGGCTTCTTCTGGGCGGAGCCAGGCCACAGGGCAGGGATAAGCACTCATGAGGGGATAGGGAGCTGGCTGAACTGGACCTAAGATCTCAGAGTGAGACCCTGAGGTCAGAGACCCCAGTCTATGAAGTCTATACTGGCTTCATTGACCCAACCCAGGCCGAGGGCCCAGGCAGGAAGTGTCTGGGCAAGGGGAGTGCGGGGGGTGGGGCGCCTGGCTGGGCCTGAGCTGTACTAAATGGACTTTTCTCCAGATTATTATCCATGGCAGCTTTGGCCTGATCCAGCTGCCCCGTTTCCACATCTACTTCCTGGTCCCGGCACTGATCTATGTGGGAGACAAGCTGGTGAGCCTGAGCCGGAAAAAGGTGGAGATCAGCGTGGTGAAGGCTGAGCTGCTGCCTTCAGGTACCAGGCCCAGCCTGACCCCAGGGGGGGAGCAGTAGAAGTGAACTCCAGGGATATGTGGAGACAGCTCCCTAGGCCTCCAGACCACCACTGAGGTTTCTGAGAGCCCCTTGGGGAACCTGTGCCTTTCCTGGTGCAAACGGAGCCCCAGAAAGAGCTATGCTTGC
Source organism: Lontra canadensis (assembly GCF_010015895.1). Lineage (NCBI taxonomy): Eukaryota > Metazoa > Chordata > Mammalia > Carnivora > Mustelidae > Lontra > Lontra canadensis. The sequence goes on from NW_022631006.1 coordinate 16,107,482, forward strand.
CCCCAGGAGGACTTGCAAACAAGGAGAAGTAACCATGAGAAAAGGCAGCTGGGAGTGCATACAGAGAGGTTTAAGGACAACACAGACCCCCCGCCTTGTGTGTGGCCTGAGTGCACCTTAGGGAACCATATATACTTCTCCCTTCTCCACAAATAACCCCCCATTCAGAGATGGGCAACTGGCCCACATTTCAAGAGTCTGTTTTTGAGAGTCTATGTTGACCAAGATGGGGATTCACATCACTGTAGAGGCTGGCAGATGATTGTAGGTATTGTGGGACCATCTAATCTTCAAGACCAAGTAAGAAAATTAACCTAATTTCAACTTTATGTCAATTAAGATTACTCAAGGACAAAAGCTCAGCATGGTGTTAGTATACCCTTTGTACTCTCCAGTACTCGCAAGTCAACTTTTTTTTTTTTTTTAACAACTTTTTTAACAAAGAGAGAACAGGCCTGAAGCTCAGCCACGGTCAGGTACCAAATAGTATCCAGCTAAAATCTGATAAAATGTGCTGCCTTCTATTCAGAACACATGGTACTGGTTTTCCACCCATCTTAGTGAGCTGAAGTTTGTCAAGGTAAATCAAATTGAAAAAGTAAGTCAATTTAAATAAAAGTATTAGGGAAACAATAGTGCAGAGGTGTGCAGAAATGGCCCATCACAAAGGTAATTCTCAAATGGTAGAGGTTTGGTAAACACTGAGATGGCCCGAGGTCCCCTGACCTGTAGGCCGATATTCAGGACAGTGATATAGGGCCTGGGTGTTTCATGGGAATAAGGATTGGAGGGGAGGCAAGAGCTGGAACCAGGAGCAGAGAAACTCAGCTCTTGGGTTACCCAGGAAAGAGAGAAGGGGATCTTCCAACTCCCACCCCCAGGAACTACACTTGCTCAGACCATACATGCCCACTCCCTGTGCCTCAGGCGTGTGGAGAAGACAGGGTATCTACCTGTCCTCAGGTACTAGGAGCAAGCCTTCTGATCCCTGCCCTTGCCTGCCCATGACCCCCAGGAGTGACCCACCTGCAGTTCCAGCGGCCCCAAGGCTTTGAGTACAAGTCAGGACAGTGGGTGCGGATTGCCTGTCTGGCTCTGGGGACCACTGAGTACCACCCCTTCACACTGACTTCTGCGCCCCACGAGGACACGCTCAGCCTGCACATCCGGGCGGTAGGGCCCTGGACCATTCGGCTCAGGGAGATCTACTCACCTCCAACAGGAGATGGCTGTGCCAAATACCCAAAGGTGAGCAGACCCAGGCCAGATGAGCTACCCACCCCACATCCCCTTAGCAGGCCTTGCCTTGCAGCCCCAGGGTCCCCAGCGTCCCTCCCCTCCCCCAATCCAAAGACCGGTCTTTCCAGGTAATGCCATGGTACCCCCTTTCACCTCACTCTATAAACATACCCGCCTTTCCCTGCCTCCCAACTCTTGCTTCAGAACTATTGTGGTGGTGGAGCTTAACTCCAACCCACTCTTCTTGCAGCTGTACCTCGATGGGCCATTTGGAGAGGGCCACCAGGAATGGCATAAGTTTGAGGTGTCAGTGCTGGTGGGAGGGGGCATTGGGGTCACCCCCTTTGCCTCCATTCTCAAAGACTTGGTCTTCAAGTCATCCTTGGGCAGCCAAATGCTCTGTAAAAAGGTGAGTGTCTCTTTCCCAACCTTTGAAGGGGACAGACTGCCTGATTGTGGCCCCACGTCACAGCAGAACAATAAGAGGAAAAGCCCTCAGCTTCTAGACACCGATTCTGCTGGGGTCATTCATATGCTGTTGTCCACATGCTCAACATTTGAGGGAGGGTAGGAGGTATAGACAGAAGGGCCTCTACTGGAGTTTGTTGGTTAAAAGCCTGTGGGGCTGCCAACGTTTGGTGTATGTGGGTGGTCGGAGGCTTTCTGGCCTCTTGGGTGAAGGCATCTGGAGTAGAGGAACCGTAACTGGAACCAGGTCCTGAGCTCCAGCCATGTGTCCCCAGATCTACTTCATCTGGGTGACGCGAACCCAGCGGCAGTTTGAGTGGCTGGCTGACATCATCCGGGAGGTGGAGGAGAATGACTGCCAGGACCTGGTGTCCGTGCACATCTATATCACCCAGCTGGCCGAGAAGTTTGACCTCAGGACCACCATGCTGGTAGGGCAGGGCCGGCAGTCAGGGCAGCTAGGTGGGCCACCATCTAGACTAAGAGTTAACTCTGGCTCCGTTTGGCGGCGCCCTTCCTCCTCTACTCCCTCTCCCAGTACATCTGTGAGCGGCACTTCCAGAAGGTGCTGAACCGGAGTCTGTTCACGGGCCTGCGCTCTATCACCCACTTCGGCCGCCCCCCGTTCGAGCGCTTCTTTAAGTCCCTGCAGGAGGTCCACCCGCAGGTCAGTCCCACCCCACCTGTCCTGGGACCCTGGCCCTCCCCTGCCAGGATATCCTGCCCTCAAGCACCCTATAGATGTAATCTGAGTGGAGGACTACCCCATGTCAGCCCCAGGATAGGATCAAGAGTTGGAGGAAGGCTTGAAGCCCAACCCCCTGCTGCCCCCAGCTCAAGCCTCCTGCTTTGGGCCGGGAGTCAGTTCGCTGGTCATTCCAGCGAACTGGAAGCAGCTTCTTCCCAGGGGGTGAGCATCTTAAGCTTTCAGGCCTCTCCTCTCTGCAACCACTCCCCTCAACACATTTGACAGGTACCAAAGATTGGAGTGTTCAGCTGTGGCCCTCCAGGAATGACCAAGAATGTAGAGAAGGCCTGTCAGCTCATCAACAGGCAGGACCAGGCCCACTTCGTGCACCACTATGAGAACTTCTGAGAACCTCTGAGAAGTTCCTGGTTCCTGTTTCCCCTCTGTGGACCAGCCCTGTCGGCATCTTCTTTGTCAGAATCCACCTCAGGGCTCAGCTAGAAAGCTGGAAGAGCCCCTCCCTCATGGCCGTATCTGAGAAGGTAGAAAAGACCCCTCCAGCTCAAGTCACAGCAGGTTATGGCAAACAAAAGCAGTGTGGAGACAGCCGCTGCCTTGTAACATCTGTAGAGGTGAAGAGATACAATAGGGTTTGCCTCTGATAGGTCCCCATGTCTCTGTTTTCCTTGCACAAAATCAGTGTGTTTCTTTGGTATTTTCCTGACCAAGGCATTTAAGGGACAATGGGGTGGGGATATCTGATGTGAAGAGAGAGCTAAGTGAGACTCCCCTAGAGCCTACCTCAGAAGCCATGATGCTTAGAACCTGGACAGTCAAACTGCCTGTATTCAGTCTCTGAGGCCTTGTCCCTCCAGCTCCACCCCTAACCCCTTCTTGCCCCTAAGGAGAGCTCAAAGAACAAACATGGCTCCCTAGTCCTGATGTTCCCATGATCAACTAGTAATGCCTGCTGCTGTGATCTTTCTGTGGCCCCTCTTTGAGCTTGTGGAATAACCTCTGGGTTCTGAGACCAAGGTAGTCTAGCCTGTCTGCCAGATGCCGAGAATTCCCTTTTAGTTCCCTACTTCCACAGGAGCGGGGTGACCAGCTGTCCTGGTTTGCTCAGGGCTCTCCCTGTACAACCACCGAAGGTCTCCTGTCCTCGGAAACCCCTCAGTCCCAGGCAACTCTGACAAAGTTGGTCACCCCCCACAGGAGGCAGCCTGGGATGTCACTTCTACACTGGGCTCTTTGAGACACTTCCTTTTCCGTCTGTAACTGACCCTTTCCTAAAAAGTTGAGCTTTAGTTTTTTAAATATAAATTGAAGTATAATTTTCATACAGCAAAGGATACAAATCTTAAAGTTACATGAACATGTGGTAACACTACCCAAGTCAAGACATACAACATTTCCATCACCCCAGGAACTTCCTTGTACCCTTTCCAGTCAGTCTTCCCCAACCAGCAGAAGCAATCACTGATGTGATTCTTGTCACTCCAGATTAGTTTTGGTCATACTGAATGTATCCTTTGGAAACTGGCTTCTTACACGAAGCAGAATGTCTTTGTGATTCACCCATATTATGTGTTATCAATAGTATATTCATTTTCATTGCTGAGTTGTATTCCATTATAGAGATGTGCCAAAATGTTTATCCTTCCTTCCACTGATGGACATTTGGGTTGTTTCTAGTTTTTGATAATTCTCAATAAAGCGTCGATGAACATTCTCGTACCTGTCTTTGTTGCACGTACTGCACTCATTCTTCTCGGGTATATATCTAGTAATGGAGTTGCTGGATCATGGAGTCTCCAACCAACATGTGGGAGGGAGAATTTCTGTCCATCTCCACATGCCTTCCCCAGGCTCCTCTCTTCCTTGATCCCACCCACTCTCTTCCTACAAGCCAAATGCCTTTGGCTCCCAACCTTCTATATTGAAGGAATCTCTCTGGCAAAAATGGAAGAATGCTGGATCAGAGACCAGAATTCTGGGGCCAACTTTATCCCTAAGTAGCTACAGAGGAAAAAAACCCTTAACTTCTCTGAGCCAGTTTCCTCATGTATTAAAATGTCTATGTGGGTATTAGGAAGTCAGATACCGATACAGGCACAGAAAATGTTTCAGATGAGAAAATGTATGTGCTGTGTGCCAGTCTCAGCCTAAAATAATTAGTGCTATAGCTGGGCCAGCCCTTGGATTTCTCCTTGTGATTGTAAGATGTCCTTAGCGATAACCATCAGGGGACTTTGAAAGAGATGAGGCTTATTATTTTTAAGAGTTGGAAATTACATGGCACACCTGGGGTCACACAGTGAGGTCATAGCTCAGGCCTGGGGTTCTGCTTCTATTGGGGTAGAGGATGGATGTTTAGGGTTTTGCAAGCTCACTCCTTATTGGTGAATTTAAAACATAAGAGTGGAGGGGTGTCTGGCGAGCTGGGTTGGTAGGTGGGGCACGCAGCTCTTTTGATCTCAGGGGACTCTAACTTGAGTCCCAAGTTAGGTGGAGAGTACTTAAAAATAAAATCTTTTAAAACCCCTAAGAGGGGTGCCTGGGCAGCTCAGTCATTTAAGCATCTGACTCTTGATTTTGGCTCAGGTCATGAATCAAGCCCCAACACGGAGCCTGCTTAAAATTCTCTTTCTGCCCCTCACCATCTCTAAAAAATAAAAATAAAAAACCCCATAAGGGTGGGAATTGAAAGTACAGGAAGAGAAAAAGAAAGAAGCTCAAATAGTTATCAAACAAACTCAACGTAGATTTCTTAAACAATGGAGCTTTGAGTGGTGAGGTGGGAGGGATTGCGGCCTGGCTCTTTATCTAGTCGTGTGGCTGGCAATGTGTTTATTCGAGATAGCAATCTTTTAAATGACTGCCTCTTTTTTTCCCCGTATTTATTGAGAAATAATTAACCTGTATCACTCTATTACTGTATAAGTTTAAGGAGTACAGCATAATGGTTTGATTTACATATATTGTGAAATAATCACCACGATTGCTTCAGCTAACATTCATCATCTCATATAACTACCATAAAAAGAAAAAAAAAATCATTTTTTTTTTCTGCTTGTGATGAGAACTTGTAGGATTCACGCTCTCATTTTTTTTTTTTTTAGATTTAATTTATTTATTTGACAGAAAGAGACCACAAGAGAAGGAACACAAGCAGGGGTAGTGGGAGAGGGAGAAGCAGGCTTGCCACTGAGCAAGGAGATCATGCAGGGCTTGATCCCAGAACCCTGGGATCATGACCTGAGCCGAAGGCAGACATTTAATGACTGAGCCACCCAGGTCCTCCAGGACTTACTCTCATAACATCTTTCCTGTGTATCATACAGCAGTGTTAGCTAATGTAATACTGTGCATTACATCCCTAGAACTTATATATCTTATAACTGTTTGTACCTTTTGATCCCCTTCCTCTACTCCCCCCTCCCCACATCCACCTCTGGTAACCACGAATCTGATCTCTTTTTCTATGAGTTTGGTGGCTTTTTCTGTTATTGTTCCATGCATAGGCGAGATCATACAGGGTTTATCTTTCACGGTGTGACTTATTTCACTTGCCATAAAGCCTTCCAGCTCCATCCATGCTACCTCAAAGGTAGAATTTCCTCTTTTTTTTATGACTGAATAATAGTCCACATATATACTTATATACCACAACTTCTCTAGCCATTTATCCATCGATGGACACTCAAGTTGTTTCTGTGTCTTGGTTAACACAAATGCCTCTATGAATAAGGCAGTACAAATACCTTTTCAAGTTAACATTTTTGTTTCCTTTAGACAAATTCCCAGAGGTGGAATTGCTGGGTCATATGGTAGTTCTGTGTTTTCTTTTTAGAGGATCTTCCATGCTGTTTTTCACAGTGGCTGCACCAAATTACAATCCTCCTAACAGAACAGTGCACAAGGGTTCCCTTTTCTCCACAGCCATTTCAGCATTTGTTGTCTCTTATCTTTTTGATGATGGCTATTCTAATAGGTGTGAGGTTTTAGTTTGCATTTCCCTAATGACTAGCAATATTGAGAATCTTTTAATGTACCTGTTGATCTTTTTTATGTCTTCTTTGGTCATTTGACAATTTTTTTTTTAAGATTTTATTCACTTGTGGAAGAGAGAGAAAGAGAGCAGGGGAAGGAGCTGAGGGAGAGGGACAAGCAGACTCTGCGCTGAGCATGGAGCCCAATACAGGGTTCTATCCCAGGACCCTGAGGTCATGACCTGAGCTGAAACCAAGAGTCAGATGCTCAACTGACTGTGCCAATGCAATCAAAAGTTAAGTTAGTCACTTGCATTTAAAAAGAAATAGAGGGGCACCTGGGTGGCTCAGAGGGTTAAAGCCTCTGCCTTCAGCTCAGGTTGTGATCCTAGGGTCCTGGGATCGAGCCCTGCATCGGGCTCTCTGCTCAGCAGGGAGCCTGCTTCCCCCTCTCTCTCTGCCTGCCTCTCTGCCCACTTGTGATCTCTGTCTGTCAAGTAACTTAATAAAATCTTTTAAAAAATCAAAAATAAATAGAAAAGGAAGATGGAAAGAAGGAAGAAGGAAGGAAAGTGAAAGGAAGAAAGAAAAAAAGAGAAAGGAAAGGGGGAAAGAGGAAAGAAAAAATGACCAGGGCTTGCACTACAGTATAAGAAGGTATTGTACAATTGCAGTATGTGATGATTATTAATCTATCTATTTATTAACAGCATCAAGCCTATAACTTCCAGCCCTCCTGCTCCTCACTGGTGCACAACCAGTGATTAATCCTAAACTCTAGTCCCTTAAATCTTGACCTTAGCTTATTCCTAAATCTGGCCCATCAGTGCCTTCCTTATTCCTTTCTAAAGACTGAATCTTTTTATTTATTTATTTATTTTTAAAAAGATTTTATTTATTTATTTGACAGAGATCACAAGTAGACAGAGAGGCAGGCAGAGAGAGAGGAGGAAGCAGGCTTCCCGCTGAGCGGAGAACCTGATGCGGGGCTAGATCCCAGGACCCTGGGATCACGACCTGAGCCGAAAGCAGAGGCCTCAACCCATTGAGCCACCCAGGTGCCTCTAAAGACTGAATCTTTTAAAAGATAAAGTATTTATCTGCCCCATCTTAACTCACCTCTTCTTGCCAGACTAGAGGATGTTATTGATATGGCTGCCATGATTATCCATAACACTCTACTCAGCCCCACCCTCCCTGCCATGCTAGGGCCCGAGGATCTCCTGAAGACTCCATGATCACGCTTGGCCAGACACCATAAAATGTCAAGTGCATGTCTAGCTGGAAAGCAGGACGTGCCATCATGATCTTGAATAGCCTCAGGTGGCACTCAGCTGGCCTGGCCTCAGTTCTGACTCCCTACTCCAGGCAGGTTCTACATGTCAACCCTAGTCACATATATATTTTTTTAAGATTTTATTTTTATTTATTTATTTGACAGAGAGTGAGAGAGCACAAGCAGGGGGAGTAGAGGGGGAGTGAGAAGCAGACTCCCTACTGAGCAGGGAGCCCGATGTGGGACTCGATCCCAGGATCCTGGGATTATGACCTGAGCCAAAGGCAGAAGCTTAACCATCTGAGCTACCCAGGTGCCCCGCTAGTCATATATTCTTGTGATCTGGCTGCTCAGCCTAACCTTGCCCAGTAAGCCATTTGTTGCTGAGATAAGGTTTCCAGTAAGCCATTTATTGCTGAGATAAGAGTAAGTGTCCCTGGGATAAGTCAGGAAGAGGCAGACATCACACGATGTGCCTTTGGGCTGAGAAAATGAGGTCATCAACTGTGCAAGTGGGTGTAGGGGAGAGGATGGACTCTGGAAAATTATGTACACAAGGGAAGCCACAAAAATTCCTCAGGGAAAGAGGACTGGGGAAGGGTGACTTAGAGGAAATTCATGGAAACGTTCATACTAACAGTGTAAAAGGAACAAAGCTCTACCTCAGGTCACAGATGTTGATCTCAGGACTTGGGTCAAAGTCCAACCCAAATTCTGCCTCAAAGGGTTAGGGATGAGGATGAGAATGGAACAGGGATGGAGAAGGTATCATGTGGGATTGGATGCAATGGGAATGGGGATAGAGGAGATCAGGATGAGGATGAAATTGGATGGAAAAGCTTCAGGGTCAGGCGGGAAGGGGTGGATGAGAATGGGGAAGTGCTGAGGCTAAGCTCTGGAGAAAAGGAATGAAGGCTAGCTCTTTGGCTCTTTTTCCAACTTTCCAGACTGACTTTTTACCCCACTTGAGAGGAGAGAAAGTTGACAAAATGTGGAAACCTTCCCACTCACTTCCTAAGAATTTTTGAGTAAGTGGAGCCAATCTAGCAAAGTAGTTGAGAATAAGGGCTCTTTTTTTTTTCTTTTTTAAAGGTTTATTTATTTATTATTTATTTTAGAGAGAGTGTGTGCATACGAGCACATAAGCATGGGGGTGGTGCAGGGGGAGAGAGAATCTTTTTTTTTTTTAAGATTTTATTTATTTATTTGTCAGAGAGGGAGAGAGAGAGAGAGAGCAAAAGTAGGAGGAGAAGCAGGCAGATGGAGAAGCAGGTCCCGGCTGAGAAAGGAGCCCAATGTGGGTCTCAATCCCAGGACCCTGGGATCATGAACTGAGCTGAAAGCAGATGCTTAAGCTGAGCCCCCTAGGTATCCCTGGAGTGTTTTGCTCTTGAGTGATGTTAATGCCTTGTTTCTAGTCCAGGCCTGTCCTGTGTGACAACTCCCCCACCTTTTCATCTCCCCCCAAAAAGAGAGGAGGAGACTTACGGTACCCTCTAGGGATACCTAACCCCCAAATCATCTGGAAGCCACTCTATCTTTGCCTTGCCTGAAATGGAAGGTGACAAGGTGAGCTAATTGCTTTCCAACCCAGTCTCCAGAACTCTATAAAGGATGTGAGAATCCCTCCAGCCAATTTCACAGGAATTCTCCTCCCTGGAGGGTGACCTCAGATGAACTGTGATGTAAAGCACTTCCTTTTCTGAGAGAGAGAGGCTGGCCATGAGATTCTAGGAAAGACTGCCCAAAATACATTGGATGCTGGAATCAAGACCTGGATTCGATCGCCAGCCACCCTACTAACATCACTGCATGACCTTAGGGAAGTCACCTGAGTTCTTCGGGCCTCAATTTCCTCACCAAGAAAATAAAAGGATTAAGCTAAGATCCCTTCCAGACCTGAAATTTGACTATTTCCTTCTACACTTGTCATCTCAAATGAATGGAAGCCCCCATATTAGGAAAAAAGGCTTCCTAGTGTTCTCATTCAAGGTTCAATTGGCTAGGGGAAGGGAACTGACATTTAAGATTCTATATCATATTTACATAAATTTCCTCATTTAATGTTCATACTAACTTTTTGGGGAGATATTGTTGCCCCAGTTGTACAGAGGAGGCACCTGAAGCTCAGAGAGCAAATTGCCCACAAGTATCCAGCTGGTAACAGGCAAAATCAGGATTTGAACCCAGGTCCCTTGAAATTCCAGAATCTCTGCTCTTTCCAAGGTAATGGAGTTGCCCTCCGAGTCAGGCCCAGAGCAGGGTTCCCTACTATGTTCTCTCATTTAATTTTCTCAGCAGCCCTGTGAGACAGCCCTAACATCTGGACATCTAGCAGTAAAAGAATAGTTAAGTAAACTGCAGAACCAAACAATATTATGTAACCATTTACAATGAAATATTAGATGAGTGGGGCGCCTGGATGTCTCAGTGGGTTAAAGCCTCTGTCTTCAGCTCAGGTCATGATCCCAGGGTCCTGGGATCGAGCTCCATATCAGGCTCTCTGCTCAGCAGGGAGCCTGCTTCCTGCCCCCGCCCCCCACCTGCTTCTCCACCTGATTGTGATCTCTGTCTGTCAAATATGTCTAATATTTGAAATATTAGACGAGTAATCTCATGCTTAGGAAATTTAGGATAGGAAATATCTCCAGAGGCTTAAAATATTTAAGCCCTCTCCCCTCCCCAACCAATTCCTCTTGTAGGAACCTATCCCAAGAAAATGCTAAAAAATCTGGACAAAGATTTACATTTATAGATGCAAATGCACCAAAATTGCAATAGTGATCATTTCTAAGTGACAACGTTATGGTTGATCTTACTTTCCTTTTGTAATTTTCTTCATTGTTCAAAAATACAAGGTATTTCTAATAAGAGGAAAAGAGAAACATTAAAAATGGATTCCAGGGGGCGCCTGGGTGGCTCAGTGGGTTAAAGCCTCTGCCTTTGGCTCAGGTCATGATCCCAGGGTCCTGGGATGGAGCCCCGCATCAGCCTCTCTGCTCAGCAGGGAGCCTGCTTCCTCCTCTCTCTCTGCCTGCCTCTCTGCCTACTTGTGATCTCTGTCTGTCAAATAAATAAATAAAATCTTAAAAAAAAAAAAATGGATTCCAGTCGGCCCCTGGGTGGCTCAGTGGGTTAAGCGTCTGACTTTGGCTCAGGTTATGATCCCGGGGACCTCAAACTGAGTCCCACATCGGGAGTCTGCTTCTCCCTCTGCCCCGCCCCCCATTCATTCTCTCTCTTTCTCTCAAATAAATAAATAAATAAAATCTTTCAAAAAAAATGGGTCCCAGGGTGCCTGGGTGGCTCAGTAAGTTAAAGCCTCTGCCTTAGGCTCAGGTCATGATCCCAGGGTCCTGGGATGGAGCCCTGCATCAGCCTCTCTGCTCAGCAGGGAGCCTGCTTCCTCCTCTCTCTCTCTGCCTACCTCTCTGCCTACTTGTGATCTCTGTCTGTTAAATAAAAATTTAAAAAAAATTTTTTTTAAATGGGTTCCAGTCCAAACAAAAGTATTTTGGCAAAAACTATAATTACAAAGATTTTGTGAACATGTAAAAATGACTAATATTTATTACTGGGTAAAAATAAATCATGTCTATGTATTGATGGTAACTATGAAAACATTTATGAATTGTTACTAGTGCTTATCTTTGGGGGTGGAGTAGAACTGAGAATGACTTTCATTTTTTTTTTAGTAAGAAGTATATTAATTAAGATTTTTTAAATGAGAAGTATATATCACTTTCATAGTCATAAAAAATAGAGAGCAAGGATTGGCAACACAGAAAAAGTCAAAGTTGACGTGTTATAGTAATGGTTGTCAAGTCAAAATTTGTATTACAGCTGTGTCAAAAAAGTTTTTTTTTAAATCAGGGTTTCTGTTTTAACCCATTAGGTGTGTGTTGGTTTTTTTGTGCAGCAATTAAAAACTATAACATCCTCTAATATATCACCCAGTATATTTTACTTCATATAATGTCTCAACCTGCAAGGGTCATGTTTAGCATCTCTTTCTTTTTAAAAAAAAGTTTGTTTTTTTTTAAATCAATGTTCAACCCTCAAAAGGGAAAAGGTGGTTAAGAGGAAACTGAAGAAGGAAGAAACAGTGGGAGAAATGCTGAAGAACTGCAAATATCCAATTGACTAGATAGAATTTATTTTTTTAATCTTTTTTTAAAATAAAATGTTAATTTTTTTATAAACATATAATGTATTATTAGGCCCAGGGGTACAGGCCTGTGAATTGCCAGGTTTACACACTTCACAGCACTCACCATAGGACATACCCTCCCCAATGTCCATAACCCCACCACCATCTCCCCCCCACCACCCCCCGGGCAACCCTCAGTTTGTTTTGTGACATTAAGAGTCTCTTATGGTTTGTCTCCCTCCTGATCCCATCTTGTTTCCTTTATTCTTTTCCTACCCCCCAAGCCCCCCACATTGCATCTCTACTTCCTCATATCAGGGAGATCATAGGATAGTTGTCTTTCTCTGATTGACTTATTTTGCTAAGCATAATACCCTCTAGTTCTACCCACGTTGTCGCAAATGGCAAGATTTCATTTCTTTAGATAGTTGTGCAGTATTCCATTGTATATATATACCACATCTTCTTTATCCATTCTAGATAGCATTTATTCTTAAAGAAAGAAAAGAGGAAAATATTTTTGCTTCCCCAAAGGAGCAGAGATGGGTGATCCTTGAAAATTGCATTAATAGGGGCGCCTAGGTGGCACCGTGGGTTAAGCCTCTGCCTTCAGCTCAGGTCATGATCCCAGGGTCCTAGGATCGAGCCCCACATCCTCTCTCTCTGCCTGCCTCTCTGCCTACTTGTGTCTGTCAAATAAATAAATAAAATCTTTAAAAAATTGCATTAATATCCTTCAGCACAGGGGCACCTGGGTGGCTAAGTCCATTAAGTGGCCAACTTTTGATTTTGGCTCAGGTCGTGATCTCAGAGTCATGCAGTGGAACCCTCCATATTAGACTCTGCGCTCAGCAGGGAGTCTGCTTAAGGATTCTGTCTCTCTTTCCTTGATGCCCCTCCCCTGGCTCATGCTCTCTTTCTCTCTCTCCAAAAAAAAAGGAAAGAAAAGAAAAAATCTTCAGCATAGAAATCCTACTTCTAACAATCCTACAGAAATATTTTATGTATTTACGTGGAAAGATATATGTACAATAAAATTCGTTGTATTTATAACGGCAACATATTGGAAAAGGTATATGATGGTATATGGTATATCCAGTCAATAGAATAATTTTAGCATTAAAAAGAATGAATACGGTCTACATGGACTATTATATAAATATATGTAATGGGGACATGATCCCATTTTTGTAGAATTAAATCTGTATATGTATGACATAGATACATGGACATAGTGTACATATAACATTTGTGGGTATCTGCAAGGACATTCTCCAAATTATTAACTGTAGGGTTCTACAAAAATGGCGATTGAGGTAAGGTAGGGATATTTTATTTCTCAGCTGAGTTGAATCTCCATTTTACAGGAGAGCAAATAATTAGCAATGCCAAGAATACTAGCCTAGAAAGCCTAAATAGAGCCAAATTAAACAACGAGTTGATTATAATGCAAACCACCCTGGCCCCACCACGTACCTAGCAGCTGAACAGAGAGAACACCAAGGTCCAAGGGCCACAATGCAATCAAGAATATCACAAAGAAAATGCAGCATCACTGTGGTTGAGAGAGCCGTCATTTGAGCTCAAACCCCCATGAGCCAGTCATCCCCATTCAAGTTCCATCACAGCACTGACCCTTAATGTGAGGGCAAGATGAGATAATGTTTGTAAAGTGCACAGTGCGACCCAATCCTCCATATTTCCTTGTACAACTATTTGCCAAGTCTGTAAATTCTGAGATGAGATCAAATAGGATCATACAAATGGGGGTACATCACCTGGTGAGTGGTTGGTGGGGCTGCTGGTAAGAGATGTTTTAAGAAAGCTAGAATAAAAAAAAAATTTTTTTTAGAATAAAAATTATTTTGAGCCTCCTGTCTCAAGCGTGGGGAAAGAGAAGAGCTTGAAAGAAAAGACCCACAACACCAAGGATAAGGAACTAGCAATGTAAGATAAGGACCCCAAGGAGACTTTTCTACCCCAGGAGCATATTTCAAGAAATGGAAAACTTGAAAGACTTCACCAACAGAGGTCATGGGCTACAGAAGTCATTCATAGTAATAGCGGGGACATGAACACAGGAGTGATTTGAGAGACTGAGGTCATGTCTAATGGTGTGAGGTCTAATTAAATGGTGTAACAGCTTTGATATCCTGAGAACTACCAGGCAAGTGAACAGTGAGGTTCGCAGGGTTTTCTATACAACTGAATGATATCAAAGGGCTAGTAAGGCTGGGGTGGAAACTTAAACCCATGTTTCTCTAAAGCAAGATTAAAATATGAAATCAGGAGTAGAAAGGATAAAAATACTCTGTTAAAGATTCTTACGGTAAAAAAAAAACAGTTTAAAAAACGAGAAATGTGAGGTAGTGTTCTCATCTGACCTCCCTTTCAAGGATCCAGAAAATACAAAGTCCTCTACAGAAATCACACACAGGGAAAGGAAGCAGAAGGAGAAACCAGGGCAGGTCCAAGGGAAGAGGAAGCCACACACACCATTGTCACGGCTATAGTGACTACCAGCTGAATTCCTCCGACAGTGGAAGGGTCATCAGTGATTAAAAAACAAAACTCAGTGCAATGAAGCCCAATAAACATGGCTAAGAGCAAAAGATGCAGACATCTGGGGACTCACAGGAGACACCAAAGACTGACCTGCTGTTGGAGGTCACTCTGCCAGTCATCAGATACAGAAGATGATTAATTAAAAAGATGAACAGTGCAGTCTCATGGCTGAAGCACGCAGGCAGCTGGCTTCCCAGAACTAGCGGATCTATCCCAAAGTCCTTGAGGTCACATGATTGACCCTTAGGCACATGATGGAACAAATCACCCTGCCCAGACTGCCCAGGGGTCTGCTGGGTCTTGGGGCAGGGTTCTAATTGCTTGAGGGAGGGTAGCTCCCTCTGTCTCACTGATTCTGGGAAATGTCTGCAGCCAAAGGCTTTTTGGGAATGGAGGGTGTCCCCTGCCTTGGGGACCCGTGCTGCTGCTTATACTCTTCTGTGGTTAGGTCTGAAAGCCAGTGAACTGTGATTCCCTTATTCATTTTCTTTCTTTCTTTTTAAAAAGATTTTATTTATTTACTTTAGAGAGAGAAAGAGAGAGAGGGGGTGGGGGGGAGCAAAGGGAGAGGGAGAAAGAATCTCAAGCAGACTCCCCACTGAGCAAGGAGCCCAACTTGGGGCTAAACCCCAAGATCATGATCTGAGCTGAAATCAAGAGTCAGATACTTAACCCACTGAGTCACCTAGGCACCCCTCCTTGTTCATTTTCTTAAATTCCAAAAGTGAAACATGATACTGGTTAAAAAAATTTTTTTTTCAATCAATAAAGAAATGTATATGATTTTTAAAAAGAAATTCCTTCTGTTCCCCTCCCTTCAAACAATACTAAACTTCAAAATCTTTTCTTCCAGAGTTAACTGTCATTAACAGTTTGGTGTCTATTCTCATAGGAATTTTTTCCCCCCTGCACATATTCAAACATTTGCAAATATGTGGGTGGAGTGGGGAGTGGGGCAAATTATTTAACCCCTGTACCTCAGTTTTCTCAGCTTTAAGATAGGAGGAATGATATTAATCCACAGGGTTATCTGAAGGCGATGTGAGTTAAGACATCAAGTATTCTTAGAAGTGTCTGGCCTGTATGCTAGTGAGCACTTGGGCATTTAGATGTTCTGATGACTCCCTCATTCTTTTCACAGCAGCTTAGTATTCTAATGTATAAATGATAATGATACTGAGACAGGTGTTACTGATCCCACTACAGATGCCTGAGAACACACACAAGTTAACTTGCTCTCCTAAAATTAGCTGGGGTTGGGGGGTTCTGTTGGCCCCAGAACCGAGGACTCCTGATACAGTATTGTTCTTACCATACCACAGGGTCCCCCACAATCCCTCTTAAAACCAAAAGGTCTGGAATGGGCAGCTGGTCCCCATCTTATTAGGACTCCAGGCTGTCTCCTGGGTCTCCCAGGGCTGGGGACTTGCAGCTCAAATGAGCCTTCCTCTTGCTGCAGTCTCCCAACATGCCCCTCCTGGGTCCTTGGGGCTTGACTTCCCCTTTTACACAATGAGTCCTGCTGAGGTCTCCTGGCCACTCTGGGGTCAGCTCCAGCTGATGGGCAGGATGGCAATGGCTTGGAACTGAGAGGGAGGTCTGCCTGCTTATGAGGTTACAGATATTTCTAGAGCTCCTTCTGTGTGTTCCAGGCACTGTGCTAACCAGGGGGGATACCTCCATGCCTCCAGGAGTCTCTGTCCCACTGGGGCCAACTGCTCAGGGCTCCTGGGCACAGGGCTTCCTCTGACGGGGGGAGGTCTCAGGGGTAGCATAGGGCAGGCAGGTAAGAGGCAGCTCCCGAGTACAGTTACCTGGCTCCTAATCCTCCTCTCTGTCTGCGCCCCAGGTCTACTTCTTATGTCCTCACCCTGACAGGTCTGTGGAAGGGTTGAGGGTGCTGGGTCGTAATGGGCTGAGGGCTTTCCTGCCACTCTGGGAACTTCTCATATACTTCCAATTGTCTTTCCAGACTCCAGGCACAGAGCTGGAAAAGTCTTGGGGATCAGCTCCCCTGCTCATTTACCAGATGAGGAGATAAGTTTTGGTGAGGGAGAGGTGGGGGCACATGCATTTAGTAAAAACAATCATAGCGCCATTCACCAAGCTGAAGACTTCAAGTCTAAGCTCTGTCTGAGGTTTCAGATATACTTGCATCAGCCCTTACAGTCAGGTGTCAGACCCCAGCCAGCAAAGTGGTGAAACAGATGGAGAGCGAGTATGCTTTTCAGGAAACATAGGAGATAAACCTGTAGTTGTTGACTTCTCGGTCAAGTGGTGTGGGCCTTGCAAAATGAGCAAGCCTTTCATTCCCTCTCAGAGAAGTCTTCCAACGACCTGGTGTTCCTTGAAGTAGACGTGGATGACAGTCGGGTCATTGCTTCACAGTGTGAAGCCAGATACATGCCAACCTTCCAATTTTTTAAAAAGGGACAAAAGGTGAGTGAATTTTCTTTTCTTTTGCTCTCTATCTCTCTCTTTCTTTTCTTTCCTTCTTTTTTACATGTCAGGCCTCATGTCCCGAGCGGATTTTCTTTCTGCAGCCCAGACACCAGAAGGTTTCCTCTCTCCGGGGAGGGCTCGCTAGGTGACGGAGTGACTCCGGTCCCGCAGAGGGCTGGGGCATCCTGAACTTGGACAGGCCCAGGCTGAGGTCTTGGAAGGCGTGCGGGGTGTAGTCATGGTGCTGGAGGTTCCTGTACGTGGTGTTGCCTCACGGCTCGGCGGGGCTGGCGGCTTGAGCGGGCTTTTTTGGTGGACTTTGCCTTTTGGAATTCGATGGCAGCCCCCTTTCGCTCTTCTCTCATTCTGCAGAGAGAGAAACCGTGGAAGCAAGTCCTGGAAACTCTCGGGCTTCCAGGAACATAGGCTTCAGCGCCCCCGGAACCATCCTTGCCGCAGCGGAAGGGAGGCCGCCATGACAGGGGCGGAGGGAGGCGGAAGAGCCGAAGGTCGCACCGGGACTCCTGAGGAGAATTTTCGGAAACCAGTAAGGAAGAACTTGAAGCCACCAAGAACAAACTAATCTAATTATGTTTTCTGAAAACATAACCAGGCTTTGGCTGTTTAAAACTTGTAATTCTTTTTTATATACAGAAAGGAAAGATCGAGTGTGAAGGCTATACACTCAACTGCCTTTTTTTTTTTTTTAAGATTTTATTTATTTATTTTTTATAGAGAGAGAGAGAGAGAGAGAGAGCACAGGCAGGCAGAGGGGCAGGCAGAGGCAGAGGGAGAAGCAGGCTCCCCGTGGAGCAAGGAGCCCGACGTGGGACTCCATCCCAGGACGCTGGGATCATGACCTGAGCAGAAGGCAGACGCTTAACCAACTGAGCCACCCAGGTGTCTTTCAACTGCCATTTGATTATAAGTGACAATAAAATATTGATTCTACCCTTTAAAAAAGAAAAAGACTTCAAAATCACTTCTTTCTGTTTTAATGACAACCCTGAGCTAGGTATTATTTTTCTTACTTAAAGGATGAAGAAGCTTGAGGCTTAAAGAATTGAAGTGATTTGCTCAGTCATAAGGAAATGGGATAGGCTAACATGTACCTACCCCTTTCTTACTGTAGGGAGGTCATGAGATCTAGTCACCCTGCTAGTCTCTTTCTTTACCAACTCTTCCAAATGCATGGGAGCTTTTCCTCCAGGCAGGTCCATGATACTGAGAGAGGTAAAATATGAGACATATTTTGGGTGACAGAAACACCTCCCCAGACAACCACCCCAACAATGTCTGTTTTCCCCTTGGAAGCCTCACTCCCTCTGGAACCCCATTCTAAGAGACAGCAGCATGGTTTTGGGGAACCAGTGAATGGGGCAACGGTGTTCTTCAGGTTCTAGTTTTGTTGGGTGTGCAGCAAGATATGGGACTCTTACATGTGGTACCAGGAGAAGCCAAGCTGGGTTGGCTCAGGGAAGTTCTGGTTGGAGCCTGTCTGCCCCTGTGCTGTACAGACACCCCAGCTGCTCCTCAGAACCAGCAGCCCCAGTCTCCAAAGGCCACAGCTGAGTCACACTCTTCACCCTGCCCTAGATTACTAATTCCTTGGCCTCTCAGCTTTTTCCTCATTCACTCTCTCCCTGGTCATGCGTTGTCCTCTTTCTGCTTATCACAAACAGTTTCTCAGAAGTTCATTAGAATTCAATCCGTGATAATAGCAATGATGGCAATACCATCCCATCCCACCCCACAAAGTGGGGAACAAGGGAGATAATTCACTTTAGTGTTCTTGGAACATGGGATCATGATCTGAGCCAAAGGCAGTTGCTTAACCTACTAGGCCACCCAGGTGCCTCTGGCTGCTTTTCATATTAAAACATAAATTTATTTCTTTACACCAACAAGACAGAAGAAAGAGAAATTAAGGAGTCAGTCCCATTTACAATTGCACCCAAAACCATAACATACCTAGGAATAAACCTAATCAAAGAGGCAAAGAATCTATACTCAGAAACCTATAAAGTACTCATGAAAGAAATTGAGGAAGACACAAAGAAATAGAAAAATGTTCCATGCTCATGGATTGGAAGAACAAATATTGTGAAAATGTCTATGCTACCTAAAGCAATCTACACATTTAATGCAATCCCTATCAAAATCCCATCCATTTTTTCCGAAGAAATGGAACAAATAATCCTAAAATTTATATGGAACCAGAAAAGACCTCGAATAGCCAAAGGATTTATTGAAAAAGAAAGCCAAAGTTGGTGGCATCACAATTCCAGACTTCAAGCTCTATTACAAAGCTGTCATCATCAAGACGGTATGGTACTGGCACAAAAACAGACACATAGATCAATGGAACAGAATAGAGAGGCCAGAAGTAGACCCTCAACTCTATGGTCAACTAATCTTCGACAAAGCAGGAAAGAATGTCCAATGGAAAAAAGACAGCCTCTTCAACAAATGGTGTTGGGAAAATTGGACAGCCACATGCAGAAAAATGAAATTGGACCATTTCCTTACACCACGAAATAGAATGTACACATGAAAATAGACTCAAAATGGATGAAAGACCTCAATGTGAGAAAGGAATCCATCAAAATCCTTGAGGAGAACACAGGCAGCAACCTCTTCGACCTTAGCCGCGGCAACTTCTTCCTAGGAATGTTGCCAAAGGCAAGGGAAGCAAGAACAAAAATGAACTATTGGGACTTCATCAAGATCAAAAGCTTTTGCACAGCAAAGGAAACAGTTAACAAAACCAAAAGACAACCATCAGAATGGGACAAGATATTTACAAACAACATATCCGATAAACGGCTAGTATCCAAAATCTATAAAGAGCTTAGCAAACTCAACACCCAAAGAACAAATAATCCAATCAAGAAATGGGCAGAGGACATGAACAGACATTTCTGCAAAGATGACATCCAGATGGCCAACAGACAAATGAAAAAGTGCTCCATATCACTGGGCATCAGGGAAATACAAATCAAAACCACAATGAGATACCACCTCACACCAGTCAGAATGGCTAAAATTAACAAGTCAGGAAATGACAGATGCTGGCGAGGATGTGGAGAAAGGGGAACCCTCCTACACTGTTGGTGGGAATGCAAGCTGGTGCAACCACTCTGGAAAACAGCATGGAGGTTCCTCAAAAAGTTGAAAATAGAGCTGCCTTACAACCCAGCAATTGCACTACTGGGTATTTACCCTAAAGATACAAACGTAGTGATCTGAAGGGGCACGTGCACCCGAATGTTTATAGCAGCAATGTCCACAATAGCCTAACTATGGAAAGAACCTAGATGTCCATCAACAGATGAATGGATAAAGAAGACGTGGTGTATATACACAATGGAATACTATGCAGCCATCAAAAGAAATGAAATCTTGCCATTTACGACAACGTGGGTAAAACTAGAGGGTATTATGCTTAGCGAAATAAGTCAATCGGAGAAAAACAACTATTATATGATCTCCCTGATATGAGGAAGTGGAGATGCAACGTGGGGGTTTTGGAGGGTAGGAAAAGAATAAGTGAAACAAGATGGACTCGGGAGGGAGACAAACCATAAGAGACTCTTAATGTCACAAAACAAACTGAGGGTTGCCTAGGGGAGGGGGTTCGGGAGAGGGTAGTGGGGTTATGGACATTGGGGAGGGTATGTGCTATGGTGAGTGCTGTGAAGTGTGTAAACCTGGCAATTCACAGACCTGTACCCCTGGGGCTAGTAATACATTATATGTTTATAATAAAATAAATAAAATTTAAAAATTAAAAAACATAACTTTAGAAAGCAAGTACAAAAATATATGTATAAATTAATAATTGCAACCTTATTATAAGCCCCAAACCCTGTAGACTATACAAATATCCCAAATACTGTGATTTGCTTAATGGGTGACAGTACATCCACACAATGGAATATGGTGATTAAAAGTAATGATGTATGTAAATATTGACACAAAAAGGAATATAACAATTTATTAAATGAGAACAAATGGAAAACAGTACATGGAGGACAAATGACCCAGTTTCTTCAACATAATAATGACATTTAAACAAAATGGAGGGAAACTATAATACATTAAAAGAAACTTAAGAGACATATTAACCACTCAGGCAATGTGTTTGGATCCTGATTCAAGAAAGTGCCTTGGAGCAGGGCAACCTCCCAGCTAACCCAGCGTGCCACCTTCGCAAGGAGCAGGAAGCTGAGCCTGGGCGGGGCTCCACTATATTATCAAGTCCTAAATTTTGGAATGATCATCTCCTTGGCTCTAATGATCTGGAATGGGTTAGTGCTCATAACTGGAAGTGAAAGTCCAATTGGAGTAGTGCTTGCGGCAGCACAGAACCTGCATTCATAGAGATCTTTTTTTAACAAATCAAGTTGAAGATACCATTCGATTGGGAGAAAATGGTTGTTTCTAGGATAGAAGGAAGAGAGACTCCTTGGACTCTTGAAGACTCATGAGAAGCAAAATAGGGACAGCCTTGGTGGTTCCCTTGGCTGAACGTCTGCTTTCAGCTCAGGTCATGATCCCAGGGTTCTGGGATAGAGTCCCAAGCCAGGTTCCTTGCTCAGCGGAGAGCCTACTTCTCCCTCTGCCTACCTCTCCCCCTGCTTGTGCACTCTCTCTCTCTGACAAATAAATAAATAAAACCTTTTTTTTTTTAAAGAAGCAAAATAGACATACCAAATTTTGACAAAAGGAGGTAATAATGTGGTTGATGACTGAGGCCTCTATAAACAGGGACAGTACTGGCTACAGAGGAAAGATGTGGGGAAAGCAAAGGGTTTGTTCCTTTTTGTGATGATCCTCATGAATGACTATCCTAAATGTAAGTAGGCAGTACCCTTTCAGCTGGGTGTATTTGTGCTGGTCCATCGTAAGAAGTTTGCCTTCTGCTTCTGGAAGATGTCCTGCTTTTTCTTACTGAATGTTTGGAGTAGTCAGTGGTCTGTGATTGGTGGAGTGGAGAATGCACCTGTCTGCACAGCTTGTTAGCAGTGGTTTGCATTAGTTTCTGTTTCCACGCTGGGGTATGTATTGGGGAGGGGCTGGGCACCACATCGCACACTTGAGGGGAATCTCAATCACAGGATTTCATATGTTGTCATTTTCAGGCTTTCATATTTTGTACACCAGTGAATTTTTTTATATTAAAAGGTTGAGCTGAAAAGGAAAAAAAAAAGAGAAAAAGGAGGGAGGGAGGCAGAGAAAGAAAGAAAAAGAAAAGAAGAAGAAAATGAGGTGGAGAAAGTCACTTTTTTTTTAGGTAATTAGGGAAAGTTGGACTTGGATTGATAGGGTGTTAGATGGCGTGAAGCAGTTATTGTTAAATTTTGTTAATGGGAATTGTGATTGTTAAGTAAACAGCAAAAAAAAGGTCGTTATTTGTTATGAGTGAAAATGGAGGGAAAGAAGGTAAAGTATATTCCCATTCCTGATTATAAATACATGAGTACATGCTTTAGAGATGTATGGAGATACACAGGGAAAAGCTGGAAGGAAGGTCTCCCACTTATTAGCATCCTTAAAGGACAGATTATGGCTGATTTTCTCTTCTTCTTACTTATCTGGCTTTATTTTCTTCACAACGTATGAACACATGTGATAAAGGGAGGCACACACAATGTTATCTCCTGGTGACAAGGGCTCTGCACAGAACTAAATAGCTGAGCCTCTTGCCATTCCTACAGGGAAGAAGAGCTGAGGCAGGTCTGTGGGACAGGCTCCAGGATCAAGGAGCGGGGAGGGGGGGGTGTTCAGCGAACAGAGAGCCTGTGAGAGTAGGCAGGACGCACGGGGCTTCAGCACTACCCTCTGGAAGGCTGGAGCTGGTCCCAATGGAGCTGCACCCCTGCTGTGCCCACAATGGGCCAACTTTTGGCCCAGGCTCACCTTCTTCCCAGAGCTCCCTCCTAATTATGGATGGATTGCTGTGGTCCCCCACCCCTGCTAGGCTGTGCTTCTGCCTCCAGTCCTACAGAGAGTGTAGAAAGGTGAATCAGTAACCCCAGCAGGGATGGGGCCAGATCTCCTAGGGCCCAGCTCTGGGTTGTGCAGACCTCCTCAGGACCATACCTGGGGGCCTAAGGCCAAGCAGCAGAACAAGGTGATGCCCAAGAGGCAGGTGTTTCCATAGGCAGCAACCCCACCGCCGCTTCCTCTCATCTCCCTCCTTCAGGTGACCTCCTCACACACACATATATATATACACACACACAGGACTAGAACTGAAACCCAAGAAGGCCCTCACACCTCCAGCCTAAGGCCTCCCCCTCAACCCTGCCACCGCAAGTGGTCCTCACTTCCCAGGGCTTTAGCATGATGGGAACCCTGTATAATATTGTATCTGAACTCATGTGTGTTCCCTCCTTGGTGAGTGGCAGGTAGAAACAACACCAGATAAGTTGTTGCACAATCTACAGTTTATTTGCAGCAAGTACAATCATGGGAAATAAATTCCAAAGCTGTGACCGCCCCCCACCCTTCCAAGCAAGGGTGGATGAGTTCCTCCTATTTTGGGTTAGGATTACCATTTAAAAAGGGTATTCTTGTCATGGTATGTAGAGGGGGGCATAGGCCGTGCATACATACATTGTATGTTATGTAAAGGAGGCTTGTGCTCCTCCTTGGATGGAGATTTTAGCATTATAATGAGATAAAGGTAATTGCCAGTCATCCTGGCGGCCACTCCATGGCTCATCTGTGTGACTTGGGTTGGGCATTTCTGGCTAAGTGGCCTGGGTCATCTGGATCTTATCAGGGCAGACGTTATTGCTTGAATTTTGGTTTCCATCATGGGATGTTATGCTCATTCAGTCTTTTGCCCGAGTTAAGAGAGAAGCTGTAAAGAAGAGCTTCTGGGAAAAGTGGAACAAAGGTCGGTGAGTACAAGCAAATGGGCAGGAGATCAGGTCTTAGTGTCTAGCTGGTGACAAGAACAGTGGTGATAGAGACCTTGAGATCATCTTGCCCTGTCCTGTTAAAAAGGGAGGATACTGAGACTTGGAGTGGGGAAGTGATCTGGCAAATCAGTGAGTCAGTGAGGGGTCTAGGATTCCAAAGAACCTAGTGCACCTGGCTGGCTCAGTCAGTTAAGTGTCTGCCTTACACTCAGGTCATGATCCCGGCGTCCTGGGATTGAGCCCCATGTCAAGCTCCCTGCTCAGCAGGGAGTCTGCTTCTCTCCCTCTCCCTCTGCTGCTCCCCCAGCTTGTGCTCTCTCAAATAAATAAAATCTTAAAAAAAAAAAAAAGAACCTAAATCCTGGCATCAAACCCTTGTCTCTCCTTGCTGTGCTGGGTCATAGAACCTGAGAATAGAGGCTACTTCTCCACCCCACTGATGGTAAGATCTGCCAAGCATTCTCTTGGCAGGAACACCAGCTGTACATCCTGTCCCTCTTCCAGGTACCCAGGGAGGAGCTCAGTATTCGACTCCAGTAGGGTTTTAAGAGGAGGGGGGAATCGGGAGTGGGGGATCCAGTCAGTGGGGGGCACAGACTGCTCTGTGAGGAGCTCCTGGCCACACAACTTCCCTGCTGCCCGCTCCTCACCCTGCTCCTCCCTGAACCTCCTGGGACTTGTGTGTGTGTACGCGTGCATGTGCTGGGGGTGTGCAGAGGTGGCAGAGATCTGCCTCCCGCTCAGGAATGCAGGTCCCATTGTTGACCTTCTGTATTCCAAGCCTAGGCTGAGATGGTGTGCAGAGGACAGTTCAGGAAAAGGCAAATACTCACTAAATCCTATCTCCTGCACTCCTAAATTCTGGCCCAATCGACTTGCCCACAGGCCCCCACTGTTCTCCCAAAGGTAGTAAAAAAAAACCCAGAAGGAAGAGGCCGGACTGAGTACACAGAAGTGAGGCTGACCGGGATGGCCTGAGAGCCAGGGACAGGCAGTCCATTAGTGACTTCACATCCACAGCCACAGGAGCCGAAGGTGGCCGGCAAGCGGGAGCTGCTGAAGATGTGGCCCCTTTTCTCCTTTAGGATCCATGAGCTGGCCTCTCCCTTCTACCACCTAGCCTATCTTCAGGGTCTTTCTTCGAAGCTCTCCACTGGTACACCCCACCCTCATGCCGGGAGTGCCGGCTGGGTGGGGCCCTTGGTGTTGATGGAAAGCCCACAAGGTGCCAGGCACTGGTGACAGCACACACACTGGCCAGCAGGGCCATATTCTGGGTTCCGGGACTGATTCACTGAGTTAATCAGTATTTATTGAGCAGGCAGTGGAGGTGGTGGGAGGAATCAATTCCTGGGCTTCCTGCATGTCCTTCCCAGCAGCAGGGGAAACATCCAACAAGGCTGCAAAGGCCAGGGAGCCAGGCAGAGCTCAGCAACACCAGCTCCAGCCCTCCCACCACCCAGAGGACTCTCTGGGTAGCCAACCCTCCCTCGCTCACCCACAAACCACCCCCCCCGCCCCCACCCCACCTTGGGAGCTGTGATAGTGCAGCTTGGTTTGGGAGTGGTGGAAGGATCTGGAAAGGGGAGGTATTCCCTGATGTTGTTTTCCATCAGGCTATCTGGTCTTCGCGACTGTCCACATGGCAGCAGCACGGGGCCAGGTCAACACACCAGGAAATGGAGACTTTAGGCCACCAACTTGGAAGATCCAGCCCAATACCGATTGTGACATAAATGACACCTGTTTTGCCCTTGGTAGCCTCACCGTTCCAGGGTCCCCCCTCAGGTTCTGTGGACTCCTCCCTCCAACAGATGACAATCAAAGGAAAAGTGCTGCCTGTGAATTTAACAGGGAATCCACTTCCCTTGGGAGGCATTTCTGTTGGAAGCCTTTGTCTAGAAGGGGAAGGCCTTCCCATTCCACATTCAAGGAACTCTGGGGACCATGGAGCTGGAATTGGTTTCAAGAGGAGGCGGCTGGCCAAGTGTGCCCCTAGAGCTGAGGAGGACTCTGAGAAGGAAGTGGGACAGTTCCACAAGCGGGCTGCCTGGCTGCTGAGTGTGCCAAAGTCTCAAGATTCTCCCTGCCCTCCTCCAGAGATAACATGAAAGAGGAAAGGCAGTGGGTGACCTTGAGCAAACTGCTTGGCTTCTCTACTTCCTTAGGCATAAAATAATCCCATGCATTCAGACTTGCTGTGAGGATTAGAGATCATTACCATAAATTTCCAGCAGTCAATGACATTATATTTGATGCAGAAAATGTGTCCCTTTCAGAAATCCTGGATCTTTCCCTTTATGAAATGAGTAACCAGAGCCACCCCATCTCCCATAAAAAGGGACACAAAGGGGCAGCAACGGTGAGGCACCACAACCATAATTTATTACCCAAAGCAGGTTGAGGGATTCCAAGCATTGGTCACGGCCCTCCCCAGTTATAGGAAAGACACAGCCTCTTCAAACTTAGTCTCCACTCCCAGCTGAAGGATTAAAAGGCTGCAGCCCAAGTTATGTCACAGCTACAATATCCTCATTCTTGACTACCTATCTCAAAGTCCCAGATGGGCATCAAGTGATTTGGACCCCAAATCTTACACAGGAAAATCCTACGATTAAAATAAGATGGGAGTGATCATTCCAACAGAAAGATACCAACAGTGTTAACAGTCTATGAGGAGGAGAAGGGATTTCTGTTTATAATCATCAGGATTAAATGGAATTGTCCATCATCATGAGAGTGAAGGGAATGCTGACCCTGTGGGACGGGAAGACAGGTGCACTGGCCAAACCCTCCTGGGCAAGTCTCCCAGGAGGACTCCCCTTGATTGTTGCCCTAAGGAAGGAGCCTCCTGGTTGACTAGTGACAAAGGAGCCCACAGTGACTGCCCCTGAAGGAACGAAGGGTGGGGTGGGAAGTGTGGGGAAGGCTGTTGAAGTTACACAGAATTCTGAGGAGTTGCAGAAGAGGCAATCTTCCAGCAGTATTGAGAGCTTGCCTGACTGTTCCTACTTTTGGAGAATGTAAGCTGGTTGGATCTCACACAGGATTTCAGTTTTGGGTTTTTTTAAATTGATTTAAAAAAATTATCCTAGACCCAGGAAGGTCAGTTCCTTAAAGTCTCCTTTTATCATCCAACCAAAGAGCACTTATGTCTATGAATTGCTGACAACCCTTCAACCCAGACCCTGAACTGAGATTTTTCATGAAAATCAGTTTCTGTGCCAGTCAAGTCTGATCAAGTTGTCTCTCCATAACTTAGCTCCCAACCCCACCTGGCCAGTCACGGTGGAACCAGGAACCCAATGGGCAGATTTCTTTCCTCACTTAACTGAGGCATTCCAGGAAGAAGGGGAGTTCCCAGCACCTGCCTAACAAACTCTGCTCTACTTGAACTTTGCTTTGTATGAACAGGTAGGTCACTCTGCCTGCAAATTCCCCCAAACTGTCCCTACTTGTGTTTTTAAGGTACACCAGTTCCTCTGTTGTTTAAGGCTCTCTGCTTGTAATGAATTATTTTAATTATTTTTGCTACTCAAAAGAAACTTTTGCATCAAGCCCCGCCCTGCCAAGATACTGGCACCAGGCTGGGGGTAGGGGGTTGAGGGCAAAACCCAATTCATTATTAGGGATTCTGGTCCTTGGGGTCACACTTGAGCATGACTTTCAACCCCAGTCCCTTTCTGGCTGTTTCAAAGGCCTCCAGAGCTTTTTCCAGAGGAAACCTATGGGTAACTAAGGGCTTTATGTTCACAGACTTGGAGGCAAGCATCGAAATTGCCATCGGCCACCTGTAAAAGATCACAAATGTCACATGAAACCTACAAGAGGAAAGAACCAGGTCCCCAAAGTCACCAAGCACAAGATCAGCTTGGCTCTATTTATTTATATAGCACTGTGGTTCTACAAGGTCTACTTGACAAACAATGGTAGAAATGATCTTATGATTTACAGTCTGGGAGTACAGTCTATTTATTCCCAACGCCTCCACCCCACTGCAATGTCTGTCACGAAGTCTAGAATTCCTTTGGCATGAAGGCATAAGGCATACAGAGGCCACTGTGAAAAGGCGGAAAATCCTCAGAGAAGCAGCCGATGATAAGCCATCCATATCCCTCTGGCTTGGCAGAGTTTATTGGAAAATGGCACTCTGCTGACAGAATGGTCAGACTATAATGGTGGGAGTAGGGGTACTGCTGGGGAAGGTGGTCCTGGGAAAGTTCCCCTATTGGGGAGAGCCTAGGGCCACAGAGCATGAGGTAGGTGAACTAAAACCCTCTCACTTCTCAGGGTGGGCCCTGGGATCTGGGGTGGAGACCAAGGGACTTGAGTTCTTACTGTTGTTCCCTTTTCTCTCCTTCTTTCAGGGGGAAAATGAAGAGCAGGCCACTTGAGGAAATGAAGAGACATGCTTCCTTCAAGATCCCCCACCTTTCCTTCTTCCCTCTGCCATCTCTGCCCTCCTGTTTTTTACCAGGAGTGATGCTCTCTCTTCGGACTCTGACCATGACATGCGGGTGTCAGTATGGCTCAGGAATGCTCCCCATGAATAAACGGAGGCAACTCTTGGTCCCAGAGGCTGAGCAGGGGTCTTGCCAGCTGATCGTCCCCGCCGCCCCCAGCCTACCCACCACATACTCACGTGTTGCAATATCGAAACACGCCCTTGATGTCCACCTCCCGGATGGCCGCATGCACCAGGGGCACAGTGGTCATCTCAGGGCCCAGCCCTACGAGCACCAAGGTCCCACCAGAACGAGTAGCCTGAAGAGGAGATGAGAACAAGAAAACCCAGAAGATCAGAAAATGCAGTCTTTCCATTCAAAAGGACTTTTGTCACATAAATATCTGTTTGCATCAGGTGAGTATCCAAATACTCCAGAGAATACGATTCTTTCTCTACCATTGAGCTCTTCAATGTCAGCCAAACCTAACAGAGCAGTGGAGTTATCTTCTTGGAGGATCCTGAGATCATACACTTTACCAGTGGAGGACCAGGCCCAGTGGGAGCCCCTTCCACTGTCCACAAGATCCTAGGCAACAGCCCAGGATCTCCAGACCCCAGTGAGAATCTTCCCTACAAACAAGCTTAACCTTCAGCTCCTGAGCATCTCTCAGAGCTTTACTAATTCCATACCAGGTGCTGGCTGAGGTACCTCCTCATCTTAGCACCCACCCCTCCTCCAGAATGTCAATTCCACAAAAGACAGGATCTTTGTCAAACCTCTAAGGAACCACCCTCTTGGTGAGGAAACTACCAAGCACATACAGATGGGGAGAGCCATTAGAATTCTATGGCTTGAACATTGCCTTATTTAAGCACACTGGCTGACATTTGGAAATATTTTTGTTCCAGAGACATTAATCCCAATAGTATCATCAGCCACAATGGATTTTGTCTTCCTTGAACATTTATCTGCCTTATCAGTTCTGACTTGGCGTGGGCCAGACATGGAAATTTCTCCTGATAATCTCTACCTGATTCCACAAGAAGGCTGTGCCTGCTCCAGAGATTTTTGGAGATCACTGTGGCCAGTGCTGTGAGAGACAGAAGAATAGTCCACTTGCCTCAGTTTTCATGACAGTTGCCAGCAGCAAGCACTTACTGGAACCATTCTAAGTTTAACCAGTGGAGCTGCAAAGAGGCCCGCACCACAGCCTCTATCTTTGAGGGGAAGGATACACCATGAAGAGAGGCCTGTAGCATGGGGGTGACTCTGGAATTTACATGTTGGATGGATCTGTGAGACCCTCTCAACCAGCTTCCTTGTGTGTAGGATCAGGATGACGCCTCCCAAACAGAGCGGTTGGCCTAACAATCCTAGTGCTCAGCACTAGGTTGGGCTCACTGTCTGGCATGTTTTTTGTTTTTAACTGAAGCACAGAGTTCCTGACAAACCACTTGTGACTTATGAACACTGTTGGTAACGGGGGAGGCTCTCTCCCCACTGGAAAAGGTGGGGTGGGGTGTAGAGTCAAAGTTGTGACTGAGCCACACAAAACTTGTGAGAAATTTTCTTGGAAACTGTTTCCCTATTCAAATTTCCTTTCCACCTAGTGAGGAGGAGGACGACGACGAATACTGCCAAATGGCCATCCCAAGGTGCCAGGATGCTGACCACAGACAAAGGAACGCTTGGACTAGCTGACCATTGTTTTGTGGGTGTGACCTCTGCACCAAGATGACATGAATTCTACCCTAAGCATTTTCCACGTCTCCTCCCAAAGATTTTCTAGTCACGAATCTGGCAGGAAAGTGACTCTCGGGTATGTCTATATAAGGTGCCTCCACCTAACCTGCCCATTGGCAGGGTGGCCTGCAGCATTCTGTAGTGTCTGTCATGCAGAATGGCTCCATTCCTCACTTGGGAGAAGTACCAGCTTCAGGCGTGGTGAGGCCCTTGGGCATTTACCTCTGCACCCACCTCAGGGAGCCTGGCAATGGGGCCCCCACCATCAACAGCTAGAGAGAGATGCCAAGTGTTCCCAGTGCTTTCCAGGCAGCGGAGAAGAGGAAGAAAGTCTTGCATTGTGAAGCCATGTCTTTTCCTGCCTCTCTGTGGATGGGGGTTACTGACTTGGCCAACAACTTGGCCAAGGTGGCCAACAACTTGAAGATGGCTGGATGCACCTTATGCATCAAAGCCCCCAAGGTCCCCAGCACGAAGCCAGGGCACTGCAGGTGCCCAAGACAGGTCACTTGTTGACTGATCACACAGACCCATCACCCTCTGAGTTTTGGGTTCTCTTTGCCCCTTCCCACAAGGCAACCATTATCTCTGACAGTGGAGCAGAGGGTGAGCTGGCCCCGACTGGAACTTAGGACAGAGCGAAAGTGGCAGCTGTTCCTCTCGCGTCCCACCTCTTCCTCTCACCCCCAATGCCAGGGGCATCCTGGTGGGCAAATGACTAGGCACCTCGGCCAGGGTACCAGGCCGGCATTCCCCAGCAAGTCTTGAGTGGGGCAAAGTGCCCTTTTGGATGACCCAGCTGTGACTCAGAAGGAAGGAGGAAGCCTGTGCTGCTGTGGGACAGCATTGTGGGAGGCAGGGCAGAAGTGCCCGGAGGGTAGAGGGGACAGGCTGCTGCTACTGCTGTCCTCAGCCCTGTCCCTCCCTCCTAGCATGGCTGCCCACCGGCTCCTTGTCCCCTCCTTCCCTTCTCTCCTAAGCAGCAGACAGAGTAAGAAAAGCTCAGGCATTGAGGCAGTGTGCTCAAGTCAAGTCACCAGGCCTCTTGTGGTGAAATGTGGAAAGGGTAACTAGTCTTCATCTGGTGCACACTGACAGCACATTTATAAAGCACCCAGCAGAAGACCCAGCGCATGGTAGGGGTGGAACCTAGAAGGTATTCTTTCTCCCCTCATTTCATCATACTTGGATCCATCAACACCACTTCCCACCCTCGTGTGTCTATGTGCCCCCTGCCACTCCCCTTTCCTGGCAACTTCCCATAAATTATGGGTGGATCCCTGAGGGTCAAATCAGGCATTGGTAGCTTATCCATTCCCAGGTCTGGGAAAGAAGAGTAGCAGCTAACTGTGACTCTAAAAAACCACCCCACCTTTGTGACTACATTAATGGCTGTTGCTTTTTAACAATGACTCAAAGACTGCAGTTTTCCTCAATAAAGGAAGAAAGGGATTTCCCACACACAACTAAGGCATGGCTCTCCCTTCCTCCTGTTTTTTTTTTTTTTGCCAAGAGTCCTTTTATGATCACAGATATGATCACTTAAGGGGTGGGTCTCTTAACATCTTTCAAGGGCCATATACAGCTGTTACCTCATTGAAGCCTCACATTGAAGACTCAATAAGGAAGGATGTGAAGCAAGTGAGATGAAACAAAAACCAGAGATACCGAGATCACCTCATTTTGTCTGGGGGTGGGGGGTGGTCACAGGAGAGGGTAGTGGAGACACTCGGGTGCCAGCACCCCTTACTGCTGCCTGCCATGTGCCAATGCCCCAAAGCTGCCCACCAGCTCTGGCCACCCTCATCCGACTCACATAGATGCCTGCCTGGATGGCAGGCTCCGCCCCTGTGCACTCGATGGTTACTTCCGGCTTGCACCCCAGCAGACCTTCCACTTTACTGGCGATTTCCTTAGGGCTCTCCTTGGAAATCCGAAGGACGTTATCAGCCCCAACCTCCTTGGCTTTAGACAACCGAGAGGCAGACAGATCTAAAGGGGAACAAAAAGCTTCTTTACAACTGAGAACTGGCTGGCGGATTAGGGAGAAAAAGGTAGAGGTGCAGGTTTTAATGGTAGTGAAGCTCAGATGTAGTGGGTGGTGTCCACGAGACCAGCACACATACTCTCTACACCTTCATAGGCTCCCACACACACACCACACAGCTGCACATGTGCAAGCTCTCCTTCCCCCTCCCCCATCTCTCTCTCAGATCACTTCTCAGATACCCACACTGTTCTGCACCCCCACACACCCCTATACACACCACACCACTGCATACACACTCCCTCTCTGACAGGTAACTGCTCCTCACATATAACACTTGTAGATACCTTCTACACACACTCTGATACCTTATTTGCACACAAAACATACTTGCTTATAACCCTACTCCCCTTTACACATACTCTACACAATGCTACATACTTACTCATACCCACATTCTTTCTCACAGATGCCTTCTACACACACACACACACACACACACACACACACACACTCTTCTATACCCTACATGCTTCCATACATACTTCCCTGACCCACACATGCTGTCACAGATAAGCTCTCCTCACACATACACACATTTCCCACCCATACCACACACCTCACACACAAACACCCTCTAATAAACATATACATCCCACTAACTCTACATCACACACACACACAAGCACACCTTCTGTGCCTCCTGGGTTTGGCTAAATGGGCCAAGGGCTAAGCCACTTCTTAGAATCAAGTGAGCAGTAGGGGCATCTGAGGTCCACACATAAAGATCCAGGCCCTCTTCTCCACAGCATCTACCCTCTCCCAGAAGCTTCAAAAGAGCCTCCTCCTGAGCCCTGAGATGGTCATCCCTGGGTGGGATTTTCAGTGCTGGAACCCAAGGGAAGAAAGGAGAAGCCTGTTTAGAAACCCAGGACCCCAGGAAGAGAAGAGTTCTTATGCCCTTGCCCCAAACTATAGGCCAGCTGTTTCCTCTTCAAGGAGATTTAAAAAAATTTACTACTTATTTTGAGAGAGATCGCACAAGCAGGGGGAGCTGCAGAGGGAGAGGGAGGAGCAGATTACCTGCTGAGCAGAGAGCCTGATGCACATCTTGAGTCCAGGACCCTGGCAGGCGCCAAACCGACTGAGCCACCCAGGCACTCCCCCCTTCAAGGAGATTTAAAAAGAAAACCTTCTTACCAGTCACCAACACTTGAGCTGCACCCATCGCCTTGGCCACAATCACAGTGACCAGTCCAATCGGCCCTAAAAAAAGCAGGAAATGGGAGATGTTTGTGAAATGTTAAACATCAGCTCATCAGCTCTCCCCCTTGTCCAGGCCAGGCTAGGAACCCTATCTTTTGTGCACCTCTAGAATCTATCCCAGTGCCTCACACATGCTGAGACCTTAACAACTGTTTGAATGCGTAAGTAAATAAATATATGAAGAATTGTTCTCTACATGAAATTTTGCTCCTAGTGCTGAGTTCTATTTATTTCTCTCAGACCTCAGAGCTAGAAATTTGCCATTTACTCTCGGATACTGCTTGGGGATAATATCAAAGAACCAGAAGGCTCAAGGAAACATATATTTATTAAGAGAATAAGATGTCTTAGAAGGTCTGGATACATTGTCCTGTTCTCTCTTTGACCCCTACCTTCTTACACCCCATCACATCTCCCCAAGGAGAGATACATCCTTTACAGGTCCCCTCTGAGGGCTACCTTGGACAATGTCATTAAGTGAACTGGCCCCCTGGATTGACCCAGCTGCTCAGGAGTCTCTAAGTCGTTCGGGTACCTAAAAATCAGCCCAGAGACCACCTGCTCCCCACAGTATCTGCATGCTAGATGACATAGCTTTAATACAAAAAACCAGACCCACAAAATGAAGCTATGCAGATTATCTTTGAGGATTGGCTTTTTCACAATGCCTTTGAAAATAATTTTGTTGAGTTCCCTCCAAAATCAAAACATTGGAAAATAAATGACCAAAAAAGAGGTGATTAGCTAAACAAACTACAGTGGGATATCATACAGCTCTTAAAAATTGTGTCATAACTTTTTCATCTAGTGTCATGGAAAGATGTTCATCATATACTACTTTTTTTCTTTAAAGAAGGTAAAATAAAGTGTGTTTAGCATGGTCTCATTTTAAACAAAACCTGAAAGATTCTACATGAAAATATTTACTGCGGTTCTCTCCGGCTGATAGGTGACAGGGATACGGGTCAACCTCTCTGTATATATGTACACGTGTGATACGAATGACTCCTTTTTCTATGTCAAAAAGGTATTACTTATGCAGGTTTAAAACAGAGATGTCACCAGAATACTACACTCTGTGAGCTCACTGAGGCAAGTCTGTTTTACACCCATCATCTCTCTTAGTCCTACAGTCACTTAGCCCTGTCAAAATCAGTCCTGAAAATGTATGAGGACTAACTCAAAATGGATTAGACTTGAACATCAAGACTTAAAACCATTAAAACTCCTAAAAGAAAACACAGGCCGTAAGCTCCTTGACATCAGCCTCGACATGATTTTTTTAATTTGACACAATTGAATGAAAGCAGAAGTAAACATGGGGAGCCACATCAAACTAAAAGGCTTCTGCACAGCCAAGAAAACCATCAACAAAATGAAGAAGGCAATCTGCCAAAGGAGAAAAAATATTTGCGAATCATATCCGGTAAGAGGTTAATACCCAGAAACTATAGACAGAACTCATACAACTCAATAGCAAAAAACCAAGCAATCTAATTTTAAAAAGGGCCAAGGATCTATAGACATTTTCCTTTTTCTTTTTTTTCTTTTTTTAAAGTAATCTCCAATGTGCATGCTCTACTGACTGAGTCAGCCAGGCACCCCCAAGCAGACATTTTCCCAAAGAAGACGTACAGATGGTCAACAGGTACTTGGAAAGGTGCTCAACATCATTAATCATCAGGGAAATACAAATCAAAACCACAGTGAGGTATCACCTCACACCTGTTGGAACAGCTACTATTAAAAAGACATGAAATAACAGGTGTTGCTGATGATGTGGAGAAAAGGGAACCCTCAGGCACTGTTGGTGGGAATGTAAGTTTCCAATCCCTGTGGAAAACAATATGGAGGTTCCTCACAAAATTAAAACTAGAACTACCATGTAATCCAATAATTCCACTTTTGAGTATTTATTTGAAAAAAATGAAAATCACTACCTCAAAAAGATATATGCACCCCCTTGTTCACTGCCCCATTACTTACAATAGCCAAGATATGGAAACAACCTAAGTGTCCACCCATGGAGATGAAGACACAAAGAAAATGTGGTCTGTATGTACACAGTGAAATATTATTCATAGTCGTAAAAGGAAATCTTGCCATTTGTGACACGGATGGACTCAGGGCATTACGCTAAGAGCAATGAATGAGACAAAGACAAATACTATATGATAACGCTTACATGTGGAATTTAAACAAACAAAGAACAACAAAGCTCACAGATACAGAGTACAGATTGGTTGCTGGGGTGAGGGTGGTGAGAGGTGAGTGAAAGAGGGGGAAGAAGGTCAAAAGATATAATCTTCCAGTTATGAGATAAATACATCACAGGGATATAATGTACAGTGTGGTGATTATAATAAATAATACCATATTGCATATCTGACAGTTGCTATGAGAGTAGATCTTAAAAAGTTCTCATTGTAAGAAAAACTTTGTGACTATGCATAGTGACAGATGTCAATTAGACTCTGGGTGGTGATCATTTTCCAATATATACGAATATCAAATCATTACATCGTACATCTGAAGCTAATGTAATATGTCAATTATACCAAAAAGAAAAAGCTGTATGAGAAACACCGACCAGATCACAACCACAGGGAGCATGAGTGTGCTATCTGTGTCACTAGCATTAGACACCTTGAATGGTTTTGTTTGTTCAGGTTTGTTTGGGTGGCTGGAAGCAGGGGTGGAAAGAAGGCAGCCATCTGTAACCCCAACAAGCAGAGTGCTGGCTCATGGTGGACCAGGCTCCATTCCTTCCACTGGTCATGAAAAGGTCCCACCTCATTCCTGGATGGACCAGGAGACCACTTCTCTGGCATGATGTGAAAGTTCTGGAAGTTGCCTTTCCCTCTACTACCAAAAACATGTCCCTGGTTTCCTGTCAAGTTAAAAAATAATTGCAAATTGCTTTCTTTAAATGACCGAAAGGGTTATATTGCCTAGGAAATGACCGGAGTTACTATTATGCCTGCAGACGGTTTATTTAGCAGAAAGTTCTGGTCATGGAGGGAAGGGGACACCATAATCCTCCCCACCCCCAGAAAGATTTAAGGACCAATTTCAGACATTGCAGTGGGGGTGGTGGGGAGATGAGATAGGCAGAGGGATCTCCACATTCCCCTTAAGGAACTCATAACTAGGGGGTCATCTGTTTCTTACCAGCTCCACACACAAAGACCTTGTTCCCCAGGGTGATTCCAGCTCGCCGGCAGGCATGGATCCCCACAGACAGTGGTTCAATCAGGGCCCCTTCTTCAAAGGTGACATTGTCAGGAAGCCTGGGGTGTCATTCAACACACTCAGTTAGTCCCTTTGGGTTAATAAAAACAAGAGCTAATATTTACTGAGCATTTATTTATGTGCTGAGTAATTTACATATATTCCCTCATGTAAATCCTTGGAGAGTTCTGGGGCAGGTAGTAATACTCCCATTTTACAGACAAGGAAACAAAACCTTGGAGAATTCAATTACTTGCTTCTAAGGTTCAAAACTAGTGACAGGCTCAAAGGGTTTGAAATGGAAACCAGATACGCCTGATTTGAGAGCCCAGGCCACACTGCCCTGCTCTGAAAATTGTTCTTTGGACAAGTCACTTCGGTAAATGAACACATTATGTTTGCTTTAACATGTTATCAGAGACAAGGTATGGTATGGCTGTCACTAATAAATAAATAATTTCAGGGCGCCTGGATGGCTCAGTCGGTTAAGCATCTGCCTTCAGCTCAGCTCATGATCCCAGGGTCCTGGGATAGAGGCCCGCATCGGGTTCCCTGCTTAGTGGGGAGCCTGCTTCTCCCTCTCCAGCTCCCCCTGCTTGTGTTCCCTCTCTTGTTGTATCTCTCTGTCAAATAAATAAATAAAATCTTTTAAAAAAATAAAACCAAAAAAATGAGAAGTTCATCTAACAAGAGGTTAATATAACCACATGTCAGCATCTCATCTGCTTCTCAAACTTATGTACAATAATCCCAACTATGAGCAGCTTTGCAGAACCGTGATTTAGAACCTGGCATCACTCTGTTGTCCCCATATGGTATGTTCCAGAAGAACCACATCTGATGGCAGCAGCTGCCTGGCTGTCCCTGGACATGTCATGATGGGGAAAGGGCCTGTCTTCCGGGCAGCTGATTAAATGCTGTGTCACCTTCTCCACTGGGCTCTTGGTTTTCACTTGAGTCCACCTGACCCTATTACCTACCCCACTGACGATGACAGTAAACATTTGCATAAGGCTTTACAGATTAAGGGCTTTTTCATCCATTTATCTCATTTGATCCTCACCATGACCTTGTCAGGCAGGAAGGACAGGCTTTATTTTTACCTTTATTCTACAGAAGAGGAAACTGAAACACAATGACATTCAGAGACTTGCCCAAGGTTACAAGGCTAATGAGCGGGAAAGCAAGACTTGAAGCCAGGTCTCCCCGCTCCACATCCTGCCTGTCCCATTACTAGCTGCCTCCTGGTACAAGTGGCTCTGTGGATAATATCTCATTTCTGCATGGTCCTCGCTGGCCGGTAGTTTTATTCAGTGCCCCAAACCTCCACATGCTAGAACATAAAATCCCTCAAGTTTGAAAGGAAAGACAGATGGCAGCCAAAGTGCTCATTCCCGTGATGCATCACAGAATAATGAGGCCTGAAGTTTGCCGGCCGGCTGCCCCACCTTAACCCCCCATGCCGTCCCTCTGCTTTTCTCCCATAATCCCCCCCACTTCAATCCTCACCTGCTTAGATTGCCTCCATCACCCCTTGTACCCACACCACCCACCCCACCGATTCTATAAAAGGGACAAAAGTTTGAAATGAAATAATGAAGACTCCCAAACTCTTCCAAGGAACCTTCAAACCACACTCTCTCTGGGACCTCCTTCCCCGACCTTGTTCAGTGGGGATTGAGGGAGAGGGAGGATGAGAGCACCCTAAGTTTCTTCTCAGCTCCAATCAATCATGACTTTATAAATACCAGAGAATAAGACAACTTGGTGGTTTTCACAATAAGGTTGAGGGAATAACCAAAGGGTAGAGGATGATCAAGAAGCCAAGGGGGAAGCAGGAAGATAAAAAGAAAGGAAATAAGGTCGGTAGGAAAATAAAGAGGTTGTGACAGTACAGGAATCCTCATACAGAAACCAGAGAGGAGGACGTGAGCAGAAAGCACGCTGGGAGGAAAGGAGAGATGGGGGGCTGCCTGTCCCCTATTCTGCCCTCCCATTAACATCACCAACACACCCTCCTCCACCACCCC
This sequence comes from Lontra canadensis, assembly GCF_010015895.1. Lineage (NCBI taxonomy): Eukaryota > Metazoa > Chordata > Mammalia > Carnivora > Mustelidae > Lontra > Lontra canadensis. Next base: position 16,145,939 of record NW_022631006.1, read on the forward strand.
TATCCCAAGTACAAGGCTTCCTTTCAGACCTAATCTGTACCTATCCCCCAGACACAAGGCCATGGCTAGGATACATCATGGCCCCACTTACCGAGCACCTACTATGTGCCAGGCCTCATGTTGAATACTTGACATGCTTTTCTCATTGAATTCTGTCAGTAAGTCTATGCATTTCATCATATTGGTGCTATTACCATCTCTATTTTACAGACAAGGACCTTAAGGATGCAAAGTTTAACAGGCTGAAGGTCACACAGTTGGTAAACAGCAGAGACCCATGGTCAGTTTTAAACTTTACCATTTGCTTTTCTGCCTTTCAAGAAAACCTTGTTTGGTACCTCCACTTGGAAAGGGCCCCGACAAAGTGGGCTGGTTCAGGAACCACTTGCTGACAGGTGGACTCTACACCCATAAACTGCTTTCTTCTAGAGCAGTTCGGTGTTGACTTAAACTCATCACGAGGTCTGGCCTGTGACCCCTCTCAAGGCTTGCAGTGGGCACTAGAAAACTCAGATTTGTCCAACTGCCCCTGTGACTGGCAGCTAGCCTCCTTCAGGCAAGCCCCATCCTGGCCAATGAAGTCACAGCTGGGGCCATGTCGGGAGGGAGGAAAACATACCTGCCAGAAGGTCAGAAGGAAAGTGGCGGATCAGCACCCACAGCTTCATGGGCTGGGACCCATGTGGAAGGGGCAATACTTCGCCTCTGCCAGATACAAGTCCTCACCCCAAAACCACTTCAAGAGTTGGGATAGGGTAGTGAGCCCAGGACAGGAACCCAAGCTTGACTCCTGGCTCTTCCGTGTGCCCAATAAGCCTCCTCCCTCTAGCCTCTGCACCCCCTCCACCAAACTGCCCACCTCACCACTGTTCTTATGAAGGTTAATTCAGATAAACGGTGCAAAGCATTGATGACCACAAGGCCAGGCATGGAGTACTAATAACTGTGACTCCATATGCATTGCCTTATTGGGTCTTCAGGTGACTTAAATGAGACCAAAGCAGCGGAAGGTGATGTCATTTCCCCCAAAGTCACTCACTAGGAGGAAGGGGATCCAGGGTCCCAGCTCAGCGCTGGCTCCAGGCCATGCTTCCTCCAGAAACCCCCAGTGGCTGCTGTTACTGGTGTTGTGAGCAGGGTCACTGCTGTGCTAAGTTCTCTTTCCTGGGAGCTGCCTTGGAAACCAGTAATGGAGAACAAACTACAGCAGGTTATCTGCAGGATAGCTGGAAGGGAGTGAGTTCGGCAAAAATCTTCTATTGTTGCCCTAGGTGAGGGGAGCTCAATGCCAAGACTAAACCAAGTGGTGTCAGTCAGTCTCGGCCCTAGGCAAGCTACCTTCCCTCAGTGCCACCAAGAAGGGCCTGTCGAGGGGATGCTTCGTGTCTGGAATTACGAGCTGAAAAGAACAAATCACCACAGGAAACTAGAAGAAAGAACCCCAGCCAAAGGGGGAGAGGTCCCAGGTGGCCAGGCCAGGTCTCAGGCACTAACTTGTAGCAGAAGTCAGCGTTGTGCTTATAAAACCGGCAGAGGTTCCCGTCATCAGGGGGTGTGGCACAGAAGAAGATGGATGGCGACAGATTGTACCGGCCAATCTTGCAGAATTCATCCATTTCTCGCAGAGCACCAGGCTCGATGGCAACACGATCTCCTGGAGAGGAAAATGCGAGGGCAGTGCTTCTGTGAAGGGGGCCATGCTCCTGGGCAGGTGCCAGTGGGGAACTCTGTCCCAGAGAGCCACCCCCTTCCCTGGGACCCAGGGTATACCAGACAAGTCCTATCCTAGAGCTGCCACAGAAAACTTGGGATGCAGGATAGACTCACACTCTGGGAGAGAATGACCAGCCCACTTCTCCACAGACTGGTCTGACCTACCCTTTCACCCACTCATGGAACAAGCCAACCCCCCACCCCCAGCTCCACAATCACTTCCCAGCTTGGGAAACAGAGACCAGCTCCCTCTCTAAGGTAAGCCAGGACCCAGCTCAAGCTGCTGTGTGGAGTTCGCAGGCTTTTCCCCCTTCACATGCTTTGAAAATATGGGACAAGTTCATACCAAACGCAAGAGCCAAAATTACGGCATGTCTTAAGTTCAGTCTGGTTGTATTTAGATATAATTAGGAGTTAACAGAGTCTTGGGTTAGGAGGCTGGCTCAGGAAAATGACCCAGGGAGGTCTGAGACTCTGGTGGAGAATAACACTCAGGCTTGTGAACTAGTGTCCTTCTCCTCTTGTCCACTTGTCTCTGGTTCTTTTTTAAGGTAAAATTTAGGTATTGATAAAATGGGCCAGATTACATGGATCACTACATAAATTCTGATAAATGTACTCACCTGTGTAATATGAACACCCATCATAATACAGAACATTACCACTACCTCGGAAATGCTTTCCTTCGTGTCCCTTCCCAGTCACTCCTCACCCCCTACCCCCAGGGGCTGCACAAGGTGAGCTGGGGCCTCCTTAGCCTGACACGAGTCACCCATGGGAGGTTTGCCCTTTACTAAACAGACACGTTAATTTTATGTCCTTTTGTGTAGGAAGTGCCTATAGAAGAGTGCAGAGTCCTGGTATGTAGCTAGTGTTCATTAACAATAGTGGGGCAGTGATGATACTAGTAGTAGTAGTAGTGGTAGTAATATAAGTAGTATTAACTATTTTTATTGTATTTATCATTATTATAACTATCTGAGCTGGTGTTATTGAACAGGAAATTCACACTCTAAGATAGATAGCCAGATTGTATATAAGTTAGGAGTTCTTCCATGCCTTATTTATTCTTTAAGATTTATGTTAGAATTTTAGAAACAAACGTAAAGAACTACTCAGTGAGTGCTTTTCTTCTTTCTAGACTAGTTGATTAGAACTTTCAGTCCAAATCAGCAAGGGAAACACTTCAATAAAAATTTTTGTGTTTTACAGATGCCTGGGTGGCTCAGTCTGGTTAAGCATCTGCCTTCTGCTGAGGTCAGGATCCCAGGGTCCTGGGATCGAGTCCCACATGAGCCCCACATCAGGCTCCCTGCTCAGCAGGAGGCTGCTTCTTCCTCTGTTGCTCCCCCTGCTTGTGCTTTCTCTCATTCTGACAAATAAATAAATAAAATCTCTAAAAAAGGATCCACAAAAGTCCCTGCAACCACCAAAATGTGCTGTTCCACTTGTAGGCACCCCTCACTGCTTTCTCTGCAGCCTTTGCTCCAAATTATGTTCTAACATTGACAATGAGTTCTTCAAGCTAGGATTCAAGATCCATCATCATCAGGTGGGGTTTTGTATGTCTCAGTTTTGTCTTCTAATGGTTATGTTACAATAACAGAATAATAACTCACAGTTGTATAGTGCTTTTTAAAGAGGGATTTTTATACAGATTATTAATTTTTAACATCCCCACTAACTCCCCAACACAGAACCTCTACTCTGAACAGCACAGAATTATTAGCAACCCAGATATGTTACACTTGCCTCCATAATTTTATTTTTCTGTTCCTCTTAACCAGAATATTCGCTTCTGACCTCTTCACGAACTCAAATACAAAACTGTTCTCAGTTCTCCAGTTGCTGGACAGCCCAGTGGTTCTGAGCACTTGCTTCAGTGTCAGAAAGACCAAGGCTGGGACCCCAGCTTGGGATTCGCTGGTGTGGGACCCCGGGCAATCACCATGGTTCGCTTTCTTCATTTGTTAAGGAAGAAAATAATGCCTACATCAGAGTTGTTTCAACAACGAAATATATAATTATACATGTAAATATTTAACATGGAGGCTAACAAATAGTTAAATCAATGAATATTAGCTGCCCTCTTCTTCCTGTAATTATTATTGTTCAACGTCCAGCTCAAAGACCTATCTCTTCCATGAACCTTCTTTAAACACCTCTGCCTACAACAAATGCCCTTTCCTTGAACTGTGAGAGCCCTATTCTTTTTCACACCTAATAGCACATTATGGTTTTTTGTATTTTTTTTAAAGATTTTATTTATTTATTGGTTAGAGAGAGAAAGAGAGCACAAGCAGGCAGAGTGGCAGGCAGAGGCAGAGAGAGAAGCAGGCTCCCCGCTAAGCAAGGAGCCCGATAAGGGACTCGATCCTAGGACCCTGTGATCATGACCTGAGCTGAAGGTGGTGGCTTAACCGACTGAGCCACCCAGGTGTCCTGCACATTATGGTCTTATTCTCTAATTACTTCTATTTATGTATGCCCTGACGTCTGATCTCCCCAACTAGATCAAAGTATCCAGGGATCGGTTCTTCTCAATTTTCTGTATCCCTCAAAGCACCTGACAGAAAGTGAGACCCATTGTAGATGCTGACCAAGCACTTCTTATAACTTAAATTTAAAGAACCCCACTCTGTTTTGACTGATATTAAGGGATCTTGTCCCACAGGTAAGAATCAATCAGTGGCTGTTGGAAACTATGAATCTTCCTCTTGGGGATAACGCCACAAAACGTCAGGGGCTGCCTCGACTTCTATTCAGGATGAAATGAAACCCAAGTCCAGCTTCTTCAGGGCCTAACAGTTCCTCTCCGCGTAGTTGTGCTGAGGCAGTCTCATAACTGACACAGAATGGCGTCTCCTGCCATCCTTCTCCTTGTCTCGAATCATCTGCTGTCATCACCAGGCTGTACAGTGGCCTCCTCAGCAAAGGAAGGATACAGTCAACAGCTGGCCTTGTCACACAGCTGGGATGTAATTCACTGTGTTGGGGAACATCACAGGCTACCACAGCTGCGAAGTCCTCCCTCCAAGAGAATGAACTAAAATCTAGAAAAATACTCATGGTTTTCCAGTCATCCAAGAAGATCAAAGACTATATCCAAGGTGGACTACATCCACCTGTTTCTCAGCAGGTGGAGGCAGTTTGTAGTTCCTATGGCTGGAATATTTCCCCCACCCCTATACCTAGCTTATCCCTTAGCTGCCTTCAGATGTTGGGTTAATTGTTCCTCCTTCAGAAGAGCCAGATCTGGTTAGAAGGCACTGATCAAACCGCTATTCTTCTCGGGCCCTCAACACAACAGTAACTAAGCAGCTGTATGTGTGTTCCAGACCTGTCTTCCTCTGTGAAAAGTCACATTCCATGCGTGTAGAAATGGAGACTGTCTTATTCACTGCTGTAACTCCCTGGCTTCATAGAGGGCCCGGCCCCAAGAAAGTACACACAAATATTCATTTATGCTGAGGAATAAATAAATCACTTAGTTGAAGGGTTTTGCTGACCTGGTTTTAGGTGCTTGACCAGTGATCCCACTTTTACGACTGTCCCTGAAGCTTCATGACCCAGCACCATAGGCTTTTCCACAATAAAATCACCAATTCGACCATGCTGCCAGTAGTGGACGTCTGAGCCACAGATCCCAACAGAATGCATCTTCAGCAGCACTTCTGAGAAGAGGAAGGAGAAAACAAGTGAGGGAAGGAACGATGACGCCTCTGCCGTCTGAGGCACCAAACATGCTTTCCCTCTGGACTCTACTTATTGGGGTGCCTGGGTGGCTCAGTCAGTTAAGCGTCTGCCTTAGGCTCAGGTCATGATCCCAGCATCCTGGGATGGAGTCCCACATTGCGGTCCCTGCTCCTTCCTCTCCCTCTGCCCCTCCCCCATCCATGCTCTCTCTCATTAGCTCTCTCTCAATAAATAAAAATATTTCAAAAAAACAAAAACAAACAAACAAACAAAAAACCCCAAAGAAAAACAGTAGTTGTGCTGTGAGGGCATTTTCTAGATGTAATTAACATTTAAATAAGTAGACCCTGAGTAAAGCAGAGTACTCTGCCTAATATCGGTGGGCCCCATCCCATCAGTTGAAGGCCCTAGGAGAAAAGACAGGTTTCCTGAAGAAGGAATCCTCCAAGACTGAAGCATCAACTTTTACCTGAATTTCCAGCTTGCTGGTCAGCCCTACAAATTTCAGACTTGCCAGTCCTCACAATCACATGAGCCAATTATTTAAAATAAATCTCTGCCCTCTCCCTAGAGACATATATAATAAACCTATATATAAACACATCTATGTAATAAATCTCTTTCTCCTCTCTTTCTTGGTTCCATCTCTCTAGAGAACTCTAATATACTGTATAAACAAGATATTATTAATGGGGAAAAAATGTATCAACCGTCTAAGGGAAAAACTGTTTTCTAGGAGATAACTGATGCCACACAATTAATATGCTATGCCTGCTTCTTACCGATCTTGACAGAAAGGCTGGCAAAATCTAGGCTTGGCAACACTTTGTGAGCATCTACGTTCTTCATGCCTGTCGTTATGTTTAAGAATGCAGGTTTAATTTAAACCATTCCAAAGGTTTCAAAGGGTATTTCCCCCTCACGGGTTTGAATAAGTGAGATTTGTTGGTATTGTTGTTGTCAGTTTTCCAAGTTAAAAATAACGATGCCACCGAGCCCCTTTGCTGAAGTAAGTGCTGAAGGATTACTGGCCTGGTCTGACTCAGATGACCACATTGCAAGTATCTCCCTGAGAAAAAGCTCTGTCTTAGAAAGACAAAGAGACCTAAAGCTCTGCTGTGCATTCAGGTGTCTCACACCCTGCCCTTGCCACAGATCATCAGCAGTCCACCCCAGGTGTGGCTCCGTAGAACCTTCTCTGTCCTTGGCCTTGGTAACAGAGTAAGAAATGGCAGGGTGCAGATGGAGATCAAGGTAGAAGAAATTATCTGAGTTTCCTCTCTTCAAAGTTACCAACTTGTAATAGGAGGTTAAATCTGACTTGCTAGAATGCTAGCTGAAATTTACCATCGTTTCCCCTTCTAATTCAAGGGCAGCAAGAGACAAGTGAGAGCAGAATGCTAGGTCAGAGAGAGAAACAGCACCAAGGTCCTTTGAGTCCAAGACAGCCCTTGTTTGGCGACTTCTAGAATCCATACCGATTTCTCAGGACACGGTGAGGGGCCTCTTTCACTCCTCTAACAAGGTATCTTGGTGAAAATGCTTCAGCCCTAAATATGTATTACGTGCTGAACACTGATAGAAACAGCTATTGTCTGTATGCTTATCACTATAAATCAATAAGCCAGCTGACCTTTGAATAGCAAAGCTCTGGAGGCTCCAGGAACAATGCCTTCAGTCTGATGTTCACACATCCCCAACTCACCCAGGACACAGAGGACACCCGAGTGGTTGGGTATGGGGTGAGTTATCTATAGACACTTTTCGCCTTACTCTCAGCCTCAGTTCAGAGTCTTGCAGATTCTGAAGTGGGACTCCATGGTTGGGAGGGATTGGAAAACTGTCAGCAGGTTATCTGCCCCAGGGAACAGGGGCCATGACTTCCCCAGGTACACACAGCACTCCAGGAAATGTGCTTGTCATCTGGGCCTTACAGGCTCGCCCAGTGAGAGGCCAGAGGACTGGAACAAAGGTGGCAGGAAGCCTGCCCCAGAGTTGATCAGGACCCTGGGGCAGCACTCCATGCAGCCCCTCCCATCCCCACTGGACTGAAGGTCCTAGTCTTCCTAAAGTGACACTCTCTTTCTAATTAAGAGATTAAGTTCTATAGACTCACTAATTTTCAAAACTTTGGTTAGGGTTAGGACAGGATTTGGCCACTTGAATAGCAGTTTAAAGTACACAGAGTAACCCAACTCTAGGTTAGGTCAAATGAGGAATAACTCTGCCTTTGGTCCAGAGAGATATTTTATGTCAAAAACTCTGGGACAAGTCAGCAATCTGAGACGGTAACTCTTCTGAATCTATCACTGTTTACTTTATGTAGCAGTCAAGTTGAATCTATCTAGTCATGCTGTGGATGACAGACTAGGTTGACAGCCTAACAAAAAGATAGTTGTTGTTTTTTTTAAGATTTTATTTATTTATTTGAGAGAGAGAGAGAATGAGCGGGGGGAGAGGCAGAGGGAGAGGGAGAAGCAGTCTCACTGCTAAGTAGAGAGCCTGTTGAGGGGCTTGATCCCAGGACCCTGAGATTACGACCTGAGCCCAAGGCAGGTGCTTAAATGACTGAGCCATCCAGGAACCCCCAAAAGATAGTTTTTAATTGGAGGCAAAGTCATAAATAATAGGAAAAAAGGGGTAAGGAACAATGCACTGGTGTCTTCAGGTTAATAACAAACAACAAAATGTAAGTCGAGTATCCCAAGGACCTACCATTTGGGCCTGGTTCAGGGATAGGATAGTTCTCCTAAAGGAAATAAAAAGAGAAAAATCATTTAGCATGCATAATAACTTTCCCTTATGAATATTTTCAACTGTTTAGTCAATGTAGAGTTTCATTCAAATATTTTTTCTACGAATGAACACAGGTTCAGACCATAGGGCAGCTGCGTGGATGCCTGAGGGGGCCCCCTAAATCATGCTGTCTCTAATTCCTGACCTCACCCCACCCCATGGTGCAATTTGCCCTAGACTAATAAAAAAGTGTACTAAACGTTCCTCTAGGGAGAAAGGATGTTTGGACTGCCATCCATATCAGATCCTTCCCTTCTCGAAAACCACATTCTTAAGATAGAGATTTGTTTGGTCTGGGACACTCTTATAGGGAGAAGGGTGAAGGCATTTGGTAGTAGCACGTGAAGGCTCTGACCTCTAGACAGGCTGAAAAAAATCCACGCTGCTGCTCTTCCCTTTACATGCGCACACACCGACCAGCGCTCAGCCCTCTCTTCTGAAACCTCCCATGTGGAGTTTTAGAGACCCTTTGGGAACACATAGGACCTGCACCTCGGCCACTCCCCAGGTTCAAAAAGCAATCTGAGCTATTCGGCATTCATAGCTATTATGATTATTCACCAACTCTGCTTCCCACTAAAACGAGCTGGGAAATTCATGGTGACAAGAAGGAAGGACACCGTGTGGCCAAATCCAAGCATTCATTTTATGAATTCCTTGAAGGTGGCCAAGAAGACAAGGAAGCTGAGATGTTCATTGAACCAGCTATGCACCAGGCAATGTTCTGGCTTTACAGAACATTTACATACATCATGGCACAAGGCCCACAGTGTGCAGGAGAGAAACCCAAGGCTTGGAAGTGAAATAACTTGGTCAAAGTCATAGCGCCACAGAGTGGCTAAACCAGGATTAAACCTGACTCCTCAGCATGCCTCACTACATTCCACTGCACACCAAGGTGGAATATGGCTTTTCTCCTTCATTATCTCTGCCTCCAACCAAGCCAACCCTGAATACCCGGAAAAAAAATCAAGCTCAAAGCAACAGCTGGGCACACCAAGTAGGCCCTGGGTCGCTAGTGATTACTACTGTAAACATTTGTTGGAGGGGACGGAGCAGACCAACCTTCGCCCTACCAGCCCCCCAAAGCTGCAGTGACTTCCCTAGACACTAGAGGGTGCTGTGCAGATAGCCTGGCTTTTCCCTAGTGGCTGATTGCGTATTATCTCCTTGCAAACCAGCGTTTCCTTTCCGTTCTTTCTTGCTGACTCGAATCACCCTTACAACTCGGCTGGGCTCCTGACTCCCCTCTCTGCAGGAGACATGCCACGGAAGCACAGGACCGTGTTAAGATCAGCCCTTAAGTTTGTAAATGTTATCCTAAGCAAGGCTGTGGAGATCATGGTTGAGAAAGTTATCACCGCAAAACAAAACAAAACAAAAACAACTTGCTTTTCATTTGTGGTTCCTTGGAATGACGCTCGCCACAGTCCTCTGTTTGCTTAATCTCCTCTTCTGTCTCAGATTTCAGTGATGATATTCTTTCATTCACCCTACTCCTCATCTACCAGTTTCTTAGCTCCCCTGAGATCCCCAGCTTTCACTGTTACCCCCGCAGCCCTTTCATCCCCAAAGTTTTGTTATCAGGCATATTCATGGTTTTCTGAACAGGATTTCTTACCTTTCTTAAATGACAGTTAACAAAGGGATAAAGGGGAGTAGAGGTAACTGTTCTTTCCTGTAGTTATGTCAGTCTTCCAGCCTTTTTCATTTCCAGTCAGAAATACATCACATACATATCCTCCCTTCCAATCCCTCCAGGTCTCCCCCAAGCTCCCCCAATCAGTCATGGAAATACTTCAGGAAGAACTCTCTGTGAGAGCTTAGAATCATTCCAGGTGCCTCTTGCTTCCTGTTATCTTGGATTTCCTAAATATATTTTGTTAAGTTAGCCTGAAAGTTTATTTCCTAAATAGATCTTCATGGGCCCCCATCCTCTACTTCCACCTGCAGGGCTAAGTTCACACCCTCCGTGCCTCTTGCCTGGGTTGTAGTAATGGCCTTGACATGAGGAGAGATCAAGGGAAAATGCCTTTTCCCTCCTGCAGCTGACCCGAGTGGAGCAGGGGGTAAAGAACTCACACTCTGGAACTAAGCGATGTGCAAACCCTGGCTCCCCTCGCCAGTTGCATGACCTCAGGGCACTTACGCAAGCTCTTTGTGCCTTTGATTTCCCTCTCTGCATAAAGAGGATAATCATCAGACACAGTGCCCCACTCACAATAAGTAAGTTAGCTCTTATTACAAAAGAAGTAGAACTGAAGTCCTATTTCCTATCATTAACTCACAGTATGATTGAACCAGCTCTAGGCGGCCTTCCTTGTCCTTTTCCTCTTGCAAAGTGCGCTTTTTCAAAAACTGTTTTGGGGACAAGTTATTTCCCTTGTTGTCACGTCAATATTAAGAAAACTACACTGCTCCTTAAAAGGATGGCATTTGGGAGAAAGGGAAATAGGATTCGGGCAGTGTTTTAGCCTCATTCTACCAGGTGTTTTAAAGTATGTCAAGCCAAGCTCCCTGCCTTAGAGTGAGAACTTGGAGGCCGGCCTCACCTGGGGGCCTCCAAGCTTGCATTCGCCACCTCCTCCCACCTGCTAGACCTCCTGACAACCTGCCCACCAGCTGCCCCCCAGACTTATGAGCAGACCAGGCGACCTTACTTTGCTTAAACCTTCCAACTCAATTTTCCTCCTCCCTTGAGCATGTTTGGAGCATGGGAGGAAAATCCAAAGGTTTCCTAATTGGCCATTTGGTCATAAATGGCTTTGTTCTAGCCGCATTAGCCCTGACAAACTTGGGGTCAAAGTAGAAGGGTCGAACCCTCTCCCAAAGTCCACTGAGCCACACTCCAGCCCATGCTCTCAGGGCTCCAACCAGCCTCCTTCCGCTAACAATATTTCTAAAATACAAATCCCTTTAAAGTGCCCAGTGGCCCTGGTGGACCCCCCAGGCTCTGGAAGCCTCCTGCAATTCCCAGTACACCCTGGGGCTCACTCCCTCACCTCCTGGGACCACTTCCCCACCTTCAAGTTTCCACATGAGGCAGGAAGTGAAAGGAAGGGAGATATCTGGGGTGACTTCCTAATGCTTGTGGGAACTCAGGGAGATGGAGGTTTGGATGGGTTGGAATTGCAGTGCCTGGGGACATCCTGGTGGCGGGGGGGCTGTCCAATAGGTGGCTGTACTCCTGGGACTGGCAATCCATCTGGCATGGGTCAGGGACAGAGACTCAGGACTGTGAGACACAAGGGCAGACTGAAACTGTTACCTCCTGTGAGAAGACATCCCTGTCCTCATGGGGCTGGGAAGGTGGCCCCTTTCTCTCCTTTGAGCTTCCCAAGCACCTAGGACTGGATCCATACAGGATGGTTAAAAGACTATTTCATTCTCAGCTGTGATAAATAAGTCAATTTTTAAAAATTAATTTCCCCCTAATTCAAAATGCACAAACGTAACTGTGTATGATTACACCTGTTGATGGTTCTTTAAGCAAATATATGAAGTCTCTCATCTTTGTTGGATGTTCTAATGTGTTAGTAACATTGATTAAATGCTGCGTTCAGGTCTGGGAAATGGGACATTTACATTAAAAAATTATTTATCTAGCTGACTATCACTTCGTAAAATCTGAATATATATCCTCCTTCGTGTAAATCCGATTTTGAGGGAACTGCCAGTTTAACAGCCACACTAGAAGACTTACCGAGTGGATGCCAATACTGTGGAAAGTACGTATTTCTCCCCCTTCTTAATTTCTCTGTGATACATTTTAAAGATTTTATTTATTTATTTGACAGAGGGAAAGGGGTGGGCACAAGCAGGGGGAGCTGCAGGCAGAGGGAGGGAGAAGCAGACTCCCTACAGAGCAGGCAGCCTAAGTGGGGCTCAATCCCTTGACCCCAGGATCATGACCTGGGCTGAAGGCTGACACTTAACCAACTGAGCCACCCAAGCATCCCTCTGCCATGCAATTTTAAAAGAGAAATTTCCAAAAAATAAAAAATAAAATAAAAGAGAAATTTCCCCCATACCCATAGTCTAGCTTTTCCCTTCAGAATAGGGCTACTTTCACTACACCTCTTAGTAGTACTAGGATTTATTACATAAAATGTTAAGATTCTATTTGTGGTACTGCTGACTGCTGCCGCTACTTTTGGGGGGTGGGGAGTGAGCTTTCTAGGCCTATTGCAGACAAACTGTCCTTCCAGAGCAGTTGGCAGAGATGGCAGGATTTGCAGGATTTAATTTCCTGTTGTTTATCTGGTTTGGGTCTTGTTTTATTACTGAAACATAAGATAAAGGGAAGAGGTATTTCTTCCAGTTCTTTTCTTTTTTTTTTTTTTTCCAGGAGTTTTATATTCTATTTTCAGTGCCTCTGACTGATAAATCTAGTTCAGGTGTTAAAGGGTTAAGTAGGCGCATTTCCTCCTCACTCTTGCCTGTAATCTCCCAGCTGCTACTTAAAATTTATCACAGCCCTTTGATTTGATCCTACAGATGCAGCTAGGTCCTTCCCTCAGCTGGTGGGAAAAATAACCAAGGGAAGAAAGAGACTGTGATGCTCAGGACCACTTACTTGAGCTGCCAGTGTCGATGACCGCCCCCCCCCCATTAAATAATCCCCTCCTCCTTACCCCAAAAATCTTAACACTAAAGTACATATGTGAGGAGGAGATATTTTCAATGTGTTATATTACAGACATGGAATTATTTTACTTTATAACAATTATTATAGGGAGGCCTGGGAGGCTCAGTTGGTTAAGCGTCTGCCTTCGGCACCAATCATGATCCCAGAGTCCGGCGATCGAGCCCCGACTCGGGCTCCCTGCTCAGTGAGGAGTCTGCTTCTCTCTCTGCCTACTGCTCCCCCTGCCTGTGTTCTCTCTCTGACAAATAAATAAAACCTTAAAACAAAACAATTATTACATATTCAAAGCAATTCTTTTGACCTAGGGTATAATACATTTCCTCAAAGGGCCAAAACTCAAGAAATATCTTCGTGGGGCCTGATTAATATTTAAGCTTGACGCAAACATGTTTTCTCTGCGCTTTATAATTAAACATCAACCCATCATTCTAAAAGAACGATTTTCCCTTTAATTTGGTCATTCCTCAAGTGGAGCAGAATTTGCCATTCCAAAATAGATCTCTTTGACAAAAGAGTTATTTTAGGCTGATTATTTTTAACAGACAGCAGACTTAGGAGAAAAGCTCTGAAAACTGAAAAGTTACCTTCTCCTTTTGTAAGGGTGTCTCCCTCTCCCCATCAGGAAAAAGATAACTAAACCTCTCTTACCAAAGAAGAAGGCAAAGATTTAAATCTGCCTAACAACCATACCCTTGTGTACTGTGCTTTTCCTGAAAACTTCCCATAACTGGCTTCCCCTACTTCAAGAAGATCTTTTGTCTTTAGCTGGAAATAGTACTTAAGGTGTACCTTGGGCCATTTCATGAAATGACTCAGTTTTCATCATGCCTCCCATACGCACAGAAACTACACATTATTGAACTTGTTTTTCTCTTGTTAATCTTCCATTTACAAGGGGTCTCAGCCAAGAACCTAGAAGCACATCACAAAACAAAACAAAAATCTGACTATCCCCCAACCCAAACCCAGTGTTCAGTCCCCTGCAAATGGGGCCTGGGTTGTTCCTTTCTTTTCCCTGGCCAGATGCTGGTGCTTGAAATGTGGCCGAGCTGTCAGGAGTAAGGCAGATAGGGTGCCTGGGTGACTCAGTTAAGTGTCTGCCCCTCGTTGGGCTCCCTGCTCAGTGGGGAGTCTGCTTCTTCCTCTATCCCTCCCCACTGCTCATGATCTCTCTCTCTCTCTAATAAATAAATAAAATCTTAAAAAAAAGGAGTAAGACAAATAAAGCGTGCTCAATGTGGTTGATGGCCTACTAGTGATCTGTGATGCAACATGTCCAGAAACGGAGCATTTGGAAGTATTTACCGCATTTTGACATTGCTGCAACATCAAAATACGACAATACGAACATACTGGTCCATGGCTGAAAATATAAATAGAACTGGTGTTTCATCTGGGATCGTTAGTGTAGCACTACATCAAAGGACCCAGCAGCTGCCCCATAACAGAGCACACACTCAACATGTTCACTCTCTCTGTTTCCCTTACCTGTCAAGTGAAACCCAGAGCATTAAAAAAACCAAAGCCACCCCCAGCCCCTACCAGCAAAAACAGCTTCTGGGGATAAAATCTCATTTCACTGTTTTATATCCCAACTTCAGGAACTAGTAACTCAGAGAGAATTCATTTCCCAATCAAAAGGAATTTCTGTATTTCTCAAAACTGACCAAGAGGCACAAAGTAATTAAACTGGTAAATACAGATGAATACAAGATTATTGCCTGGGCCCACATTTATTATAATTTAGTTCAAAACTATCCATACATGGGAACCTGTGTGGCCCAGTCGGTTGAGCATTTGACTCTGTATTTCGGCTCAGGTCATGATCTCAGGGTGGTGGTGATGAGGGGACAGAAGGGAAATTGAGGATGAAGCACAAGATGACACCCCACGACCACTCCCCCAACACACACACACACACACACACACACACACACACACACACACACCCCTTCTGGGTGGATTATGCGTGACATTTTTCCAGGAAACTTCCAACTATCTTTTTTTTTTTTTTTAAAGATTTTATTTATTTATTTGACAGAGAAATCACAAGTAGGCAGGCAGAGAGGGGGTGGGGTGGGGAAGCAGGCTCCCTGCTGAGCAGAGAGCCCAATGCAAGACTCAGTCCCAGGACCCTGAGATCTTGACCTGAGCTAAAGGCAGAGATTAACCCATAGTGCCACCCAGGCACCCTACTTCCAACTATCTTAAAGTTAATTCTTTGCCAAGGGAAAAACAACCTTAGCTTAACAATAGCCACGTAACCAACCAACCCTCTAGTATCCTGAGGGCCTTCTTTAGCATATGAAAGTCATTTTAGACACCTCCCTTTTTCCTTACCCCAACCCCCAAGTATATAATCAGCCACTCCTCACAACTCCAGTATAGCCCCTCTTTTTGCCCCAGGGTCTTGTCCTAGTTGCTTTAGTGAAATCCTTTTTGCACCAAAGACGTCTCAAGAATTCTTTCTTGGCCCCTGGTTCCCGACCTCACCCATCAGTGGGATTGAGCTCTGCACAGGGCTCCATGCTCAGCAGTCTGCTCCTCTCCCTCTCTCTGCTCCTCCCCTGCTCATGCATGTACTCTCTCAAACAAAACTTAAAAAAAAAAAAAAAAAAATCACCCATGTATTTGAAGGTCTTGGTCTTTATCTCTTCCTATGCTGAGATGATTTTTTAAAATTTTTTAGTAATCTGTACATCCAATGTGGGGTCTGAACTCATGACCCTGAGATCAAGAGTCCTGTACTCTTCTGACTGAGCCAGCCAAGAACCCTTATGCTGAGAAGGTTTAAATGTCTGATTCTCCTAGGCCCTAGTCTCCCATATGCTGGGCCTTCTACAGGCACCATCTCATGGTAAGGTCTGACCGAAGGCAGGCTGCCCCCAAATGGGCCATTTTGGCGTGTGGATTATTTTGAGTTGAAGGCAATCAAGGTCCTACACGCTCAGGAGAAACGTTTGTCCCTCCCTTAACTACAAAGAAGAATCTAAATTGGAGGGTCTTGACCACGAATAAATTTTATCTGAGTAATCCATCTATATGGGAAGGGAAATATTTATTTACTAAACATTTATTCTTTTTGATCTTCCTGTGAATTGCATTCATTCCCTTTGAAGTTTCAAGCCCCTAACTTCTTTCCCCTTAGTTCAGAATGACACAGAGACCTCATTTTGTCTGTCTTTCGCATTTCCTTGTATGTGTGGATTCTCTGTATATACAAACTATTAAATTTGACTTTCTCCTGTTAGTCTGTCTTATGTCAATTTGATCTGGGGTCCAGCTAGAACCTTTTAGGGGTCAGGAATTCTTGTTCTCTGACACCATTCAGTCCTCAACCCAGAGATGAGAACTCTTGTCATGCCCATTATACAGATGGGAAATTGAAGCAGAAAGTAGTCTGGCGAGTCACACAACTATTAAACATCAGAGCTGGCACTAAACCCCACTCTGGGCCTCAACCTGGCTCATGACTTCATAATTGTTTCCCTT
The DNA here is from genome assembly GCF_010015895.1 of Lontra canadensis. NCBI lineage: Eukaryota > Metazoa > Chordata > Mammalia > Carnivora > Mustelidae > Lontra > Lontra canadensis. Next base: position 16,162,284 of record NW_022631006.1, read on the forward strand.
TAAAGAGGACCTCAGTGAGCTGTACTTCGAGTTGACACTTTTTGCTGACAGGCTTTTGCCTCTTTGACACATCAGGCTGGCTGCCTCTCCCCCTTGCTCTATTTAAAATAGGGAGGGGAAAGTAAAAGTCCTCCCCCCCCTCATATTTGTGTTTTCCTCATTATAAAAGATAAACCACCAACCAGTGTGTGTGTGTGCACACATACACTTTCTGATTTACCACCCAATTTAGAAATGCCCAGAGCCAAGGCACCATGCAGACCTGAATCCCCAGGCCAGGGAGTTCTGGAGCTGCCAGGGTCCTTCCCTTGCTGTGGCCAAAGGGATCACTAGCTACATAGCAGGCAAGGAATTTAATTTTTCCTTCCCTGCAGACCCAGTATCAAGAAAGAAAAGGGAATCCTTCCTGCCTTCTCCATAGGTAGGAAGAAGCTAGACGTTAAGTTTCCTTCCTGGCAGGTAAAGATGGCAGGAAGTTTGAAGAGGCCCAGGTCAAATGTCCCCCAGAGACCGCTGCCATGGATGCTGACTGGTCCCTGGGCTTGCCTGAAGTGGGATGGCAGCACCAGGAAGGGTTGAGCCCTTGCTTACTGCTTCAGAACCCTTCTAAATCCTGCTTCAGATTTTAGAAATGGCTTGTCCCCAGACAACTCCCTTCACACGAGCTCCCGAGGCACAACCATTTCTATCAGTGGACCCTGATGTGGCCCAAGTGGCCACAGCCTGCTATGCCCAGGAAATCTTGGATTTCATTTTGGTTCTCCCACAGAAAGGAGAACTGGTGTTCGCTCCCAAAACTGCCCTAGGGCTGTTCCTCCTTGTTGCTTCCTTGTTTACTAATAGTACCACCAACCCCCAACAACCCCAAACCACTTACCTATTTGCCTTACAGGAGGGGGTGGAAGGGTAGAGATGCTCGATGGAAATCAGGGGACTCTGTGGAGGTGCTGGGGGTCCTTCTCTAGAGGGAGCGGTGAGGGGCCAAGAGGGTCTGTGTTGAGGCACAGGCATCTCTGAGGCAGCACAAGCATCCCTGGTTACTCTTCTCAGTGGACAACTTTCTGCCCCTTCTCCTGAGTGTGGGGCTCTCTCCAGGGTAATGTCCACCACTTGCTGCCTTCTCACTCTGCATGTCCCACTCAGCCTAGCAACCTCATTCATCTACGAACTCCCACTAGGGTGCTACTTTGGTCAGGGGAAGACAGTGTTGTAAACCAAATGAAGTCTGTCCCTCAGTCATTGTGACAACCACCCCCCCCCTTACATATTCCCAAATGCCTCATGGGGAGGGGGTGCAGGACTGCTCAGTAAAGAAGCAGATGACTCCTGAATTTACATCTCTGGCCCAAAAATCATCCATAGATCCCAGATCCCTAGAACCAAGGTAATTTTTCAAAGATACCTTGCTGTCCCGTCCCAGAGACATCTTAAACTCAAACCTGATCTCATCATTCTAATCTACTCTTTTGTCTAGTAAACGATCCCACCACTTCCTACTCTCAAACAGACCTGAGGCCCTCAGGAACCCACCCCGAACCCTTTCAGTGTACCAATCCCACAACCACAGGCAACATTCTCTAGCCAGTTGTTTTTTCCAGAGCCTTCAGGACACACCCACCCCAATTCCTCCCTAATACAAAAAGCAGATTCTAAGGCAAAGCTGATAAAATCAATCTTTAAAAAAAGTTTATTATTGTTCATAAAATAAATTTTAAAGTCAGCTTCCCACCCCCTCCAATCTTCAAGGCTTTGCTCTAGAGAGCCATGACAAAGAGAGGTCATGTGGCAGAGCAGTGGGGGAGCATAAGTTTAAGAGTTAAGGCAAAGCAGATCCTGGGATTGCAATTTTAGTTCTGCTACATATTAGGTCCATGACTTAAAGCAGGGCTGAGCAGCAGGAGAAGCAGATCCTGTCCACCTCTCCAGGTTCAAATTCCATTCAGTACATCCCACTATTTGCAGATCCAGGAAACAGGATTTATAATCTTGTTACTTCATGTATCTTTGCACTTATTCCTATATTTGCCTGAATGACTCCCACTCATCCTTCAAGATACAGGTCAAGGAGCATCCATCTCCTCTAGGCCAAGGGTCTAGAGCATCCATCTCTTTCCTAGGCCAAGGGTCCCTCCCTATGAGGGCTTTACTCTGTGTAGTCTCCATCAAAGCCCTCATACTCTCATTGTTAAGTTCATCTCATCTATCTCCCTAGAGCAGTTTGAGGGTAGGGGCTGCTAGCCCTCGGCCTAGTGCCTGGCATATGGCTGACACCCACTCATCTAATACATGTTTGTGGAATGAAGGACTGAGTTGGAGATCACTCTGCAAGCTGCGCTTGGCTGTACTACTTAGCCTTCCTTACGATACCACCTGGTGTCGGGAGCAATAAACACTAATAGCGTCTCTTTAATTCAGGACCTTGGGGTAAGGTTCCACAGTGAGTGGAGAGAACACTGGACCCGAGCTCTCATCTGGGATCTGTTAACTAATCAAGCCTGTCGCCCTTGGGCAGCACCTTCTTAACTGAGGAAGATGGGAGAGTGGCTCAAGGAAGCAGTTTGTAACCTGGGATCCACAAACCTCTAGAGAGTTAATGGAGGGACTTAAAGGAAGTCCACAAAAATCTCTGAAACTGCTGCCAAACTCAGTCTATTTGGATTCTGTGGGGAGAGAGACCACAGATTCTCAAACAGTCAAGAACTGCTAGTCTGGATAATCTCCTGAGTCTCTCCTATCTAGACCCTTGTGTATATTCTCTTTGAGGAGGAAGGAAGCACCAGGGAGCAGTAGAGAGGGCTGGCACCCATCCCACGCACCCACTGCCATCTCAGGCCCATCTGAGATGGACTTTGTCAAGGGACCCCTGACGCGACCACAGGGCTGATCCTGCAGCACCCTGACTTTGGCCCTGTGAGCCAGAGAGCAGATGAAAAGGTATGGTGCCCCGGAGGCATATACACAATGCTCTTAAAGAAACAAGGGAGCCAGATCAGAGGAAAATGGCCGAAAGTGAACCAAGTGTGGACTAAGGGCGGTAAGGAGAGAAGCTTTAGAGACATGGACACTATCCAGATCCAGAAGTCTGGCATAGGAACAGGGAACAACAGGAGTCCTGGAGATGCAGGCCGGTACTGGAAGGAAAAGAGGCAGCAATTGGCACTTTCTGAGTACCTAGTTAAGTGCTGGGTACTCTTGTGATCATAAAAATCCTGCAAAGGAGTTATGAGCCCCACGCAAGACAGATTAAACACGAGTCCCACAGCTTTTAAATGTCCCTGTGGCCCTCCTTTCTTCCCTGCACCGTCTTCCCAGAGAAGTTCAGGGCATGTCCTATATCAAGGAGCCTCCTGGGATCTCCTTTGATGTGCAATAACAATGGGCTAGACTACGACTCTGCAGCTGGAGGAGGAGGCAGAAGGCTTCAATCGGTTTGCAAACTTCCTGGGCTCTGGCCACGTGCCGGCCACGGGGCTGGGTTCCGGGGAGGCACGCGACAAGAACCTTCCTCTTAGCACCTTACACCCAACAGCCCCCTCCCCCTAACATGGTAACCAGCTCTGATGCGGGTGGCCGGGACACGGAGGTGAGGGCCATCGCCAGGCTGGAACTGGCGAGCTGGGACCGCGGCTGAGTCCGGAGGCCAGCAGGGCAGGGTCGGGCTAGGTTTCCCTTCCCCCTTCCCGTTTTACCAGGCGCAGGTCTCCGGGTCCGTGCACCACCAGAGAGAGGTTGTCGGGCGTGGCCGCCGCCATGTCGTTTTCTCCCTGCCGGGCCGGGACGTGTGACGGTTCTGAGGGCAGCCCCGCGAGGGTTGAGGGTTAGAGCCAGGAGGCCCCGCTTGTCAGAAAAGGCGCACGCCCGGCCCGGGGCGGGGCTTCCTTGCCCCTGACAACCAGGGCAGGGCTAGTGTGGGAGGGGGGTGGGGCTTCCTCGCCCCTGACAACCAGGGCAGGGCTAGTGTGGGAGCGGGGCGGGGCTTCCTCGCCCCTGACAACCGGGGCCGGGCTCCTGTGGGAGGGGGGCGGGGCCTCTCTGCGACGCTCCGCCGTTTGCCCTTAGGGGGTTCGGGAGGGGGCTGGGGGAAGGTTGGGAGAGGACTGCGGAGGGTCCTGGGGAGCAGGGGGGAACCCCGGACGCCGCAGCCATCTGCCGGCGCTGGTGTTTCTGTCCGCCTCCAATCCAAGGGAACATGGCTGCACTGCAGGTAGCCTGCAGAGGCCGCAGCCACCAGACCAATGTCCTCAGACTTGAGCTGCCTACGGAGGGGGTTCTGCAAAGGGGAGCAGAGTCTCGGGACCAGCACTGAGATTCTGATAGGGTAAGTCTAGGTCTTACCTAGGGTGAGGCCTGGGGGCGGGGGGCTGTATTTGTCGTAGCATTGGAATGCTGAGGCTGCAGGTAGGGCTCGGTCTATACACGGAGAAACAACCCGCACGTTCTCCCAGTGTCCTCAGCATCCCGCCAAGCGCCTGGTACTAGTAAGAGTCAGTGAATTGGAGTACCATCCCATGGGGATTGATGCATCAGAGTAAAAAAGCTATGAAATGGAATCTGTAAACCCTTTCTCTCAGAGCAGCTGGCTCTGCTTCTTATAATGAAAGTGGGATTTCTGCCTACATTCTTCCTTCAAGCCTCTCTTTCCTCAGGAGTGAAGTTGTACTCCAAGGGGAGAGCTTCCCTCAGGACAGGCCCAAGTCCATAAATGCTTTTCCCTCCTTTGAGAACAGTGCTCAGGATTTCATTCCCTACGGCCTCTCCCTAGGCCCAGACATACCGCTGGATCATTTTATCTCCTCCAGGAGACTTGCCCCAGTGCCCAGCCCTTGAAGATATCTCCCTGTGGCACTCAGTGCATGACCCACAAGTAGGTCACATCTGTACTTTCACCTGTAGCCATCCTTTCCCCAAATGCTCTGGAAGGCTACTGAGGGCAAGACCTCATTTCTTTTTTTTTTTTCTTTCCTTCTTTTTCCTTAATCTAATAAATGTCTTACTTTCCATTTTTAAACAGCTTTATTGAAGTATAATTGGCATACAGTAAACAGCCAATATTTAAAGTACACACTATGATAAGTTTTGATATGTGTGTACATCATGAAGCTATCATCATATTTAAGACAATGAGCATATCTGTACCCCTCAAAAATCATCTCCCCGGGGTGCCTGGGTGGCTCAGTGGGTTAAGCCTCTGCCTTCGGCTCAGGTCATGATCTCAGGGTCCTGGGATCGAGCCCCACATTGGGCTCTCTGCTCAGCAGTGAGCCTGCTCCCCCCTCTCTCCGCCTGTCTCTCTGCCTACTTGTGATCTCTCTCTGTCTCTGTCAAATAAATAAAATCTTAAAAAAAAAATCATCTCCCTATCCAAAGCACCCATTGCTTTTCTTTCTTCTCTACAGATTAGTTTGCATTTTCTAGAATTTTATATAAATGGTATAAAATGTGGGTATTTATTTTAGTCTGGCTTCTTTTCACTTACCACAGTTGTTTTGAGATATCATCCAAGTTGTTACATAGAGCAATATGTTCATTCCTTTTTATAAGTATATTAATATGTTCATTCTTTTTTACTGCTGAGTATCATTTCTTGGTGTGGATGTACTATAATGTGTTTTTCATATACGTGTTGATGGAGACTTGGGTTTTTTGTAGTTTTTTACTATTACGAATATGGTTGCTATGAACATTCATGAGCAAGCTTTGATATGGACGTAGGCTTTCCTTTTTTCTGGATTGTTGGGTCATTGTTACTCTACATTGAGCCATTGGAGGAACTTCTAAACTGTTTTCCAAAGTGATTGTACCATATTACATTCCCAGCAACTGTGTGGCTGGAGCTGAGAGTTCCAGTTTTTCCATTTCCTCACCAACTGTTGATATAGTCCGTTTCTAAAAGATTTTAGATATTTTGGGGCGACTGGGTGGCTTAGTCGGTAAAGTGTCTGACTTCAAGAGTGTTTTGTTGGAGCCCTTGGGTGGCTTAGTGGGTTAAAGCCTATGCCTTCAGCTCAGGTCATGATCCCAGGGTCCTGGGATCGAGCCCCACTCAGCAGGGAGCCTGCTTCCTCCTCTCTCTGCCTGCCTCTCTGCCTACTTGTGATCTCTGTCTCTGTCAAATAAATAAATAATAAATAAATAAAATCTTTTTTTAAAAAGTGTTTTGTTGTTATTGTATCTTTTTTCATTGTTTTGTTTCTTGAATTCCACATATGAGTAATATCATGGTATTTGTCTTTATCTGACCTCTTCCACTTAGCATTACACCTTCTAGGTCCATCCATGTTGTTGTAAATGGCAAAAAAAATTACTCTTTTTCATGGCTGTGTAATATTCCATTGTGAATATATACCACTTCTTCAATCATGTATGGATGGACACTTGAGCTGGCTCCATATCACAGTTATTGTAAATAATGCTGCAGTAAACATAGGGATGCATATATCTTTCCAAATTAGTGGGTTGTTTTTTCCCTTTGGATAAATACCCAGTGGTGGAATTTCTAGATCATATGATAATTCTCTTTTTAATTTTTTGCAGAACCTCCATACTGTTTACCTCAGTGGCCTCACCAGCTTGTATTCCCATCAACTGTGCATGAAGGTTCTTTTTTTCTCTACATCCTCACCAATTTTCTTTTTCTCTAGAACCCTCGCCAAGGCCTCGTTTTTATTTTTATTTATTTTTTTAAAAGATTTTATTTTATTTATTTGACAGAGAGAGAGAGATCACGAGCATGCAGAGAAGCAGGCAGAGAGAGAGGGGAAACAGACTCCCTGCCGAGCAGAGAGCCTGATGCGGGGCTTACTCCCAGGACCCGGAGATCATGACCTGAGCCAAAGGCAGAGACTCAACCCATTGAGCTACCCAGGTTCCCCAAGGCCTCATTTCTTTCTTTCTTTTTTTTTTTTTTAAGATTTTATTTATTTATTTGACAGAGAGAGAGAGAAAGAGCACAAGTAGTCAGAGAGGCAGGCAGAGAGAGAGAATGGAGGAAGCAGGCTCCCTGCCAAGCAGAGAGCCCAACGTGGGGCTCGATCTCAACCCTGAGATCATGACCTGAGCCAAAGGCAGAGGCTTAACCCACTGAGCCACTCAGATGCCCCCCAAGGCCTCATTTTTAGAAACAGAATTTGGTAAAGTGTTTTGGACAATGAAGGAGCTCAAAAAAAAAAACAAAAACAAACAAGATTTGATGATAAACATGAATCAAGCTCTGGAACCTCAGTCATGGCAAAAATGAAAGTATGTGTCAGGGCAGGGGTAAGGTGTGACAAAGCAATGGGATAGATTTTTGTAGGGGACTTGTAGAGTCTGTCATGTTCATTGCTTTGAGATCTATCCCACAAGGCTAGACTATACTTGGCAGGTCCCACCAGCACCTCCTGCACTCAGCTTCTGAGCAGGCTTTGGTTGGAGAGATGGACTAACTCGGAGTTACCTGGCTTCACTCATACACTTGAACTTAAAACTCAGCTTTCCCTCCTTGCCTTGTTGAGTTCTTCACAGTCTTCCAAGCATGGCTTTCCAGTGGGTGAAGCTGATGATGGAGAAAGGCCTAGGAATGGCTTAAGAGCTGGCGGGGGGGGGGCACTTGAAGTAGACACTCACTGACTTTTCAGTTGAATAAACAGAACACCAGAACCAAAGCAGAGGTTTGACACTAAAATATGACAGAATGGCCACACTCTGGATAGGTATGTGTTCTCTCATGAGTAATAACACTTTGAAATTGTCTTGAGGGTTGTTGCCTAAGGGTAAAGAGATTTGGAAAAGCAGGAGACTAATTTAGAAATATATTTTATGACTGAGGCCCTTTTAAGAAAAAATAAAAGGGTGAGTTGATAAGGATTCTTAAGAAACTGACTTTTTTTTTTTTTTAATTTATCTATTTGACAGACAGATCACAAGTAGGCAAAGAGGCAGGCAGAAAGAGAGGAGGAAGCAGGCTCCCTGCTGAGCAGACAGCCAGATGCGGGGCTTGATCCCAGGACCCTGGGATCATGACCTGAGCTGAAGACAGAGGCTTTAACCCACTGAACCACCCAGGTGCCCCAAGAAACTGACATTTTTTAAAGTAGAAAAGCAAGTTGTTATTAGAGTATTTAAACAATTTGGTGTGGCATTTCTACAGAATTTCCTAACAGAGGCCAGCATTCATGATGGCGAGGAACAGATTTTTTTTTAGGCATTTTACTGAATAGAGGATAAAATGCTGGCTTTGCCTTTGTGGGTGTCCTGCTCAGCCCAGTTTCTCTGGGTCTCTGCCTAACTTTCCCATATAGCACAGCACTTTGAGGCACTCTCCAAGTTGGTGAGTAAATACAACTACAACTACAACTACAAGTTGGTGATAAATTTCCTATTGGAATTTAAAAATTAAATCACAGGTGCATATCTCCTGGGGTCACATATCAAGAGAAAGGGAGACTTTAGTCCAGGCAGTATCCTATCATAAACACTGGGTTACTTAAGGTGTAGATAACACTGTGTACTAACAAGTAAAGTGTGCCATGGGGCCTTAGTTTTCTAAAGGTCAGTAGAGTTGTAAAATCCTGATTTCGCCATTTGGTCATCAACTGTTCATGTTACTCCAGCCTGGTTATTTACAACAAAAAAGGAAAAACAAAACAAAACAAAAGAAAGAAAACAGAAAGAAAAAAAAAAAGAAACTATGGTGTATCTTGTAAACCTTGGAAATAAGATTACCAATGAAAATTAAAATAATATATTCCATATGCAGTGAATGAGATTAATGGGCCTCCCTAAGGATCTAATAACATACCTCCATTAACAAAGTTCAAGGAAGGTTAGGAAAAGAATAGGGAGTCTGGGTGGCTTAGTTGGTTAAGCACCCCACTCTTGGGTTTGGCTCAGGTCGTGATCTCAGGATGGTGAGAATGAGCCCAGCATCAGGCTTCACGCTCAGTGCAGTCTATTTCAGATTCCGGCTGCCTGGGTGGCTCAGTTGGTTAAGTGTCTGCCTTGGGCTCAGGCCATGATCTCGGGGTTCCGGGATTGAGCCCACATCGGGCTCCCTGCCCCAGTGGGGAGTCTGCTTCTCTCTCTCCCTTTGCCTGCTGCTCCCCCTGCTTATGCTCTCTCTCAAATAAATAAAAAATCTGAAAGAAAGAATGAAAGAAAGAAAGAAAAGGAAAGGAAGAAAGGGAGGAAGGAAAGAAGGAATCTATCTCTGTTAAAAACAAAAACAAAAACAAAACAAAAAAAAAAAACTTTAGGAAAAGAATAAGGAAAGCAAGTGTTTTAGTCTAGAACTATCCAGAGGAGAGAGGTGCTTGCTGCTAGTGGTGGCAGTGCTGCTGGCACAATCGAGTGGAAGCAAGGGGACCTGTTAAAGGTTACTGTTACGTGCTAGCTGAGGATGGTGATTTGGATAAATGCTGGAGGTGGAGATGGAGTGAAGCAGGTAGACCTGCGATTTATTTTGGTTTATAGGAGTTGAGGAGAAGGTAGTTGGAAGGTTGGCTCTCAGATTTCTGACATGATTACTGGATAGATGAGTCCTATTATCTGATAATGGGCAGTACTGAGGGAGGAGGGACAGATTTTGGGAAAAATCAGGCTGGTAATTTTGGATAGGCCACATCTGAGATGCCTGTGAGACATCCAAGAGAAATAAACCAGGGATATGAGGGTCTGAGAAAGTCTTGGTTTGGAAAATCTAGACTAAATTTGGATATCATTGGTATATAAACTGTATTTAAAGCAATAAGAGAGGGGGAGGTAATATAGGGAGAGTATATAGTAATAAACGGTAGGCAGGGACAAGTGCCCCCGTCCTAGGAGGAAAACTACCCTTAAAAGGAAAAAGCCCCCATTCTATTAATCTAGACTGTATTTATTCAGTGCCCCAGCTTTAAGTCTGCTACTGGGAGGAAGGGAGGGGTCTTACAGAAAGGAAGGGAATGGCCCTGGGCATCCTAACCCAGGCCAATGGGCCAGCTTAACAGCCAGTGGGATATTTAAACAAAGAGCTTGATCTGGTGACTGGTAGCTGCCTGGCATGCCTTAGGATAGTGGCAGCCACTGCCCTCTTGGCCCCTGGGCTATGAAACACCACCCTGGAAGGAACCCTCTACCCTTTCCCACGTGAACAACTACCTGATAGGTAGATGAGCACCTGAACAAAAACCTGATGGGGTGACAGACACGTGGAGGGTTAATCAGATTAAAAGCAGCCCACACCCAAGAATCCCTAAAAACACCTAGATTTAAACGCCAAATTGGCAACTCTCTCAGGTCCCCTCCCTTTTCAGGAGCTTTGTACTATTGCCCAATAAACTTTGCTTTACCATCACTCAGTAAACTTTGCTTTGTCTATCATTCTTCTTCAGGTCTACTTCTTTATTCTTTGAAGTGGCATGACCAAGAGCTGTGGACAATAAAGGAAAAGAAATCCTGCAACCTATAGAATGAAAAAAGACCCACTTCAGGTCTGAACTTCCAGCATCCAACATTGAGGGACCAGGAAAAGGAAAGAGGAACCAACAAAGAATCCTGAAAATGAGGGAGATCATATTGGCAAAAGGCAGTGTTTTAAGAAGGACGCAGCCAACTGTTGAATACTGACGAGAGATCAAGATAGAAACAAAAAGTGTCTAGTGAACTTAGCCAAAAGGAGGTCCTGGGTGATCATGGCAAAGAATTTTGGTATGAAGATAGGAACAGGAGCCATATTCATTTGGAATCATTCATATATCCATTTAGCAAATACATAGTAGGTAATCCATGACATGCCAGGTATAAAATGTTGGAGGTACAATGAGCGAGACAGAAACAATCCCATTCAAGAAGAGGAAGCCATTGAATAGAGGACTACAGAAGTCTAACTCTACCATAATTAAGGTAAGGGCTATGAGGAAAAAGGAAAGGATACCATGAAAGTGTGTAACAGGAAAACCCAGTCCGGCTTGAAAGCAAGGGAAGATTGTCCCCAGGAAGTGATACAAAAGCTGTAATCGAAAGGCTTAAGCAGTCACACCAGGGAGGTGAAGAAGAGAGAGTATGTATTCCAGCAACACAAGCATGGAGTCCTAGAGGCAAAAGAGACTAGCATTAAAAGTTAGAAGTGTGGTGGGGTGCCTGGGTGGCTCAGTGGGTTAAAGCCTCTGCCTTCCGCTCGGGTCATGATCCCAATGTCCTGGGATCAGGCCCCACATTGGGCTGTCTGCTCAGCAGAGAGCCTGCTTCCTCCTCTCTCTCTCTCTCTGCCTACTTGTGAGCTCTGTCTGTCAAATAAATAAATGAAATCTAAAAAAAAAAAAAAGTTAGCAGTGTGTTGCGGAGCCTAGCAGCCCAGCCACTGAGCAGCCAGCTCTTGGTTTTGGCTCAGGTCCTGATCTCCAGGGTAGTGCGATTGTACCTGGGTGGGGCTCTGCTCACAGCAGGGAACGGCTTGAGATCCTCTCCCTCTCCATCTGCCTTCCCCCTGCTAACCCATGTGCTTTTGCACTCTCTCTCTCTTTATAAAAAATAAGTAAAATAAATCTTTAGTTAGCCATGTGGTAGGGCCGTGGTGAACAAGGGAACCCAATCCAGGGACGTACATAGGTTTTCCAGTGTTTCACATTACTGAAATACAGGAGTACAAGAAGAAATGTGGCAGGAATACCTGAAGATCTAGGGGGAAATTTGGAAAATCACACTTCTCCAAGGTCAGGAGTTCCCTCTGAGGTACAAAAAGTCCATTTTTATAGCAAGGACAGGGAGCATAGAACCTCCCAGAACTGGTATGATTCTAAGAATCAGAGAAGATAGGATTGGAAAGGGAATGCCATTAACAAGTCTTACTAGGAAGAGGTAATAGGGAGCAGCTGGCAGACTCTGTTGCAAACAGCCTGTCTGTGCCATGGCTGGGAGAAGTAGGAGCTAAAAAGAGCTCTTTTTTATTTTTATTTTTATTTTTTTTAAGAGAGAGAGAGGGAGAGCAAGGGTGGGGCGGTGGGGAGGGAGGGAGAGAGCGTGGAGCCCAGCAGGGAGCTCGATCTTACTGAGATCATGACCTGAGCTGAAATCAAAGAGTTCAGACACTTAACCAACTGAACCACCCAGTGGTCCCTAAAAGAGCTCTTATAAACAACCTGGGTTATAAAGGAAATTCCTGTTAGCCTAGAACTCTGCTTTGTCCTCTTCTCTTCATGTCATGTCTACAATGTCATGTCTACAAATAACTGGTCCAGGAGTAATTCATGTAATTCATTAGTTATCAGTGAAGTTCCAGAATAGGAACTGTACAAACACAATAAAGGAAACAAAACAGGAAAAAAGGAAGAAAGGTAGAGGGAAAGAAATAAAGAACATTCACCAGAAAAATATTGCTGGGGAGCAAATGAAAGTTGTGATAGAGAAGCTTGCCATTAAAGTGAAGAGGGCATCCAATCTCCACAATGGAGGTAGGGTGGGATGGAGGGGGTGCAAAATAGGAGTGGGGGGAGGGCAACATAGGTGTAGAGCCTGAGTAGAATGAGAAAAGCATCTTTACAGGGAAATGGTATTAACATGGAATGTCATGTTAATAAAAAAATAGAAACTACAATAAGTAACAGAGTATCCTTACTAGCATCTCCAAGGCCCTAACTCAGGGAATTAAGGTGGCCAACGTCTAAGGAGTTTTAGATTTCCACTCATACGGCACTAAGGGGATTGAGTGGATATGCAATTGGTTCATCTCCCTTTCCTGTGAGCAAATCTGGGTGGAAATCAAAATGTCACTAGGAAGATTGCACAGTGAGCATGAAACCATGGGATGGGAGAGGGGGTGTGCTGGATGTTCACAATTGCTGATGCCACCCTGCTTCCTTGGCCGGATGCCTCCACAGCTGTTAGTGGGGACTGGCTCCTCACAACCTTAGGTCAGAGAACCATCTCTCCAGGATGGTTCTGGAAACCAAAAACACCTTCTGCTAGCACATATTTTTTCCCCACATTATTATTTTATTTTTGGAAAATTCTCTCAAATCACATATTGAAATTATTTTCTATTCCATTATTTTGGCTATCTTCATCAGGAAATCCATTATGCAAATATTGGATCTCTTTTGCCTCTCTTCCATATCTGTCACTTTCTCTTTATTCCTTTTAAATTTGTCCCTTTCCATTTCATTTTGTTTACTTTTCTCAATTCTGTCCTCTGTGTCTTTCACTGTTTTTAGCAGTGCCTACTCCTTTGTGATACTTCCAGTTTTGCTTTCATTTTTTGGGGGGGTGAGGGATGATTTTGTTTTATTCCACCTTACTGAGGTCTTCTGGCTCACATTTCATTTCTTCCTAATATTTCACTATTGCTCCTTCTTTTCCTCTATCTGTTATTTTCTTCCTTTTTTTTTTTAATTTTATTTATTTATTTGACAGACAGAGATCACAAGTAGGCAGAGAGGCAGACAGAGAGAGAGGAAGGGAAGCAGCCTCCCAGCTGAGCAGAGAGTCCGATGTGGGACTCAATCCCAGGACCATGGGATCATGACTTGAGCCAAAAGCAGAGGCTTTAACCCACTGAGCCACCCAGGCGCCCCCTTTCTCTCATATTTTAGAGACAATCTTAAACTGCCTCCCCTTCTCCTTGCCTAATTCTAAGCCTTTCTTTTCTTCTTCTCTTTCATCATGTTTTATTATCTTTCAGAAATATGTGCCTTCATCATGAACCTTTTAAAAAAATATTTTATTTATTTATTTATGGGGGAGCAGGGGGTGAGGGAGAGGGAAAAGCAGACTCAGCACTGGCCTCAGAGCCTGAACGTGGGGGAGAGGCTGGGGCTCAGTATCACCACACTGAGAGTCAAACACTCAATCCTCAACTGATGGAGCCATCAGGTCCCCCACCTTCATCACATACTTTTATCACTTTTCCTTCATACTGCTTTTCTCCACCGTCACCCAGAATGCTTAACACTTTGACCTTGTAGATACCTCTTTTTTCATAGTTTATTTGCTGATTTGACTTTCTCCTGTTGAATGTTGCCCATTTCCTACCCATCCCAGAGTATGCTGAGTTTAACCACAGTCCCAATGTGCCAGGATGACTAGAACATACTGCATTAACAAAACCGTATTTATTCTTTATGGAACAAAATGAGATGTTTTCCCAAAAAGTAGTTCTAATCTCTGCATGTCCCAGACCAATAGATTTGCTGACCTTTAGAAGGTAAAATTAACTTTTCTGTTTCAGTTCACCCTTCTCACTATGTCAGCCTCTAAGGGTTGGCAAAATAAGGTTGTGGGTTTTCTTCTGTTTGATGAGTATTGTTTGCATTTAATTGTCTTTATGGTCTCTAGCTTTGACAGTTAAATTAACAACATTGATTTCATTTTCAGTATGTACAGAGCACCAGGCACAAGGGAAAGTGCATGACAGACTCCCTATTCTGAAAGTCAGTGGGGAAGGACATCCCTTCTCCAAGAAAACATGCATCCAGGGCACCTGGGTGGCTTAGTTGGTTAAGTGTCTGCCTGCAGCTCAGGTCTCGATCCTGGGATTGAACCCCACATTGGGCTCCTTGCTCAGCGGGGAGTCTGCTTCTCCCTCTCCCTCTGCCCCTCCTGCTTGTGCCTGCTTTCTCCCTCTCTCTCTCGGTCAAATAAATAAATAAAATCTTAAAAAAGAAAAGAAAAGAAAGGAAAGGAAAGGAAAGGAAAGAAAAGAAAAGAAAAGAAAAAAAAAGAAAAAGAAAAGAAAAGAAAAGACAAGACAAGACATATCCATTCAAATGACTGAAATAGAAAAGCAGGATGGCCCTTCACCATTACTGTAAGGGGAGAATATTAGGTGTGCTCCCCAAAGCCAGACTGTGATCGTGGCCAAGGGCATGGGCTCTGGGTTTTCGTCTCTTGAGTTGGAATTCCACTTGCCATCTGATTTTAGGCAACTATTAAAGCTTTCATACCTCTTTTCTGTAAGATAGGGATATAGTCTCCACCTCACAGGGTTGTAATGAGGACTAAACGAGGTGGTACAGATGATGTACTTAGCCCAGTAATAATAATAGTTAATGTTTCTTAAGCATTTTCTTTATGCCAGTGTGGCAGACTAAATAATGGCCCCCAAAGATATCCAGGTGTTAATTCCTGGAACCTGTATGTATGTGTGTTACCTTATGTGGCAAGAGGGACTTCACTGGTGTAATTAAGTTAAGGATCTTGAGATGGGGAAATTATCCTAGATGGACTTGGTGGATCCTAAATGTAACCAAAAGTGTCCTTATAAGAGAGGATCAAAGGAATATGTTAGTACAGAAGAAGGCAATGTGATGCCTAAAGCAAGACGCTACACTGCTGGCTTTCAAGAGGAAGGTGTCACCAAAGAACCCAGCTCTCGATGCTGGAAAAAACAAGGAAACAGGTTTTTTTTTACTGTGCCTTGAGATGGTGTGTGGCCTTGGAGATACCTTGATTTTGGCCCACTGAAACAGACTTCAGACTTCTGACCTCCAGAACTATAAGATAATAAATGTGTGGTAATGTTTTTTGTTGTTTTTGGTTTTGTTTTTTACTTTTGTGGAGATATAATTGACATATAACATTGTGTAAGTTTAAAGTGAACAATATGATGATATGATACATGGATATATTGGGAGATATTTACTGCAATAGGGTTATACCATCCTTCAGCTCACATAATTACCAGTTTGTTATTATTGTGGGGAGAATAGTAAAACTCTATTCTCTTAGCAACTTTCAAGTACACAAATTGTATTGTTAATTGTAGTCACCATGCTGTACGTTAATTAGATCCCCAGAACATATTCATTTTATAACTGTAAGTTGCACCCTTTGACCACTATCCCCCCATCACTCCCACCCCACAGCCTCTGGCAACCCCCATTCTACTCGGTTTCTGTGAGTTCAGTTTTTTAGATTCCACATATAAATGAGGTCCTACAAAATTTGTCTTTCTTTCTCTTACTTATTTCACTCAGCAGAATGCCCTTAAGCATTCTGACATGAATGATGTCACAAATGGCAGAATTTTCTTCTTTCTCATGTCTGAGTAACTTATGTTCCTTCTATTTCCAATTTGTTGAGTGTTTTATCATGAAAAGATGTTAAATTTTGCCAAATTCTTTTTCTGCACCTATTGACACAATCATATGATTATTGTCTTTCGTTCTGTTAAGGCAGTGTGTCTTATTTATTGATTTACATGCGTTGAACCATTCTTGTATCCAGGGATAAATTCCACTTGATCATGGTATATGATCCTTTTAATGTGCTCTTGAATTCAGTTTGTTAGTATTTTGTTGAGAAATTTTGTGTCTATATATTCACCGGGGATATTGGCCTATAGTTTTCATTTCATGTAATGTTCTTTTTTTTTTAGGATTTTTAAAACTTTTTTAATTTAAAATTTTAATTCCAGTGTAGTTGACATACAGTGTTATGTTAGTTTCAGGTGTACATTCCATATATTCCTCAGCGTTCATTGACAGAAGTGCGTTCTCATTTTGTGTAGTGTTCTTATCCAGCTTTAGAATCGGCATAATACAGGCCTCATAAAATGGGTTTGGGAGTGTTTCCTCTAAAAATTTTTGGCATCAATTCTTTAAATGTTGTGTAGAATTCACCAGTGAAACTATCCATTCCAAAGGGCTTTTCTTTGTGGGAAGGTTTTTGATTACTGAGTCAGTCTTCTTACTTGTTATTGGTCTACTCCAATTTTCTGTTTCTTCATGATTCAGACTTAGTAGGTTGTATGTTTCTAAGAATTTATCCATTTCTACTAGGTTGTCCAATTAGTTACTGCATAACTCTTTATAGCTATCTCTTATTATTCTTTGTATTTCTGTGGTATCAGCTATAATATCTCCTTTTTCATTTATTTTTTTATTTATTTGAGTCTTCTCTCTTTTTCATGGTTAATCTACTCAAAGATGTGCTGGTTTTATTTATCTTTTCAAAACCAGCTCATCTTTTCTACTGTTTTTCCATTCTCTATTTCATTTATTTCTGCTCTGATTTTTGTTATCTCCTTCCTTCTGATAACTTTGGGTTTAATTTGTCTTTTTCTAGTTCCTTGACACGTGAAGTTAGGCTATTTATTTAAGAGCTTTTCTTTTTCTTAATGTAGGCATTTATGGCTATAAACTTCCCTCTTAGAATTGCTTTTGCTGCATCCTGTAAGTTTTTTGTTTGTTTTTTAAGATTTTGTTTATTTATTTAACAGAGAGATCACAAGCAGGCAGAGCATCAGGTAGAGAGAGAGGGAGAAGCAGGCTCCCCTCTGAACAGAGAGCCTGATGTGGGGCTTGATCCCAGGACCCTGAGATCATGACCCAAGCTGAAGGCAGAGGCTTAACCCACTGAGCCACCCAGGTGCCCCCATCCTGTAAGTTTTGATGCATTATGTTTCCATTTTAATTTCTTTCAATATTTTTTTTTTTACTTCCCTTTTGACTTCATCTTTGACCCATTGGTCATGCTACCACATGAATTAGTGAACTTTCCAGTTTTCCTCCTGTTAGTAATTTCTGATTTCATACTATTGTGATCAGAAAAGATACTTGGGGGCGCCTGGGTGGCTCAGTGTTAACCCACTCAGCCTCTGCCTTCGGCTCAGGTCATGATCTCAGGGTCCTGGGATCAAGTCCTTCATCAGTCTCTCTGCCCAGCAGGGAGCCTGCTCCCCCCCCCCCACACCACCACCTGCCTCTCTGCCTACTTGTGATCTCTCTCTCTCTCTGTCAAATAAATAAAATCTTAAAAAAAAAAAAAGATACTTGGCACACTTTCAATATTTATGAGTTTGCTGAGAGTCATCATGATCTATCCTGGAGAATGTTCCAGGTGTGCTTGAGGTGAATATGTATTCTGCTGCTGTTGGATGGATTGTTCTGTGTATGTCTGATAGGTCCACTTGGTCTAAAGAATAGCCAAGTCTAATGTTTCCTTATTGATTTTCTGTCTGGATCATCTATCCATTGTTGAAAGTGGGGTATTGAAGTCCCCTATTATTATTATATTGTTGTCTATTACTCCCTTCAGATCTGAGCATTTGTTTAATATATTTAGGTGTTCCAATGTTGGGTGCATATATATTCACAACTGTTATATACTCTTGATGAATTGGCCCTTTTAAGATTATATGATGATGTTCTTTGTCTCTTGTTACAGTTTTTGACTTAAAGTCTATTTTTTCTGATGTAAGTATAGCTACCTCTGCTGTCTTTTCATTTCTACTTGCATGAAATACCCTTTTTCACCCTTCATTTTGAGTCTGTATGTGTTTCTAAAGCTGAAATGAATCTCTTGTAGGCAGGATGTAATTGAGTCATGTTTTTTAATCTATGTGGCCACTCTGTGCCTTTTGATTAGAACATTTAATCCATTTACATTTAAAGTAATTATTGATAAGAAAGGAATTAGTATTGCCATTTTGTTCATTGTTTTCTGGCTGTTTTGTAGTTTCTTTGTTCCTTATTTTCTCTCTTACTGTCTTCCTTCATGAATTGATGATTTTCCATAGTGGTATACTTTTGTTCCCTTCTTTTTGTCTTGTATGTATCACCTATAGGTTTTTGTTTTATGGTTACCCTAAGGCTCACTTGAAACATCTTGTAGATATTATAGTCTATTTATTTTGAACTGCTAACATCTTCAACTGTATACAAAAAAAATCTACCCTTTTAACCCATCCCTACCACATTTTTATGTTTCATATTTTACATATTTGTATATTGTGTATCCATTAATAAGTTATTATAGCTATAGCTATTTTTAATACTTTTGCTCCTCAAGCTTTATATTAGTTAAGTGGTAAACACACCACTGTATTACAATATTAGAGTATTCTCAATCTGACTGTATCCTTGTCTTTACCAGTATGTTGTTTCTTTTCTTTTTTTTTTCTTTTTGAAGTTTTTATTTATTTATTTGAGAGATAGTGACAGAGCTAACAAGAGAGAGCATGAGAGGTGAGGAGAGGGAGAAGCAGGCTCCCTGCAATACGGGGCTCTATCCCAGGACCCCAAGATCATGACCTGAGCTGAAGGCAGACACTAAACTGACTGAGCCACCCAGGTGCTTCTGTGTTGTTTATTTTCACATGTTTGCATGTTACTAGTAAGCATCCTTTTGTTTCAGCTTGAGGAACTCTTTCAGCATTTCTGGTAAGGCAAATCTACTGATGCTGAACACCCTTTGGTGGCACCAAGTCTGGCGACCATGGTGACTTGTCAGCTCAGGCCATTGGGGGCTGTCCCATCAACTGCATGCTCCTTATCAAGTGCCTGTTGCTCACCCGGCTCTTTCCTTCCTGGTAAGGGGAACTCTTTCTAGCTTGGGAGTTCCCTGTTGGTGCTAAGCAGTGCTGGAGAGGCCGTGGGTTGATGTAGCAAAACAAAGCTGTTCTTCCTTCCCTTTTTGTGTGGTTGTTCTCAAACTTTTTGTTTAACTGCACTGCTGAAGTTTATCAAGTGGACTCCAGAGCTCTCCAGCGCTGTTTTTATTTGTGGGTAACTATCTAATTGTTGATCTTTATGGAGAGATGGAGGGATTTCCTACTCCGCCATCCTGGTAATGTCACTCCCAAATGTATGTTGTTTTAAGCTGCCGAGTTTGTGGTAATTTATTACAGCAGCCATAGTAAATGAATACAGCTGGGCATTATTCTAAAGGCTTTCTATATATTATTTCATCCAACTCTCACCTTTTCCCATCTCCTCATTAATCATAGAGAGATGTGTTAGTAAGTTGGCCCCATCCTCAGTTGGCCCCACCACACACCCTGTCCCCATCTTAGATTTCATCCATCAGGCTTTATTCTTTTTTTTTTTTTAAAGATTTTATTTATTTATTTGACAGAGACCACAAGTAGGCAGAGAGGCAGGCAGAGAGAGAGGGGGAAGTAGGCTCCCCGCTGAGCAGAGAGCCCTATGTGGGGCTTGATCCCAGGACCGGAGATCATGACCGAGCTGAAGGCAGAGGCTTTAACCCACTGAGCCACCCAGGCACCCCATCAGGCTTTATTCTAAGTAATATCCTTGGTTTGAATCCACAGGACAGTCTCTCTCTCATATACACACACAACGCACATTCATAAACCATATGTGAGTTCTTCTAGGAAAACCTGCCCTTTATGCAGTTGTGAGAAGAACAGAGAGCAGCAGTACTGATGTCCTACTTCTGACATCTCTCTGCCTTGTAATTTTGTTTCTAGAGAATTCACTTAACATGTTCCATTGAGGCTGCTACTTGGTGATTTCTTTCTTTCTTTATTTTTATTGATTGATTGATTGATTGATTGATTGGTGATTTTTTTTTTAGTGGGTTTTTTTTTGTATTTTATTTTATTTTATTTTTTATAAACATATATTTATATCCCCAGGGGTACAGGTCTGTGAATCACCAGATTTACACACTTCACAGCACTCACCATAGCACATACCCGCCCCGATGTCCATAACCCCACCCCGCCTCTCCCAACCCCCCTCCCCCCAGCAACCCTCAGTTTGTTTTGTGAGATTACGAGTCACTTATGGTTTATCTCCCTCCCGATCCCATCTTGCTTCATTTACTCTTCTCCTACCCCCTTAACCCCCCATGTTGCATCTCCTCTCCCTCATATCAGGGAGATCATATGATAGTTGTCTTTCTCTGATTGACTTATTTCGCTAAGCATGATACCCTCTAGTTTCATCCACATTGTCGCAAATGGCAAGATTTCATTTCTTTTGATGGCTGCATAGTATTCCATTGTGCATATATACCACATCTTCTTTATCCATTCGTCTGTTGATGGACATCTAGGTTCTTTCCATAGTTTGGCTATTGTAGACATTGCTGCTATAAACATTCGGGTGCATGTGCCCCTTTGGATCACTACGTTTGTATCTTTAGGGTAAATACCCAGTAGTGCAATTGCTGGATCATAGGGTAGTTCTATTTTCAACATTTTGAGGAACCTCCATGCTGTTTTCCAGAGCGGTTGCACCAGCTTGCATTCCCACCAACAGTGTAGGAGGGTTCCCCTTTCTCCGCATCCTCGCCAGCATCTGTCATTTCCTGACTTGTTAATTTTAGCCATTCTGACTGGTGTGAGGTGATATCTCATTGTGGTTTTGATTTGTATTTCCCTGATGCCGAGTGATATGGAGCACTATTTCATGTGTCTGTTGGCCATCTGGATGTCTTCTTTGCAGAAATGTCTGTTCATGTCTTCTGCCCATTTCTTGATTGGATTATTTGTTCTTTGGGTGTTGAGTTTGCTAAGTTCTTTATAGATTTTGGACACTAGCCCTTTATCCAATATGTCATTTGCAATTATCTTCTCCCATTCTGTCAGTTGTCTTTTGGTTTTGTTAACTGTTTCCTTTGCTGTGCAAAAGCTTTTGATCTTGATAAAATCCCAATAGTTCATTTTTGCCCTTGCTTCCCTTGCCTTTGGTGATGTTCCTAGGAAGATGTTGCTGCAGCTGAGGTTGAAGAGGTTGCTGCCTGTGTTCTCCTCAAGGATTTTGATGGATTCCTTTCTCACATTGAGGTCCTTCATCCATTTTGAGTCTATTTTCGTGTGTGGTGTAAGGAAATGATCCAATTTCATTTTTCTGCATGTGGCTGTCCAATTTTCCCAACACCATTTATTGAAGAGGCTGTCTTTTTTCCATTGGACATTCTTTCCTGCCTTGTTGAAGATTAGTTGACCATAGAGTTGAGGGTCTATTTCTGGGCTCTCTATTCTGTTCCATTGATCTATGTGTCTGTTTTTGTGCCAGTACCACGCTGTCTTGATGATGACAGCTTTGTAATAGAGCTTGAAGTCCGGAATTGTGATGCCACCGACTTTGGCTTTCTTTTTCAATATTCCTTTGGCTATTCGAGGTCTTTTCTGGTTCCATATAAATTTTAGGATTATTTGTTCCATTTCCTTGAAAAAAATGGATGGTATTTTGATAGGAATTACATTAAATGTGTAGATTGCTTTAGGTAGCATAGACATTTTCACAATATTTATTCTTCCAATCCAGGAGCATGGAACATTTTTCCATTTCTTTGTGTCTTCCTCAATTTCTTTCATGAGTACTTTATAGTTTTCTGTGTATAGATTCTTAGTCTCTTTGGTTAGGTTTATTCCTAGGTATCTTATAGTTTTGGGTGCAATTGTAAATGGGATGGACTCCTTAATTTCTCTTTCTTCTGTCTTGTTGTTGGTGTAGAGAAATGCAACTGATTTCTGTGCATTGATTTTATATCCTGACACTTTACTGAATTCCTGTACAAGTTCTAGCAGTTTTGGAGTGGAGTCTTTTGGGTTTTCCACATATAGTATCATATCATCTGCGAAGAGTGATGGTTTGACTTCTTCTTTGCCGATTTGGATGCCTTTAATTTCCTTTTGTTGTCTGATTGCTGAGGCTAGGGCTTCTAGTACTATGTTGAATAGCAGTGGTGATAACGGACATCCCTGCCGTGTTCCTGACCTTAGAGGAAAAGCTTTCAGTTTTTCTCCATTGAGAATGATATTTGCAGTGGGTTTTTCATAGATGGCTTTGATAATATTGAGGTATGTGCCCTCTATCCCTACACTTTGAAGAGTTTTGATCAGGAAGGGATGCTGTACTTTGTCAAATGCTTTTTTCAGCATCTATTGAGAGTACCATATGGTTCTTGTTCTTTCTTTTATTAATGTGTTGTATCACATTGATTGATTTGCAGATGTTGAACCAACCTTGCAGCCCTGGAATAAATCCCACTTGGTCGTGGTGAATAATCCTTTTAATGTACTGTTGAATCCTATTGGCCAGTATTTTGGTGAGAATTTTTGCATCTGTGTTCATCAAGGATATTGGTCTATAGTTCTCTTTTTTGATGGGATCCTTGTCTGGTTTTGGGATCAAGGTGATGCTGGCCTCATAAAATGAGTTTGGAAGTTTTCCTTCCATTTCTATTTTTTTGGAACAGTTTCAGGAGAATAGGAATTATTTCATCTTTAAATGTTTGGTAGAATTCTCCCGGGAAGCCGTCTGGCCCTGGGCTTTTGTTTGTTTGGAGATTTTTTTTTTTTTTATTTCTTTGACAGAGACAGATCACAAGTAGGCAGAGAGGCAGGCAGAGAGAGGAGGAAGCAGACTCCCTGCTGAGCAGAGAGCCTGATGTGGGACTTGATCCCAGGACCCTGAGATCATAGACCTGAGCCGAAGGCAGAGGCTTTAACCCACTGAGCCACCCAGGTGCCCTGTTTGGAGATTTTTGATGACTGTTTCAATCTCCTTACTGGTTATGGGTCTGTTCAGGCTTTCTATTTCTTTCTGGTTCAGTTGTGGTAGTTTATATGTCTCTAGGAATGCATCCATTTCTTCCAGATTGTCAAATTTGTTGGCGTAGAGTTGCTCATAGTATGTTCTTATAATTGTCTGTATTTCTTTGGTATTAGTTGTGATCTCTCCTCTTTCATTCATGATTTTATTTATTTGGGTCCTTTCTCTTTTCTTTTTGATAAGTCTGGCCAGGGGTTTATCAATCTTATTAATTCTTTCAAAGAACCAGCTCCTAGTTTCGTTGATTTGTTCTATTGTTTTTTTTGTTTGTTTGTTTCTATTTCATTGATTTCTGCTCTGATCTTTATGATTTCTCTTCTCCTGCTGGGTTTAGGGTTTCTTTCTTGTTCTTTCTGCAGCTCCTTTAGGTGTAGGGTTAGGTTGTGTACCTGAGACCTTTCTTGTTTCTTGAGGAAGGCTTGTACCGCTATATATTTTCCTCTCAGGACTGCCTTTGTTGTGTCCCACAGATTTTGAACCGTTGTGTTTTCATTATCATTTGTTTCCATGAATTTTTTCAATTCTTCTTTAATTTCCTGGTTGACCCATTCATTCTTTAGAAGGATGCTGTTTAGTCTCCATGTATTTGGGTTCTTTCCAAATTTCCTCTTGTGATTGAGTTCTAGCTTCAGAGCATTGTGGTCTGAAAATATGCAGGGAATGATTCCAATCTTTTGATACCGGTTGAGACCTGATTTAGGACCGAGGATGTGATCTATTCTGGAGAATGTTCCATGTGCACTAGAGAAGAATGTGTATTCTGTTGCTTTGGGATGAAATGTTCTGAATATATCTGTGATGTCCATCTGGTCCATTGTGTCATTTAAGGCCTTTATTTCCTTGTTGATCTTTTGCTTGGATGATCTGTCCATTTCAGTGAGGGGAGTGTTAAAGTCCCCTACTATTATTGTATTATTGTTGATGTGTTTCTTTGATTTTGTTATTAATTGGTTTATATAGTTGGCTGCTCCCATGTTGGGGGCATAGATATTTAAAATTGTTAGATCTTCTTGTTGGACAGATCCTTTGAGTATGATATAGTGTCCTTCCTCATCTCTTATTCTAGTCTTTGGCTTAAAATCTAATTGATCTGATATAAGGATTGCCACTCCTGCTTTCTTCTGATGTCCATTAGCATGGTAAATTCTTTTCCACCCCTTCACTTTAAATCTGGAGGTGTCTTCGGGTTTAAAATGAGTTTCTTGTAGGCAACATATAGATGGGTTTTGTTTTTTTATCCATTCTGATACCCTGTGTCTTTTGATTGGGGCATTTAGCCCATTAACAGTCAGGGTCACTATTGAGAGATATGAATTTAGTGCCATTGTATTGCCTGTAAGGTGACTGTTATTGTATATTGTCTCTGTTCCTTTCTGATCTACTACTTTTGGGGTCTCTCTTTGCTTAGAGGACCCCTTTCAATATTTCCTGTAGAGCTGGTTTGGTGTTTGCAAATTCTTTCAGTTTTTGTTTGTCCTGGAAGCTTTTAATCTCCCCTTCTATTTTCAATGATAGCCTAGCTGGATATAGTATTCTTGGCTGCATGTTTTTCTCATTTAGTGCTCTGAATATATCATGCCAGCTCTTTCTGGCCTGCCAGGTCTCTGTAGATAAGTCTGCTGCCAATCTAATTTTTTACCATTGTATGTTACAGACTTCTTTTCCTGGGCTGCTTTCAGGATTTTCTCTTTGTCACTAAGACTTGTAAATTTGACTATTAGGTGACAGGGTGTGGACCTATTCTTATTGATTTTGAGGGGGGTTCTCTGAACC
Organism: Lontra canadensis; assembly: GCF_010015895.1. Lineage (NCBI taxonomy): Eukaryota > Metazoa > Chordata > Mammalia > Carnivora > Mustelidae > Lontra > Lontra canadensis. The sequence goes on from NW_022631006.1 coordinate 16,187,315, forward strand.
TCCTGGATTTTGATGCTTGTTCCCTTTGCCATATTGGGGAAATTCTCTCCAATAATTCTCTCCAATATACCTTCTGCTCCCCTCTCTCTTTCTTCTTCTTCTGGAATCCCAATTATTCTAATGTTGTTTCGTCTTATGGTGCCACTTATCTCTCAAATTCTCCCCTCGTGGTCCAGTAGCTGTTTGTCCCTCTTTTGCTCAACTTCTTTATTCTCTGTCATTTGGTCTTCTCTATTGCTAATTCTTTCTTCTGCCTCATTTATCCTAGCAGTGAGAGCCTCCATTTTTTATTGCACCTCATTAATAGCTTTTTTGATTTCAACTTGGTAGATTTTAGTTCTTTTATTTTTCCAGAAAGGGCTTTTATATCTCCCAAGAGGGTTTCTCTAATATCTTCCATGCCTTTTTCGAGCCCGGCTAGAACCTTGAAAATTGTCATTAGGAACTCTAGATCTGACATATTACCAATGTCTGTATTGATAGGTCCCTAGCCTTTGGTACTGCCTCTTGTTCTTTTTTTTTGTGGTGAATTTTTCAGCCTTGTCATTTTGTCCAGATAAGAGTATATGAAGGAGCAAGTAAAATACTAAAAGGGTGGCAACAACCCCAGGAAAATATGTTTTAACCAAATCAGAAGAGATCCCAAATCGTGAGGGGGGAGAAAGGGGATAAAAAAAGGTTCAGAAAGACTATATATATATATATATATATATATATATATATGAAAATATATATATATATGAAAATATATATATATGAAAATATATATATATATTAGATAAACTAGTTAAAAAACGTTAAAAAAGAAAAGGGTAAAAGTTAAAAAAAATTTGGCAGAAGAAGAGAAAAAAAATTGAAAAGGAAAAAAAAATTAAGTTAACTGCAAGGCTAAAGAATCATGGGGAGAAAGCCATGAGTTCCGTGGTTTGCTTTCTCCTCCTCTGGAATTCCGCTGCTCTCCTTGCTATTGAAACTGCACTCCTTGGTAGGTGAACTTGGTCCTGGCTGGATTTCTTGTTGATCTTCTGGGGGAGGGGCCTGTTGTAGTGATTCTCAAGTGTCTTTGCCCCAGGCGGAATTGCACCGCCCTTACCAGGGGCCGGGCTGAGTAATCCGCTCGGGTTTGCTTTCGGGAGCTTTTGTTCCCTGAGCGCTTTCCGTAGAGTTCCGGAGGACGGGAATGAAAATGGCGGCCTCCCAGTCTCCAGCCCGGAGGAGCCGAGAGCCCAGGGCCCCACTCCTCAGTGCGCCCTCAGAGAACAGCGCCCAATTACTCCCGTCTGCCTGGCCTCTGACCGCGCTCCGAGCTGACCGAGCCTGCGACCAGTTCAAGGTAACCCTGAGCTGAGAGCTCACTCCTCGGCTCTGTCTCTGTAGCCGGCTTCCCCGTTCTAATACCTTGTAAGCTCTGCGGCATTCAGACACCCCCGATCCTTCTGTGACCCTGCGGGACCTGAGGCCACGCTGACCCCGCGTGGGCTTCACCCCGGTTAAGCCTCTGGAGCGATGTCCCTTAGCGGAACAGACTTTTAAAAGTCCTGATTTTGTGCTCCATTGCTCCGCCGCTTGCCGGGAGCCGGCCCCTCCCCCCGCGGTCTATCTTCCCGTCGCTTTGGATTCACTTCTCCACCAGTCCTACCTTTCAGAAAGTGGTTGATTTTCTGTTTCTAGAATTGCTGTTCTTCTTCTCCTCGATCTCCCGTTGGATTTGTAGGTGTTTGCAATCTTTAGATAAGCTATCTAGCTGATCTCCTGCTACCTGAAGTAGTCTCAGCCTGCTACTTCTCCGCCATCTTGACTCCTCCCCTGCATGGTGATTTCTGATGGCAAATTTAGGGTTGCATGCTGGCTTTGCCTTGAGTAACCTCTCTGTTCCCCAGTTTCTTCATCTATAGAAAATAGAATGATATCTATTTGCAGGATTGTTAGAAAGTACTAAATGATACAAGTGAAAGTGTCCTGGACATTGCAATTGTTATGACTGGCATGCTCACAGCCCTTGCTGGGAGAGAACTTGGACAGCCATCCACAGTTGGTCAGACCACGTGTGGGTGCCTGATACCCCAATGTCAGCCAGATCCACAGGCGGATCAGATACTAATGATGCAGTTCAGTGGAGAAAGTTCTGTCTAAACAGTAAGATAACCTCAGGTTGCTCTCTGGAACCTGAAATGGAAAGTAAAGAGGGAAACAGGCAATTAGGGATAAGAACTGAAGCTAAAAAGATGTTGAGAAGGAAGAGGTGGGGCCAAAAGCAAGTTGTAATTGATAAAATTAATGAAAGGAAACCTTTGTTTAAAAAGGCGTGGAGAGGCCAGCAGAGGGAGCTCTCACTCCCAGCTACTCCTTGTGAATTGCAGACCCTAAAAGTAGGGACAGGCCTTGCAGGTGTGTATTTCTTCACTATCCCAGCAGGAGGGAGAAAGTTTTTCCTCCTCCCTGGCAACATCCTAGCTGGTGAGACTGTCACAACTTCAACCAATGAAAAGCCACTATACTTTGAGCTCCCAGTTTACTTCAGTGGACTTTTTATTTATAATGGCCCTTCCCAATTCCCCCTTTCCTCTGTGAAAAAGGGTTCTTTGTTGTCTGGATTTGCCTATGGTTTGCTATAGCCTGCTTCTGGGATTGCAGTTCTCTGCTCTTCCCAAATAAACACATTTTTGCTGGTAAAATAATGGCAGTTTTATTTTTAAGGCTATCATAATTCTTGAGTAGGGCTCAGTTACTGAGGAAAAAGAAACTATGAGTATGCAAATGTAGGGAGGTCAAGATAAAAGTGATAGGATGGATGCTAAGATAGGCAGAAGTGGGGAACTCCCCCAATAAGCAAAGTCTCAGCCAAGTCACAAAAATGGCAGAACAGAAGAGTGAAGACCCATTAACTTCTGCCATGGAGATGACTTGTGCCATCTTCGATTCAGAAGAGCTCCTAATCGTGGATTTTACAGTTTGCTGATCTTCCTTATTGCCACATGCTATCTTAAAATGAAGTCCTATTACTTGAGTTTGTCAATGGATCCTTATTTTACACAAAAGAGTTTAATTAAAACAAAAAGAATCCAAGTGATAGTTCTGTCTCATTTTTTTAAATGGATCTTGAAACAGTGAGGCATAATGGAGGCAGAAGAATATTACTGGCAAAGGAAATATCAAGAGTCAAGGCTTGGAGCTGAGAGAACATAAAGATATCAGTGGCTGGGCACAGTCTCAGAGCAATAGTCAGGGGGTGTGATCTCTCACAAAGGGCAAGGGCAGTAGGGCCGAGAAGGATAGTTGGGAACCTAGATGCCCAACATGGGCAATTTAACTGCATTACCAGTAGCTGGAGCTCCTTCTCCGAAGCTTTGTTAGTCTCACACCTGAGGGTTTTGTCTTAGTAATACATATCTTTTTTAACATCTTAAAGATCCATCAACAATTTGTTATATATCCTCCCAGGCAAAAATTATACTAACTTGATTAATGATCAAAAACCTAGTTGTTATTAGAAGATGCTACCAAATCTGTCCCTTACATTTGCTATTTAAGAGCTGTTTGTGTCCTCAAGGAAGCTGCTTGAAAGAAACACAGAAAACAAACCAACTCCCTGTCACATATATCCCCGTGGCCTGAGTCATAAGGAAATGCAGATGGGACAGAACCAGGTTTCCTATCTGTGGGCTACTCTGCCCAGCCCAGACTCAAGTGATGATGACGGAAGTCCTTGGGAGTTTGAATATAGGTCAGGGCCGGTAAATACCACTGAGCCTGGGTCCTGATTCAGTATCGGAATCCATTTCCTTCAGGTGTTTTCCAAATTTTCCAGGCTCTCTGAACCTGAGGAACAGCCTTTAGAACAGTGGTGTCCAGTGGAAGTATAATGCAAACCCTATATCTAATTTAAACTTGTGCAGTAGTCATGCAACAAAAGTGAAAAGACATGGGTGAAATTAATTTTAATAATATAGTTTATTTAACCCAGTATATCCAGAATATTATTTTTAACATGCAAGCAATGTGAAAACTAATTTTTTTTTGTCCTATCTTCACAATCTGGTGCATTTTTTACACATGCGTACATCTCAGTTCAGACTGGCTGCATTTTTTTTTTAAGATTTTATTTATTTGTTTAAGAGAGAGAGCATGTGCACACGAGTAGGGGTGGGGGTATGGGCAGAGAGGAGAGAGAATCCCAAGCAGACTCCACACTGAGCAAAGAATCCAACGTGGAACTGGATCCCACAACCCTGAGATCATGACCTAAGCTGCCTGAGCTGACATCAAGAGTCAGATGCTTTAACTGAACCACCCCGGCGCACCCAGACTAGCCGCATTTTTAAGTGCTCTATACCTCCATCTGGTATAGATGGTGGCTACATATTAGACAGCACAGGTCTAGAGGTACTTGGCTTGCTTCCTCCTTCCCACTCTACCTCCCACTCCCATCAGATGCAGGGATTTGAGTGGTGGGCCAGGAGTTCAGAGACCTTGTTGTCATGCCAATGCTGTAAGTTCACTAGGAAAAATCAAGTCACTCTTCTTCTGAACCATCCTCACCTATTCCAATATGCCTCTTCTTTCTTTTCCTGAAGTCAAGGGCTAGTGCTCTCACAGAATGTGGTCTATGTTATAGGATTCTATTTCATTTTGCTTTACACTCCTTTGTTATGTTTCAGACTCCCCAGCTGGATTACAAAGGTCTCAAAGGCATTTGTCCCACTCCTAGTCATCTCTTTTTGCAACACCTAGTCATCAACAAATGAATAATTGTCGAATAAATGAATGACTCCTTACAGGACTGGTAAACATGTATTATGGAAGCCTTTGTTTTATCTGTTACCCCTAGGTCCATACAGCCTGTTTCCTCATCAACAGTGAAGCCAATCAGGGCACTGTCAGTCCCAGCCTAGAAACTGGGGGGAATACTTGTCTTTGTCATCCAAATCCCAGACACACAGACTCAGTTCAACAAATAGTTCCTGAACAACTCCCATGCCCCAGGCATCGTGCTAGGTACTCTGGGAGGTGCACAGATGAGTAACAAATACCCTTGCCCTCAAGTCCCTAACTAGTACAGGGCCTTTGACAGGTCTACACAAATAATTATAATTTTAGGTTGAGGAACCTCAGGGCTGTAAGGGGAATAAAGAGGCCAGGTAGGAGAGGGGCAAGAAGAGGGACTCACAAAAGAGGCTTCGTTCAGACCTATCCTTGAGATGATGCTTGAGGCTAGGACAGGATTTGGACAAGTGGGAATGGAAGGAGGGAAACAAAGAGCTTTTAGAAATCTGACAAATGAGGAAGAAACACAATACAGAGGAGGTGTGGTGAAGGGACTCCTTAGGACAAGGAAATGAGATGGACCACAAAGATAAGAGCAGAGTGGAAGAAATCACAGCAGGGGAGGGGAGGAGCAAATCTCGTGAGAGGGGTGAGGACTCCAGACCTGGAAGGCACCCTTGTTGAAGAAGACAATGCCAGGAAGAAGGGCTTGGTGAGAGAAGCAGGGAATTCCAAAAGGAAGTGAGATGGGTTTATGTCATACACTCCTGGTGGCAGAGGCAGGGACCGGAGGAATAAAGAGCCCTCTGATCAAAGAAAGTAGACTCCCCTAAGAATGTTAAACAACCCGATTTGAGCAGAGTCCCAGAGTGACAGGGAAAGGATGAGAAAAGATGAGATAAGCTGGAAAGAACTTTACGTGACACAGGAGATGTGGGCAATATTCTGTCTAGCCAGTACCGCGTGCCCTAGAGATCACAGGAGCAGTCGGCGCGCCAAGTCAGATATCAGCCTAGGAAATCAGCCCCTGGTGGGGTAATGAAAGCAGAACGGAAATAGCAGGTGACTAGGTTATAGTGTAAATTACAAGTTGGGATAGTCTTTCCCAATCACTGAAGTAGGGATTCTTGCCTGGAGGTTTGTAGGTAGTTCTCTACACATACAGAGGTTGCACCTGCAGCAGTGGGAAAAATTCCAAGACTGGCATCGGAACAGGTGTACAAAAGGAAATCAGAAAAAATCTGTTTTAAGAAGAAGACTGATTTACTTTCTGTTTTATTTTTAAATTTCAGATGCATCTGTTCCTCTAACCACTTTTATTTCTGAGAAAAGAGACCAGACTGTGCTCTGCCTTTCAGAGCATGCATACAAGGGTGCCTAAAGAACATACATTTGTGTACTCAGTGACACACACCCAAAGCTGTAATGGAGACTAATAATTGCTAGCATACATTAAGCGTGTGGTAACTGCTAGGCCATGTACTAAGTGCTTTTACAGGTATTATCTCATTTAGTCTTCACAATATTACCTATGACAGGGGTGCCTGGGTAGCTTGGTCAGACTTATCAGACTCTTGGTTTTCCCTCATGTAGTGATCTGGGGGATGGGGGGAGATCATCGTGACATTGAGCCCTCTGTCAGGCTCTGCACTTAGCAGAGTCTGCTTGGGATTCTTTCTTCCTCTTCCTCTGCCCCTCCCTGCCCACCTCCCATCACAGGTAAATAAATAAATAGATCTTTTTAAAAAAACAATATTACCTATGACATTATGTTACTATCTTCATTTCTCAGGGAGATAGGTTACATGACTTGCTAAGATCACAATGCTATCAACCTATGGGGCTATAGGAAGCTTTTTATATTATAAATCCATTGTTTTTTATAGTTATAGGGCTCTTCAGATTTCCTTTTTTTGTATCAGTTTTGGTAAGATATATTTCCTAGGAATTTAGACAGTTCATTTAAACCTCCAAACTTATTGGCATGAATCTGGTCAAAAAACCTGTTTTTTTTAAAAATAATTTAGCATCTGAGGGCTGCCTGGGTGGTTCAGTTGGTTAAGTGTCTGCTGTTGGCTCAGGTCGTGATCCCAGCTTCCTGGGATCGAGTCCCACATGGGGTCTCCTGCTCAGTGGGGAGCCTGCTTCTCCCTCTGCCTGCTGCTCCCTTTGCTCATGCTCTCTCTCTCTCTCTCTCACAAACACACAAATAAATAAGTAAAATCTTTAAAAAACAATTTAGGATCTGAGATGTATTCCTCTTTTCATTTCTGATATTCTTTTTCTTGACTAGTCTTACCAGAGATACATCCATTATATTAGTCTTTTCAAAGAAACAATCTTTCGATTTGTTGTCCCTTTCTATTATAAATTTGTTTCCTATTTCATTAATTTCTCTTCTTATCTACATTATTTCCACTATTAGGTTTTTTTTGTAAATTTCCCCCCTACTTTCTTGAGATGGATGCTTATTAGCTCATTGATTTTTAGTCTTTATTCTTTTTTTTTAAAGATTTTATTTATTTATTTGACAGGGAGAGATCACATGTAGGCAGAGAGGCAGGTGGGATGGGGGGTGGAGCAGGCTCCCTGCTGATCAGAGAGCCTGATGCGGGGCTCCATCCCAGGACCCTGAGACCATGACCTGGGCAGAAGGCAGAGGCTCAACCTACTGAGCCACCCAGGCACCCCTTTAGTCTTTATTCTTATCTCAACTATCTATTTAAGACTACACAGTTTCCTCAAGTACGGCTTTGGCAGTATCCCACAACTTTTTTTTTTTTTTTTAAGATTTTATTTATTTATTTGACAGGCAGAGATGACAAGTAGGCAGAGAGGCAGGTGGGGGCTGGGGGAAGCAGACTCCCTGCTGAGCAGAGAACCCGATGCGGGGTTTGATCCCAGGACCCTGGTATCATGACCTGAGCTGAAGGCAGAGGCTTTCACCCACTGAGACACCCAGGCGCCCCTACCACAACTTTTTTATTTTATTATCACTTAGTTTAAAATATTTTATAATTTCCATCATGATTTTTTTAATGCATGGGTTTTTTAGAAGGATATATCTTAATATTTAGGTATAGGGATTTTCTAGTTATTTTTTATTGATTTCTTGCCTAGTTCTACTGTGGTTAGAGAATGTACTTCAAATATATCAGTTCTTTGAAATTTGTTGAGACTTGCTTTATGACCCAGTATATGGTCTGTAACAGATAATATTTTCCAAAGATGGCCACAAATATCTTCAATGCCTCATGCTCTTTTGCTATGTGACTATGCAGCTTCCCCATTAAGGAGGGGGATGTCTAGGTTTCCATCCCCTGGAATCTCAGCAGAATTCCAAGATAACCAAGAAAAAATAGCCTTACATCTTTTGCTCCCAGCTTCTTGGATGATGGCTGCCATGTAAGAAGTGACTACCCTGAGACCGCCATGCTTGAAAGACTTGAGCCATGTGGAGAGACTGTGGAGGATGAGATATCTTGAGAAGAGAAGGAAAGGCCAAGGACGACCCAGGTACCAGCACATGTGACTAGTCTTCCTGGCTATCTAGTCAAGACTTCAGATGACTCTAGTCTCAGCTGTTTCTGACTGCAGTCACACTGGAGACTCCAAGTGAAAACTACCCATCTGAGCCCAATCTACAGAACCTTAGAGATAATAAATTGCTATGTTTAAGCTCTACATTTATGGTTTATTTGTAATGCAAGAATAGTTCTCCAGAACATGGTCAATTTATTTAAATATTCTGTGCGTGTTTTTTTAACTGATAATTATAATTGTTGGGTGTGATGTTCTGTATGTATCAATTAAGCCAAGTTCATTAGTTTGTTTATCTAAATCTATATCCTTAATGATTTGGTTTGCTTTCTGTGAATTACTGGGAGGTATATTAAAAATCTCTCACTATAATTCTATATTTGCCTATTTCTCCTCTTATTTGAGCTAAATTATTTGGTTTTTGTGAATTACAGGAAAGAATACAGAGCATCTTAACTCTATTTCATTCCTCCATATCCAGTAACCCCAAGTTGAGTTTAGAAAGTACTAAATATGCTAGTAATAATACTAGATATGATAGTATATATTAGATATGTTAGTATGATACTAGAATATGCTAGTAGTAATAATAGTAATGAAACTATGTAACTTTTTTTCTTCTTTAAGATTTTATTTATTTGACAGAGAGAGAGCACAAGTAAGCAGAGCAGCATGGCAGAAGGAGAGGGAGAAGCAGGCTCTCCACTGAGCAGGGGGCCTGACGTGGGGCTCAATCCCAGCACTCTGGGATCATGACCTGAGTTGTAGGCAGCTGCCTAACCGACTGAGCCACCCAGGTGCCCCTATATAACTTTTTCACTGAGCACTTACTAAGTGCCAGTTGTTGCCCTAAGTACTTTACATGTAGTACTTGCTTAATCCTCACAATTTCCCTATGATTTTGGCATTATGATTCCCATTTACCATAGACAGGTTAAGTAACTGGCCTAAGATCACTCAACTAGATAAGCACTATATTGGAATTTAAAACAAGACAGTCTGACTCTGCTCTTACCCACTCCCTTATACTGCTACTGAGATGTGATGCCCTCTCTAGGCCAGAAGATATGAGCCCAGGTGTCATTTATGAGCATGTTTGCTTTGACATACTGCAGCATGCAAAGTAAACAAACAAACAAACAAACAAACAAATAGCTAAGGTACTCCAGGAAAGATTTATATATTTTAATAAATTGTTAATAGCTTCAAGTTGCTTCTTCTGGTATATATTAGTAGCAGGATGATAGATATGGCAGTGGGCCACTAGGCCTTTCATTTGAGTACTTCAGGGAATCACTCATACTAAATAGAAATGTGTGCTAAATAGTATTTCTGGGAATAATTTATACCTAGTAAAATATTATAGACTCATAGGTCTGGAAGGTCCCTTAGAGATCAATTATTTTAGACCACTTATTTATAGTATTAACAATCATTATCTTTGAAGGTAGCATTTTAAGGGACTTTTAATATTATTTATATGCTGTTTAATTTTTCATAAGAACACATCACACATAATCAGAAAAATAAAATGGTTATTCCTGCTAAGATAATTCAGTAGGGGAAAGAATAGTCTTTTCAACAAATGGTATTGCAACAACTAGATATCCACATGAAAAAGAATGACTTTGTGGGGTTCCTGGGTGGCTCAGTTGGTTAAGCAACTGCCTTTGGCTCAGGTCATGATCCCAGGGTCCTGGGATCAAGTCCCACATCGGGCTCCTCCTCCTCTGTGGGAAGCATTCTTCTCTCTCTCCCTCTGCTCCTCCCCCTGCTTGTGTTCTCTCTCTCTCTCTGTCAAATAAATAAATAAAATTAAAAGAATGAATTTATACTCTTACCTTATACCATATACAAAAATTAACTCAAAATGAATCCCAGACCTAAATGTAAGAATTAATACTATAAAAGTCTTAGAAGGGGGATGCCTAGGTGGCTCAGTCCATTAAGGGCTGCCTTTAGCTTGGGTCATAATCCCAGGGTCCTGGGATCAAGTCCTGCATTGGGCTCTTTGCTCAGTGGCGAGCCTGCTTCTCTTTCTGCCTGCCTATCCCCCTGCTTGTGCTCCCTCTCTCTCTGTCTGTCTGTCTCTCTGACAAATAAATAAATAAAATCTTATTTTAAAAAGCCTTAGAAGAAAACATAGCCTAAGTCTTCATGATCTTGGGTTGGGCAAAGACTTCTTAGATATAAAACCAAAAGAAAAATATAAAAACTGGACTTCATCAAAATTAAAAACTGTTGTGTTGCAAACAATGCCATCAAGACAGTGAAAGACAACCCACAGAAAGGGAGAAAATATTTATAAATCATATCTGTGATAAGGCACTTAGATCCAGAATAAATATATATATATATATATATATAAACTACTACAACTCAATAATAAAAAGACAAACTAAGGTGAAATCTGTAACTGGCCCCAGATACAGAGGACAAGGAAAGGCTGAAGAAAGAGGCAGACCACTCCAGATTGGTAGGTGATAGTTTAATAAGCAAGGGTACTTACATACAAGGCTTGTCTTGGGCAGTTGCAAGATGGATAGATATCTGCACACACCCACCAGAATCTTAAACATTTATATAGAGGCTTTAACTGAGTTAAATTGAATATATATTGGCCAGATGGTCTTAACACCATATTGCTCTCCTCAAGTCTGCACCCTTTAAAATGGCTATCACTGTGGGAAACAGTGGGCAGAACACACATTTCAGGGACATGGGAAGGGATGAGGAGCTTCCAATTGTCTGGGTCCAAATTGCGGGTTAATCAGTGGTCACATCCTCTTGATGACCTCGTCTAACAGTTAGACATTTCTCCAAAGAAGATATAAAAATAGTCAATAAGCATGTGAAAAAAATGGTCAACATCATTAGCCATAAGGGAAATGCAAATCAAAACCACAATGAGATAATTCACAGCCACTTGGATGGCTATATTTAAAAAAAAAAACAGATAATAACAAATGTTAGTAAGGATGTGGGCAAATTGGAACCCTCATACATTGCTGGTGGATAAATGATGCAGCCACTTTGGAAAGCAGTTTGGCAGTCTTCAAAATGTTAAACGTAGTTACCATGTGATATAGCAATTCCACTTTCATATACCAAAGAGAAACCAATTCCACTTTCATATACCAAAGAGAAACAGAAACATATATTCATAAAAATCTTGTGCACTAAATGTTCATAGCACCATTATTCATAATAGCCAAAAAATAGAAACAACTTGTGTCCATCAATTGATGAATAAATAAAATGTAGTATCTTCCAAACAATGGAATGCTACTTGGCAATAAAAAGAAAAGAAGTACTGATACATTATAGAACATGGATCAACTCTGAATATGTTATGCTAAGTGAAAGAAGCTTGTCATCAAAGAGCATGTTATATGATTCTGTACACATAAAATGTCCAGAATAGGCAAATCTATGGAGACAGAAAGTAGATGAGTAGTTGCCTAGGGCTGGGGGTGGAGGGTAGGGGGCATGGGCAATGATTACTAGTGGGTTTCTTTTTGGGGTGGTAAACATGTTCTAAATCAGACTGTGGTGGTAGTTGCACAACTCTGTTGTGATACTAAAAACCATTTTAATGGTTTTATGGGTGAATTATATATAATGGGTGAATTATAGGTATGTGATTATAGCTTAATAAAGCTGTTAAAAAGAAAAAATGGCTATTCCATTAAATTGATGCAATATGATTTGAGGTGGGTGCCTGGGTAGCCCACTCGGTTATGCACCGGCTTTTGGCTCAGGTCCTGATCCCAGGGTCCTGGGATCCAGCATTAAGCATGGTTGGGCTCCATGATCAGCCTGGAGTCTGCTTCTTCCTCTTGGTCTGCCCCTCCCCCTGCTTGTGCTCCCTCTTGGACTCTCTCTCTCTCTCATGAACAAATAAGATATTTTATAAATAAATAACAGTATTTAAGGTGCCATTCTATTCGTTCATTATTAAACAGTTTATTTTTAGTTTTTCACATTGCTTAGTGTAACCAAACACTCCATGTGAAAGAGCCGTTTTTTACTAAAACTACTACAAAATATTATAATAGATAGGTGATATCCCTAAGGTCACCTACATGTTTCCAATATCACAAATCTGTCAATACTTTACAGGTGTAAAGAACTAGTATCTTCCACACAATTCTTTCCCATAGAATAAGGTCAGTGGCCTGTCCTTAAGCCTCAATTCAAATTACTCTAGCAGCAAGAGACATGAAAATATACTGCCTTAAACAAAACAAAAGTTTATTTCTCTGTCACATAAAAGTCATCCCAGGGCTGAGATGGCAGATATCTCTCCAATAACCTCTGGATCCCAGGCTCCTGTCACAGGTCCCAGGCATAGTCTACTGCTCTGTCAACCATAGGGTATAGTTCTTGCTGTTACAGTTCATCCAAGCAACAAGATGAAAGAAACAGAAAGAGCAGGGGTGGAAGGAAAGGGGACCAAGTAAGTGTATGTGCCAAAGGTCTTTAAGAAAAGTTCCCAGATGCCCTTTCTGCTGTGCACTGATTGACCAAAACATTGTGATAGAGCCATACTTAACTTCAAGTGAGACTGAGAATATGGTCTTTATCCCAGGTACCATGTGTCCAGGTAGAAATTAGGGGTTTTATCATCATGAAAGAAAGGGAAACACACATTCAGAAAACTCACAGACTCTCCCAGTAACTCATAATTTATCTGTCACAAAACCCCACCAAAATTTAGAGAAAAATAATCTGGTCACAAAGGATGAAAGAAGTAAGACGAACTAAGAACTATACACTAAATTAAGCAGTATGAGGAATAACTATGCCTAATAGTGAAAAGCATCAGAGGAGACATGTTTGCAAAAGGGTAGAGAAATAACCAAAAGTTCTAAAATGGGGAGAGCATTTTTATAAGATGGGAGCCAGAGGCAATATCAGTCAGATATACTAGGCAAATAAAAAGTCGCTTAAATGAACAATAAGTAAAATCTCACTTCCTTTCAGGTCCCATTAAGACCATCAATTTTTATCAAAACACTTTATTTTTGCCTCTTTTATTTGTTCATATGTTTCCAATTCCAAAGGGCTTACATTATCAACTGATTTTTTTTGCTTTTGGTAGTATTTCAAGGATATGCATTGTACCTAGTCTTCTCTATACTTCTAAAGATGTAATTAATTTTCCTTAGAAATCACTGTGGTTGTAGTTTTTTATTTACTATATTAACACTATCAGAAAAAATATTGAACATTCCCAGAAATCACAACTTAATGTAAATTTACTTAGTCCTTTTAATCATTAATTTGAGATCCACAGACAGGCTTGGTTTCTATGTAAGAAACAATGTGACTGAGATAAAGTGTTCAGGAGAGGTAACATTTAATATGTTTCAGGAAAAGGTTATTAACATTTAGTTTAGTGGGGTTTTTTTGTTTTGTTTTGTTTTAGTTTACAAGTTCAGAAGAGTTCATTATAAATACAAATATAAATAAGGAAAAGTTACCATAAGGGGAAAATAGAATTTTCAAATGATGCTGAGATTACCATAATATGCTGTATAATGAAATTTGAATCATGGGAGAAAGGAAAGGTCAGAGCCCACATATGCCCAAATGATCCAAACACTTTTAAAAAGTGCATTTTCTTTAGATAATTCTGCAGCTGGTATGCACTCTTAGGAGAAAGTACAGTTTTAAAAAGATGATAGCCTCACAAAAAATATATATAAAATAATAAATCCACCAGATTCTATATAGCACGACCATATGTATAAAGATAAGAAGTTGCTGTCTTGAAATCATTATTTAAAAAATAAGCCAAGCATGTTGGCTGGTTTCTGGTCCCCTTTGCAGATCTGCTGTCAGTTACATCTGAAACAGGCTACAGCACGTATCACGTGAGACAGTGGGAGGAACTGACTAGGAAAATCAAGACAGTCATGTTCTAGTCCTTATTTGGCCCCTAGTTAGTCACTCTAGGCAGGACACACTCTCAAGGCCTTCACTTCCTCATTGTTCTCTAAGGTTCTTTCCAGCACCGTGATTCTAAGGTAACTTGAGGGCCTATTTCAGATGATATAGTATTGTATACATTAAATCACTTCTGGTACATGTTATCAGGAACTGTCCACACATGAAGTCTGCATCATTAAAACTTTTTTCTCCATACTTCTCAAGATAGAAACAGTAATTTAGAACTCAACAATAAAATTTTAATTTTTTAAAATCAAAATAAGATGACCAGAATCATTAAACTTAGTATTCACAGCACTGAACCTAGAAAAACATATAATTAATAGAATGTTAAAGCCGAAAGACCATCTGACAGACTGAGACTTCTTGTGAAGTGTTTTAAAGACAATTACTCCATAACAACTGCATACTCAGGATTTGTGGACATAACATTACAAGCTGGGGGAAAAATCCAGCTCAAATGTCAAATCATGGAGCCAGAATGACTCTGAAATTCCGGAAGACACATTTTGAGAAAGAAACAGAATTCTCCCCCATTTCCCCATTCCCCTCTCCCAAAGGGGAGAATGTAAAATTATGCACATCTTTGGTAAAATTTCAGAAAAAATAAATGCCTAGATATAAAGAAAATTTAACTTAACATTTTCTCTTCAATTTGTTTTTTATAGCAGACATGTTAATTTCATTTTGAACATGGTATGCCAAATATCCTGAGCTTCCAGGAATAAAGTCATGTAGCTCCCCAAGGAATTTCTTCATGGCATCAATTGATATATAACCTACAAAATAAAAAATACATATATTTGAAATCCTATCATGCTATCATACTGTTTTGAAGTATCTTTGATTTATTAGAGTTAAGATTTCTAAAGAAAGTTTTTAGAAAAAATTGAAAAGAAGAAATAATGCCAGTGAGAAGATTCTCTATGAAACTTGATAATTACCAGGGAACACCTCCTTCCCAACTCCCCACTCCCTGCAGCCATCTACCTCTTATTTTCTTTTATCTTTTTAAAAGATTTTATTTTTTTATTTGAGGCAGAGAGAAAGACAGTAAGAGAGAGCACAAGAAGGGGGTGGGTCAGAGGGAGAAGCAGGCTCCTTGCTGAGCAGGGAGCCTGAAGCAGGACTCGATCTTGGGACTCCAGGATCAGGACCTGACCGAAGGCAGTCGCTCAACCAACTGAGCCACCCAGGCACCCTATTTATTTATTTTTAAATTTTTTATTTTTTTATTTAGAGAGAGTGTGTCAGCAGGGGAGGAGCAGAGGGAGAGAGAGACGGTCTCCAGCAGACTCCATGCTGAGCACAGAGCCTAAATTAGGGTTGGATCCCAGGACCTGAGATCATGACCTGAGCTAAAACTGAATTAATCAACTGAACCACCCTGGAGCCCCTTCTATCTCTTTTTAAAACACAAATATTTGATTATCCACTTTGACTACTGAGAGTGTAATGTCCAGGTTGAGGATAAAACATAAAGTACCTAGACCAAAATAACTGGAAAGTGTCTGGCTTAGAGTACAATAACTTAGAACTATCTATCCAATAGCTACTAACAACACAAACAGCTCATCTTCACTAGTAGAGCAGGACACAGTTTCCTGCACTGCTAACACAGGGTTAGCATTCATAATAAGAAATTAAGGAAAGGGGGTCCTGGGTGGCTAAGTTGGTTAAGTTGCCTTCAGCTCAGGTCATGATCCCAGGGTTTTGGGATTGAATCCCGAATTGGGCTCCCTGCTCTCTAAGGTGTGTGTTGGGGGGAGGTCTGCTTCTCTCTCTCCCTCTGGCCCTAACCCCTACCCCCATGCTCTCTTTCAGATAAATAAATAAAATCTTTTAAAAATAATTGATTAAGAATAATCAGTATTACTGCTTAGTCAACAAAGGTTATGAGTGTGATTAATTTTGATAACAGTAATCTGAAATTGATAAGAGTATTAAAAAACCCATCTTAGAATGTGGAGAACTTAAAAGCTTAAGGGCTCAATGACTTTAGGGCAACCCATTTGGGACCCCTCTCACTCTAAAGGGCTTTTTTCCCCTTTTTTTCTGTTCTTGCCTTCACTTAATAAACTTTTACTCACTTCAAAAAAAAAAAAAAGGGACTCAATGACTTGAAGCAATATTATCTTCACAACAACTGCTTATCTGAGTGATTATATTTTATGAGTAATATATTTATAATTAATATTAAAACTGAGACCTAATTTAGAAGTCAATACTGTGTGAGAAAAACTCTGGGTAGAGCTCAAAGATGATTGATTTTAGAATACCACTACCAACATGCAGTATACATGCATATAGTTTGATTGCTTTTAATAATATATAATAAATTGACAGTTAATAAATTAACTATGAATTCACTAATATAAAACTGATTAGTGTCTTTAAAGATATTTTAATCATAATCATTTACTTTAGAAAATCTCTTGAACACTATTTCTATACTCCATATGGTTCACGATCTTTGCCTAATGACTAGGTTTCTGTGTAAAATAAACTAGTAAAGGAAAATATTAACATTTAGTTAATTGCACTGTGTGAAGTTTCTAAAGGTATGTGTGAGGATAGGAATTTTTAAAATAATTTTTATATTAATAAAAATATTCCTATAAGAAGGATAGGACATTTTTACATCAGAAATGGATAATTTTAGCAGTTTTGAAGTAATTAGGACTTCAGGCTGAAGTTCACTGACACTCAAACTAAACTAGCTTGATAGAAAGATTGCTGTGTCAACCAAACTGTGAGGAAGGCAGACATATTGCAGGGCCTCAGAAGTAACCAGAGCTCACGGCTGTCTCTCATTGGTATCCAATTTTTCTCTGCGTGTTAATTTCAGTTCTTCTCTCTTGAGGCAAGTTGGCTTTTTTTACATGGTAGGAAACATGGACCCACACGACTTCCAAGTTTTAGATCTAAAGAGCTATGGTCACCTGAATGAGAATGATTGGACTGGCTGCACTCTATGTATAAAAATCTAGAGAAAGCTATAACTGGCCCAACTCAAATCAGGTATTCATTCCCAAGGCAACTGCTGGGGGTGAGGAGCAAGCTCATGTTTTAGGAAATGACTATTTCTGTGTATCAGATAAATTGAGGGGAAGAAAAGAAAGTTCCTAAGAAAGGTATTCTTGGTGGAGAATTCCATACATGTCTATGGTAGCCAGCCTCCCAGATGGCCCTAAATGATCCTTATCTCCTGGTATTCACAAATTTGTGTAGTCTCTAGAAGGAGAGTCTGTACTTAGGTTGGTCTGTATGACCAACAGCACATGGCAGAAGTGATCGTATGCCACTTCTAAGAGTAGGATAGAAAAAGAGACCAGTGGCTTCTGTCTTGGGTATGCTCTTTTTCCCTTCTTGTATTTCTCACTCTGAGGAAAGTGACCTGCCATGTTGTGAACAGCCTTATGGAGAGGCCCACTTGGTGAGGAGTTTGGCCTTTGGCCAAAAATCAGCAAGGACCCAAAGCTTGCCAATAACCACATGAGTAAGCTTTGAAATGGATTTTCCAGTACCATTTGTCCCTGAGTAACTTCAGCCTAGCTGACAACTTGACTGCAACCTTAGGAGAGATTTTGAGACAGAGTATCTAATTAAGATGCTGTTGGATTCCTGGCCCTCAGAAATATCAAGTAATAAATATTCATTGTTTTAAGCTGCTAACTTTTAGAGCAATATGCTACACAGTGATAGGTAACTAATACAGTATCTATTATAAGTTCCCAAATTTTTAATTATCAGAACTTTTTGGCTTGAAAATTTTTGCCTGCAAGATATTTACAGTTACAAGTTATTTATAGTTATTTACTAATTTTTTTAAAATTAGTTACACATGTAGCAGTCAATCAGAATTTCTTATCATGGGTGATAAGTAATGATATCAGACTAAAATAATTTAATTCCAGTCAAAAGCAAAAACTAACAAAAACAGACCAAAAAAAAAATCCCTTGACATTTTATGGGACATTTATGGGACATTTGGGACTATCTGAAGATATTTTTGGTTGTCACAACTTGGGACCACCAGTTCTAGGGTATAGTTCCAACTTGTATTTTCTACAACCTAAAATCTAATTAGTTCTATTTTAAGAAACTTAACATTCATTGAATTGAACCCAATTCATTTTGAGGAAGACACAGTCAAGTTACAGTTACAGAAGTTACTACCACTGCCTAAATTAGAACTGTCACTCACTATATTCCAACAAGAAGTTATTCCTTCCTATAAAGCAGATGGGCATGATTTAAAAAAAAAAAAAAAGGGAAGTAGTTGTCATTTCACATCAAAACTAAAGCCAAAGAATCATCTCTAAAGCTTAAAACTTTCTTTCAAGAAAGTACAGTTTAAATTTTTTAAAAATTTTTTATAAAAATTTTAACGTAGGGGCACCAGGTTGGCTCAGTCAGAAGAGCCATTCCTCTTGATCTCAGGGTCATGAGCTGGAGCCCAGTGTTGGGTGTGGAAGTTACTTAAAATAAATAGATAAACTTAAAAAAATAAAATCTTAATATCGAAATATAAGGAAAGAAAATAATCAAGAAAATAAAAAGATCAGAAAATTTTACTTTTGCTCTATCAAAATTAAAAAAAGATTATCGCAGGTTGAAATTTTACTTTAAAAAATCTGACTAATGATTATTTTTATAGTTCTTTTTTAGTTTGTTTTTAATACAACACTTTCATGTCTTTTGAATCGTCAGCAATGAAACAGAACAGTATTATTACATGTCCAAATCTAAGGATTTGTCTTTATTATACGGCTGATTTTGACGCTTAACATTGATTTTTAAAATATGCTATCAAACACTTGGTAAATCCAAATGAACATGAGACATTTAGAATCTGGTGATAAAGTTGCCTGAAACAAAATCAATACCAGTAATAGGCTACAACCATAGTTTAAGGGGTACCTACATTTTATCTGAATGTTTAGGCCTAGGGATAAATTAGGGTAGCAATCGCTGCTCCCGATATTAGAACTTAAGTATTTCTACTTAGTTCATTGTCCTTTGCAGGCCACGATTGCTCCTAAGAACCCAGAACTGACTTCTCTGCTGTCAAAGCTAGGTAACAGACACAGCCTCAGAAGACACATTAAAAGTTCTTTTTAAAGTGCTTTTCTAGGGCACCTGGGTGGCTCAGTGGGTTAAGCCTCTGCCTTCGGCTCAGGTCATGATCTCAGGGTCCTGGGACTGAGCCCCACATTAGGCTCATTCTCTCTGCCTGCCTACTTGTGATCTCTCTCTCTGTCAAATAAATAAATAAAATCTTTAAAAAACAATAATAATAAAGTGCTTTTCTAAAGGCTATGAACAGAAGAAAAAAAATAATGAAACAAATGGCTCGACCAAATGTAAGAAGGAATAGTACTATGAGAGAAGATGTAAGAATTTGTGGACTAGTTGCAAGAGTTAGTTTTGACACTGATAAAGAGAATGTGATAAATATACAAATGATTTTTAAAAATGAAATTTCAAATACTTCTAAGTTGCTGTGTTTGAAACACAATATTTTAAAAAACAATCCGTGACCCTACTGAATACTACCCAGATCAAAGTATATGAATACCGACCTCACTTACCGCTGTCCAAATCCCAATGGCCAGTGTCATCTGGTTCCCATGGTTCCACCTTCTCATGTCAGCCTTAGTAAGCAGTCTTTCTACATGTCAGATACTAGAAAACCCAAATATGGAGTCCAGGTACACCTGTGAACCTCTTTAAATTTTATGCAAAGTTGGTGTGTTATGTTTATATGTGTGTATGCTAGGGAAGGGGGTCTATGTTTCATCAGATTCTCAGAGAAAACTATGATTAGAGATGTCCATATAATTTATCTTCCAAATTGGGACACCCGAGAGAAAAAAACTGATCCCAGGGCAACAGACATAAACTGGGACTGTCTTATGTACACAAGGATGCGTATTCATGCTACCAAAAGACAAATGTTTTAACAGAAAACATGGGACCTATCTCTGGGTCAGTTCTGCAGATTTATTTAATGCATTGTTGTACATTGGGTATTTAATGATTTATTATACAAAATAGTCTTGTTTCTTCCCTACTTGGGTTTTCTCTAAATTTTATTTCATTTTAAATTACCTGTTACCATGTTGTTCACAGGATAATTCTGAAGAGGGAAGTACATCTGCTTTTCTGTAACTGGAGTCCTTATAAAATGCTTTTCTGTGCTATAAAATCAAACATACAGAAAGTCTTATTTATATTTGCTTTTCCCTGAGAAATTATTCCAGACAATATATATAAAGTAATCTATTTGTTTTTGAGCAGACTTCAATCTTATTGGGTAAGTGTAGACTTCTTTTGTGCTTCTAAGTAATACAAGTTCCCATATAGATATTTTCGGCTTTCTTGGCCACTTCACAAAACACATTTTTTGTGTATATAGAGGCATAAGTCTTTTCAGTATTCTTAAAAGCAAAATAATTCAATATTTTATAATTTATAAATTTATAAATATAAATATAATTTATAATATTTTATCTAAAATATATATATGTATATATACTTATATATACATATATATATATAAAATCTTAAATATGCCAAAGAAAGTATAGTGGGGTTTATCTGAAATAATTATAGCATTTTTTGTTATTCAGTGTTTAAAGAATTAGAACTCTATTAACTAGTACTTCGATGCTTTAAATAAAAAATGAAATTTGGGGAAATCATGAGGTATACAAGATTCTGAAGTGACTTCTCAGTTAAAAAGAAAAAAAGTTAAAGTATTCTGAGTGTGGTTGTGTAGTATAATTAATTATATTCTCACTTTTAAGAGCTAAGTAGTTTTCAACTAAAATATTCTGTTTTCTAACTGTGCCAAGTAATAATGTTTACTGTATTTAAACTACATATAACCAATAGATAATACAATTATATGAAAATAAAAACCTCAATAATAAAGTTGGGGTCATCCTTAATTTATTATTTTCCTTAAAAAAATCTAAAATTATACTTAGTGAAAGTAAAGCTTTATTTTCAATTTGTTTAAAAATTAGATTTCATCTGAACTCTTTTTTTTTAAAGATTTTTTTTGAGAGCAGGTGAGAGAGAGAGAGAGAGAGAGAGAGAGAGAGCATGAGCTGGGGGAGGGGCAGAGCGAGAAGCAGAATTCCCAAAGAGCTGGGAGCCTGATGTGGGACTTGATCCCAGGACTTGGGATCATGAGCTGATCCAAAGGCAGATGCTTAACCGACTGAGCCACCCAGGTACCCTGAACTCTTACAAAAGAAATGACAGCTCAGTTAGGATAAGATCCTTCAAACAAAGCAAAATAATGTTCCCAGAAGGGTCAGGGACTATAAAAGGATAACCATTATTGTTATTTAGTATGGCTTTAGAATTTCTGGCTAAGCAATGAGATGGGGGAGGGTAGAGAAGGAAATGGAAAAGACATCTAGTAAAAAGGAAGAAGCAATCTTTCATATTAACAAGTGATATGATTGTACACCCCAAAAAGCCAAGAGAATCACTGAAATATTTCTAGAATCTTAAAGATTCCAAGTGGGTAGTTATAAGACAAATATCCCAAATCAATAACTTTCCTATATAATAGCAATAATTAATAAAAATAAAATGGAAAAAATGAACCAATCCACAACAGCAACAAAATTCATAAAAATCTAGAAATAATCATAACAAGATATTTGTCATTCTATATGCAGAAAAATGGGAAAATTTATTGGAATATAGAAAAGGAAAATAAAGAAAAACAAAAAACATTCTCCTGCAGAGGAATATAAAAAATTATAAAGTTATCAGTTCTTCTTAAAATTTAACATAATTCTCAGGGTGCCTGGGTGGCTCAGTGGGTTAAAGCCTCCATCTTCAGCTCAGGTCATGATCCGGGAGTTCTGGGATTGAGCCCTGCATAGGGCTCTCTGCTCAGCAGGGAGCCTGCTTCCTCCTCTCTCTCTCTCTGCCTGCCTCTCTGCCTAGTTGTGATCTCCCTCTGTCAAATAAATAAATAAAATCTTAAAAATAAAATTTAACATAATTCTCAATAGGGATTTTAGAGGTTAAGAAAAAAATAATTCTAAAATTTACCTGAACAACAGCATGTTAGAATATCTAATAAGAGGCACACCAAATTTATAATAGAGTGGAAAGAAAAACTAGCAATAATCTTAAAAGACATATAAAATTTATATGAAGAAAATATGGGGGCGCCTGGGTGGCTCAGTGGGTTAAGCCACTGCCTTCGGCTCAGGTCATGATCTCAGAGTCCTGGGATCGAGCCCCGCATCGGGCTCTCTGCTCAGCAGGGAGCCTGCTTCCTCCTCTCTCTCTGCCTGCCTCTCTGCCTGCTTGTGATCTCTCTGTCAAATAAATAAATAAAATCTTAAAAAAAGAAAATATGAAAATGTTCCTCAAGGGCCACAAAAGAAAATTCGAACAAGTGGGGAAAAAATACCATTTTCTCAGATAAGAAGATTCAGTATCAGAGATAGTCTCCCTAAGTTAATCTATATATTTTTTGTAATGTTACTAGAAGTAACAATAGTAACTTTTTAAAAATATATGAAAAAGGTGGCTCTAAAATTCAGACAGAAAAACAAACCAGCAAGAAGTTAATAACTAAGAAAATTTGAAAAAGAGTAAAGAGGAAAACTAGCACTAGATATTAAATCGTATTATAAAGAACTAAAACAGAATCATATGTATGGCAAATGAATGGAATATAAAAATATAAAATGCAGAAATAGACCCAAATCCTTATAGGGATCTAACCTTATGATAAAGGTGGCATTTTAAGGCAGGTTAGGGGAGGGGAAGATAAATTATTTAATCAATAGCCACAAGTAGTTAGCTATCTGGAGGAAAGAAAAAAAAAGTGGATCCCCACCTCACTTATTACACAAAGACATATTCCAAATGTGTTACAAATTTAAACTGAAAAATAAGTAATTAAGAAGAAACCAAAGCAAATAATAATAATAATCTTAAGAGAAGGAAGACTTCCCTAAGTACAACACAAAACCTGAAAGCCATTTAAAAAAAAAAGTTAATAAGCATTAATGTATATAGTAAAATATATTTGCATGACAAACCCAGCATTTTTTTTAAGATTTATTTATCTATTTATTTGACAGAGAGATCACAAGTAGGCAGAGAGGAAGGCAGAGAAAGAAGGGGAAACAGGCTCCCCGCCAAGCAGAGAGCCCAATGTGGGGCTCGATCCCAGGACCCTGAGATCATGACCTGAGCCGAAGACAGAAGCTTAACCTACTGAGCCGCCCGGGCACCCCAAATCCAGCATTTTTTAAAGTCAAAAGACAATAGGTTAAGGATTAATTCTAACTTATTTCACAATGAAGCAATTCTCCTAAAATGTGAAGTGTTCTTATCAAAAAATAAAAGCAAAACTCGATCAATAGAAAAATGTGCAAAGGATATGAACAAACAGTTCACAGAAACGAAGATATAAGCGGTTCTCAAACAACTGAAGACACACAACCTTGTTCATAATAATAACAATTCAAACAAAACAAGACTAAGTTACCATTTTATACCTATTAGATTAACAAAGACCAAAATACATGATAGTACTCTGTGTTGGGGGAGGTATCATGAAATAAAATGACTAACCATCCCAGTTTACCCTAGATTAAGGGATTTCTCAGGACATGGGAATTTTCAGTGTTAAAATCAGGACAGTTCTAAGCAAACCTGGATGTTTGGTTCCCCTAGCTGGAAAAGGCACTTTTACACACAACCAGTAGGAGCATAAATTGATTTAACCTGTATGGAAGGCAATTTGGTAAGACTTAGCAAGGATACAAATCTACATGCCTTTTGACCTCCTAAGAATTACCTTACAGACACTTACACACCTAAAAAGTTACATTACATAATCAGTCACTGAAGCATTGTTTTAAACAGCAAATTAGAAATTACCTAAAAGTCCATTAAAATAAGCAACTAGAGGGGCACCTGGGTGGCTCAGTGGGTTAAAGCCTCTGCCTTCAGCTCAGGTCATGATCCCAGGGTCCTAGGATCGAGCCCCACGTCAGGCTCTCTGCTCCGCAGGGAGCCTGCTTCCCACCCTCTCTCTCTCTGTCTGCCTCTCTGCCTACTTGTGATCTCTTGCTGTCAAATAAATAAAATCTTTAAAAAAAAAAAAAGCAACTAGAGGGGAGCCTGGGCACCTGGGCAGCTCAGTGGGTTAAGCCTCTGTCTTTGTTCAGGTCATAATCCTGAGATAGAGCCTTGCATCTGCTCTCTGCTCAGCAGGGAGCCTGCTTCCCTCCCCCCTCAAACCTCTGCCTGCCTCTCTGCCTACTTGTGATCTCTCTCTGTCAAATAAATAAATAAAATCTTTAAAAAAATAAGTAACTAGTTAAGTAAATTATGATAAATCCACATAGTGGAACACTATACAGTATAAAAATGAAAAAGCTCTTTATGTAATAATATGGAGTGATCTCCAAGGTAAATTAATGAGTGAAAAAAGGCAAGGGACTGAACAGGACTTATAGTCTGTCACCATATGTTAAGAAAAGAGAAATGAAAATACTTACATGAATTTGCTAGTATATGCACATATAAAGAAATGATAATATTGGTTGTTTCTGGGAGAGAAACTGGCTCACTAGGGACCAGTATTTTCATAATACCCCCTTTTGTATGTGTTGGATTTCGATTAATTAAAATTTGAAAATGAAAAATAATATGTAGGCATGAAGAACTAAAGAAAAGATTTTTAAAAGGAGAGTAATGGGGGCACCTGGGTGGCTCAGTTAAAGCCTCTGCCTTCGACTCAGGTCACGATCTCAGGGTCCTGGGATGGAGCATCTCAGGGTCCTGGGATCAAGCCCCGAATCAGGCTCTCTGCTCAGCAGGGAGCCTGCTTCCCCCCTCTCTCTCTGCCTGCCTCTCTGCGTACTTGTGATCTTTGTCTGTCAAATAAATAAATAAAATCTTAAAAAAAATAAAAAATAAATAAAAGAAGAATAATGAGTTTGAGACTTGCCTTGTCAGGTATTAAAATACATAAATGAAGTTTTATAATTTAAAATGAATATTGTATTGATACAGAAATAGATCCACAGATTAATGGAATAAAACAAATAGTCTAAAAATAGATCTCCATATACATAAAAAAATGACAAAGGGAAATTACATATCAGTCAGAAATAGATTTATTATTCAAAAAACCAGTGGAAATTTCTTAGTTGCAAAACAAAATCAATTTAGATCTTCACCTACTACCATACACCAAAATAGGTATCTCCAAAATTTAAAACTGATTTGATCTCTGAATGGGAAAGAACTTTTCTGAACAGAAAAGCAATAGAAGAAATTATAAAGGAAAAGTAATCAATTTAATGATGCAGAAATTTAAAACACATCTTTAAACAGTATAAGCTGGAAAACAAACTGAGGACATAATGTGACAAATTCACAAAAGGATAATATAGCTATTATATGAAGATGCCAGACAAATTGATAAGACAAATAATAAGACCCCCAATAAAAAGGGGAGAAAGGATAAAAACCACAGGAAAGAAATATAAAATGCTAATAGATTCAGAAAGTTTCAAAGCCATTAGAAATTAAAGAAAAATGCACATTAAAACAAGATGTATTTGTATAAAACTAGTAAGAAATGTACTAATGTTGATGGTGGTTATCTCTAAGTGGTGGAGTTGCTTATAATTTAAAATTGCTTTTTTTCAATTTTGAAAAATTACATGCATTATGTTTATAACAATAATTAAATTCATCAATTTTCAGAAGATTTGGGGAACATACTGGAAAGCAGGAAAAGCATTGTAATTAAGAGTTTGGATTCTGGATCAGCT
The DNA here is from genome assembly GCF_010015895.1 of Lontra canadensis. Taxonomy (NCBI): domain Eukaryota; kingdom Metazoa; phylum Chordata; class Mammalia; order Carnivora; family Mustelidae; genus Lontra; species Lontra canadensis. The sequence continues at coordinate 16,213,414 of NW_022631006.1, forward strand.
AGACTTAGCTTCAAATTCAGCTTCACTATGTAAGTAATATTGGGTGACATTTAGCACTCTGAACCTGTTTCCTCAATTGTGAAATGGGGCTGATAGCATTTATCTCTTACAAAGTTATGAGAATCAAATGAACTGATTAGCTCACAAGTGCCACACATTTAGCAAGTGTTTAATAACTGGTTCATTATGTACTGTTCAATACCATTAGTAGAATGCCAACAAATCAAATGTTTCCTGAGTAAGGACGAAGTATATTTTATCTATGTTCACACTGCACCCTCTGGTGGTTTTATAAAGTAAAGGTTCTAGGTTAGACACCTACTAAGGTATCCATTCATCCTTCTTCCATTGTTATTGTTATTGGATTGGACATACTTTCCCCAAATTAGTAAGTCCCCTTTGTATCCTAAACTACTTTTTGTTAGGTGTTTTTCCACATGCATATTTTTCTTTTGACCTAGTTTATGGTGTTTTTATTGCCATGTATAAGTTTAAAATATTTTTGATAGTCACACTTACCAATCTTTTCCTTGATGGCATCCGTGTTTTGCAGGGCAACTATTTCCTAAAGAACTTATGTATCTTATATCTTTCCTAGTCAAGTGAATCACTGGGAGTTACTTTTTATTTTTTATTTCCCAGCCTTTTATTACAAGGTCACTTAGGATTATCACTCTTTCCTCTATTAAGAATATCTTCATTAAGATATTCTTCTATTAAGAATATCTCTATTAAGAATATCTCTATTAAGAATATCTTCATGGTCTTACCTCTTCCATTCTTATTTTCCTTCCTCTCTTTACCAGTTTCTTATCTCAAAAAAAGCATAGCTTTTTTTACTATGTTCAAAGGAGTAAGTTCAAAGGAGTGCTATACACAGAGATCCCAAGACTTAAAATATGGATTCTCTAACTTAAGTGGTAGAATATCTAGAAGTCACAGGACCATGAAACAATAGTTTACTAAACTTAATTAAATACACAACTTTGTGTAAATTAGATAACAACTAACTTCAAATTATAACAACCAAATAGTAGGTACAAGAGATATAAGTAAAAAATGAAGAAAAACTTAAAACTGAAGACACTATATAATGTAAACCCATTAATTTTTTTTTTCTTGGATGATTGGAGGTTTATTTATCACTGGTGGGCTCAGAGGAGACTGTTCTCCAAAGGTCTGAGCCAACACTTTAATTTTTATATTGAAAAGAGACACTACTATTTGATCATTTTTATTTCTGCAGCTAAATGCCAGACCTTCAAATAGCCAGTAATCTCTATCAGTATTTGGAAACCAGGGAACCAGAAAATATGGAATTAGGACCGGATAATAAATAAGCCTGAAACAAAGGGGGCCTCTCAGAGATTGGTTCCAACATAATGGTAAATCCATGATTGTCTGTCTTTTTAAAATTAATTTCTTAAACCAAAGTAACCACATTACAAACAATTTAGAAAGGAAAGGGGAAGATCACTCAGAACTTCCAATCCTAATAAAATTACTGCTCATATTTTATATATCTCCTTACTTAAAAAATTAAAAAATAATGTAACAGTAATACAATATACATAAATTCTTATTTTTTCTTTTGCAAGGATAGTCCATCATAGTGGTTGGCTCTGGAATTACACTGACCCAGTTCAAATCCAACTTCTCTCCACTTAATAATATAAGTTTGTATGACTTTCAGCAAATTAACCTGTCTAATCCTAGATCTCTTTTGCTGTAAAATGGCAGTGGTGATAATGATAATATCAATTGTGTAAGAAGACTGTGAAAATTAAATGAGATAAACACTTACAGTTAGTGTTCGAAGATCCCTACATTGAATTGAATATCAAAGAAATGTATGAATTCAATACCTTTTGGATAATTCTTTTTCTTGATCTGTTGCTAGTTCACTGCTTTCCCTAAGGGCTTTTATTTCATTTGGTATTACTTCATCATGCTGTGGATAGCAAAAGAAATCACATTTTTAAAAATGAGCACACCAATGATCCAATCAAATGGTTTTTAAAAAAGCAAAAAAGTAAATTGACAATATGTATCAAGTCATAAAAATATTTATACACTTAGGCACATTCAATCTAGTGCATTGTCAAAAACTTACAAAACTTTGCACGCACACACAATTATACTATCTGCTTTTAGGGCTATGTAATGAAGACTATGTATTTTTAAAATATCAGGTCTGATTGTATTAGATCGTAAAACTTTGACTAATTTTATTCTCTTTTCAATTTTTTACATTTTCCCTAATGTGGCCATATTACTTTTTAGTTTTTAAAAGATAAGGAAACAAAAAAATGTTTATTAACTTAAATTGTCTTAAAAAACCTTGACTTGAGGGGCGCCTGGGTGGCTCAGTGGGTTAAGCCTCTGCCTTCGGCTCAGGTCATGATCTCAGGGTCCGGGATCGAGCCCTGCATCAGGCTCTTTGCTTGGAGGGGAGCCCGTTTCCCCCTCTCTCTCTGCCTGCCTCTCTGCCTACTTGTGATCTCTCTCTCTGTGTCAAATAAATAAATAAAATCTTAAAAAAAAAAAAAATCCTTGACTTGAAAATTCCCAGACTCCCTTGACTTACAAATCAAAAGTATGAAGTAAACTGAATAAATCATATTTCCCCTCCAAAACTAAAATGGAGGGGCACCTGGGTGGCTCAGTCATTAAGTGTCTGCCTTCGGCCCAGGTCATGCATGATCTCAGGGTCCTGGGATGGAGCCCCATGTCCGACTCTGCTCTGTAGGGAATCTGCTTCTCCCTCTCACTCTCACTCTTCCTCTCTGCTCTCTCTCCCTCTCTCTCTCTCTGCTCTTCCTCTCTCTCTCAAATAAATACATAAAATTTTTAAAAATTTAAAATTTAAATAAAATTTAAAATTAAAAAAAAATTAAAAATAAAGAAAAATTTAAATTTTAAAAAAACCCACAAAATTAAAATGGTGTCTTAGGCTATGGAGTTAAGAAGGAGTAAAATGTGTATAAAGCTTTTCAAAAAGATTATGTGAAAGTGACTCAGGTACTGGTACCTGTCACATAATATAATTACTTAATATGCCATTAGGAAATTTCTCTGTTTAGATCACAAATCCACTCCAAACAATAATAATGTTCCTCAAATTACTTACCAGATTTACCCTTGTTGTTGCCATTCAATGAAGTCCTTTCTGCTTACATATTCTATGGTTACATTATTATAATTGGCTAATATCAATCATTATTTTGAAAGAACTAACAAAATCGTTTATCATAAAAGTCACATAATTTCTAGAGTCAGTCATCACTACAGGGATGTTCCACTAATTTTTTTTCCCCTGTCTTTTTTTAAATTAACATATAATGTATTATTTGACCCAGGAGTACAGGTGTGTGAATCATCAGGCTTACTCTACTAATTTTTTTCATAGAAAAAATAATGGATTGGGTTGGAGCTGAGAAAATTTGATTCCATTTTGCTAATGTCTAGCATGTGAACTAAAACAGGTTTTTACCTTCTCTTTACCTTGGTTCTCTCATTTTCAGAACTGAGTAATTAATTAATGGGCTTTAAGGAGCTTTTTAGCTCTAAAGTTCTGCATACTCAATAATTATTGTTAAATAACAACCATTCAGTCATCACTCACATTCCTGAAAACACTATCACAAGCCAAGGATTAGATATTATGGACCTCAGTACAACACAGCTAAAGATACTAAAACAACTATGATTTTCAGATGATGACAACTTGGGGGAAAAAAAACAAACTAATGAAAGAAATACAAAATGTATAAGTTAATTGCTTGGCTTCAGACATAGAAGATTTTCTCCCTAAGTGTTTATTCTGAAAATTTTCAAACTCTGAAATGTTAGAGAATAATACAGTAAATACTATATAGCTTTCACCTGATTCTTAACGTGTCAACATTTTTATTACTCTGCATGCCTTCTTTCATTTTTTATTTTTTGCTGGACCATTTGAAAAGATTTGCAGATATTATGACATTTTACTCCTTAATCTTTAGCTTGCATTTTCTTTAAAGAGCATTCTTTTATCTTTATAATACTACCATCACAATTAAGAAAATTAACATTAATTTAATCTCATCTAATAATCCATATTTAAATTTTCCCAATTGTTCTCAACATGTCTTTTTTACTTTCTATTTTTAAAATGTCCAGAATCCTATCAAGGTTTAATATATCATATTTGGTTGTCATGTCTCTTAATCTAGAACAGTATTCCTGCTTTTTTTTGTTTTTTATTTTTTATGACAGTGTTTTAAAGAGTCTAGTGTGATATGTCTCACATCCTGGAACTGTCTGAGTGTTAATTAGGTTAAACATTTTGAACAAGAACACTATATAGATAACACTGTATGCTTTCTACTATATCACATCCAGCTGAACATAATGAGAGGTTATTCCAGTTTTTGGTGATGCTAAATTTGACCAGTTGGCTAAGATGGTGTCTGCCAGATCTCCCTACTGTGAAAGTATATTGCTTACCTTTGTAACTAATAGGTAACCTGTGGGGTGATAATTTGAGAACATGGTTTTAACACCCAATAATGACTCTGCCTAAATCAGTTATTTTATTGGGGGTGATAAAATGGGGTTTTCTATTTAGTTGCTATTTTATAAGGAAAATTTCCTTTGCTCCACCTTTCCTTTCCTTTCTTCCAACCCTCCTTCTTGCCTTCCTTTCTTTCTTCTTCTCATCTCTTTTCCTTCCTTCCTGCTGTTCTTTCTTTCTGCTTTTGGAGTATCACTATTGAATCATGGATTCTTTTAAATTTAATGCATTATTCATTACTTATTCATACTAGTCATTCTTTTTGATGCTCAAATTATTTCAAATTTGTCTACTGCATAAAGATTTTGAAGTAAATCAAAAGCATTGACAAATTTGAGGCAGAACATCAGAAGCTATAAAACAGTCAATTTCCAGTATTGTACACATTTATTGAGGGGTATTATTCAAAACATTTAACAAATAACACAACACAGGAATTAGTAAATCAGAATCTATGCTGGCAGTAAAAAACTGGTAAATACTGTGAACCTATTATTCCCCTAATTAATGATAAAAGCAAATTTTCAAGTTTTTTACATGAATAATTTTATTCATACAAAAATATCAAATTTGTCAGTGTACTAGTGTGAAAACAATGTCAGAGTACATAATGTTCAATAAAAGCATGCCCTTTAAATTCCATAACTGGGATCACTGGTGTTAACATGTCACAAATAAGCATTTTTCAGATTACATTGCTTTCAAAAATTTTTGAAACTGGAGATTCTAACCAAATACTTTAATTTACTCTTACCTTCTCTCTCTGAATATGTTGGTCTTGTTCCCAAATAAAACTACCAAGTTTTCTTCTTATTTCTGTGGTAAGAAAAACAAATCCAATACTATTTTTTTAAAGTAATTTTGTAGAATTTTCTGAAGTTTACCTGAAGTCTGAAATTTCTAGGCCAGCGTTATTCCACTTGCATCAAACTCACCTAAGATACTTGTTTAAAACACAGATTCTTATTGAATTAGAAGACTGAGGAGGAACTCAGGAATTTGCATTTCTGACAACCTCCCCAGATGATTCCAAAGCATTATGAAAATAACTATTATAAATTTTTTCTGCTGGAATTTATGCCTTCATTAGATATCTGTGTCTTCAGGCCAACCATCAAAATAAAATAGGCCAACCAGTCAAAATAAAAGGCATAAAATTCCTAAATTTGTAGAGTAGAGGTCCTCAAGAATTCAGTAATTTGGTAAAAGAAGAGTGGAAGAGAAACATGTCTAGTGGGCATAGTAGTATAGGAATTCTAAGAATGCTCAGCATATCAAAGGAATATGTCATTATCCTTAATAATCTCAAAAGCTTCCACAGTAGCCCACTTGAGGACAAAAAGGTAACACTCCTCTAACCATGTTGTCCAATATAGTAACCACTGGACTAGCTAAATATGAGCACCATATTGAAATATGGCTAGTCCAAAGTGAGATGTGCTATGAGTGTAAAATAAACACTAGATTTCAAAGATTTAGCATCAAAAAAAGAATGTAAATATCTCAATAATTTTTATGTTGGTTATATACTGAAATGACATTTTAGATATATTAGGTTAAATAAACTATATTCTTTTTTTTTCTTAAAGATTTTATTTATTTGTCAGAGAGAGAGGGAGAGAGAGCGAGCACAGGCAGACAGAATGGCAGGCAGAGGCAGAGGGAGAAGCAGGCTCCCTGCAGAGCAAGGAGCCCGATGCGGGACTCGATCCCAGGACGCTGGGATCATGACCTGAGCCGAAGGCAGCTGCTTAACCAACTGAGCCACCCAGGCGTCCCAATAAACTATATTCTTAAAATTAATTTTACCTAGGGGTGCCTGGGTGGCTCAGTTGGTTAAGTGTTTAACTCTTGATTTCGGCTTAGTCAGGTCACGATCTCAGGGTCATGAAATCAAGTGGGGAGTCTACTTAAGATTGTTTCCTTCTCCCTTTGCCACTCCCCTCCCCTGGGCTCGCTCTCTCTAAAAACAAACAAATCTTTAAAACATTAATTTCACCTATTTTTATCCACAGATTTCTTATTTATACTAGAAAATTTAAAATTAATATGTGGTTCATATTTGCATCTCACACTTCTACTAGACTCTACTGGTCTAGGTGGATAATAATGTATACTTTTTATTCTTATAAAGAACATGTTTTCATTTAAAAACAGATCTGTTAAAATTTTATTTATTAATTTTATTTTTTTTAAAAGGTTTATTTATTTATTTTAGAGAGAAAGAGAGAGCACGCATATGTTGTGGGGTGAGGGAGGAACAGAGGGGGAGAGAGAGAGTCTTAAACAGACTCTGCACTGAGTGTGGAGACCCTAATGCAGGGCTTGAACTCACAACCCTGAGATCATGACTTGAGCCGAAATCAAGAGTCAAATGCTTAACCAACTGAGCCACCCAGGCACCCCAATGTATAAAAAATAATACAAATATATGGGTTCATTATTAAAATGAATCTTAAAATTTCATTATAATAATGAAGAGATTGAAAACTAGCAAATATTTATTAAATGTTCACATGTCAGACTACTTAATATATTATCTCATTTTATCCTCAAAACAACTTTTTAAAATTCTCAAAACTAGTAAATATTGGATCCTCACCAAGAAGCACTGGGAGGGCAAGATATCTTTTTGTCTTATTCACTACTGAATCCCCAGCACCTGAGTTGAAACCTGACACACAGGAGTTCAGTGAATGTGTGAATGAGCAATAAATAAAGCTAGAATATACACCCAAGGCACTCTGATCCCGAGTCTATGATTTTCCACTTATATTAAATGATGCAAAACACAAAAATCTCTTATTGAGAATGAAGATCAACCAAGTTGGGAGACCTAGGTGGATCTGGCTAATAGAGATTGGATAAATGATTTTTGCTAACCTTCTTGCAAGCATGCAGGAGGAAGAATGAAATGACCTAAAGCCACCGAGTTTTTCATTTCAGCATTAGCTACTGCAGAGAGATAGTAGGCGTGAAAAACTGTAGCATTATCTTCTATGTAATCAAGGCTCTGATATATTCTAGGAGAAAGAAATGAAATATTTTAGGTTATAAAAGAAACAAGAATGTATTCAACCTTTCAAAAGAAAGAATAACTGAGTGGAAGTAGGGATAATTATCTATAGGCAGTCAGGACAGTGGGGAATAAGGGAATGGGGAAAGGGCAGCCAGGGTGATGATTAGATCTCTGCTTTGTAATGATAACGTGAAGGGGGATTGCAGGTGGGCAGATTGGAGGCAGAGTAACCTCTCTGAAAGCTAGTGTGATAGTCCAGCAAGAGGGAATGACCGTGTGTAGGAAGATAGTAGCAGTGAGCAACACTTTTACATGGGTACATCATACATGTACCCTAACGTTTGGCCACCGACTGATTAATGGGGGTGGGGTGATTATTCTCAAGAAACTACTAGCATTTTAAGTTTGAGAAGACAGGACCTGGTGCAGGTGTGAAGGGGCAATCAGGAGATTTGGTTGAAACATACTGAATGTGATGGCCTTCAAAGCACCACGTAGAGCTGTGGGAGAGACAGCTAGAAGCCCAAGACTGGAACTCGGAAAGGCTCATGGACCAGGTAGGAGGCCATGTCATTGTGGCAGAAAGGAGAAGAGAAAGGTTGTTTATGTTCCTCCCCCCTTCCCATCTAGGGCTGAAAACTTGTTCCTTTCCAGTCTATTCCTATATCAATATTTCTTAGTGACCGCGACTTCCATCTCCAGCTCCTGGATCATCAGGACCCGAGAGGCACGACCGGGTGGCTTCAGGTACCTCAGTGTGTCTGGGTGGGAGGCATCACAGCTGAACAAGAAGTCGGCGTCCTTTGGGTCATTGATGGAGCCCCCTTCGGCCACTGTGAAGGCAAGAGCACAAGTTGAGCCTATCAAGTACCCTGGGACAAAAGCCCCATGGAGAACAGAGGTGCTCTGCCCACCACCTCACCCGCACCTTCCACCCAGCCACCTACCCCAGAACTGCCTCAGTTCTCGGCCGACGCTGCCACAGAACCAACCCCGCTGCCCTTGAAACATGGCGATCGGCTCGCACCCGGGGGTGTGGGGGAGGGGGGCCTAATGGGGATCGCTAATTGGTCTGAGGTGTGAAACGAAGCTCGATGATTGGTTCTCAGAGTAATGGGCGGGAAAAGCCCGAAGCTAAAGGAAGAGGCGTCTGGGCGCTACTGGCGAGCGACCGACGCGTGAGATTGTGAAGAAGCGGCTCAGCTTTCACCCCCGAGGTGGCGGAGAAGGGTCAGTCATGCTTGTGAGTGTTAAACCTTCAGTGTTAAAGTTATTATGCTGATGTTACAGGCATAGCCACAGGTTCTGTGGCATCAGGTATTATTTTGAAGCCAAACTCATTTTATCATTTATAAATGTTTCAATTAGAATCTGTAAAAGATAAAACCACAATACCATTATCACACTTAAAAATAATAATTCTTTAATACAGTCAAATTGCACCAGTGTTGAAATTTCTGGTTTTTTCAAAATTATGCTTTGCTTTTCGTTTCCACCACCCACCACCTACCCCCCCCCACATCAGTTTTCATAATCTATATTTTTCTGGTGTTGGGTCCATTTAATATAAAATTTCAAAAATATTGATATAAAGGTGATAAAACATTTTATTATCTTTTTAAATGTCTGCAGGCTCTGTAACAATGGTCCCTTTTTCATTTCTGTTATTGGTTATTTGTACCATTTTATTTCTTGGTCTCACCACAGGTTTGTCAGTTTTATCAGTCTTTTCAAAGAATAAATTTCCGGCTTTGTTGATACTCTAATGTATTTTCTATATCATTAATTTTTGTTCTTGTAAGTTCCTTGGTTTTAAATTGCTGTTCTATTAATTTCTTGAAAGAGATGAGTGATTTTCATTCTGTTTTCTAATATGTGCATATGAGGCTATAAATTTTCTTGAAATTGTGTTTTCTTAAAAATTTCCAGGGCCGCCTGGGTGGCTCAAGGGGTTAAAGCCTCTGCCTTCAGCTCAGGTCATGATCCCAGAGTCTTGGGATCCAGCCCCACCTGGGGCTCTCTGCTCAGCGGGGAGCCTGCTTCCCTTCCTCTCTCTCTGCCTGCTTGTGATCTCTGTCAAATAAATAAGTAAAATCTTTTAAAAAAATTTTCCAAACATGAGATTATGTAGTTAACTTGTTGTTAATGATTTCTGTTTTAAATGCAGTAAGGTCGACGAATATGGCCTGTATGGTTTTAATCTTTTAAAATGTGTTGAAATTTCCCTTATGATTGAAGTATATGGTCAGTGTTCTCTGTGTGTTTGCAAAGAATATTCAGCAGCTGTTGGATATTCTGAGTGTTGGATGCAGGATTCTGCATGTTTATATGGTCAAATTTGTTAATCATATTGTCAGGTTTTACTATCAGTTACTGAAAGAAGCATATTAAAATCTCCTTTGTGGATAAATTGATTTCTTGTTAATTTTTGCTTTATATATATTGAAATTATGTTGTTAGGTGCATGCTAATGTATACTTTCTACTTGGCTGAACTATTAAGCCCTTAAATATGAAAGGCAAAACTTTAAAACACAGGAATAAAACAGGGGAGAATATCTCTCAGGCCTCTGGGTAGGGAATAACATTTTAACAGACACAAGTATTAACCAGTAGAAGGTATTTGCACTATGAATAACCAACAAAAGATTGGTATCTAGAGCACATAAGTAACCCTATGATTCAGTAAGAGACAGACAACTCAATAGATAATATGGGCAAACACCTGAATTTCATAGAAGAAGAAATTTAAATGGCCAATAAACTTAAAAAAAGATGCTCAGCCATAGGGGTAAATAGGGAAATGCAAACTAAAACTATGAGATACCGTCATGTACCCACTTAACTGGTAATAATTGAATTGCTAAAAACATAGATTAATGGGAACTTTGGGAATGTAAATTGACATAGTCACTTTGACCAACAATTTAGCATTGCTTACTTAAAAATGTGCATACCCGGGACGCCTGGGTGGCTCAGTTGGTTGGACGACTGCCTTCGGCTCAGGTCATGATCCCAGAGTCTCGGGATCGAGTCCCGCATCCGGCTCCCAGCTCCATGGGGAGTCTGCTTCTCCCTCTGACCTTCTCCTAGCTCATGCTCTCTCACTGTCTCTTTCTCAAATAAATAAATAAAATCTTAAAAAAAAAAATGTGCATACCCTACTGGCCAACATTTATTAGATATATACCTAGAGAAACTCTTGCTCTCCTTTACCAGTACATCTTGTGCAATAATGTTTATGGCAAAATTGTTGCTAAAGCAACAGCAACAACCAAAAACAAAACTAGAAACAACTACTTATTTATCAACAGTAGTTTGGATATTTAAACTGTTGTAGTTTCATAGAATGGAATACAACATAATTTTGAATTTCAAAAAAGCTAAGGAAGACATAGAACATGACTCCATTCATTTAAACTTCAAACAACAGACATAAGGGGGGGTTCCTGGCTGGATCAGTTGGAAGAGTATGTGACTCGAACTCAAGGTGGTGAGTTTGAGCCCATGCTGGGTGTAGAGATTACTTAGATAAATATTTTTTTTAATTAAAAAAAAACAGACTAATGAAACTTTTTTTAAGGATACATATATATGAAAAAACAAATCAGTATGGTTGTTGGAAAAATATACCTATGAATTATTTTCAGAAAGAAAAAAAAACAGGTACAAAATATAGAATAATTATTACTTCAGGGCCTAGAGAGGGACACTGGGAGACTTAAAAGGTTTTGATACTATTCTATATGCAAAACTAGATGGTAAATTAATGAGTATTTGTTTTTTGTATCATTCTCTAAATTGCATATATATATACACTCACACACATAACATATATATAAAAATACTCTCTTGTGTATATTTTACAATTTAATTCTTAAAAATAATCAATTAGGTAAACTTTGGAGGGTTTTATGTAAAGTAGTTAAGCATATCTCTGGCCTTGAATAAATCACTTTTACTCATCTGAAAAATAAATTTGTCCAGAACATCTCTTTCCTAGGAAGTACTTGGTAATCCAGTATTTCTTTTTTTTCTCCTATATCTCAACTATGTTACACAACTGTGCAATGATATTGCCACTGCTATTCTAAAGGTCAATTTAGTCACAGAAAAGTGCAGTCATTGTCCTTTTAAGGTTCTCATCTCTGAATCCTAACACAGTGACTTTACCTTCTACTTTTTTGTTACTAGCAGGCTCGTCTCCTATAGCCTGGGATAAAACAATATATAAGATAGCTCTAATAATAATTCTTAGTGAATACCATTCAGAGTCTATTTCTAGCAGGAAAGTCTCATATTGGTGTTTTATGATTCATACTCATTAGAAGGATTCATACTCATTAGAAGAATTCCTGCCTTTAATTGTAATCTGAGTTCTATATAGAAGGATTGCTCAAATTATTCTGTATAGAATAACCAATTAGGGGCACCTGGGTGGCTCAGTGGGTTAAAGCCTCTGCCTTCGGCTCAGGTGATGATCCCAGGGTCCTGGGATCGAGCCCTGCATGGGGCTCTCTGCTCAGCAGGGAGCCTGCTTCCTCCTCTCTCTCTGCCTACCTGCCTACTTGTGATCTCTATCTGTCAAATAAATAAATAAAATCTTTAAAAAAAAAAAAAGAATAACCAGTTATTGGGGAAAACTGCGTGAAAATAAATTTGTGTTTTCTATGATAAGACAAATGCTGGAAAGTTAAGATAGTATGTTAGAGAAAATATTAAGGTAGATACCTGCAGATAGTGGAAAATATGTATACACCTGTGGTCTGTCCTGGTTCCCCTGGTGATTCAGAAAAAAAATTTATTTTTCCCTTTTTCGAAGAATTTATTGTGGTATAATTTACATCCCATAAAATCTGCCTGTTATAAGTACATGGTTTACTAATTTCTAGTATATTTATATAGTTATCCAACCATCAACCACAAAAAAACATTCATTTTTAAGAAATATATTTACCAATTCAGATTAGAATTTTTTATTCATTCCTATTCATCTTTCACTATCTCTGACTTAATCACAACTTTTCTTTAGAATTTTATCTTCCTATTCTGGTGAATATTAACCTCTCCTTTTTCTGAACTCTATAGTACTTCTCTATCCCCAAAGACAGACTTTAGATATTGATTAAATATCCAAGCATCTGAATTTAAGTCTCTCCAAATGAACCTTTTTTTCTTTTTATGTTTCTTTTATGTCTTTCAAAACATCCAGCAAGGTTCAGGCACAAAACAAGTCCTTATTACATTCTGATTGAAATGAATTTATTTATTTATTTATTTTAAGATACACAATTTGGGGTGCCTGGGTGGCTCATTCAGTTAAGTGGCTGTCTTCAGCTCAGGTCATGATCCTGGGGTCTTGGGATCCAACCCCTCATTGGGCTCCCTGCTCAGTTGGAAACCTGCCTCTCCCTTTGCCTCCCCACCACCCCGCCCCCGCTTATACATGTCCTCTCACCCTCCTTCAAACAAATAAATAAAATCTTTTGAAAAAAAGATACACGATTTATTTATATATTTATTTGTTTATTTAAGTAGGCTCCATGTCCAGTGTAGGGCTGGAACTCACAGCCTCGAGATAAGACTTGCATGCTCTACTGACTGAACCAGCCAGATGCCACAATTTTTTTTTATTTATTTAAGTAGTTTTCTTTAAAAGTAGCCATAGGCATGTCATGGCTGTTTGCCCAACTCAGCAGCTATGAATATGTGTGTATTGTAAATGCCAGCAGTACAAATGCCACAGAATATTACCTGTGGTATATGTGTATCCTTCCCATTATGATAGATAAGATAGGGGGCTTTTACCCTGCCAAAGAGTGTTGGTGAGTGCTAATTGCAATTTTAAAGGGCCAGTGCTATAGGTCCTAGGTACCCCCCCACAAACACGCACAAACCCTATCAGATTTAGAGCATGAAGCCTAGTTAGATGGGACTTTGAAGGAAAAGAAGGGATAGTTCATCAAGGGTACTGCTGAGCTAAATGATGCCAAATAATCTAACTGTAGACAGAAGGAACACACTGGAGGATGGGTGTACTAGAGAGGACAAGATAAAAAGTACTGATATTTAAATTATAGGCAGGAATGATGGAAAAGACATAGTCGAAAGCAGACTGAAATACTTAAATATATTTGAGTACAGAAAAACAAGTACCTCCATAGACAAAGCAAGAAAAAGAGAGAGAGTCAGATTTGCTGAACTCTTGAGAGAATTCAAGACAAACTTAGAAACTAGCCCAGATGATTTCCTATTTTTTCTATAAATCTCTGCAACAAGTTCTAGAAAAGAAAGCTATTGCAAAATTTATATTTAAAGATAAATGGGGGGGGCGCCTAGGTGGCTCAGTTGATTAAGCTTCTGCCTTCAGCTCAGGTCATGATCCTAGAGTCCTGGGATCGAGCCCCTCACTGGGCTCCCTGCTCAGCAGGGAGTCTGCTCTTCCCTCTCCTTCTCCTCCTGCCCCCCTCTTGTGCTCTCTGTTTCTCTCAAAATGAATAAATAAAATCTCTTAAAAATAAAGAATAAATAGGAAGAAGCGTACACATCTAAAAATTTACCTATTAAGAGTCTTGTGCTAAGAATAATGGCAGCATAATAGAATTTCAGGGCACTTTTGGTAAGGCTCTCCAAGCATCACAAACTGAAGTTGCAGTTTGCTCCAGTAACAATAGCATGATGATCATTCTCATGAAGAGTGGCTCCTGTGTCACAGAAGACCCCAGAGAAGTGGAAGAACATCTTGAAAAGCTCCAGTGAAATCCATTTAAGACACTGAGAATGAAATTTAGTTCTGTGAATCCTTTCTTCATTATGCCAGAGTTTACCATAAACTGGAAAGAGAAATAGTGAGACTGGTAAACTATTTTAATACCTCTTTAATAACACTCTGAATACACAATAGTATGACTAATTACTGTGGATGTAAGATATGCAAGGGTTCTTTATTCTCTCCACCATCATTAAGGCAAGGGCAGAAGTAGGGATAAAGTTTCTCCGTGAAATTGTTAGTGAAGGTGTAAATGTGGGTCATCGTTTTAGCGTTGTAGAAGGACACCTGCCCTCCTTCATAATCCAGGTATATGCCAACCTTGTTGAGGTTGTTAGTCAGTTTCAGACTGCAAGATGGCAAATCCAGAGCCTTTAGATCAGTTTGGTTCCTTAGTCTTAAAAGCCAGAATCCTTGCTCAGGAGTCAGAGGACAGCTGCCCTTCCGAATGATGGATTCTCTGACGACTCCAACTGTCCATTTTGTCTTCTTTGCTACTTCTACTTCCCAGTACCACTTTCCAGTTGTGAAGCCTTTTGAGCCCAGCACAGCCACACTTGAATCAAACCTTTCTGGATCATCGGGCATTACCTGCTTAATGTCACCATGCCACACACTGGTTCGGTTTTTGGAGAGCATCAGATTTGGGTGAGCTGTTTTAGGGTCCAGAGTTAATGAAGATAGGCCTAGTAAGAAAAGAAAGCAGGGCATGGGAGAAAAGGGATGAGTGCAAATTCCTATAGTTAAAGACCGTATTTACACGGAAGTCACTACTTTATCTTCCCATGCACGTATGCTCTCAGACAAGTAATTACTTATATATTTGTTTTATACCCATATGGCTATATTCTATACATTTTTAAATTAGTGGTAAAAGTCTGACTTTATTCTGAAGAAATTTATGGTCCAACAAAGAAAACAATACAAATAATATTAATCTGTACTAAAAATTTTTAAGAAAATACAAATGTTGAAGGCGTAAAGATAGGTAAGTTTGTCCTTGGAAAATTTTTTAAAGACAGTAAGTATTTCAGTTATGAGATGTATTCGGGATGCACTGGATAAACAGAGGCCAAAAAGCAATGAGTTAAAAAATAACAGCTTATGTGAGGGGGAGGGTAAGGGCTTGCCTATTTAGAGGCAGGTAATTCTGAGCTACCTGGGAGGGTTTAGAAGACAATGGTGAGAATTTATATTTGGTTTAATAGATAATGGGACTTTTGAGATGTGGAATGGTTTATGCCACTGCTAATCAGAATGTGTGGTTACCAATCTGGGACAAAACAGTACAGAAATTAAAATTAAGCTCTTAGAATCTCTCCTTCCGTCCTTCCTTCCTATCTTCTTTTTTTTGTTAAATATTTATTTACTTATTTTAGAGAGATAAAGAGAATGGGCGGGGAAGGGCAGAAGGAGAGAATCTCTAGCAGACTCAGTGAGGAACCCAACCTGGGGCTGGATCTCATGACCCTGAGTTCATGACCTGAGCCGAAATCAAGAGTCAAACACTTAACTGACTGAGCCACCCAGGTGCCCTGCTCTTAGAAACTTTCATAGCAATTTGATAGAGTAATTTTATGTCAATTTGTCTAATAATTAAACAACTGTGCTTGTACTTTGTAATATTTTTAAATTCCACTTCTTCAGGTAATTAATTTGTATTGTCTTCCACAAATATATCAGTCCATGACAGGTTGAGATTTTAAAAACTGGTTATTCATCACAGATATTTTTGTCTAGCACTGATTTAGACAAGTAAGTGGGCATCAATGTAAAAAATTCTAAATGAAGAGATGTCGGAAGCATATCAGCAAGGAGATAACATAAATTTTAGGTGTAAGGTAACCAAACCTTGGCACAAAATTTGATAAAGGAAACAAACTATGTGTTCACATGAGGGACACAGATACCCATATGCATGCACTTGTTATTAATGAATTTATTTATCTTGGGAGTGAAATCATCCAGTCTAACTTTCTCTTCCCAGAGAAGCCAGAGTCTTTTGTATCATCCCAAGAAATTCTCTTCTAATATGAGACTTTGTAGAATCCTGACTTTTTCCATACAGGCTGAATCTTCCCTCTGTCACATATTGCCATTTGTCTTGGGTTGTTCCTCTTCCAGTGTGAGAACTGCGATTTCTTTAGAGTTGTCAGACTCCTTACCAACCTTTTTAGAACCGCAATCTGCTGTTGTCACCAAACCTCTCACACCTCCAGCTAACTCAGCCTGCCCTGGCTCCAAAGATAGAAGTCAGCTTTGCCTCCCCTCCTTTCTTCTCATACCATATTCAGTCCAACAGTAAATTCTGTCAACTCCACCTTTAAAATATATCCTGAGCCTACTCAGAATATAGACAGACAGATAACTTGCACAAATACTGCTAGCCTGGACTATTGCAGTAGCCTTTTAACTGTTCTGTTTCCGCTCTTGCCCATCTGCATCCTTTTCTGCCATATGAATGAGATCATCCAGTTCTACTCAACACACTCTTAATGCTTTCCATCACACCCAAGATAAAATCTGGAGTCCTTACAGAGCAAATAGGACCTACATGATTTACCTACTTCTGTGACCTCATCTCCTAACACATACTTCCCTTATTTACTTTGATCCAATCACCTCTACCTTTTGGCTGTTTCTTGAATATACAATACTCTTTCAGACTTGATGGTCTTTACACTTTCTTTCCTTGTCCTCAAACACTCTTTCCCCATATGGTTCACTCCTTTACATTATTCTAGCCTTTGTTCATGCAAGTTCAGTGAGATATCAGTGATAGAATATAAATAGATGCTACAGTGTTCACTATAAAATTCTTTTTTTTTAAGATTTTATTTATTTGTTTGACAGACAGAGATCACAAGTAGGCAGAGAGGCAGGCAGAGAGAGAGGGAGGAAGCAGGCTCCCTGCTGAGCAGAAAGCCCGATGTGGGGCTCGATCCTAGGACCCTGGGACCATGACCTGAGCCGAAGGCAGAGGCTTTAACCCACTGAGCCACCCAGGTGCCCCCACTATAAAATTCTTTAGTTTTCTGTACGTTTGGAAATGTCTGGAATAAATACATAGGGAGGAATAAATACATAATAAAACATAGGGAGGGAGGAGTTAACTCCTCAAAGTTTTTTTTCTGACTAATGCCAAAAATAGTAGTTTCATCTGTCCATCACTGTTTGTACCCTTATCCTACTTTATTTTTTCTCATGAATACTTACTTACTGAATATACCTTGATTTGTTTTAACAATGGTTATCACTTTGTGAAATTATTTACTGTTTCAATGTCCATTTCTTCCACTAGAATGTAATCTCTGAGAGGGTAGGGACTTTATCTATTTTGTTTCCTCACATACCTTCAAAATTTGTAACTGTTCATAGTTCATTCAAGCATTCAAGTAACTATTTGTTCAAGCATTCAAGTAACTATTTGTTAAATAAATAAATGAACTTCAGAATTCCATTTGAATCCTTGACACCCAACTAATCCCAATAAGAATTCATATTCTTGTTATGCTTGGCCAAAACCCATAATGTAGACCCTTCCAATGATTTATGCTTTAATGTACTCTTATCCCCATTGGTCTGTTCTTTGGTTCCTCTACCTTCACCCATCCTCCTACTCCTCCCACCCATCCCTTTCACTTTGCCCTGTAGAACTCCCTCTCTAAATAACTCTCCTGCATCCTCACTTTACAGATTTCTCTCATCACCTTACTGTAACAGAAACCTGGCTGGTTCTTCTCCCAAAAAAATACAACTTGTTGGGGTGCCTGGGTGCCTCTGTGGGTTAAAGCCTCTGCCTTTGGCTCAGGCCCTGATCCCAGGGTCCTGGGATAGAGCCCCACATTGGGCTTTCTGCTCAGCAGGGAGCCTGCTTCCTCCTCTCTCTCCGCCTGCCTCTCTGCCTACTTGTGATCTGTCTGTCAAGTAAATAAATAAAAATCTTTAAAAATATACAACTTGAAAAGTTCATGAGACTATTCATTTTCTAATTTCAGAGCTACCACTGGCACTTCTAGACCGCTACTCTAATCCCTATCCTCGTGTAAAAATCACTCTTCTTTTGAGGCTCTTGTCATCCCATTTCATAATACCCTCTATCTCTATTTGATGTTATTATGTACAGATTTCCTCATTAAACTCTCTGCATTTAGGGTTAACTTTACTCCTCTACCCCAACTCCAGCCCATCATCCCAAGTGATTTCACTGTCTTTTGGATATAGCCATTTTTCCATTCTTACATTCTTGATTTTACTGCTAGCGATTTTTGACTCCATTACATTTCAGCTATCCATATTAATGACCACATTCTGGATCTTATAGTCATTGGGAACTATTCATTCTCTAAAATCTTAAACTCAGATATCCCATCCTCTTATATTTTATTTTCTCATTTTCATCTCCCCTACAACCATTACTTGATTTTATTAACAACTCTAGTCTTCCATTTCTCATTATTATCCTAATCTGGCAGCTTCCTGGCTTAAAATCTTTCCCTAAACTACTGAACATTGACAGTTATATTGCCAATAACCTTATCACTTTTATCCTTGTATCTGCAGCATCTGCCATGCAACTCTCCAACCCTGGATCTATCCAGCTATCAAAATTAACATGCTAATTCCTGACCATTGTAGGAGGAAAATCACAAAATTGCACATGTAGATATTACTGCAGATTTGTTATTTCCATTCTGTGTTTGACCATCAGCACTGCCTGGAACTCCTATATTTCCCAATCAAATACTTTCCAGTTCCTCACAACAGCAATTTCAGACCTGCAGCAACCTCCTCAAACCGCTATACCATCACTTCCTTCCTTATTGCCAGGCAAATGACTTCATCTCCTGCTTCACAAAGAAAATATAGTACATCTTATAGGAATCCCTCACTTCTAACCACTCATTCTGCAAGTTCCATCTGATAAAATTATTTACCTCCACCATTTTATCTTCTCTCCATTTTCAGAGGAAACTGAGGAAAGTCAATACTTCTGTCTGCTGGATCTCACTTACTCTTCCCTACTTCCACCAGTTATCCCATCTTTTTTTAATTTAATTTAATTTTTTCAGTGTTCCAAGAAGTTATCCCTTGTCCTATACCATTGGTCTCTGCCTTTCTATAGGCTGTTTTCCTTCACTATGTTTTAAAAAGTTCTTTTTTGTGGTGCCTGCCTGGCTCAGCTGGAAGAGCATGTGACTCTTGATGTGGAGGTCATGGGTTTGAGCCCCACATTGGGTGTAGAGATTACTAAAAATGTTTTAAAAAGTCTTCTTTTGACTCTGTTGCCACATTCACATCTTCCCTTTTAATGAAGCTTCTCAAGCAAGTGACCTATTTACTTCACTACTGCTTCATTTCAAATCACTCCTGAACCCTTCATAATGTAACTTAAACACAATCCACTCATTTAAAATTGCTGCACTGAAAGATAACCACACACACTAGTATACTCACAGTCCTAGCAGCCAAAGTATATAAATAATTTATACAACTTACACAACTGCACAAGATATTTGCAAATGAGATATCCTCTAAGGGGTTAATTTCCAAAATATATAAAGAACTTAGACAACAACAAAAAAACAAATAATCAAATTTTTAAAAAATGGGCAGAGGACCTGAATAGACATTTTTCCAAAGAAGACATACATATGGCCAACAGACACATGAAGAGATGCTCAACATCATTAAGCCTCAGAGAAATGAAAATTAAGACTACTTTACTCCTGTAAGAATGACTAGAATCAATAACATGAGAACTAACAAGCATTGGAAGATGCGGAGAAAATGGAACCCTTGTGTACTGTTGGTGGGAATGCAAATTGGTGCAGCCAGTATAGAAAACAGTATGGAGTTTCCTCAAAAAGTTAAAAATAGAATTACCATATGATCCAATAATTCCACTACTTGGTATTTACCCAAAGAAAATGAAAACACTAATTTGAAAAGATTTATTCACCCCTATGTTTATTATAGCATTATTTACAATAACCAAGATCTGGAACTAACCTAAGTGTCCATCGGTAGATGAATGGATTAAAAATGAGGTGATATATATATACAATGGGATATTACTCAGCCATAAAAAAGAATGAAATCTTGCCATTTGTGGCAACATGGATGGATCTAGAAGATCTAATGCCAAGTGAATAAGTTAGAGAAAAACACATACCGTATGATTTTTTCATACGTGGAATTTAAGAAACAAAACAAAAAAAAAAGAAAAAGAGGGGCGCCTGGGTGGCTTAGTGGGTTAAAGCCTCTGCCTTCAGCTCAGGTCATGATCCCAGGGTCCTGGGATCGAGCCCTGTATCGGGCTCTCTGCTTGGCAAGGAGCCTGCTTCCTTTCCTCTCTCTCTGCCTGCCTCTCTGCCTACTTGTGATCTCTATCAAACAAATAAATAAAATCTTAAAAAAAAAAAAAGAAAAGAAAAGAAAAAGAGACCACTCCCCCCCTTTTTAAAAAGATTTTATTTTTAAGTAATCTCTACACCCATCATGGCGGGGGGGGGGGCTTAAATTCCTGACCCTGAGTCAAGAGTTGCATGCTCCACCAGCTGAGCCAAACAGCTGTTGTCCCAAGAAAACAGACTCTTAAATACAGAGAGCAAACTGATGGTTGCCAGAGGGAAGGTGAGCGGGAGAATGAGTGAAATAGAAGGGATTAAGAGTACACCTATCTTAATTAGCACCGAGAAATATATGAATCCTTGAATCATTTTTTGTATACCTGAAACTAATAATAACACATGACATGTTAATTATCTTGAGTAAAAAAAAAAAGAAATTGCCCTTACCAAAGTCCCCATCCCTGTTAAAAAATCTCTTTCCAATCACTGTTTTTCTTTTTTTTCTTTTCTTTTCCTTCTTTCTTTCTTTCTTTCTTTTTTTTTTTTTTTTTTTTTTTTGGATAGGGACAGAGATGGGGTAGGGGATGAAAGGGGAGAGGGAGAAAGAGAAGAGAATCTTAGGCGCAGTGTGGAGCCCAAATGCAGAGCTTAATCTCACAAACCTGAAATCATGACCTGAGTCAAAATCAAGAGTTGGATGTTTAACTGACTGAGCCACCCAGGTACCCCTCCAATCATTTTCTAAATTGGTCTTCACGTTTGGCATGAGTGACTGCTCCCTTCTTCTTGACACTCTTTTCCCTTAGATTCTGTGTCTACTGCATTTCCTGGTTTTCTTCTTAACCTCTTTTGCCAAAATTCCTCAATCTTTTTGGGAGGCATCATTGCCCTTTATTTCTATATCAGATGCTTCCTCCTTAATGGTATGTTCTCACTTTTCTTGGGAAATCTCATTTATATCAACAGCTTCAGCCACCCCACTCAATACCGCTTATTTTAGCCCTGGCCTCTCTTGTAAGCTCCAGTTAGAATAGTTACCCATTTGAATATATTCACTTAGTTTTCCTATAGATCCTTCAACACAACATGGTCAAAATGAACTCTTCAACCCCCTCCAAAATCTGTATCTCCTATAGTTTTATCCTTGACATTACCTTTCCCTATCCCCTACTACCAACTCCTGTCCAGTATATTTCACCTTCTGGAATTCTGTCTCTAGAATCTATTCTTTATTTTCCATTCCCATTCCCATGCCTTTGGCTTAGCTCTTAACTTTTCACCTAGGTAGCTAGTCATAGACTCTACTCTGGTCTTTTAGTGTCTCCTTCCTGGGACAGAAATTATATCTTTTATTTCTGTATCAATTGAGTCCAATTTAGTGCTTAGCACATACTAGGCTTTCCAAAAGAGAGTGTTGAATAAATTAATAAATGTTGGTAATGTTTTACTGGTACATAACTAAAAGAAATAAAGTGGTTTTTTTAAAAGATTTTATTTATTTATTTGAGAGAGAGAGAATGAGAGAGAGAGAGCATGAGAGGAGAGAGGTCAGCTGGAGAAGCAGACTCCCTGCCAAGCAGGGAGCCTGATGTGGGGGACTTGATCCTGGGAGCCCAGTATCATGACCTGAGCCAAAGGCAGTTGCTCAACCAACTGAGCCACCCAGGCACCCTATATTAAAGTGTTTTAAATTGAGTTATTCCATACACTGGAATTGATAAGACTACAACCAGCAGACCAAATGTAGCCTGCTGCCTATTTTGTAAATAAATTTGTATTGAAAACATTAACTGAAAATTGAACACATTAACAGCCATTCATTTACTCATTATAAATGATTACCATTTCTTTTTTTTTTTAAGGTTTTATTTGTTTATTCGACTGTGAGAGACACAGCAAGAGAGAGAGAGAGAGAACACAAGCAGGGGCAGTGGGAGAGGGGAAAAGCAGGCTTCCCATCAAGCAGGGAGCCAAATGTGGGGCTCAATCCCAGGATCTTGGGATCATGACCTGAGCCAAAGGCAGATGCTTAATAATGAGCCACCCAGGCACCCCTATGATTGCCATTTCACTGCAATGACAGCTAAGTAGTTAAATTTTGTTGAAACATGCAATCCACAAAACCTAAAATATTTACTATCAGACCATTTATTTAAATAAAAGAAAAAAAGATCCAGCCTCTGCCCTAAAACAATAACTGCTACTATAAGGCAGGAATAGAGAAAATACAAGCCTAAAGAATAAGCAAAGGTCTAGAAATAAAAAGTAAGAAATATATTTTACCAAGGTTTGACCAC
The DNA here is from genome assembly GCF_010015895.1 of Lontra canadensis. NCBI lineage: Eukaryota > Metazoa > Chordata > Mammalia > Carnivora > Mustelidae > Lontra > Lontra canadensis. The sequence goes on from NW_022631006.1 coordinate 16,236,406, forward strand.
AGTTACGTTATTAGTAAAATAACCATAGATTAAATGAATCTCATTTGATTTTCTTAGATGTCGACTTATACCAAAAATAAAGAAAAGTCAGTTTGTGCTTTAAATGATTGCTAGAAGTGAATTTTGATTTTATAGGGCAAAGAGTACAAGAAGTAAAACATGTGATCTGAACACTGCTCGAATTTGCAGAGTAGAGTAACACAGAAGAGGGAGCTATATAGAGACTTTCAAATATCTACGAAGGGACTCCCTTAATTAAGGTTGTATTAGTGTGCAGTGAAACTAATTAGGGCCAGTGAAAGAATCTCTAGAAAACGGGAGACTGAAGAATTACTAGAGCTCACACAAGTCTGGCAATAGTTTTCAATCCTGCAAGCCATAATGGGAAAATGTTGTAATATATGGAACATCAGGCAGAGTACTCAGAAGGATATTACATTAGGAAATGGGCTGAGTTAGCCCTACATTAAAGACTGCTCTTGAACCACTCTAGCAAAGCTTAAACACCTCAACAAAGCTCAAAAGGAAAAAGGTTATTTAACTACATGCCAAAGTTAAATCCAATAGAATTTATAGGATTACAACAAGATCCAGTGGACAGCAATGTAAAATTGATCATGTTTGGCACTCAATAAAAAATGACCAGCTGGCAGAAACAAATCTCCCATGCAGAAAATTCCAAATAATTTATGTAAATAATCTACACTCCTTAAGTGTGGGCTGTGCATAGTGACTTCCTTCCATAGTGTAAAGGGGTCAGGGAGTAACTTTATAGTGAGAAACCTGACAAATACTGCCTCAGCACAGATGTTATAAGTAGAAACAAATACCAAGATGCTAGATTTAAGCCCAATCATATTGATAATATTAAATGTCAGGGGTCAAAATGCCTCAATTAAAAGATTATCAGATCAGATTTAAAAACCCACAAGGCTTTACATGCTAGCTACATAAAATGTACCTGAAATATAAAAACACTAATAAGTTAAAAATAAGATGGGAAAAGATACATCACTGTGCAGTGATGTTTCCATAAAACAAGATTATCGATATGTGCAATAACATAGGTAAATCTCAGAAAGCATTATGCTAAGTGAAAAAAGCCAGATAGAAAAGATTACATGATGTATGATTCCATTTATTTGAGAGTTTAGAAAAGGCGCAACTAAAGTGAAATAAAGCAGATCTGTGAGTCTTAGGGGCTTGGAAGAGAATGAAGGGACTGACTACAAAGGAATATGGAGTTTTGAAGGTGATTGAAACTTTTAGAGATGTTTACAGAAGTTTATACGTTTGTCAAAACTCATCAAATTGCACACATAAATTGGTAAATTTTATTCTGTATTAATTAAACCTCAGCAAAGCTGTGTTTTCATTGTCAATTACTTGGAAAATTTGTTAACAGGAATAAATTTGTGATTTTCATTAAATCAGTAACTACAAACAATAATAATGAATGTATGTGAATTAGAAATATTTAGAATTTTATTTTATAAATATTACTTAGAACTTTATGTTCTTGAATTGCCATTTGAGCTCTTTTTTCCTGCTCAGTCCCTTGGTATCTGCAGGATAAACAAAAACGTGTGTCCTTATTCAACACATCTGTTGAAATTATTGGCTTTCTTTTGAAGCACTGAAGATCTCTAAAGAGTCTCCTAAAATGTTATACATTAGGAACATCAAACACAAGAGGATCTATAAAGACACTATTACATAAAAAAGTATTTACAGGGACGCCTGGGTGGCTCAGTTGGTTAAGCCGCTGCCGTCGGCTCAGGTTGTGATCCCAGGGTTCTGGGATCAAGTCCTGCACTGGGCTCCTTGCTTGGCGGGTAGCCTGCTTCTCTTGCTGCCTCTGCCTGCCACTCTGCCTACTTGTGTGTGCGCTCTCTCTCTCTCTCTCACTCTCTCTCTCTCTCTGACAAATAAAATCTTCAAAAAAAAAAAAGTATGTACAGTAACCTCCTCGTTCAGGGCAGAGAAGCCCAGGAATTTATGGAACTGATTTAGAAAAACAGGATAAAATAACTGGTTGTCACATTTGATAGAACAGTGAAACAAAATCATAGGCTGAGAAGTAATTCTCACATCAGACTCTCTTTCCCAATGAAAAGTCATAAATTCTTGGTCATGGTACAGGAAGAAATTCAGTCATATTGACTAAAGTCTTAACCATAGTCGTCTTTTGGCTAAACTCTACCCTTCCCCCATCACAAACTCTATAGTACTAATTAGGGCCACAGACAAGGTCACACAGAAGGAACATAGATTCCTGGGAGACCCAGAAACCAATAACTACTACCCACTGATACCTGGAGAGAGAGAAAACTGCATTTCCCTCCACATCATATATTGGATGGGACCTTTGTACAGGCCTGGGTTCAGCTTTCTGGAGATAAGCTCTCTGGGCATCAACACCTTTGTTCCTTGTTCCAAGCTGCAGGGGACGTAAATAGTTTATTCTTAGACATCCTCCAGGGACTGAAGGAAAGATGTTAATACCATGCAGAAACACTTACCTATCCAAGAGAGATGAGATATCCTAGAAGAGGAAAGGAGTAATAAAGAAGTTAGATGCCTGCTTATCAACACCAGAAATTTCTTTGGTGATACTGGCTACCACCAGAATTTCACCATCACTACTGGGATCCCGTGCAGATGTCCTCATTCTATCAGCACTAATTCCTCCCATCTTCCGTATGCCTTTTCTGATCAGGAATCCTTCATCTAACCCATGACAAACTGGTTTTATCTTATTCTGATTTTCTAGAGTTCCCTTTTACGTGGAACAAGAGAAATTGGGATGCCTGGGTTACCAGTTGGTTAAGTGGCTGCTTTCGGCGCAGGTCATGATTTTAGGGTCTTGGGATCGAGCCCCACATCGGGCTCTCTGATCTGTGGGGAATCTGCTTCTCCCTCTCCCTCTGTGTTCTATCTCTCTCTCTCTCTCAAATAAAATCTTTTAAAAAAAGAGAAAGAGAAATTAATAGGCTATTTCTACTTCTACTGGTTTCAGTAGAAAAACACCATAGGTCTTCCAGTCCCAAAGCTACTTTTTCTTGCTCTGGCTAAGTAAATTTCTGAGGGCTGAGATGATAATGACACTTTAAAGGTCAAGCTTCAGGTAGGAAAGACTGGCAAACATCTTTCAAACAGGTCAGTTGAAAGCCAGTCTAAGATACAACTCAGGTTGCCATATTCTAATTTTTGATAAAAAAAACCTTCAAAGTTCTTTATGAAGAAATATTAAAATATTAATAGATACCATTATTAATGGCATTTATTATCTTTTTTAGGAGGGTGAAAGTAAAGCTTCTTATTGAGTGTAAGGCAAAAGTAGCCTTCTGCTTTTCTAGTCTTAAGAGGACAATAGGTTTTTCTTACCCGCTCCTGGTGGGGAAAAGCTGTTTCTACATCTTTCTACCCTCTTTCCCCAACTATTGTACCCATACATTATGTTGACAGGGAGTCTCACTTTGAGAAACTCGAAGGGATTCTGCTGTTCCATCCGTGCTTGGATGCTCATCAACATTTCCTTGGCTAGGAGACACTGTTCCTGAAGCTGGTTCATATTTAGCTCCATCTCCTCATTCAAGGCTTTCCCCTCTTCTCGGAGCTCATTTAAAATGTTCTTTTCTTTGCTGTGCAGGAACTGATGTAGCTTTAGAAACTCCAAGGAGATGTGTTGCTGCAGATGTAGCTTGTTTTCCTGGAAACCTCCATGATCATCACCCTGGTAATTACTGAGACTAGCACTTGGGGATGGGGGCCCACACCACCAGTACTCATACAACTTGGGAAATAACCATTTAACAGGAAGATGCATTAAAATGGCTCTTGGGTATCATCACTCAACCATACTAAATAGTAGGAGTCCTTTGGGAAACTTACTTTGTTTTTCTTAGTTAGTTCAACAGTTCAGGAATGAAATAGTCAAAAGTGGTCTCTAGGTACCTATTGCAGTACTGAGGGTGGTAACCAATGCCATATTAAATAAGGCTGTGGGGTTAATTAATTAAACATGCTAGAATGAATGATAGTACCTTCCTACCCAGAAGTACAAACCGATGTCTACCAAGTGATGCTGTTAAACTGGGGCCATAAGGATGCTGAAAGAACTATTCTTATCTAGAAATCAGAGTTGGGGGATGCGCTTCTGCTTCCAGGACAATATAGAAGAAGCAGGAATGGGCAATGTCTGAAGCACTGAAATTGATAACTGCTTTACCACTTTCCTAAGGTACTGCAACATCCTCAGGGGTGAACCCTCTGACATCCGGGCTTCTCAGATCCTTATCCTCCTCATTTCTAGTGATCTCCACCTTTATCTATTCATTCTCTTAATCACACAGGACTTTATCGTCCCCAGCAATTTCACTCTCTCCAAAATTAACTTCTTATGCTCACTTAATCAGGTAATTCTATTGCAACAATTACTGGGTCTCATCGAAACCTCTTATTCATTGACCCCTTCCATTTCTGTTCATCATCATCTTCTGTCTCCATGTCTCCTCTTATCCAGCTTGGATTTTATAGTCCATTATTATAATGGCACTCTTAAAATTCATTCTATTCTCTAGCTCACACTTTTCCAGTTTTCCTTTTACCTATTTCATCACTGTTTCTCTGCCTTATTGGTTCTGCCTCCTCTAAGCAACCTCTAAGTATTAGAATTATTTGATATTCTGTCCAGGGCTCTTTCCTCTTCTCATTGTATATTCTCTTTTTAGGTAATATCCTCTCCTTCCACAGATTTAAGTCAATCTCTATGCTGACTTCTTATTTACAGCCTAGACCAACTTCTGAGCTCCAGATTCCTGTATCCAGCTGTCTATTTGATGTTTCCACTCACCCATCCCATCTAATCAGTCACCACATCCAGGTTGGTTGTTTTTTTGTTTTTTTTTTTAAATCTCTAAACCATATGCTGAAGTTGTTTATTTCTATCTCTGCTGCCTTTCTCGTCCAAGTTACTATCTTTACCCTCTGGGATCATTGCAATAGCCTTCTAAAATTATCCTTGTCTTTTCACATAGCCACTAGAACTAGACTCATATTTTCAAAATGAGATGAAATCATGTCCTGTTTGAACCCTATGATGGCTTCTTATTCATAGGAAGAAGTTCAAATATCCTAATGTTATCTATAAGGGCCTACATAATTGGACTCATATCTACCTCTTCAGTCTCATCTTGCATACCATAATCCAGTTTTATTGGCCCTCTGTCTAGCTTCCTATCTCAGGACTTTTCTCAACTAACTTCCTATCTCAGGACTTTTCCATATGCTCTTTGCACTTTAAGAACATAGAATGTACTTCTCAAGTACATTCTTCTCAGGCCACTTCCTTCATATTCCCCTCAGCCAGTTCACTTGGCTAAGTTACTTATCCTTCAATTTTCAATTTTAATGGGTGATTTCTTCAGAGAATACCCCTCCCGTAGCCTAGATTAGTTCTTCATATGTATGTTCTTATGGTACCCTTTATTTTCATTTATAGTAATGATCACAGTTGTCATTTTATTGCTATTAATGGAATTAATAGCGCCCTAGTATAATATGGTATCTAGTCTAATACTTTATCCACTCAATAAATATTTTTTGAGTGAATGAATGTTGACTGTAATAGCTGAACTGGGAATTCTTACAACAGAAACAACATTTTCTGGAGACATCATTATTTCCATCTATCCTTCTTCTTTCTCTTATTGTACATATTTCTTCTTCCAGATGCCAAAAGCCAGAGAAGATTCTCTTCCATAGAATAATTAATGAAGAAATAGAACCCCCAGTTTAGCCCCATAACCTAGGAACTGCTTTGCCAAGTTTCTAACTATTAATGTTCTCCTAGAGCTCCTGTGAAGCTCTAGGCAATAGTTTATTTAGTTTGGGGGAAGCTAAGAAAGATCAAATTGGATGGTAAAAAACAGCAATCCGAGAGACCTGCAGTCAGAGGTAGTCTGGTTATAAACCCAAAGAAAAGAAAGATATTTCTTTGGGCATAAAAATCTTTAGTGGATTCTTCTGATAAATCCCTTATTTTGCCATATATAAAAGGAAAGATGAGACAGATCATGACCTCAGAACAATCACCTAGTGACTGAGCCATCAGAAGTATCAGCATGTAACAGGAAAGGTCAATCTATTCTCTGTGTTGATCAACCATTGAGAACTTATTTCATACAGTGTCCACTTTCTAATTCTATAGCCCAGGTGCCATTTAGTGTATTGATAATATACATATAGGCACCTTTCTACTAATATAGCTGAAGTTACAAGCAAGGTGTTTCAGTTCTATATCATAACCCCTCTACCCTGCTTCTCACCTTGTAAGCAGCAATAGCATCTTTCTGCATATTCTTCAGGGACTGAAGTTCCTTCAGGGTTGCCTCCAGTTGACCTTGATGGGTGGTGAGCTCCTTCTGGAGATACCACATAGAATTAATCCACACTAACTTGGGAGATGTCGGGCCATATTGTATCTCTAAGCCCCAGGGTGTCAGGGAAAAAAAGCAAGTTATTGCTGCAAGTGCTTCCTTTCCCCTGAATCATAATTCCTGTTTCTTCAAAGAATTGTAAAGAAAATAACAAGTCGTAGAAAAACTTAGTTTTATGCTCTTATTAGCTTACTATAGGGATTTGAAGAAGATAACTCTACATTTTCTGCTCTAGTAATACTGTTCTCACTAACTATACTTCTACTTACATTGTTATCATTTAGAATACTCTTTTCTGGGGTGCCTGGGTGGCTCAGTGGGATAAACCTCTGCCTTCGGCCTGGGTCATGATCTCAGGGTCGTGGGATGGAGCCCCACATCCAGCTCTCTGCTCAGTGGGGAGCCTGCTTCCCTTCCTCTCTCTGAGTGCCTCTCTGCCTACTTGTGATCTCTCTCCCTCCATCACATAAATAAATAAAATCTTAAAAAAAAAAAAATTACTCATTTCTTCCTTTTGCCCATTCAAATGTAAATTATTTCCCAATTCAAGCTTTCATTCACCATGCATCCCCTATTTCTGTTTTCTCTAATCTTCTTTGAAATTCTAAATATTTATGAATGACAAATGTGACAAAATTTAGCTCTCAATAGTAGACTATCTTGCTTCTGTTGTTTTATTCATTTTAAACTTGACTAAATTTCAAGACTTTTATAATAAGAGCAATATCTTATACATCCATACTCTACATGGGGTCTAATAGAGTTCTCTCATGGCGGCATATAGGTAAATATTTGATTGAGTGAGTGAGTAGGCCAGAGCTACTCCACTGCTCCTTTCCTATAATCAGCAACTCTAGAGAAAGAACTTTGCAAGATATGTTGTATTTTCTAAGCTTACTAATAATCATCTGAATAAAAGTTGGCAGAGAGAAGAAACCCTACAAAAGATTTTTCCCAGCTTTCCTAAGGCATTTTTCAAGGCCCAGGGATCACCCACCATGAAGAAATGGACAGCATCAGAGATCTGCAGGAAATCTTTAGACTGCTCGACAGACAACCGAGCATCTTTGCATTGAAAGCAGATCAGTTTCCCATCTGGCTTACTGAATATTTTCAGGTTCTCTCCATGCTCTGGGCACTGTGGATGGCCCTTGAGTAAGGGTAGCTTCTTAATCTTCTCTACCAGCTTCTCAAGTACAAGGTTGAATGTACAGTTGCTATATTGACACAGCATCTTACACTCAGGACAGAATGTTTCCTTTGCTTGCTGCTTCCAAAAGTTTTGGATACAGGCCTGGCAGAAGTTGTGGCCACAGCTTAGCATCAGTGGATCATGGAACCAATCATTACACAGTGGGCAGTGTAGCTCCTTAGTAATATCTTGTATCTGCACTTTAGAGGGTATCTGGGTGATCAGATCACGCACTTCCTCGTAGTTTCCTGGGTCGATGTTGGAGCAGGGTCTGGAAGGTACCTTTGGAAAAGAACAACTAAAATGAGTTTCACTTTCCTGCTGCCCATTTCAACACTCCAGAAGAGTGGGCTCTGTTCTTAAAGGAACTGAGAATAGGTACAGCCAGAGTAAAAGCACCGATCTCCTCTTTGAAAGTGATCTGATAAATTCATCATTTTCTAATGTTATTTCTACTCCCAACACTATTTAAACTTTAACAGAGAACTAAGGCAAAAGAAAGAGTATTCAAACTAAGAATGTTTTTTATTGTATATTCTTCTTTCTACCCACTTTCCCAATGTATTATTTAAAAGTTTTACTTTCAACTTTTGTTTTACTAGTTATTACCTTTTTGTTTTGTTTTGTTTTGTTTTCTAGAAGTCATATACAAAGAATTGGAAGATCAGATTCCTCAGTGATATAATATCACCAACCATAATATCATCTAGTCTTTTCCTCCTCCTTTTTTAAGAACACATTACAGAGGGGCACCTTGGTGGCTCAGTGGGTTAAAGCCTCTGCCTTTGGCTCAGGTCATGATCCCAGGGTCCTGGGATCAAGCCCCGCATCAGGCTCTCTGCTCAGTGGGGAGCCTGCTTCCCCCTCTGTCTCTCTGCCTGCTGCTCCGCCTACTTGTGATCTCTGTCAAATAAATAAATAAAATCTTTTTAAAAAATTAATTAGGGAGTGTGCCTTCTTTTTCTCTTCTCTGAATTGTGTAAAAATAATAGAATTATCTGTTCCTTGAGTATTTGGCCAAATTCACCAGCATAACCTTTGGAACTGATGCTTTGTTTTGTTGTTGTTGTTTGTTTGTTTGTTTGTTTGTTTTTGCATTATCTAGAAGTACTGTTTTACTTCTTCAATACTTATGGGATCATTTAGATTTTCCATAGTTTTCTGACCCAGTTATGGAATTTATATTTTTCTGAGAATTTACTTTGCCTAAGTTTTTAAGTGTATTTGTATAAAACTATATTCTCTTATTATCTTTTTATTGAGATATACATACATAAGGGTATATACAGTATTTATATATTTTAAATAAGAATAACAAAGCAACATTTTGTAATTGCCACCCAGGTCAAAAAGTAAAACACTAATTGCCAATACCTTTGATGACCCCTGTGTGTTCTTTTCCAATTGCATGTGTCTTCATTCTCATAGATAGTCAATATTCTGCTTTTTTGACTTAAACATTACTATACTTTTCTCTATTATTTCATCATCTATGATTGCATCCCTAGCTAATATAGTGTTTAGTTTTTTCTTCTGTTTTGAACTTTATGTAAATACCCCAGATTAAGATAGTTAGGATTCTTTATTATCTCTCATTGCCACACCTTCACCAAGGTTGTAGCTCTTCAAATGTCCCAGCTTTATTCAAAAGTCTCAGGTCTAGTTCCTTACTTGGTGCAGGTCTAAGGATTGTTAAATCTAAGGTTTCCTCAGTCTCAGTAACTCTAAACTACCTCGATGCTTTTCAGTTCTATATTCTTTTTTTTTACTTTGGAATTTCTCTTTACTTTTTTGTACACTCCATTTCAAAGTATGGATTTCAAAGGATGTCTGTTACATCTTAACTGGCATTTCTGGATATTTTATAGTGGTAGGTTTTCCAGGAAAAATGGTTAATGGCAGGGTTGCCTGGCTGGGAACTTCAGGGAGAACCCCACAAAAACAACTATTAAACCTGCAAAACTGTCAGAATGAACTTTTGCAGAACTTTGGGATCTAGTAAAAAACTTATAACCAAGGGAAAACTTAAGGAAGAAGCTGCCACATGGTAGTAAGAGTGTAACTGTTGCATTTTAAATCATTCACATACCACTCTTCACTCCCTAAATTGTTGACAGCCATGAAGATGGCAGCTGTACTCTTGGTGCAAGTTGCTAGTGCCAGAGGGAGTATGAAAGCAGTACTCACAGCTAAATTTATAGTGATAAACACCTACCTTTAAAAAACAATGACCACAAATCAATGACCTAACTTTCTATGTTTAAAAAAAAGCAAAAAACCTAAAAAAAAAAAAAAACAAACCAAACCAACCAACCAACCAAACAAACAAACAAAAGACAAGCTAAATCCAAAGCTAGCAGAAAGAAGGACAAAAAGATTAGAGTGGAGATAAATGAAATAGAGACTAGAGGAACAACAGAGAAAAATTAATGAAACCAAAAGTTGATTCTCCGAAAACATCCACAAAATTGACAAACGTTTAATAAGCTAATGTTTTCTAAAAAGAAAGAGAGAAGACTGAAATTATTAAAATCTGAAATGAAAGTAGAGATATTACTAAAGGCCTTAGATACTAGATAGTATCTACTTAGATACTATAATACTAGAAAAGTATTATAAGAGAATACTGTAAAGAATTGTATGCCAACAAATTGGATAACCTAGATGAAATGGAAAAATTCCTAAAAACATATTAACTACCAAAACTGACTCAAGAGGGGCACCTGGGTGGCTAAGTAGGTTAAGTCTCTGCCTTTGGCTCGGGTCATGATCTCAAGGTCCTGGGATCGAGCCCTGCATCAGGCTCTCTGCTCAGCGGGGAGCCTACTTCCTCCTCTCTCTCTCTGCCTGCCTCTCTGCCTACTTGTGATCTCTGTCAAATAAATAAATAAAATCTTTAAAAAAACTGACTCAAGAAAAAATAGTAAATATGAATAGACCTATAACAAGAGATTAGTAATCAAGAACCTACCAATAAGGAGGGGGAAATATGGCAGAGGAGTAGAGGACCCTATTTCAACCAGTCCCTTGAATTAAGATGAATTTCTGCCAAATCATTCTGAACACCCATGAAATCAGCCTGAGATGTAAGAAGTCTACAAACAGACTATCTTCTGCGGTTAGCCTCGAGGTATGAAGCAGGGATCTGTGATTTTGTGAGCAGATATTGGAAGATAGGGGAGGGAACCTTCATAAACTTGTACCAGGAAGGTGAGAAAATGCAAAAACCTCCCATGCAGGAGATGCGGCACAGACTCTCAGACAAGTAGCAGTGGGGAAAGAACTTTAGGGCAGCACCCCAGACAGAAACCTGGAACTACAGGTGTGTGCATGAGAACTGGGGTGGCTTGCGATTTTAGAAGCACAAAGGGCAGTGCCTGGTCCTGGGAGTGGCATTTGGGAGTGCTGCTGTGGGGCACACAACCCAGGAAACTATGGTTTTTAGCAACACAGAAAGAAACAGAGACAGTGTGGCCTGGAGAGCTCAGTAAAGAGTAGACTCTGATCTCTCTGTTCTGAGACAGAGGTTTGGATGAAGTCACTTCTGCTCTGACTCTCAGAAGAGATTCAGAAAGCTGTCAGGGATGGGGCGTCTGGGTGGCTCAGTGGGTTAAAGCCTCTGCCTTTGGCTCAGGTCATGGTCCTGGGGTCCTGGGGTCCTGGGGTCCTGGGATCAAGCCCCGCATCGGGCTGTCTGCTCAGCGGGGAGCCTGCTTCCCTTCCTCTCTCTCTGCCTGCCTCTCTGCCTACTTGTGATCTCGCTCTCTGTCAAATAAATAAATAAAATCTTTTTTAAAAAATTTAAAAAAAAAAAGAAAGAAAGAAAGCTGTCAGGGAAAGCTGCCAGAGAACAGAAGCCCCCAAAAGTTGGTTTTCACTGAGCACACACACCCCCCACCAGAAGGCAGAGCAACTCTGCCCAAATAAGGTTGCCTGAGTAACAGTGTGGCAGGCCCCTCCCCCAGAAGACAGGCTGGAAGAACAAGAGGAGGACAACTCTAAGGTCCCTATAAAACAGGTGCATCTTGCTTGGGTTGTGGTTAATATTCGAACTCTGCATTCCCTCAACCACCCCTCAACAGAATGACTAAGAGTAAGAACCCCCAACAAAGAAAAGAACCAAAGACTATGGCCTTTGCCACAGACCTAATGGATATGGATATAACCAAGATGCCAGAAATAGACTTGAGAGTAACAATTATGAAGTCGATACCTAGGTTTGAGAAAAATATTAATGACCATATAGAATCTTTTAGGGAAGAAATGAGATATAACCAGGCTGAATTTTAAAATGCTATGAATAAAATGCAGTCTAAACTGTATACTCTGACCATCAGGTTAAACAAGGCAGAAGAACAAATTAGTGAGCTAGAAGATAAGATGATAGAAAAAAAAGAAACGCAGGAGGCATGGGAAAAACAGATTAAAGCCCAAAGAGTCAAACTGAGAGAGATTAATGACTCAATGAAATGTTTCAAAATCAGAATTTTGGGGACCCTGAGGGTGTGGAGAGAGAGAGATATCTAGAAGATATATTTGAGCTAATCATAGCTGAGAACTTCCCTAATCTGGGGAAGGAAACAAATATTCATGTCCAAGAGGCAGAGAGGACCTCTCCCAAAATCAGACCAACACTATGACATATAAAGTACAATTCACAAATCTTAGATCTAAGGAAACGATCTTGAAAGCAGCAAGGGGAAAGAGATTTCTTTTGCAAAGAGGGAGAAGCATCAGCATAACCTGTCTGCAGAGACCTGGCAAGCCAGAAAGGGCTGGCAAGACATTCGGGGTACTTAAATGAGAAGAACATGCAGTCAAAGATACTTTATCTAGCAAGGCTGTCATTCAGAATGGATGGAGAGACAAGGAGCTTCCAAGACAGGCAGAAACTGAAAGAATATGTGACCACCAAGCCAACTCTGCAAGAAATATTAAGGGGGGTTCTATAAAAGGAGAAAGAACCCAAGAGTGATAAAGAACAGAAATTTGCAGAGACAATCTATAGACACAAGGACTTCACAGGTAACATAATGACAATAAAATCATATCTTTCAATAATCACTCTCAATGTGAACAGTCTAAATGCTCGCTTGAAAAATTATCCTGATACTAAAACCAGATAAAGATATTACAAGAAAATAAACTAATTTTAGGATTTTTTTTTACAAGAGAATGAAAAGCAACTCAAAGACTGGAGAAATATATTTGTAAAGCTTGTACCTGATAAAGGTCAAATATCCAGGATATATGAAGAACTCTAAAAATTCAACAGCAAAAAGACAAACAATTTAAAAATGAGCAAAGGACTTGATTAGACATTTCTCCCAAGAAGATTGACAGATGGCCAACAAGTATATAAAAGATGCTAACATCATTAAAGAAATGCACATAGAAACCACAATGGTTGGTTCATACCAACTAGGATTGCTATAATTTTTTTTAATAGAAAATAACAAATATTGGTGGGAACCTGGAGAAATCGGAAACTTTATATGTTTTGCTGAGAATATAAGATGGTACAGCTACTGTGGAAAACAGTTTGGCAGTTCCTTCAAAATGTTAAACATAGAATTAATACATGGCCAACCATTCCACAATTAGGCAGATGCCAAAAAAAATTAAAAACAGGTGTTCAAACAAAAACTTGTTCACAGATATTAATAGCAGCACTATTCACACTTGTCTCAGTTGGAAACAACCTAAATGTTCATCAGCCAATGAAATGGATAAATAAAATAAAATTTGGCATATCCATGAAATCAAAGATTATTCCATTATAGGAAGGAATGAAGTACTGATACATGCTACAACATAGATGGACCTCAAAAACATTATGCTAAGTGAAAGAAGCCAGGCACAGAAGTCACATATTATTTCATTTGTATGAATATCCAGAAAAGGTGAATACATAGAAACAAAAAGCAAATTAGTTGTTGCCAAAAGCTGGAGGGAGGGAGAAATGGAGAGTGACTGGTTAACAGGTATGGGATTTATTTTGGGGCCATAAAGATATTTTGGAACTAAGTAGAGGTGATGGGTACACAATACTGTGAATGTGCTAAATAGCAGTCACTGAATTGAACACTTTAAAATGGCTAATTTTATGTAAATTTTACAGTTTAAAAAAATGAAGTCATATCTGACTCCAGAGCCAAAATTTTATACTGAACAGGATCCTGCTTTGCATAATGCTGTATTATGGCTACTGTTTGATGTGTACCACCAGAAGTGGCTTTGATCTCAATGCCTAAGAGTCTGATGAAGTACGCATTCAATAATGCCAGCTCTCTTCTAAAGCCCATGTTGCTGGGGCGTTGAAATGAGTAAAATAGAGGATTCTGCCTATAAGCAGCTCACATCCACTAACATTTGTGGGTCAGGTTAAAATACAACTAGAAGCCCCTATTAGGAGGATAATTTGTATAATGGAGATAGGGATGTTTTAGGGGAGCATAACAGATAGGTCCCTGACACTTGAATAGGGTGTAGGAGTCAAAAGAAACATTAAAGATCACTAAGGTGGGACTTGAAAGATCATATCTTAGGCAGACAAAAAGTGAGGAAAATTAATATGGGGGTAAGAAATATTAAATGTACATGTATTATTTCTCAACTTGTATATTATGTTTTCTGAAGAATGAAAAAGTTAATATAGACAGAAGTTATATTCTGAGGCAGAATCCCTGAGGATTGGTTATGTCTCATGCTCTTGAAAGGGAAACTAGAACTTATAACTTGTTCTGATTCTCAAGTTAGTAATAGAATCAAGGGAATCCAAAGAATTCTGAGACCAGAGTTCTCTCCATCTGCTACACTTCCCCCTTGAAAATCTGAGAATCCAGAGCTGCTTTATTTCTCATTCTTGACCCCCTCATTCCCAGGTAGAAGTTTGTATTTGCCTCTATCTATGGACTTAGTTCTGCTTATATTCACATCTATCCTACACAGGGGAACATGGCTAAAAATTATTTGACTCATCATCAAATTCCATTCTCATTGATGACTTTTTCTATTGCTCTCTTCCCATACCTAGATTTTCATCTCTTTCTGTCCAAGTGCTTTGGCTTGTGTCCATAACCTTGGTTCCCTAGTCTTGTACACCACTTGTGTTCACTATCACTGACACCAGATCTCTTCAAACCTGGATCTTGCCTGCTTGGATCTACTATAGCCATTTTCTCTTTGAATATTACCTCTCCACCATGCTCTCCAGTCTCTTTTTCTGTAACTCCCACCAGACAAACATCAGAGCTTCTTAGCCTCCTTTCCTCTTAATTTCCTTTCCTTATTTTCTAACTACATTTTTAAACTGTGCTTTGCTCTGGACATTTTCTCCCATTCTTTTTTATAGATGCTGTTTATTTCTTATTTCTTTAAACATCTTTGAATGAAGAAATATCTTTATTTCTCCCTGCATCAGCTATTTATAAGAAATTTGCAAGAGGTTGAAGAAAGGGCCATATCTGAGGCTATTTTCTTTATGAAACAATGTGTATATGAGTTCTCATAGCCCTTACTTCCCCCCATGATCAGCACTGCAGGGTTGCTTACAATGTAGTCAGTCTCCTTCACTCTTCCTCACCAACAAACTTCTTTCCACAAATATGGCTTGTTTGCCCTTGTTCACCTTCACTTCTCTTGTGTCTCAAATCTTGGTGATAAATGGGTACATGAAAGCTCCTGCTTTAGCCTGCTTGCCTGTTCTCATTGTTCTGTACAAGTGCTTGACGGTCTTGGGGCACTTTCTTTGGAGAGCTATGTCACTCTTGCTTTGTATAAAATCTGCATCCCTAAGCATCTATTATTACATTCCTATATGACTTTCACTGTATTGATATGGTAGCCCTTCATAGGCTTGTAATCCAGGCTTACAGACATCTCTAGTTATATTGCAAGTAGAGTTTGTCTAGTTTTCATTCTTCTTGTAGTTTTGAGTTAAAGAAGGATAAGTTTCTGAGAGAAGAAGAAATGAAACCACTGTTTTTATTCTACCACTTGAAAACCAAAGCTTAAATTGTTTATGACACTTTATCCAACATTTCTACGTGTTTTGGGGGGAGTAGGTTATAGAGATATTTCAATATGTCCTTCATATACCATCTTGACCAGATTTGGTAACGTATTTTCAGTAATAATCAGTGTGGATGCCTCTCCTCAAAGATTACAAGTTGGATTTCTCTCCAACTTATAGGAATGGGGACTCAAAGTCCATATTAAACAGTGTTATAGAAAAGGCTATGCACTATTCTTTGCACACCTGGATTTTTTAAACCAAAATTCATCCCCAGTACCTACTAGATGTGTTAATCATCTAGTTGCTGTCATTCGTGCAGTCCATGCTAAAGGTCAAGACTACATTCATGGGGCACTTGGGTGGTGCAGTTGGTTAAGCATCTGACTCTTGGCTTAAGGCTTAGATTGTGATCCCAGTGTAGTGACATGGAGGCCAGCATTGGGCTCTGTGCCCAGCACAGAGTCTGCCTTGGATTCTCTCTCCTTCTGCCCCTCCTGCCTTTGCTTGCACTCATACTCACTTTCTCTCACACACACACTCTCTCTCAAAATAAATAAATGGACCTTTAAAAAAAGAGTGGGGAAGACTACATTTATCATGCAGCCTTTACCCTCTCCCAGGTATAGGTGAATAAAATACAGCTGGGATTCTGACCCATTTGACAACCCAAGGTGTGACCCAAGCAAAAAGATGATCTGGGCAATATAGAACCTCTTGCGAATTCAACTTTGGAAATAGAATCAGGAAATTGACAGTTGAAGCAAATCATATAGATAGCCATGAGGTACAATTTGGGACATGAAAAGTCATGGCATGAAGAATTTTATTTATTTTTTATTTTTTATTAAAATTTTTTATTTTTTTTAATAAACATATAATGTATTTTTAGCCCCAGGGGTACAGGTCTGTGAATTGCCAGGTTTACACACTTCACAGCACTCACCATAGCACATAACCTCCCCAATGTCCTATATAACCCCACCACCCTCTCCCGACCCCCCTCCCCCAAGCAACCCTCAGTTTGTTTTGTGAGATTAAGAGTCTCTTATGGTTTGTCTCCCTCCCGATCCCATCTTGTTTCATTTATTCTTTTCCTACCCCCAAAGCCCCCAAGTTGCATCTCCACTTCCTCATATCAGGGAGATCATATGGTAGTTGTCTTTCTCTGACTGACTTATTTCACTAAGCATAACACCCTCTAGTTCCATCCACGTCATCGCAAGTGGCAAGATTTCATTTCTTTTGATGGCTGCATAGTATTCCATGTATATATATACCACATCTTCTTTATCCATTCATCTGTTGAGGGCCATCTGGGCTCTTTCCATAGTTTGGCTATTGTGGACATTGCTGCTATAAACATTCAGGTGCACATACCCCTTCGGATCACTACATTTGTATCTTTAGGGTAAATACCCAGTAGTGCAATTGCTGGGTCATAGGGTAGCTCTATTGTCAACTTTTTGAGGAACCTCCATGCTGTTTTCCAGAGTGGTTGCACCAGCTTGCATTCCCACCAACAGTGTAGGAGGGTTCCCCTTCCTCCACATCCTCACCAGCATCTGTCATTTCCTGACTTGTTAATTTTAGCCATTCTGACTGGTGTGAGGTAGTATCTCATTGTGGTTTTGATTTGGGCATGAAGAATTTTAAAGGAAACAGAATCTAGGAGCTAAATTTTAAGTAGAAGTCAGAAGAAATGCAGGTGTAGATGGAGCCAGTTCATTGATAAAGACAAGAATTTTAGAGAGAAACGAATGTGGAGAGTGTCTATGTTACATTAATCACAGCACTGTCCTATGACTCTTCTTGGATTCTGATGCCTAGCACAGTTCTTTGCTACAGAAGGGGCTCAACAAACGAGTTGGAAGACTGGATATTTATCCTCATGGTAAGTGTGGTTACCTCTTATTTAAGATAACTTGTCTGAATCTCTCTGCTCTTATTAATCGACCCTCTACCTCCGCACAGTATAAAAACTGTTTTCTGAAATCTTGTCATGGAGTTTGCTAAACATTCATATAATGACTTACTCTCAATCTTCCTCCTCCTTTACTTACAAATCTCTCTCATTTGACTCCTGTAGTATGATACCATCTAGTTCTCCTTTCTCTGACCACTCCTATGCCTTGGTCAGTTTCTCTTCCTCTTCTCACTTTCTTAAGTGTAAGCAATCACCGTGGTCTAGCTTCAGTTCTCTTCTAGCTCTCTACTCTTCTTCCCAAGTGAACCATTCATTCCCAACGTTGTGTACAACCTCTATAGAGGTGACTAGGGAGGTGACTCCCAAATCTGTATCTCTAAGCCCACATCTCTGAGCTTACAACTGGATCCTTGAAACTCAACAAGCCTGAAACATAATTTTTATTTCTTCCTAAGTCAGTTCCTTCTCTTGACTTCCCTATTTCTATTTATTGTACCACCAATATCCCAGTTTTGAAATATGAGTTATCTTTGGGTGTTCTCTTCTTCCTTTCCCATCACCTAGTCAGTTACAAAGTCTAGTTAATAATAGTAGAAATAATAATTGCTAACCCTTCTCTGCCTCAAAAATCTGCTTTTGCTTTCCATTGCCTACCAAATAAGTTGTGTGGGGGGTTTTTTATTACTAAAAAGTCCCTAGATTTCAGAATTCTATACATGTTACAAACTCCTATTTCTAGTCTTTTCTCCCATGGTTCTGTTGTACAGGGAAAATTTTTAACTTGCCATCCTTTCATATGCCAATGACTCATTTAAGTTTCATTAACCAAAAGATAAACCCCCCACATTTTTTTAAGATTCTTCCATTTTTTTGCACTAGGCTGAGTGGGCAATTCCATGGAAAAAGAAAAAAATCTAATTATTCACCCTCTCAATATGTGCTTAGAAGATCAAACTCAGAAACATATGCCCTTCAGGGAATATGCAAATATAAAATGTATTGAATTTTAAGCCAATCAGTCTGTCTAGAAAACTTTAAAATTAGATACATTCTGAATAAGATAAAAGTTATGGGAGAACCTGGCCAGTTAATGATTTAAGAGAAAGGTTGCCTACCAGAGCACTTTGTTAGTCCTAGTGAATGTAGTAGCTTTTGGAAATGGATACCATCTAGGAATTGTATTCAATATGTTTTTAAAATACATTTAAAGTATATGAGTGGTTTCCAGGGCTGGGTCAAGGGGGAAATGAGGTGTGACTGCTAGTAGGTATGGAATTTCTTTTTGTGGTGCTGAAAAATGCTCTAGAATTAAATAGTAGTGTTGGTTGTACAACTTTGTGACTGAAAAACCACTGACTCATACACATATGGGAAGACATATATTTAATGTTAATGTTGACATTATATGATTTTTTGTAATTTGATTGTTAATTCATCTTGCCAATTGAGGTTTTACCAATTACTCTTTCAAGAATATAGCTTCTTCTATAAAACAAGGTATTAGTTTAATCATATTAACTAATATTTACTGACCATTTACTATGCAAAATGCTTTTTGCACATTATTTCATTTAATCCTCATAACAGCCTTTTGAGATAGGTATTATTCTGCTGTTTTGAAAGAAACTGAAGCCTAGGTTAAATAACTTGCCAGGTCACACAGTAATTAAGTGGTAGAGCCTGGATTTGAACTGATTATCTGACCGCAAAGCCCATTTTCCTAATCATTGAGTCAGCAGAGGGCCAATCAGTGTTTTGTGCAATTGAATTTATTAAATGGATCAAACCTGTGGGACACCTGGATGGCTCAGTCAATTAAATGTCTGCCTTCAGCCAAGGTCATGGTCCCAGGGTCCTTGGATTGAGCCCCACATCAGGATCCCTGCTCAGCAAGGAGTCTGCTTCTTCTTCTTCCTCTCCCTCTATCCCTCCTCCTTCTCCTGCTCTCTCTTTCTCCCTTTCTCTCTAAATAAATAAAATCTTTAAAAAAATCTTTAAAAAATAATAAAGTAAAATAAATAAAATAAACTTTAATTTATTTTATTTATAATTTATAATAAATTATAAATTTATTTTATTATTTATTATTTAATTTTTAATTTTATTTTTATATTATATATAATTATATATTTATTATATATTATTTTATATTTTATATATGATAATAAATATTAATATACTTATATTTTATGTGTAAAATATATAATCATAATTTATAAAATAATTATATTAGATTTTATTTTTATTTGTATTTATTTTATATTTATTATTTATATTATAAAAATATAAATTATAAATTAATAATATTTATATATTTATAAATAAATATTTAATAATATACAAATAATAAATAACAATAAAATAAAAAATAAAATATTTAAACAATAATAAATGGATCAAACTCCAGCAAAATTGCTGGAACAATTTCCTGCAACTCCAGAGGGAAAAATAGGAGAGTCTGAAAACTGGAAAACAAAGGTGATTCTGAAATTTCTCTATCTGGAAATCTTAGGAAATCACATCCACTGCCAGCTCCAGCTCCTTAGGGAAAGTCTAACCTGAAGGTAGAAGGAGAGAAATTAAAGTCCAGGATAGGAATCACCCTTAGAAAGCACCTGGCTGGCAGCAATCACTTTATAAGAAAACACATCCATCTCCTTTCACTCACCTTGTATATTTTCATAAAGCAGAGAAAAGGCAAGGAAGGAGTAACACAATGAAGTCATTGGAAACTTGCAGAAAAATGCTCAAATTTTTCCCAGTTTTTACTCCCCTGGGAAATTTTGGATTGTGAACTTTTGAAATCATGGTTAGTAAAATATTTAAAGGTCATTTGTTACTTTTCAAAAAGCTTTTATTTCTTCAAAGTAATTTTTAAAAACTCTGATGGGCAGGTTTCTGAAGAATTAAACTTAAGAGCAGAAAAATACAATTCATCTATAGAAGACAAATTATGTGGTACATCTGGCTCAAACACAAGAGCAAGATACAGTCACACTTCATGTGGCCAGTCACTTTCACTCTTTTTTTTTTAAGATTTTATTTATTTATTGATAGAGAGAAAGATCACAAGTAGGCAGAGCAGCAGGCAGAGAGAGAGCAGGAAGCAGGCCCCCCGCTGAGCAGAGAGCCTGATGTGGGGCTTGATCCCAGGACCCTGAGATCGTGACCTGACCCGAAGGCAGAGGTTCAACCCACTGAGCCACCCAGGCACCCCTGCCATTTTAACTCTTATAAGAAAGAAAGATTATAAACTTTTTCACTTAGTCTTAGCTTCTCAGACTTAAAAGAGATCAGATGTCATTTAATTTACTCCTTCCTAGCTGCTGTGTGAACATTTCAAATAATGGAAAACTTACTATTACACAATTTTTTATTATTATGGAAAAGTGTCTATTTTTACTAACTCCACCTTAAAAACAGTGCAGTAAGAATAGATAATAGAAATATGAGTATAGTAGAAATAGACAACAGTGTCCATTTTTCCCTCTAAAAGTTATAAACAAAATACATGTAACTCTGTTTCATCAACTAAGCATAGGGAAGAATAAGAGCAAATCCAAAGGTTCCAAAACTGAGGAAATTAAATCCTTATCTTAATGATTAATATACATTTAATTAAACTTTATAAGAAATGGAAACTGATGGATATGATGATAAATCAGAACATAAGGACTCATGTCAAAATTCCTTGTTCATGAATTTTAGTATTTTTCAGCTTTCTTTTTGTAAATATACATTTTCTTTTGTCTGTCTATCAAGAAAACATTTAGTTCAGGGACGCCTGAGTGGCTTAGTGGGTTAAGCCTCTGCCTTCAGTTCAGGTCATGATCTCAGTGTCCTGGGATCAAGTCCTGCATCGGGCTCTCTGCTCTGCGGGGAGCCTGCTTCCTCCTCTCTCTCTCTCTGCCTCCTTCTCTGCCTACTTGTGATCTCTCTCTGTCCATGAATAAATAAAAAAATCTTTAAAAAAAAAAAGAACATTAAAAAAAAAAAGAGAACACTTAGTTCAGACAAATATAACTTCTTTTATTATAGCTCTGAAGACATCTTAAAGGAAATTAAAAATATTTAACCCCTCAACAAAACTAAAACACAACCTACTGAACGGGAGAAAATATTTGCAATTGACATATCCAATAAAGAGTTAATATCCAAAATATAAAAAGAACTTACACAACTCCTATAGTTGTATAACAAAAACAAATAACCCAATTAAAAATGGGTGGAAGACATGAACAGACATTTCTCCAAAGAAGATATACAGATGGCCAACAGACACATGAAAAGATGTTCAACATCATTAATTATCAGGGAAATGCAAACCAAAAGCACAATGAGATACCACCTTACACCTGTCAGAATGGTTAATGTAAAAAAACAAGAAACAACAAGTGTTGTTGAGGATGTGGAGCAAAAGGAGCCCTCATACACTATTGGTAGGGATGCAAACTGGTGCAGCCACTATGGAAAAAATTTTATGGAGGTTCCTCAAAAAATTAAACATAGAACTACCATATGAGCCAGTAATTGCACTTCTGGGTACTTACCCAAAGAATTCAAAAACACTAATTTTAAGGGATACAGGAATGTGTTTATTGAAGCATTAGTTACAATAGCCAAATTATGGAAGCAGCCCAAGCATCCATTGATAGATGATTGGATAAAGAAGAGATGGTATAGATACACAGTGGAATATTACTTAGCCATAAAAAAGAATGAAATCTTACCATTTGCATCAACATGGATGGCTCTAGAGGGTGTAATGCTAGGCAAAATTAGCCAGTCAGAGAAAGAAAAATACCATATGATTTCACTCATATGTGGAATTTAAGAAACAAATGAACAGAGAAAAAAAGAGACAAACCAAAAACACTCTTAATTATAGAGAACAGATTGGTGGTTACTGCAAAGGTGGTGGAGTGGGGGATGGATGCAATAGGCAAAGGGGACTGAGAGCACACTTATTGTGATAATCACTGGGTAGTGTATAGAATTGTCATGTCACTATATTGTACACCTGAAACTAATAAAACTCTCTATATTAATTATACTGGAATTTCATTTTTTTTAAATTATATCTTAGCTAATGCTAATTCCATTTATAACTTTTCAGAATTCTAACAGGCATAAATAACCCCAGACTTCACTGTAGTGAAAATAAAATGATTAGTTCTTCATTCAATTTTGTAAGATGCAGCTAAAGATAAAAATATGTAGCTGGAAGACAAGAAAAATGTTTAATTCCTCTGAGTATCAGTTCTATTGTAAATATAAAATACCAAATGTGATAGCATAACTGCCAAACCAAGTTATATATAGTAAATTTTTTCAATCGAAAATAAAGTGATTAGGACGGGTGAAATAGGTGATGGGGAATTAAGAGTACACTTACCTTGGTAAGCACTGAGTAATAGATAGAATTGTTGAATCACTGCATTATACACCTGAAACTAACATAACACCATATCCTAACTGTAATAGAATTAAAATTTAAAAAGAAAAAATGAAACAGATCCATGTGTACTGTGAAATAAGACTATCTTTAGAATATTAAAAAAATAAAGTGATTAGTTAATAAATTTTTTACAGCGTTTAGTTTTATTTTTCTAAAGTTTATGTTGGGCATCACTACTTACCTACCAATCTCTCTTATCTAAGTTCTCAATTATTCCAGGGACACCAGGGTGACTCAGTCAATTAAGCAGCTGGCTCTTGATTTCCACTCAGATAGTGATCTCAGGGTGGTGGGATTGAGCCCCGGGTCTGGCTGAGCACTCACTGCGGAGTCTCCCTGAGATTCTCTCTCCCTCTCCCACTGTCCCTTCCTATCCCCCTCCTAAAATAAATAAATAAATAAATCTTAAAAATAAATAAATTCTCAGTTATTCCAATACCCGAAGAGAGGATAGCAGCTATCTGTCACATAATCTGTCACAAATTAAATATTTCACTGAATTTCCTTTCATGATCTAAAATCCATACCTCCTCCTGTGATCCAGTTTTCTACACTATGCCTAGAAAATGAGTTGAGTTAGAGAAGGATCGATCACTCACCTCCATTAAGCTCTTGTCATCAGGCCACCAGAGGGCAGATGCCGGTACTTGGATCAGAGCACAACATGCCCAGAGTAGCTGCAGATCAGGAGTCAGGGACCTGGTAGTTTGCTAAGAATAGGCTCAGAGCATGACAGAAGGAAGAAAATTCAGGCACTGGGGAGATACAGCAAGGCCAGAGTGAGGTCTGGCAGATTCCGTGGCAGTTTGTCAGTTGCTTTGATCATCATTAGCTTAAGAGAAAGAGAAACCCTGATTGGAATGGCCTACCCACCCACCCTTTTTTATGAGGGAGGGGGAAGGCAACTCATTTCAATTCAAGGCGGCAGTCTAATCTTGAGATTGACATATCACCAATTCCGAGTTGGGATTCTCTACAAAAGAAGAAGTAAACATCATCTGCCTGTAAGCCAAATGCACGAGAAATAACCACCTCGTCTCCGTTTGTGGTCCCAGCAATGAGACACCATCTAAGTGGCTTTAATGGAAAGCTATTCCACCTCTCAGAGCTCACATTCCATTCAAACAACCCCGACTCTATTTCTGAGATATAAATGCCTGGAAAATGCTAGGCCCTTAAGGAAGCAAGATGAGAAAAGCCTCATTTCTTTCTTGAGTCATTTTAGTTCACAGAGATTTGTACCTAGACTGTGCTTCTGAGTGACCAACAGATTTTCTTATAGTAATTCCTCTAACTCAATAGATTTTATTGAATGTCTGTCTCCTACTCAACACCTCACTGTCCAGTCCTAATGCACACAAATATTCCTCTGGTGTTTGGGATTGTCCAGGTATGCCAGGTTCTGTAGCTTTGCACATGTTGTCCCTTCTGTTGGGGTCCTCTCTCTCCCAACCCCAATCATTATCTCTTTAGTAAACTTTTCCATAACCAGCCTCACCAAATTTTACTCCCTTCTCCTATCCATTGTAGAAAATATTTCGTACTGTATACTCTGTAGTACTCTGTACTAGAGTTTGTCACCTTCAGCACTGCTAACATTTTGAGCTGGCTAAGTTTTTGTTGGGTGGGGGTGCTGTCCTGTGAATTTTAGGATGTTTACCCACATCTCTGGCCTCTGCTCACCAGATGCCAGGAGCACCTCCCTAGTTATCATAGTCAAACTGTCTCTAGATACTGCCAAATGTCTGCTAGGTACATGGGGGTGGGACTACCTCCCAGTTAAGAATTAGTGCTTTACACATTTCTATAGCACCTTAGATCTTTGTGCATACCTGTACATAATTATTTTGTTTGATTGCATGTCTGTCCCTTCACCTAAAGTATGGACAACTGCTGGGTAGTGCTATGTCTTGCTCACCTTGACAGTACATGGCATTTGTTGGATAAAACTCCTTATCAAATAAATGGCTATTAAATTCTGATGATCAGCTAGGAACTATGTTCTTTTTTTTTTTTAAAGATTTTATTTATTTATTTGACAGACAGAGATCGCAAGGAGGCAGAGAGGCAGGCAGAGAAGAGAGAGAAGAGGAAGCAGATTCCCTGCCAAGCAGAAAGACCGATGCAGGACTCAATCCCAGGACCCTGGGATCATGCCCTGAGCCGAACGCAGAAGCTTAACCCTCTGAGCCACCCAGGCGCCCCAGGAACTATGTTCTTAAGTAAAAAAAAAAAAAAAAAAAAAAAAATTAACTTTGTTTCATCTTGAATATTTTTGTTGTTAGCTGAATTTTTTTTTAAAGACTTTATTTAAGAGAGAGAACAACAGAGGGGGAGGGGGCAGATGGAGAGAGAGAAACAGGCTCCCTTTTAAGCAAAGAGCCTGATACAGGCCTAGATTCCAGGACCCTGAGATCTTGACCTGAGCCGAAGGTAGATTCTTAACCTACTGAGTCCTCCAGGCAGGCGCCCTTTGGCTGAAATGTTTAACCTCATTCAGTAAAGATGATTGTTCTAAATCCTACAGTCTTGCGCATCCTTGAGCCTGTAGCCCTCGGACAAGAATACTGGTATAAAAGACAGAAGCCTAAAAAAAAAGACAGAAGGCTTTTGTCCCACTGAAGAACCCAGAACACTGAATAATTCTGGCTAAGATGTTTAACTCCTCTGGGAATCAGTTTCTCCCATGAGATGTGACTTCCTAAGACTCCCTTCCATCTTTAAAGATTGTGATGCCAAATTCTATATAGCCTGAGGTCCCAAATTTCACAACGGGGCACTTCAAGTTTTTATTTCACTATTTAAAAACAAAGTTGGATGGCTCAGTTGGTTTAGCATCTGTCTTTGGTTTGGGTCATTATCCCAGAGTCCTGGGATTGAGCCTTACCTTGGGTTCCCTTCTCACTAGGGAGCCTACTTCTTCCTCCCCCTCTGCACCACCTCCGTTCCCGTCCCACTCCTAGTCATGCTCTGTCTCTCCGTCTATCTCTCTCTCAAATAAATAAATAGAATCTTGAAGAAAAAAAGTAAAACAAAGTTGGGAGAGGCAGTGGACAGTGATATCTTAAGAAGCTACATGTACCGGGTTTTACCATGTAATTTGTAGGGGAGGGAAACAAAAACAAAGTCATAAATCAAAGTTACTTTTCTTTTTCCAAGCCTCAATCTTACCTTTATACAAAATATAGATGATAATGCTTACCTCATAGGATTTCAGTGAGGATTAAATGAGACGATGTATATAATGGGCTTAGCAGCTCTTGGCACATGGTGAGCACCCAGGAGAGCTACTGTCATTGTGCTGACATTGGTATAGCAGATTGTTGATGAATCTTCTGCTCCCCCAAATTAACTATCTGTCTTTAAATATAACAAGAGATACAAGTAGGTATTACTCTTCAAGGACTCCAGCAGAGCTGAATATAAATTAAAAGTTCAATTTTGCATCTTCTAGAGCCCAGGAAGTTACTGAGAAGTCAGAATTATTTTCTCTTTTATGCTTCAGTGAGGACCTGGCAGATATTTCTATCATAGCTTTTATCACACCACATCATTTCTTTCATTGTATTACAAATGTTTTTCACATCTCTTCTCCACTAGCTGTGAGTTTCTTGGAGGAAAGGACTATCTTGTACATTTTTGTTCAAAGATTTTATTTATTTATTTGACAGACGGAGATCACAAGTAGGCAGAGAGGCAGGCAGAAAGAGAGGAGGAAGCAGGCTCCCTGCTGAGCAGAGAGCCCCATGTGGGGCTCGATCCCACAACTCTGGGATCATGCCCTGAGCCGAACGCAGAGGCTTAACCCACTGAGCCGCCCAGGCGCCCCTACCTTGTACATTTTTTAACTACACAGTCCTACCACACTATGAAAATTTAATAAATACCAAGTAAATGAGCAGATGAATGGGCCATGAATTAATGAATGGCCCATGCCTAGCAAAGCACTGCACCTACTCTCTTCTGGTTGGAGAAAAGAACAACCGTTGTCTCTGTGGCTTGGCCTTGTTCAGAGGAAAGGCAGAGAAAAATTCATTCTCTAAAGGCTCTTTTCTCAGCAGGGAAGCTAAGCGGTATGGGTGACTACTGTCCCTATCCTGTCATGTCATCCTGGCAGCCCTTCTGCCCTCCCTTTAGAGAGTCAGTGATACTGGCAGAGCCACATCTAGGGCCCTATTCCTTCTATGTGCCACTCCACAGGAAAAGGGAATATGCCCTTTAGGATCTTTTTGCCTGCTGACAGCTAAGAGAGTCAGGGAAGGGCCCAGATCAAATGCTACCTTGATTAGTGTCTCCCATACAGCGACAGTTACCGTGTTAGAGCAGCCTGTGAATAGTCCCTGGATAGTGACGAGGAAAAAGATTGTCTCAAAGTCAGAAACCCCCCGGCATAATACTGTGAAACTGAACTATGAAACTGGAGGTGGAAGAAAACTTCATGTTTTACTTCTAAAGTACTGTGTATTAACAAATGTCTAGAACTGTTTGTAAATAAGTCTGGCAGAATACCCTGCTGCCCCTAACCATGAATACCCGGTAAGTAGGGCCCAACCTTGCCTACTAGCCTCAGCTCCCAACCCAGCCAGGGACTACTGGGTGGGACACTAGGACAGCAGGGCCTGCAGACAAAGATCTGTGCCTTCTGGAGAGCTTTGGTGGTTCTAAGTATCCATGAGGCTGTCAGAAAGGCCCAAGGAGGCCAGTAGGGAAGAAACACAGGGAGTTCATGTGCATTTGTGCAGGTGCCGGCTGCTGCTGCTCCCTGTTTTTGCTGCAGAGAAGCTACTCTTCTAGTGACAGACACTGAGCTAATGATGTCATTGAAACCTATTTTACTCTGTTAACACTCCCTGGGACAGTCATCACAGTACACAGATTTTAATATCAAATCAGTGGGACCTAATTAAAGTAGCTAAGGAAGGGACCTAACAGTTTAATCCTTTGTAACAATTTTAGGTTCTTGGAGAGGAGTTTGTTTCTCCTGGCAGGTGTACTTAATATTTACAGGAGGCATGAATTCATTGTGGACCGGATGATAGAAAAGACCAGTCCTTGCTGAAACTTGGGTGGGACTTCTCTACTCTGTCTCTCTTAACCCCTTTCTTGAATAGTTCCATTTCAGTTTGTGGTTGATGAAATGCAGATATGTCCCAGCTCGAGATATTTGGCTTTCATTCTCTGCTGTAACCTTAGTGAACATCAGGAAATGATAAATGTGCATTGCCAGATTATCTCACTGTGAGGCTAACTTGGTTTAAAGCTAGATCAGTCCTCAAGTAAACACATTTGAATGTCCACCTCTCCTAATCCCATATCCCCTCTTGTCGCATGAGCTTCTACTTTTCCAAAAGGATACCTGAAAGCTAAATCCAGACTTCCATCGCTGTCCCCCTGGAGTCCTATCGTTGTCACCTTCGAACAAACACCATCTCCTAGGAGTTGCCACAGCTCAAAGGCTTGCACAGCTCTGCTGGCTGTACTAAAATGAAACTGCTAGACATCTGAGGGCAGAAGAGCACATGTGCACTACAACATCCTCAGACCAAGGTTCCTTCATCCTTTTTATTATATACTTCAAAAAATACACTTCTATTTTGAGAGGAAAATCAACAGGTGGAATTATTTATTTATTTACCTCCATGTATTTATTTAATATCTTATTTCTTTTTGTTTGAGAGAGAAAGTGAGAGAGCATGAGCAGAGGGGGGAGAGCAAAGAGAGAGAGAGAGCCTGATGCAGGCTCAATGAGGGGATTAAAGTGATGCTCAATCCCAGAACCCTAGGGTCATGACCTGAGCCAAAGGCAGATGTTTAACCGACAGAGCCACCTAGGTGCCCCACCTCCTCCATATTTTTCCTTCAACTTTCAAACACCATCTTTGGCCTTCACTGGGATCATGCTGAATCCTTAATAATCTTTCTCTGGAGGCTTTCTTCCAGAGCCTTTGGGGCTCCTTAGCAACTACAGAATAAACCTAAATTTCATACCACGGGACAGAGTGCTCTATTCATGATGTGGCCTTAATCTTCTTTTCATTACCTCTCACTGCTTCCCACAGCCACGTACAATAGTCAGCCAAATTATTCATGTCTGTATGCTCTGTGGCAGCTCACTTCAACTTCTGCTCTTACATCCTGTTGTGTTCCTGTTCTTGCCTAAGAGTATACCTTGATTGCCTGTGATGTGTGAAGCACCTAGTACTGTGCCTGGACCATAGCTATTATTTAATGCCAAGTGTCATTATTTTTTTTTTAATTTTTAAAATTCTGTATTAACATATAATGTATTATTTGCTTCAGGGGTACAGGTGTGTGAATCAACAGGCTTACACATTTCACAACACTCACCATAGCACATATCCTCCCCAGTGTCCATAACCCAGCCATCCTATCCCTATACGCCCACTCCCCAGCAACCCTCAGTTTGTTTCCTGAGATTAAGAGTCTCTTATGGTTTGTTTCCCTCCTGACCTTGCTTCAGCTCTTTTTTTTACACTCAATTAATATTTATTAATAGTTATTGTACCCCTGACTGTCCACACAAAAGACTTTTATTTTTGTTTCATTTTGTTTTAAAGTATCATTTTATTTTCCTTTCTTCAGTTATTTAAATTCCAGTTAGTTAACATATTAGTTTCAGGTGTAGAATTTAGTGATTCATCATTTACATACAACACCCAGTGTTCATCACTACAAGTGTCCTCTTTAACCCATAAGGCATTGAATCTATCCTCCTGCCCACCTCCCCTCCAGTAACTCTGTTTGTTCTCTATAGTTAAGAGTCTGTTT
The DNA here is from genome assembly GCF_010015895.1 of Lontra canadensis. Classification (NCBI taxonomy): domain Eukaryota; kingdom Metazoa; phylum Chordata; class Mammalia; order Carnivora; family Mustelidae; genus Lontra; species Lontra canadensis. The sequence continues at coordinate 16,266,226 of NW_022631006.1, forward strand.
CCTAGTTTGCCTTGCTCTTTTTTCCCCCGTATGTTCAACTGTTTTGTCCCTTAAATTCCACATATCAGTGAAATCAAATGGTTTTTGTCTTTCTCTCACTGATTTATTTCTTGCTTCAATTCTTAAAAGAGGTAATATTATAAGTCACGCTGCCACTAAAATATTTGATCCCTATCTACTGCTTATACTCTAAATCCCTATCAAATTTTTCTCCCTGATGAGCTGGGCTAGACAATGAAGTAATAAAAGTCAGTGTTCCCAAACATATGTATGAGTGTGCTTGTGGGGGCTGAGGGGGATTGACTAGAAGACGGAATAAGGGAACTTTCTGGAATGATGGAATTGTTCTATATTTTGATTGGGGTGTTGGTCATTATGACTATACACACACACACACACACACACACACACACACACACATATATATATCCAAACTCATCTAATTATACACTTAAAAATCAGTTCATTTTGCTGTCTATAAAATTCATCTTGATTTTCTGAAAAAGTTAGAATCCCCTCTATTTTTTCCCCCTAAAGCAGAGTCAAAAACTCAAATGTCTACATGAGCTTTGCAGGTAAGGGAAATGTGTAGTGGGCTAGGGAGAATACAATAGAGAGGTTTGAGGGCTGCTGACAAACTAGAGAGAGTCTGCTCTTTATCCTGATACATAGGCAATGTGTGCAAAAGCATACTCTGCATTTAATAAGCACCTCAGATGTTTAAATCATTAGCCAGTTTTCTGATACACTGTGCAATGTCACAGAGCAATTAATAGTCTCCAAAGTAGGACACATAAGATGATGTACTGAAAGGTAAAAAGGTAATATTTGGAAATTGCTTTCAATTTTTTCATTTTCATGCTCTTTTTCTTCCCCTTTTTATTTTAGAATGTACAAAGGAACCCACAGAAGGGAGTACACCACATTTATCTTTTCTTTAAAAGATTTTCTTTATTTAAGACAGAGAGCAAGCAGGAGCAATAGAGAGCACGCATGCACGTGCACCTGAGCAGGGGGTGGGGGCAAAAGCAGGCTCCCCGCTGAGCAGGAAGCCAGGACTCTGGGATCATGACCTGAGCCTAAGACAGCCAATTCATCAACTGAGCCACCCAGGCACCTCCTACCACATTCATCTTGCATAGCCTGTGCCAAGTCAAGCAACAAATGCCTGGGGTGTGGGACATTTCAGAGACTGCAGTGTGTAAACAGATACGACACAGGGATGGGCACCATTCCATTGGTACCACTGAGCCTCCATGTTGGAGAGCAGCACTGCTATAGCCACAGAAAGTAAGGAACAAACTTTACTGCCCATTTCATTCTGAGGGAAAAGAAGAGAGGACTGTAGAAATTCCATCCTCTCCAGTTCTAAAGTGCAGGCTGAATTATGAGTGCTATATGAATTGCCTCTGCAAAAGAAGAAAAAGCATGTGTTTGGCTGGAGGTGGAGCATGGGTGCTGAGGAGGTCTTCTTAAGGCCTGTGAGTGACCCTGGAGCAGCTGGGATGGTGATGCAGTGATGTGTTTGTTCACAGAGAGGCATGATGGCTTGTTGATTAGCTGACCAGGGTAGTGGAGGCAGACACCTCTGTAAAGCCAGGGTGATGGCATCTCCTCTCTGGCCTGACAGGTCAGAGAGCACAGAACAACAACCCTAGATTCCCACATGCCTAGGCAACTCCTCAGACTAGCTCAAAGGCCAGTAGGAGTCCAGGGGACATGGTGCCTGCCCATATACCCAACTGAACCCTGCTGATTGGAGATGATGGCAGAAGGACTGACTAACTTCCTTCTACTCCAGTGGAATCAGGAAATCCAGAGAAACCCAGAGACAGCACCCTGCCTGGTCCTTTGATTAAAATAAAGTTTCCATTTTTCTAAATAAGACCTCGTATATGGTTGCTTAAACAAGAATAACGTTTATTTATCTCTCAAGTAAAAGTCCAAATTTGTATGGTGGCTCTGACTTGCAAAGTTGTCAGTCTTCCTGGTTCCTTCCATCCACTTGCTCCACTATCTCTATGATGTTGCCCTTGTTTATGTGAGTCAAAATGCCCATGTGTTGTCATTTAAAAATTGATTCCTATGAGAAAAAAAGGAAAAATTGCTTTGAGAACAACCACAAGTCTCTGGCACATTGTGACAACTAAAGTCCAGCCCTAAAGTAGGAAACTAAAGGAACCAAAAAGCAGTCTCACAGTGTGTGAGAAATGAAAGAATTTTTTATATACTCCAGAGAACAATTTTTTAAAGCAGCCTTTTCTTTTTTTCTTTTTAAAGATTTTATTTATTTATTTGGCAGACAGAGATCACAAGTAGGCGGAGAGGCAGGCAGAGAGAGAGGGGGAAGCAGGCTCCCACGGAGCAGAGAGCCTGATGCAGGGCTCAATCCCAGAACCCTGAGATCATAACCTGAGCCGAAGGCAGAGGCTTTAACCCACTGAGCCACCCAGGTGCCCCTAAAGCAGCCTTTTCGAGTCCATTATACTGCATGCCAGCAACCCATAGTTTGTGCATGAGGCATGTTTCCATGCTAAGGGTTCTATCTCTCCTAAATGACACAGCACAGCTCATATATAAATGCAGTGGCACTGATAGCAGTTGAGTTTTTTCAAACAAACTGGGCAATTTTTATTATATTTAAGGGAAGTGCAGAGGCACTGACTGCAGAAGATGTGGCCACATTCTGTAGAGTAAGTGCGTCACCTACTCAGTTCAATCTCGCAGTACCCATCCATACAAATTCAACACCAGATATAACCAGGTAGTACTTAAAGCTTCTTCCAGGGGATTATGGCAGGTATTGTTGGTCACATACACATCACTGTTTCTCATCAACTCCTCCTTATCACTGTTCACCACAAAGCTGCCAATTTGACCTTGGAGTCACAATGGTTTCCCCCTGGCCACTTCCTTTCTTCAGCAATCACAACAGAGTTGTGGCAAGTTAGGTCAATCAATGTAGGTTCTAGGGATTCACAGGTGAGGTCAGCTATTTCATCACTTTTCCTGAGAGCTATCAGTTCTGATTCTAAGACCATCTCAGGAATTGGGCCTCCTTCCGCAGCTGTAAGGAATTCTTGGGTTTGTCTGGAATTCACCATGCTACCATAGCACATTCTTGTATTCATTATGCTTGTTGGATCTAGTCTTCAGAGAAGTAAGTGAGCTGTGCCAAAGTTTACAGCGAATGTTAAAGTCTCCAGTGTCTCAGACCTGTTGGTCAGTTACTCTCTAACTAAATTCTATGTAAGAATTTAGAGCCCAGAGTTTCTGGCATATTTGAACTCTGATTCTAGTTCCTCCTGTCTCCACTTCCACAGCCACTGTGTTCCCACATGTGTGGGTAGGTACAGGTTTATGACTTTTAAGAAAATGCAATCTGAATTTTTAACTGAAAAAAAAAGAAAAATTAAGTTTTGGGAATATCTAAAGTAAGATTGATAAGTAAAATAATGTAAAATTGATAGATATCCAAAGGAAAAAAATGTGTACTCAAAATATTTTGATAGTTATGCACTTAAAGTTTAAACTTTCATCTTTCCACATTCCATGTCCTGATGGCAGTGGAAAGGAGAAGCCCAAAGGGCACTTACATGAAGAAGAGCACAAAGTCACTGTGCCGGGACACCTAAGTGGTGCATTCAACTAAGCATTTCAGCTCAGATCATGGTCTGGGGTCATGGCTTTGAGCCCCATGCTCGGTGTGGAATTGGCTTGGGACCGTCTCTCCCTCTCCCTTTGTCCCCCCCCCATTCATTCTCTCTCTCTCAAATGATAGGTAAAGAAATTTTAAAAAGAAAAAATCACTTCATACCAAGAAAGGGTCACTACTTCATCCAAGATCCAGTGTGAGGATCTCAAGGAAACTTTTTTTTTTTAAGAGAGTAAGAGAAGGAGGAGGAGGAGCAGAGAGAAAGGTTGAGAGAGTATCTTAAGCAGACTCTACACCCAGCACAGAGCCTGCCTGACTCCTGACTGGGGACTCAATCTCAAAAACCCTGAGATCATGATCTGAGCCAAAATCAAGAGGGTCCCTTAACTGACTAAGCCACCCAGGCACCTTGAAAACACTTATTTTTTACAAAGTAAAAATGGAGAGACCAAAAAGTTCTTTGCACCTTTGGGTTTCTAATAACAAATAAGAAATGACCCATTTAGTCTATGCAGAGGTTCATCTTGCCCAGCATTCCTTTTCTAACAGCTATCAAGAGAAATTTTCTTGAAAAGTTTTATCCCAGATTCTGTTTTATAAAAGAAGGGATGGAGTTCAATCATTTGCCATAAAGAGACTTGGTTTGGGTCTAGGCTCTGTGACTTTGGGCGAATGATGTAAATACTTACAGTTCTCAAAACTTCAGCATGTAAGTCTTTTCTAAAAATTATTTTGTAATTTAAAAAATAATGCACCTTCAGTCATCATTAGGGAAATGCGGATTAAAGCCATAATGAGATACAGTTTCACACCCACTGGGATGACTATAATTTAAAAAATAGATAGGGGCACCTGGGTGGCTCAGTGGGTTGAGCCTCTGCCTTCAGCTCAGGTCATGATTCCAGGGTCCTGGGATCGAGCCCCACATCGGGCTCTCTGCTCCGCGGGGAGCCTGCTTTCCCCTCCCCCTCTGCCTGCCTCTCTGCCTACTTGTGATCTCTCTGTGTCAAATAAATAAAATCTTTGGGGTAAAAAATGATCTTTAAAAAATAGACAATATAAAGTGTTGGTGAGGATGCAGAAAAATTGGGATTCTGATATAGTGCTGGTAGGATTGTAAAATGGTGCAGCAGCTTTGGGAAACAGTCTGTCAGTTCCTCAAAGGGTTAAATAGAGAGTTACCATATTGATGAAGTTCTAGGACCTAGGTGAGGTTCGGTGGGCTGAGGTCCAGAGCCGATGACCAAGAAAGAATTCTTGAGACATCTTTGGTGCAAAATGGTGGTTTATTAAAGCACGGGGACAGGACCCGTGGGCAGGAAGAGCTGCTGCCCTGGGTTGTGAGGGATGGCAGGCTGTGTACCCTGTGGTTGGGGAAAGGTGAGGGAAAGAGAGTTTTCAACGGAACTTTCATATGCTAAAGAGGGCCTACAAGGTGCCGGGATACCAGAGGTCTCGAGGCTTGATCATTGTTGTCTTTTGGCAAGCCATTAACATCAAGATAGTTGGGAGATTCCTGTCTTGCAGGATTGTGATCTCTGCAAGTTAACTATTTGTTTCTCGTTTATGGCGGTCAGGGGTGCCTGAGGAATGTTACACATATTACCGAGGGGAGCGGGTGGAGAGGGGGTGCAATGTGCCAGCTTTTGCTTTGTCCTCAGTCAGCCTCCTGCTCCCTTATCAATATGACCCTGCAACTCCACTCTTAGGTGTATACCCAAGAGAACTGAAAACATCTGTCCAATCTGAAAACTTGTACGTGAATGTTGATAACAATATTAATAGCGAAAAAGTGGAAACAACCCAAATGCCCATTAATGAATGGGTAAACAAAATGTGTATCAATACAATGGAATTTTATTGAGCAGTAAAAAAGAATAAAGTACAGATACTTGCTATAATATGTGTGATCTTTGAAAACATCGTATTAGGTAGTAGAATCCAATCACGAAAGACCATAAGCTGTATGATTCCATTAATATGAAATGTCAGGAACAGGCAAATCCATAGCGACAGAAAGATGAGTTGTTCCTTAGGCCTGGAGTATTGAGGAGAAATAGGAAGTGACTGCTAATGGGTATAGGGTTTCTTTTTGGAGAATGAAAATGTTCTAAAATTGAGGTGATGTTTGCACAACTCTGAATATACTAAAGCCCACTGAATTGTATTGTTTAAATAGATGAATTGTATGGTTTGTGAATTACATCTCAATAAAGCTTTTACCAAAACAAACACATAAGCTGCCATAGAAATGTTACACAAAACAATGTGACATAATCTGAATTCAGACATTGGCCCTAGAACCTGGTGGGGAAGCGTGGGGTCCTAAAGGAAAACGGAGAGGAGGGCACCCTCACGAAGGCATAATGCCTAGGGCTCCACTGGAAGCGCCAACCTATTACCGAAGCAGTTCTTTTAGACTCCCCCAGACACCTGCTTTTTGCCAGATCATCGCCCTCCAGTATTTGTCTTCTTTGACTGTCCTACTCTTCCTTCTTCGCGCTGTGCCCAGGGAAACAGAACCTTCAGGTCGAGGCTGAGCTGCCCCAAAAAGCAGCACCCACCACGGACCCCATCAGTGACTGCGCTATTTTGTCCTGATCAGCCCAGTCCTGCCCAGAGAACTATCCAGCGAGAATGCGCTGGAAGCGTGCGTTCCCGCGGCGCTCCACTTCCTGGCCTCTCAGCTGCTTCCCTGTAGGATCTGGACAGAGCCTCAGCAAGCCGAAACCAGTTGCCTGGCCACATTGGGCCCGGAAGAAGGACAGATTTGCTACAGGGCCAGGGAGAGCCTGCGGATAGAGAGAAGCGGAGGGAGGGGGCGGCATGGGACAGGAGCTTACCGTGAACTCGCTCAGGCTGGCGGCAGCGCTCAGCGAAAAATAGCCAATGTCATGAAGCGAGGGGTCTCAGTGCAAGTTATCGACGGGACGGCGGAAAGAATTGGGGGTTTCCCTCCTTTTAACCCAACTATTTTAGTTTCTCAACTGACCAATCAAAAAACCTGAGTCCGTGGTGGCTTGTCACCAGTCTCTGGGCGGAAAGCCATGTTCTAGGTTAGAAAAGGGGAGTTTCCCTCCTTTGTTTCCTCTTCCTGCAGGCTTCTGCTTTCTGAGAAAGAGGAGGCACCGGTTTGTTTATTCTTTCCCCTGATTATTAGCTCAGCAACTCTCTACTCTCTAGAAAAGTGGTTCTCATTCAATAGAGGCAATATGCCTTTCTAAAAACTTTGGAAATTAACACGGCTATTTTTAGTTGTTCCAACTGGCATAGGGGCTGAGGGCCAGGGACCCCAGCTTCCCACCACCCCACCCCACCCCCGCCCCACACACATATTCAATCATTCTCTCTCTCTCTCTCTTTCAATGTATGGAAACCTGCTTATAATCTGGTCTTCACAATCACATGTAAAAATATGTTTTATTTTTCAATTATTTTATTTCTTGAATATGTATTAACTATTTTTTTAAGATTTTATTTATCTATTTGACAGAGATCACAAGTAGGCAGAGAAACAGGCAGAGAGAGAAAGTGGGAAGCAGGCTCCCTGCTGAGCAGAGAGTCGGATGTGGGGCTCAATCCTAGGACCCTGGGATCAAGACCTGAGCTGAAGGCAGAGGCTTAACCCACTGAGCCACCCAGGATCCCCTGTATTAACTATTTAGTATGCCAGGACTGTTACCAAAGTGGGTCCACTCCTCCATGACTTATGGACAGAGACTACACCAAATAGAGTTGCCTCAGGGGCAACTTTATTTGTACAGACAGGGAGATTATGGGGAATCATTTTCACAGCTGCTATCCCAGAACAAAGGAAAGCAGGCTCCTTTTATTAACATTTGGGATATTCAGAAGGGGATTTCAACATTACAATGAGGTTGCGGTAACTGCCACACTTTCTGAATCATCTGGGCAGGCACCTTCCTCAAATATTTCTTTTTCTGTTCCAGCAGTTTGTTAGTTTGTTTCTAAAAGATAAGACTGATAGCTAGACAGAAGCTTCTAAAATCTAGTTCCTACAAGGTAGGCTGGCTAAGCAGAATCCTCTGCTTGAGATTTTCTGAGATCAGGGGGTCAGGCAGGTAATAGGACCATATAACTGAATTTTCCAGGAACCCAACTATCAGATAACTAAAAGGAAAATGTGTTTTCAGTTTGTTTTTTGTATTTGGAATTTTTCCTAGAGATATTCACTGTTTAGGAGGAACACACCACAGACAGCAATACTATATCTGATTCTGAGCCATCAATATAGTGCCACTCTGTCTTCAGTGTCATGGCTTACAGAGATCCTAGACCAGTTGCAAGCATATGGTACTCCTTCCATGAGCCTCTGGGCCAGAGCATTCACATACTAAATTGCTTAGCCTTCACAATTGAATTAGTAAAGGGGTACCATTAAAGAATTGTAATAAGGAAGTGTTGGAGAAAATGGGGTGGGGGGGTTGGATTTGATTGGAGTTAAAACTTCTAATCTACAGTGGAGTCCTGGGGCCTGTGTCCATCTCAGTCTGTCAAGCCTGAGCTTGAGAACTGACTCCCCGCCGTAAAAATCTAGCAGAGAAGGCTCCCATATACACATGACCCGCTTATGAAGAAAACTTCATTTTACAGGTAAGAAAACTGAGGCTGGGAAAAATTAAGAGGTTTGAAAGAGGATGAACTGTGTCAGAGGCAGGACCAGAAGCTCCTGAGAATGCAGTTTGTATATTCTCTGATCAAGATCATTCCCAGAAATCCTGAGGCTGCCAGAAGAGAGCAGGCTTCCCTTTGGGGAACTGTCCAGAATGAGTGAGGACTTTTACCTAAAGCCCTTCATGAAAAGGAGTGGAAGCATGGATTGTTTTTTTCACCAGTTAAGTGCTTAAAAGTTTTCCCTTTTATCCCTTTGCTGTGGTTTAGGTCATTTTTACTTGATCTAGGAAGCTATGAAAATAAATAACACTGCAAGTAAAAGCAGTTGCCCGGAGCTGTACATTTCACAGAGCTCTTCTTACCATCTCCTTCTCAGAATAACGCTTGAACAGTGTCTGGCATGGTGTAGATGCTCCATATTTATTGAATAACTGATTGATTAAGTGAATAAACTTTATGATGTAGGAATAATTATCCCATTTTATGGATATGGTCCAAAGGGTCAAGCCAGTAGTAATGATTTCTCCAGTTTCTTTTGTGGAATTAGGATTCAAACTTAGGTCTGAGTTCAGTGGCATCTATATTTTAATGCTAGCCCCTAGAAATTTGGAACTTTTAATGGAAGTTAGGGACTGCATGTGTTGTGGGCCCTGCAGAGGAAGTTAACAGGAAACTCTCAGTAGCACACTAATGCCCCACCCAGACTCTGTGAGTCCATACCCAGCTTTTTCATATTTTGCTGCTAACAACTAGTACCTGCACATTACCCCCCTGCCCTGCAGGTTACCCTAAGGCACTGGAGTGAGCTGGTAGTACCTGGGAATTTCATGTTCATCCCACAACACACTCTGTAACATATAGCCAAAAACAAGCCGATATGAGGTGCCAAAGCCCAGCTCCTTTGCTCCAGGGCAGAACTAACTTTGAGGGGTATTCCTGTGTTTTAGAGCTCCCCTGGGACCAGGCTGAGTGTGTGACTTCTGAAATCACCCCTTCACTTGGCTTCTTCCCATTCCCTCTCTTTCTCCCCGCCTCCCCAAGCCCTTATTGATTTCTCCTTGAATACCTGTTTTTATAAGTCATATACATCCAGATTCTGGCATTGGGGACTGCTTCTGCCGGAGCTCAACCTAACATACTCCCTGATTCTTCAGATGATGAAAATGACATGCATGTTTCTAGACAGTCAGGATGCCTAGAAAACCCCTTCAAATAGTACTGTGGCCTTGTGTGGCAGCAAGAGTGCTCACTGTTTTTTCTAATGAAGACAGTAAAAAGAGGAAGTGGCCCATGGGGGTTGGGAAGCCTCACATACATTACCGCAGTCTTCAGTTAGGCCTGTGTGCTATAAAGACAGAAATGTCTTCTTTGTGTCAGAGACTTTTTAATCATAGTAAGTGCTTGATACATGACTAAATTTTTTTTCTCATTTCTATTTACCAGGTTTTCTTTTCCCCCTAAGGTTTACCTTCCTTCTTTTGCTCTCCAAAGAATCAGAATTGGTTTTTTGTTTGTTTGTTTGTTTGTTTGTTTTTTAATACGATTTTATTTATTTATTTATTTATTTGACAGACAGATCACAAGTAGGCAGAGAGGCAGGCAGACAGAGAGAGGAGAAGCAGGCTTCCCACTGAGCAGAGAGCCCAACTCGGGGCTTGATCCCAGAACCCTGAGATCATGACCCGAGCCCAAGGCAGAGGCTTTAACCCACTGAGCCACACCCCCAGAATTGTTTTTAATGCATGAATTTTCCAATCAAACTGCTCTGATATCTAGGACCCAGTTAGTTAGTCTTTGGCTAGTCTTTGATTTTTTTCTGAAAGGCTTGAGTCCAAGGAGACAATTTCCCCGTAAAGCTGGGCTGGTGTGCCAGCTCAGAGGTGTGTATCAGCTGCTGTCAAGGTTTGTCTGCTAAACTGTGTCCTCTCTGTGTCCCAGAACAGGGATATCAGCAAGAACGGGGACCTGCTGTGGCCCTCATTCGGGAATGAGTTCAAGTATTTCAAAAGAATGACCACATAACTCCTCGGTAGAAGGTAAACAGAATTTGGTGATTATGGGTAGGAAGACATGGTTCTCTATTCCCGAGAAGAATCTACTTTTAAAAGACATTTAATTTGATTAAATTTAATTAATTTTATTAATTTAGTGTTCAAAGACCTCAAGGAACATCCATAAGAAACTCATTTTCTTGCTGAAATCCTGGATGATGTCTTAAAATTTTTTGAGCAACCAGAATTAGCAAATAAAGTGGACATGATTAGAATAGTTGGGAGGCAGTTCTGTTTATAAGAAAGCTGTGAACAAGCCAGGCCACCTTAGACTATTTGTGACAAGGATTATGCAGGATTTGAAAGTGACACTTTTTTTCCAGAAATTGATTCATTCATTCAATCTTTCTAATGTCCAGAAGGAAGAAGGCATTAAGTACAAATTTGAAATATATGAGAAGAACGATGAATGTGAAGGTATTCTCTGATTTATTTCAAGTTGTTTCCCCTCCCCTCCAAACAATTGTATATTTTAATATTAGAAAAAAAGAGTTCTGTTGACTTTAGTTCAATGGTTAATTATTTCTAAGCAATGAGTATTTATTACTTAATCTTAATTAGACTATAGTAAAGATCAATCTTATTTAGACCATATCAGATGCCATTTGAGAAACATTTTTGCTATAACAGAATGATGCCCATCAAGGGCCAGCACTTGCCTAGGATAGTATATCTACCAAGAGCCAAAGTGAGAAAGTCCCCTGACAGCATGAGTTGAAACCAGAACCTATAGAGATAGGACAAGATAGATATGTTCAAAGGTCAGAAATGGATTATAAAGAGAAGAGTTAGAACTCAGATACTAAAAGAAAATTAGATCAAAGTAGGGATTATGAATTTTTTTATGCCATATCACACTTCTGAAAAAAAGTTCTGTTCGTTCAGACAGGGAATCAGTAAGTTGAGAACTCCGGTATATTCCATAGGGATAGTAAAGAGGTCAGTACGACACTACCTTTGTGAAGGTTAAAAGAGAAGGTTGAGACCTCTAAAAACTGTTTCTGATCTTCAGTGAGATTCCATGGGATGTTCCAATGGCAGATGAATAGGCTGTTCTTTACAAAAAAGAGGAATCTAATAACAAGCATATGGCTAAAGCTAGAAGTTTAAAAGGCAATGAACTGAAAATAGATAATGCTAGAAACCAAAATTATGAAGTTGGAAACTAAACTAAATTTCACTGAATTAAAAAATGAAAATTAAAAAGAAAAAAAAGCCTAGAATACAGGGAGAGATAAAGCTATTTTTACCCCTAAAACCTTAATGGCCATATCACAGACAAAATATTTATTTTATTAAGGAAAGACCTTGAATTTTTCCTCAAGAACTTAGGGTATAAAATAAAGTAAAAAGCAACAGCCCAAAGATATTGGGAGAGTGGTTGTACACAAACACTAGAAAAGACAACAGTTGCCAGTGCCTGTATTGTTTCCATGTATGCCATGTTTTCATTAGGAAAAAAAAAAATGTTTTTCTAATGTTTTCATTAGAGTGAAAAAAAAGTGAGATGTAACAATTATTATTTAATAAAATTTTTAAATAAACATAATAATAATACCAGTGACCATTTCTTATATTTTATTTCTTCTGACATTATCAAAATATAATTTGAAAAACTGGACATTAAACAAAATAATACTTTCCAAAGCCATGTTCTTGGGAATATGTACACTCAGTGCAATGCTGCTTGCCAGACTGCCTGCCTGCCTTCCTTTCTCCCTTTCCCCCTCCCTCCCTCCTTCCCGCCTTCTCTTTCTTTCTTTTCTCCCTTCCTCTCTTTTCCTTTCCGTCCCTTCCTTCCTTCTCCTTCCTTCATTCCTTCCTTCCTCCTTCCCTTCCTCCCTTCCTTCCCTTCTTCATTCCGGTATAATTAACATACAGTGTTGTATTAGTTTCAGGTGTACAGTATAGTTGATTCAGCAACTTTCAGTGCTCATCAAGATATGTGTACTCTTAATCCCCTTTGCCTATTTTACTCATCTTCCCACCTACCTCCCTTCCGGTAACCACCGGTTTTTTCTCTGTGGTTAAGAGTCTGTTTCTGTAGTTGTTGTTGTTTGGTTTGTCTTTTTTTTCTTTGTTCATTTGTTTTGTTTCTTAAATTCCACATATGAGTGAAATCATATTTTTTTTCCCTCTGGCTGACTTCGTTCGTTAGTTAGCATTATACCCTCTAGATCCATCATGTAATTCAAATGGAAAGATTTCAGTCTGTTTTATGGCTAGGTAGTATTCTATTATATATATGTGTGTATACACACACACACACATACACACACATGACATCTTCTTTATCTATTCATCCATTATTAATACTTGGGCTACTTCTATAATTTGGCTACTGTAAATAATGCTGCAGTAAACATAGGGGTGCATGTATTCCTCCGAATTAGTGTTTTTGTATTCTTTGGAAATACCCAGTAGTGGAATTAATGCATCATATGATAATTCTATCTTTAACTCCTTAGTGTTTTCCACAGGAGCTGCGTCAGTTTGTATTCCCACCAACAATGAACAAGTGTTCTTTTTCTCCATATCCTCTCCAACACCACTGTCTCTTGTGTTTTTTATTTTAGCCATTCTGTCAGGTATAAGGGAATATCTCATTGTGGCATTTCCCTGAGGACAAGTGATGTTGATCATCTTTTCATGTATCTGTTGGCCATCTGTATGTCTTCTTTGGAGAAATGTCTGTTCATGTTTTCTGCCCATTTTAATCAGATTATTTGTTTTTGAGTGTGTTGAGTTTTATAGTTCTTCACTTATTTTGGATCTAAACCTTTATCATATGTGTGATTTGCAAATATCTTCTCCCATTCAATAGGTTGTCTTTTTGTTTTGTTGGTTGTTTCCTTTGCTGTGCAGAAGCTTTTTATTTTTATATAGTCCTAATAGTTTATTTTTGCTTCTCTTTCTGTTGCCTCAGGAAAAGTATCTAGAAAGATGTTATGGCTGATGTCAGAGAAATTACTGCCTGTGTTCCCTTCTAGGATTTTTATGGTTTAAGGTCTCACATTTAGGTCCTTAATCCATTTTGAGTTTATTTTTGTGTATGGTGTCAGAAAGTGGTCCGGTTGCATTCTTTTCATGTAGCTGTCCAATTTTACCAACACTGTTTGTTAAAGAGACTCTTTTTCCCATTCCATATTCTTGCCTTCTTTGTTGTAGATTAATTTACCATATAATCATGGGTTTATTTCTGGGCTCTCTATTCAGTTCCATTGAAATATGTTCCTATTTTTGTGCCAATACTGTACTATTTTGATTACTACTGATATACTACAAAGCTATAGTATATTTTGAAATCTGGGACTATGATTTTATTCTTCTTTCTCCAGATTGCTTTGCCTATTCAGAGTCTGTTGTGGCTCCATACAAATTTTAGGACTGTTCATTCTAGTTCTATGAAAAATGCTGTTGACATTTTGATGGGGAATTGCATAAATTAGTAGATTGCTTTAGATAGTGTGGACATTGTAACAATATTTGCTTTCCCAATCTGTGAGCAGAGACTGTCTTTCCATGTATTTGTGTCATCTTCAGTTTCAACAGTGACCATTTAAAAAACATATAACAGGGGCACCTGGGTGACTCAGTCAGTTAAGAGGCTGCCTTCCACTCAGGTCATGATCCCGGTGTCCTGGGATGGTGCCCTGTGGGTTCCCTGCTAAGCAGGAGCCTGCTTCTCCCTCTCCCTCTGCCTGCTGCCCCCGCTGCTTGTGCTCTCTCTCTGTCAAATAAATAAATAAAATCTTTTAAATTAATTTTATATTAAACTAAAATTTAATATAAAATTAATTAATTAACTAGTTAATTAAACAGCAGTGCATGGCTGGTTCACTTGGTGGAGCATGAAACTCTTGATCTTAGGGTAGTGGGTTGGAGCCCCATGTTGGGTGTAGAGATTACTTAAAAGTAAAATCTTTTAAATTTTTAAAATAAAATACAAATAAAACAAAAAATGAAAATCTCTTGAAAAGCTAACCATGCCAAATTGAACACTGATAAGTGATCATCTCTGGCTGGGGATGTAAAGAAGGTATTTTTTTCTTTCTGCCTATGTAACTACCTTATTTTTTAAAAGAATGAACTATACACAAATAATAAAAGATGTAAAAATTCAAATCATATAGAAGTATGTAGAGTAATTTATTTTTTAAAATGTCTACATTCAAGGGGCACCTGGGTGGCACAGTCAGTTGAGCGACTGATTATTGGTTTTGGCTTGGGTGGTGGGATCTCAGGGTTTTAAGATGGAGCCCTGCCTGGGTTGGGCTCCGTGCTCAGCACAGACTCTGCTTAAGACTTTCTCTTCCTCTCCCTCTGCTCCTTTAGCCCCTGTTCATGTGCTCGCTCGCTCTCTCTCTCTCATAAATAAATAAATCTTCAAAAAAAAGTCTACTTTTGATTGTTCTGGATTTCTGGGGAAGATAGCCAAGTAGGAGGACCCTAAGCTCACCTCGTCCCACAGACACAACTATAGATAACACTAACATCAGTGTAAATAACTGCGGAAACGACCTGGAGACTGGCAAAACAAACACCACAACTAAATGTAGAGGAGAGTCTGCATGGAAGAGGGTAGGAAGGGCAGAGATGAGATAGAGAGTTAAATCCCATGTGTCTGGTTGTTGAAGGAAGAGAGCTATGGGTGTGGTGAGGATAGAGAAACAGACTATCACACCTGGGAGCCTACACTGGCAGGAGGAATCCCTAAAACATTTGGCTTTGAAAACCAGAGGGGCTGGGCTGAATTTCATGAGTTTTTTGTTTTTTGTTTTTAAGATTTTATTTATTTATTTGACAGAGAGATCACAGGTGAGGAGGGGTAGGCTCCCTGCTGATCAGAGAGCCCAGATGCAGGGCTTGATCCCTTGCTCATTCCCAGGACCCTAAGATCATGACCTGAGCTGAAGGCAGAAGCTTAACCCACTGAGCCACCCAGGCGCCCAAATTTCATGAGTTCTTATACCCACAGGACTTACAGCCTGGAAAATTACAAATCAGCAGTTTCAGAGCTGGGAGAGTGATAGGAAACGGAGTCCCTGCCCTTAAAGAGACAGCACAAAAAATAGCTCATGGAGATTTGGCTAAGATTTGGCTAAGAAGCAGCAATTGGAAAAATGCCTGGGGGATATGGTAGGGAGAATTATTCACTAATCTCAGAGTTCAGCTAAGGACTTGATTTCAATTAAGTTCAATTAAAATATACCACATCTTATTTATCCAAAGGAGCTGGCAGACATCATTCCTTCCCCGCCATACACATACTCCCCCCAGCATAAACACAGAGCCACGTGCAGAAACCAGCGAAGCACTGACAATCACTACCTAACTGCTTAAACCACATGCTGCGCCCTCCAGCTAGGCTTGACCCAATCCCAGCACTGCAAGTCCCTTCCCCTAGAAGACTAGTACAAACCTTGCCAACATTGCATATCTGGACTACACACTTGGCGGAGCCTCAGTCCTGGAAGTGACATGGCAGTCACTTCCCATGGAGGACATGTGCACCTTGTTAAAACTGCCTGCCCCAGCTGGCCCCATCTTGCTGACAGCTGTGCATCCCCCATGGAAAAGGACCAGCGCACACAATTTGTATGCTCTCCAGCCTCTGCCTGCTGCATGTGCTTTGTGGAGAAGCCCCCTCTGGCTCTGGTCTCTGTGGCAGCTGTTCATCCCCTATGGAAAAGGATTGGCACCACCTTGTTAAAAGTGCACACACTGCCCACTACTTTCAAGGGCAAAGACTTTTCTACCAAACAGAAACAGATTCAGAGAGTTAGACGAAATGAGACAGGAATATGTCTCAAATGAAAGAACAGGACAAAATTACAGCAAGGGACCTAAGGAAAATCGAAATGAGTAACATGCCTGATAGAGAATTTAAAATAATGATCATAAAGATACTCACTGAACTTAAGAGTGGAGGACCCTTAACAAAGAGATTAAAAAAGAACCAGTCAGAGATAAAGAACACAATAATTGAAATTAAAAATGCACTAGATGGAACAAATAACAGGTTAGAAGAAGCAGAAGAACATATCAGCAATCTGGAGGACTGAGTAATTGAAAGTAAGTAAGCTGAGCAGGTGAGAGAAAAAAGTTATGTGAAATTAGGATAGACTTGGGGAACTCAGTCAAGTGTAATAACATTTGCATTATAGAGATCCCAGAAGAAGAAGAGAGAAAAGGGATTAGAAAATGTGAAGAAATAATAGCTGAACCCCCCCCCCCCTCCCAATTTGGGAAAGAAGACAGAAATTCAGATCCAGGAGGCACAGAGATCTCCCAGGAATCAACCCCAGGAGGTCCACACAAGACACATAGTAATTAAAATAGCAAATAGTGATAAAGAAGGAATTTTAAAATCAGGAGAAAAGAAAACACTTGATGTAAATACAAGAGAAAACCCAGAAGGCTATCAGCAGATTGTTCAACAGAAACTTTACAGGCCAGAAGAGAGTGGCATAATATATTCAAAGTGCCGAAAGGGAAAAAATCCAAAAAACTGAGTGTCCATTGATAGATGAATGGATACAATGGATAAAGAAGAGTGGTAGGTAGGTAGGTAGATAGATAGATGGAATAATTTTTGACCATAATTTTGACCGTAAAAAAAGAATGAAATCTTGCCATTCGAAGCAACATGGGTGGCTCTAGAAGAGTATAATGCTAAGTGAAATAAGCCAGTCAGAGAAAGAGAAATACCATATGATTTCACTCATATGTGGAATTTAAGAAAAAAAAAATTAACAAAGGAAAAAAAGAAAGAGACAAACTAAGAAACAGACTCAACTATAGAGAACAAACCAGAGGGGTGTTGTTAAGGGGATGGGTGAAATTGATGATGGGCGTTAAGGAATGCAGTTGTGATGAGCACTGCCTTATAGAATTGTTGAATCGCTATACTGTATACCTGTAATGAATATAACACTTATATTAACTACACTGGAATTAAAATTTTAAAAAATAGAATAAAAATTAAAAACCTACTTTTATCTTACTGCTATTTTAGCTCCTGACCTTAAGTAAACATTGTTAAGAGATTATTGCATATATTTCTGGACCTTTTCCTGTGAGTGTGTCTGCTTATAGATGTCGAGAGAAAAATTTAAAAGGCTCATATAGTTTGTTTAAATGTATATAAAATACTATATATATATATATATATATATATATAGAGAGAGAGAGAGATATATATATAGTAGGATCAGAATTAGCACCTCAGCTTGGAATGCCTGAGATAGGCAAATGCTGGTGTTCTGAATAAAGGGTGAGCAGGATTGCTGTCAAGATCCAATCACCGGGGTGCCTGGGTGGCTCAGTGGGTTAAAGCCTCTGCCTTCGGCTCAGGTCATGATCCCAGGGTCTTGGGATCGAGCCCCGCATCGGGCTCCGCATCGGGCTCTCTGCTCTGCGGGGAGCCTGCTTTCTCCTCTCTCTCTGCCTGCCTCTCTGCCTCCTTGTGAGCTCTGTCAAATAAATAAATAAAATCTTAAAAAAAAAAGATCCGATCACCATTCTTTTTTTTTTTCCCTTTAAGATTTTATTTATTTATTTATTTGAGAAGGAGACAGAGGGTGAGCATGATGGGGGAAGGAACAGAGGGAGAGGGAGAAGCAGACTCCCCGCTGAGCAGGGAGCCTGATATCAGGGTTCAATCCTGGGACCCCAGGATCATGACCAGAGCTGAAGGCAGACACTTAACTGAATGAGCCACCCAGGTGCCCCTCTCATCACCATTCTTGAGGAATAGAACACACAAACCACTAAGCTATAGTCACAGTCTTGTCTCAATGTTCCCTGTAGGTCTTTGGGTCAACAAAGCAATTCCAGGTTAAAATTGCTGAATTCTAATTCACATTTCTGTATTTCTTTGGTCTCTGTCTTCCAGATATGTTTTTTCTTGATTTACCTTGGTGAATTGCCTTTAAGCCATGGCTCCCACCTTACAGATTTTTCTCACTATCACTTGCTTTGGTCACTTTAAGGTATGGGATCCTCTTGTGCTCTCTCTGCAGTTCTAGAACCTGTATCATAACATGCTGTCTTCCTCTGGTTTCTTGGACCCTTATAAATTTTTCTGAAAGGGAAAATTATAAGAAAATGCAAGAGAACTATTTTTTTAGATTTGATTTTATTTAAATTCAATTAACATATAGTGTATTACTAGTTTCAGAGATAGCATTCAGGGATCCATCAGTTGCATATAACACCCAGTGCTCATTACATCACATGCCCTCCTTAATGCCCATCACACAGGTACCCCATTCTCCCACCTTCCTACCCTCCAGCAACCCTCAGTTTGTTTCCTATGATTAAGAGTCTCTTAGGGTTTGTCTCCCTCTCTGATTTCATCTTATTTTATTTTTCCCTCCTTCCCCTCTGTTTTGTTTCTTAAATTCCACCTATGAGTGAAATCATGTAATTCTTTCTCCTAGTGACTTATTTCACTTAGCATAATACCCTCTAATTTCATCCATGTCATTGCAAATGATAAGATTTCAATTTTTTGATGGCTGAATAGTATGCCATTGTGTATATATACCACATCTTATTTATCCATTCATCTGCTGATGGACATCTAGGCTCTTTCCATAGTTTGGCTATTGTAGACATTGCTGCTATAAACACTGGGGTGTAGGTGCCCCTTCAGATCACTACATTTGTATCTTTGGGGTAAATACTTACAGTAAAATTGCTGGGTCCTAGGGTAGCTCTATTTTAAACTTCTAGATGTACCTGCATACTGTTTTCCAGAATGGCTGTACCAGTTTGCATTCCCACCAGCAGTGTAAGAGAGTTCCCCTTTCTCCACATCCTTGCCAACATCTGTCATTTCCTGACTTGTTAATTTTAGCAATTCTGACTAATGTGAGGTGGTATCTCATTGTGGTTTTGATTTGTATTTCCTTGATGCCAGGTTATGTGGAGCATTTTTTCACGTGTCTGTTGTCCATTTGGATGTCTTCTTTGGAGAAATGTCTCAGGTCTTCTGTCCATTTCTTGACTGGATTATTTGTTCTTTGGGTGTTAAGTTTGGTAAGTTTTTTTATAAATCTTGGATACTGGCTCTTTATCTGATAAGACATTTGCAAATATCTTCTCCCATTCTGTAGGTTGTCTTTTGGTTTTGTTGATTGTTTCCTTTGCTGTGCAGAATCTTTTCATCATGATGAAGTCCCAATAGTTCATTTTTGCCTTTGGAAATGTGTCTGGCAAGTTGCTTTAACCAAGGTCACAGAAGTGTTCTTCTGCCTGTGTTATTCTCTAGGATTTTGATGGATTCCTGTGTCACATTTAGGTCTTTTATCCATTTTGAGTCTATTTTTGTGTATGGTATAAGGAAATGGTCCAGTTTCATTCTTCTCCATTGGGTTGTACAATTTTCCCAGCATCATTTGTTGAAGAGACTGCCTTTTTTTCCATTGGCTATTCTTTCCTGCTTTGTCAAAAAATAGTTGACTGTAGAGTTGATGGTCCATTCCTGGGTTTTCTATTCTGTTTCATAGATCTGTGTCTGTTTTTGTGCGAGTACCATACTGTCTTAATGATTATAGCTTTATAATAGAGCTTGAAGTCCAGAATTGTTATACCACCAGCTTTGGTTTTCTTTTTCAATATTCCTTTGGCTATTTGGGGTCTTTCTGATTCCATACAAATTTTAGGAATATTTGTTCTAGTTCTGCACTGAACATGTAGATTGCTCTGGGTAACATTATAATTAACATTTTAACAATATTTGTTCTTACCGTCCATGAGTATGGAATGTTCTTCTATTTCTTTGTTACTTCCTAAATTTTTTTCATAAACGTTCTGTAGTTTTTACAGTGCTGATCCTTTGCCTCTTTGATTAGGTTTACTCCTAAGTATCTTATGGTCTTAGGTGCAGTTGTAAATGGGATTGATGTAAGAGAATTTTTTAATAAAAATTAAATTTTTAAAATAGCCATTATAAGGGGTGCCTGGATGACTCAATTGGTTAAGTGTCTTCCTTTGGCTCAGGTCATGGTCCCCTGGGCCTGGGATCAAGCCTCGTCTGCTTCTCCCTCTCCCTCTGCCTCTCCTCCACACCCCCACTCATGTTCTCTCTCTCTCTCTCTATCTATCTCAAACAAATAAATAGAATCTTCAAAAAAAAAAATAGCCATTAAATGAAATGGAGAGTGATGGGTACACACTGAAAGAACTCAGTGGGGTCCAGAAAGTAGTCATCTCTGTCATAGGAGATTGCAGGGGTTTACAATTCTTTTTTTTTTTTTTTCATTATTCGATGATGAAGAGGACAATTCTAATTCATTCTAAATTCATTCTAAAGTGAATTTTTTAAAGTATTTATTTATTGGGGCACTTGGGTGGCACAGTCAGTTGGGCGACTGACTCTTGATTTCTGTTCAGGTCGTGTTCTCGGGGTCATGAGATTGAGACCCACATCGGGATTTTCTCTTTCTGAGCCCTTCCCCCAACTTGTATTCGCTCTCTTTCTCTCTCTCTCAAATAAATATATGATTACAACTTTATGATATTCTGGATAAGGTAAAACTACAGAAACAGTAAAAAGATCAGTTGTTTGCCAGCGATTGAAGAGCAGAAGAAAGTAGTTGGGAGGAATCAATAGGCAGAACAGAAGGGATTTTTAGGGCAGTGAAATACTCTGATACCATAATAATGATGGATATATGTCATTATATATTTGTCCAAACCCACATAACATCATCAACATCAAGAGGGAACCATAAGGTAAACTATGGACTTTGGTGATTATACTATGTCAGTGTAGTTTCAGGGGGTGATAATAGAGAAGGCTCTGCATGTGTTGGGCTAGAAGGTATATGGGAAATCTCTGTATCTTCCTCTCAATTTTGCTATAAATCCAAACTACTCTAAAAATATAAGGTTTAAAAAAAATTGAACCAAAGTTGATATACAATGTTATATTAGTTTCAGATGTACATTATTCAATAGTTCTATACATTATGCAATTCTCACCACAATAGGTGTAGTTACCAACTATCACCATACAAAGTTACTACATTATTATTGACTATACTCTCTTTGCTGTATTTTTCATCCCCACAGCTTATTAATTTTATAGCTGGAAGTCATCTATATTGTCCAGTGCTCCATTCCCCCTTCCCTCTGGCATCCACCATTTTATTCTCTGTTTTAGTTTGTTTATATTTCCAGGATTTTTTTTTATTTCACAAATAAGTGAAATCATATGTTATTTGTCTTTCTCTGACTTATTTCACTTAGCATAATACCCTCTAAGTCCATTGATATTGTTGCAAGTGGCAAATTTTTTGTGGTTGAATAATATCCTATTGTATATATGCATATATGTATACCACACACACATACACACATGATACCTTCTTTATCCATTCATCTATAGACTATGGATGGACACTTAGTTTATTTCCACTGCTTGACTCTTGTAAATAATGCTGCAATAAACATAGGAGTGCATATAACTTTTCAAGTAGTGTTTTCATATTCTTTGGGTAAATACCCAGCAGTGGTATTACTGGATTATATGATATTTCTATTTTTAATTTTTTGAGAAACCTCCATACTGTTTTACATAGTGCTGCACTAACTTGTACTAACAGTGCACAAGGGTTCCCTTTTCTCCACATCCTTACCAACACTTGTCTTTTTGAGAATAGCCATTCTGACTGGAATGGGGTGACGTCTCATTGTGGCTTTGGTTTACATTCCCCAATGAGCAGGGAGGCTGATGTGGGGCTGGATCTCAGAACCTCGAGATCATGGCATGAGCCAAAGGCAGACACTTAACCTACTGAGGCACCCAGGTGCCCCTGTTTTTGTTTTTTAATATTTTATTTATTTATTTATTTGACAGCGATCACAAGTAGGCAGAGAGGCAGACAGAGAGAGAGGGAGAAGCAGACTCCCTGTTGAGTAGAGAGCCCGATGCGGGGCTCAATCCCAGGACCCTGGAATCATGACCTGAGCTGAAGGCAGAGGCTTTAACCCACTGAGCCACCCAGGTGTCCCCCTGTTTTTGTTTTTAATAGACTTTATTTCTTAGAGTTAGTATTTTTTAACAAGTTCCATAGGTGATTCTAATGTGAATTTAGGATGGAGAGTGACCAGTCTAAGTAAGTCACTGCTCAGTCTGCTCAGCTGAGTTCCTGCAAGTATTCCCCCAAATACCCTTGCTCCGCTGTTTGGAATTACTCACACCTGTCATACCTTCATCCTTCCCATAATTTGTCGTCCTGCTTGGAAGCCCCAGATTCCATTCACTAGTCGGGAGAACCACTACCTACCAAGTCACAATTCAAGCAAATGGCTTCCCTCACACCTACCTAAAGTTTCTTGTTCCCTGAACACATTTTCCTATCACCTGGTTCTTTGGTCATACCTGTATTATACTCTTTATCGGGATGTTTTTTAATTGTTTGACCACATGTCTGTCCCTCCACTAGACAGCAATTTGAGAGCAGTTTTGTGTTTTATTCATCTTGTCAGCACTTAACACTAACTCAAATCCTTTGTCAGATGCACAATGCTGCGTATATAAACTATATTTTGAAATTGAAAAATCTAGTATTTTTCATTCAAAGTTTATCTATTACTTGCTAAAATATGAAACCCTCAGATACTTTTTTTCCCTCTTAGAGCCTGCACATTCCTTGCGTCCTGGCCCAAGGAACAGAACTCTGGCTAAAAGACAGGCATGGTCTCCCAGCAGACCACTGTGTCACCCTAAGTCATTTAATTTCCCTAGGATCTTGTTTCTTATCTGTAAAATGCAGATTGCTGAGGCCCCTTCCACCATGAGTCAAGCCCAAAAAACAGGGGTTTACAATTTTTTTCCCAAGTGACACTTCAAGACTGTTTTCCTGTTTGATAACAAAGAGTCGGGGGGCACCTGGGTGGCTCAGTAGGTTAAGCAACTGCTTTCAGCTCAGGTCATGATCCCATGGTCCTAGGACTGAGCCCTGCAGGGGGCTCCCTGCTCACCAAGAAGCCTGCTTCTCCCTCATCCTTTGCCCCTCCCCCCATTTGTGTTCTCTCTCTCTCTCTCAAATAAATAAAATCTTTTAAAAAGGGGGCGGGGCAAGAGAGGGACAGATGTATAAAAAACTGAACACATCAAGTTTTACCATTGTTTTAATTATTGAAACAAAATTAAGTCAAATCATGTGCAACAATGTCTCTGATGTAATGTCTCAGTAAGAGGTGAGTAAGAATCTTACCACAGTGTATTATCCACTATAACAAATTTCCAGTAACTTAGAAGTTATCTTTCAAAAAATTTCCCCCAAATTCTAAACAAAGTATGCAAATTGAAAATTAACTCTAGACATGCATAACTATCTTTTGTGTGAATAGACTGAACAACTCCGTTCTGACCATGAGAATTGTCTCCCAGATTTTCCAGCCCAACAACTACAGCTACCTGCATAGACGGGTCAAATACAGCAACAGAATGATCAATGTAGAATTAACATTTGATACGTATATTTGTATCATCATCAGTATGACTATGATTTACATGAATAAAGCATAAAAGCATATCAGCATTAACAAGAACACAGCATTTGGAATTAACGCAATCTATAAGCACAATCTTCAAACCTGGAAAAAAAGAAAAGAGATTTGTTAGCAAATACATTTATTTTCTCTAGATTATAGATCACACCACCAAATTTGTCTGACTCCTGCTATGTAAATCATTGTTTGTAAAAGAAACAGCTGCAGACAATTTTCCAAACCCATTACAAAGAGCATACCCCATTAATTTATCCCATTGGTTCTCCCACATCCTTATAGGAAAGAATGCTTGTATTAGATTTCGGATCCCTGCTGTCCCATTTAGTAGCGGTGTGACTCCAGGCAGGTCATCCAACCTCTCTGATGCTTTCTCAAATTAATTTCCCTGTGCTGGGAGGTAACAGGAAATTTGAATAGGTTTACAGTACCATGGTACCCCGTGGAGATAAATTTCATGCAAAGCTGGATTTTGACCTCTGGACTCCAGCAATGCAGACAAGTCCAATTCCTCCCACTTTCACAATGCGAGAAGTTTTTGTAGCTACACGTATTATAGTATCTTTACACTGCGTTTTCCATTTCTCTACTCTGTTGGACTGGAAGCCTCTAGAAGGCAAACACAGTGCTCACACACTAAGGCTGAACAACAGACTAAGGGAACAGGGAATCTGCAAAACCATGTCACTCCTCTCTTTAGGCTGAATAATAAAGCAACTGCTATACAAAGAAGAGAACAGTTTATCTCTGAAGGCCCAGAGATGCCCACCGTAGAAACGGAAGGAGAAAGATCAAATCCTTGCAGGTGGTGTGGGTAACTAGCTGCCTCTATCCTGTTATAGCACTCCAACAGCTCCTCTGATTTTGTTTGGAGGGCCACTGGCAGCATGAGACTGGGGCTACACATCTTTCTCATGCCACTCCACAGGAAAGAATACGTATTCCCTGTAGGATTCTTTCCTACCTGCTGAAATGCTACCCTGATTAAGATCTTCCCTATAATGAGGGTTATCCTACAGAGCTGTCTGTAAATAGTACCCAGGACAGTGAAATAAGAAAAATATTTTAAGGTTAGAAACCTACCTCCATGATGCTGGTTAGTTGTCTCGGTCTATGAAAAAGAAAACAGAAAAAGAAGGAGAGTAAGTTTTACTTTTAAAATACTATTAACAAATGTCTAGAACTGTTTATAAATAAGTCTGGCAGAATAGCCTACAGACCCTAACCGTGAATACCCAGTAGGTAGGGCCCAACCTTGCCTACTAGCCTTAGCTCCCAACCCAGCCAGGGACTACTGGGTAGGGTGCTAGGACAGCAGGGCCTGCAGATGAAGGCCTGTGCCTTCTGGAGAGCTTTGGTGGTTCAAAGTATCCACGAGGCTATCAGGAAGGTCCAAGGAGGCAAGGAGGGAAGAATCACTGGGAGTTCGTGTGCATTTGCGCAGGTGCCGGCTGCTGCTGCTCCCTGTTTTTGCTGCAGGGAAACTACTGTTTCAGGGATGGGGCTGTGCAGAGGTGTCTCAAAAGGTGCCACTTATCAGAGCTTTAAATAATGTTCCCTGTCAGTCCCAGTATGCAGATTTCTTTTCTTTTTTTATATCAAAGCAGCTTTAAGCTGTGCCTATACGCAGCTACAAATGTCAGTAGCTAAGGAAAGAACTTAAAAGCTTACCCCATTTAACGACCTGGGGATTTTCAAGAGTAACATGCTTCACACGGCAGCTAAATTCATCCTGTCCATTGGGAGTGAATTCAGTGTGGACCAGAAGATAGAAAGTCCAGTCCTTGCTGAAAGACAGGTCTGACTGTTCTGCATTCATTTTCTCCCCATTCTTCAGCAGTTCGATTTCAATTTCTGGTGGGTGGAATCCTGACACATAGCAGTTCAGGAAATTTGGCTTTCCATTCTCTGCCGGGTGCCGTGAGTAAACCTGAATTTTTGGAGCATCTGAGGGACATGAGAGAAAGACAAATGAAAATTGCAGAATATTTCACTTGGACTACCTTGGTCTAAAGCTATCTCAGGCAACAAATGTTTAAATTTGATTATTGATTTCTCCCAATTCCATTTCTACTCCGGCCAAATAAGCTTCCACTTTTCCAAAAGGCTGCTTCCATTTTGAGAGATAAACCACAACTTAGTATCTTTCCCACATTAATTCCTCTACTCGTGGCTGTTTGGTTTTTTCCTAGCAGATTCCTAGTAGTATCATCTTCTGTCACTTTTGATGGCTTCTTTAGCACCCATATAATTCCTTCACACATTCTCAAGAGTCCTCATGATTTGGCCCTAACCTACTTTTCAAACTTCACTTCTCACTTCACACACTCTTCATAATAGCCACATCAAAAAACTTATGTTTTTGCACCTTATTTCATGCCATCTTTTTTTCTTTTTTTAATGTTTGCTCCTTTCCTTTTTGGTTCCTGCTCCTACCTAGATCCACACCCATCTAACTTCTCAATATGTATTGTGTCTAGTATAGTGCCTTGCACACAGCAGCTGCTCTGTAAATGGCAGATATTGTTATTATTATTACCTTAAACAAAACTTAAATGCATACAGAAGCCAGAAATACCTTAAGTGAGTAAATTGGGCTGGGTAAGAAAAATAGGGAAGGGTGAGGACTGTGGCAAATGAAAAAGGACATAGTCTCCACCATGACCAAGTGGAATAATGTATGCAAGAGTGGGATTTGCATTTTTAATTAGCACCCTCAAGTGATTGCTGTAACTAGACACACTGGGAATATGTTAGTGCTATAGAACAGTCGTTTCCAAAATAGGATGCATAACTAGACCATATCTGTATTTTTCATCCAGTGAAGAGAAGTGGTACTGCCACTAAATGTACAGCTTGACACCAATATATGTATATAATTCACTTTTAAATATAAGTATATCCAGTGTATATGGTTACTAAAGGGAAACTCCTCTGTGTCCAGGAGGTGGTAGGGAGGAGCAGTACCAGGCTGCTCTGACCAGGTTTATCTGTCTAGAAACACCCTGTCATCAAAGGAAAGGTCACCAGCCCCACCAAGAGCTAGCCTGGGGATCCCAATGAAGCCCTGATTTTTTTTCCCATAAAGTTAAAAATGAAGACAAATCAAAAAGCTCTTTGTATCAGAACTTCTAATAATTAGAACATAATACATGCCACAAGAGTCAGAACAAAGGTTCATCAGGCGTAGAATTCTCTCTTTGAGGGAGCCAGGCAGGGTTCTGCAAGAACATCACAATAACCTCTTCTAAGAGGAGGAGTATCAGACAAAGCCTGGGTTTGAATCTGGGCTCAGCCACTTACTGGTTCTATGACTTTGGAACAGTTAGTTGAGTTTCTGAAGCTTAATGGAAACAGTGAAACAAAACCCACACAAGAGACAGAGCAAAAAACAGACCCCCAGAGGCAATCATTACCCATTTCTTGAGTATCTTTTAAGATTTTTATTTATTTTTTTGAGAAAGACAAAAATACAGAGGGAGAGCATAGAGGGAGAAGCCGAACTCCCTGCGGAGCAGAGTGCCCAACCCAGGGTCCAATTCCAGGACCCCCAGATCATGACCCCAGTCAAAGGCAAACACTTAATCAACGGAGCGACCCAGGCGCCCCTCCAGAGTATCTTCTAGAAATGATCTATTCATGGTATATACTACTTTGCAAACTTTCAAATTAAGATTTTTCTTTTAATGTCAGTTTGTTATTTTTAAAATTATTTCTGTGATCGTCACCAAATATCAATAATTTTATTTGTGCTTTATTTTGTAAATAGACTATAAATACCTTCTTTTCATGATCCAAAACTCCCGCTTCACAGAAGCTTTTGTGAGGGGAAAATATGAGGGTTCTGGTATACTGCGAGTTATTTAGAACGTGCTCAAGATCTAGAGTGTCCCTGACACTCTGGGTAACCATTTTGATTACCCTTATCACTGGCTTTACAGTCTTCCTGACTGGTAAACCTTCGCTTTTTCAAAACAGAAAGTAGAAGCTTAGTTCATCTTGGGAAGAACCAGGCAAGGAGCCAAAGAGGAAGCCCTCTGTGAAGAAAAACACGGGCCCCAGACTCTCCAGCTTGCTGGCAAGAATCTCACACCAGAAGGTGACGAGGAGGTACTGAAAAACCGCAGAGTTTGCAGCTAACGGGCGCACAGCCCCACAAAAAGCTGCTCCCGTTAGTTAGACCGTCTGCCATTTCTCCCCCGTGTTGTGTTAAGTTACTTAAACTCTTGATGTCTCAGTTTCCTTACGTATGAAATGCCGGTGATATTAACCATTGCATTTACATCGTAGGCTCATCTCAGAATCAGATGGCACAGAGCACACAACGTGCCCAGCACGCCCTTTATCAATAAAGACTAGCTCTTAGGATTATTAAAAGCGACAAGGAACGGGAACAAGTGAATTAATGATGTCAAAGCGCTCTGTAACATCTCTAAGCATTCTACAAACTCCACGTGTGGATTCCGCCCCCACGGTTTAGCCGCATATTTGTGGGGCCGGCAACCCGCCGGGCGTTACGGAGGAAGCCCCGAAGCCCCCGGGATCCGAGCGGAGCAGCTGGAGCCGACTGATGGACCCGCGCGGCGCCTCCCGCAAAGACGGATGTCCCCACCTTTTCACAGCCCCCGACTCCGCGCTTTCGGGACCGCCCTCCCAGGCAGACAGCTGCACCCGGCAAGCTAGAGGTTCCGCGGGAGAGAAACCCTCCCCCACCTCGGCCGCTCCGAAGTCTGTCATCACCCCGAAACTTTGTCCTGCCCGACCCGGCACGCACATGCCGGAGGCCTCCCGCACCCCTCTCTCCCGAAGAAGAAAAAAGAGGCTTGCGTCCTGGGCTCGCACCGCCCCCCCCCACCAACTCGCCGGCCACCCCACCGCTTCCCCACCCGCAGACCGAGCCCGCAGCTAGCCCCCAGGTCGGGCAGAAGAACTAGGGAGGAGGAGGCGTGGGTGAGTTACAGAGTTAACGCCGAGAATGCCAAAAAGATTGGAGCACAGACGAAGGGCTTGGGCAAGAGGGGACACTCACGTTGGACGGCGTGCAGGCCGGACAGAGAGAGCAGCCCGACGATGACCAACGTCAAGAGAGGCGCCATCGCCACCCGAGTATGAGCAGCGCGGGACGAAGAGTGGCCCGCCCGCCGGGCGCCTCCACTTATAGTACTCGCGCGCACCGCCAATCAGAACCCTTCTGGCGGGAGCCGTCACTAGTCTCCGAGCGCTCGAGGCCGGGCCGGGTTAGAAAGAGGGACTTTCCCGTTTTCAGTTTCATTTTCCTATAAGGGCTCGTGATGCCCAAGAAGACATGGGTTGGACGGAGGGGTTTTGCTGTCTATAGACCCGCGCGCTGCGGCTTGGGTGCGCGCCAGAGCCTGGGTAGAGGGCCTGCTATCATAGAACCCGGGCTGGACCTACGTTGGTCCCGCGCCCTCTCTTTGAGAACCATCCAGCCTCAGAATAACTTGCTTACTGTGTCCCAGCCAGGTGGGACCTTAGAACCTGGGGTTTGCATTCGAGAAAACTCAAACCCTGAAAGATTAATAGAGTAGACAAAGGACGAATGGTGTGGGGCAGAATAAGAACTCTGATTAATAATTACGACCCAGGATTCCATACTCTCTGAGCATGAAAAATAGTCCAGGAACCTCAAGGCCTCCTGAGGACTACTCAGAGAACTGTACAGAGTGGACAAGGACCTTCTTGCCTCCTGCATTCCTTCAGGCAAAAGTTTCTTTTTGTAAATAAACCGCTGTGCCAAGAAATTCTTCTCTGTATCTTCCTGCTGTTGTTTAGGTAATTTTCTTCGTTTTGTTGATTTGTGGGAAAAACAACCACTGATAGCAAAAGCAGTAACTGCCTTAGAGTTTACAGACCTCCTTAGGTAATCCCTGTGAATTACCGCATTAGAATGGCTTGGCACATAGTAGGTATTCAATAAATGGAATGAATGAATGAATGAACAAACCAGTTAATATGGGAATAAGCAGTAAGAAATAGGAATTACGCCATTAATTTTTATGGATAAGGGAAAACAAAAGCTGAGACTAGGATTCAAACTCTCCCGATGCCATTGCCTTCATGCTTTAGACACTTGGAAGATAAGGGCTCTGAAATTTTAGTGAGAATTTGGATTGCATCCCCTATGGGCGCAGCCAAAGAAGTCAAACCTACTGACTGTAAGAGCATAACAATGTTAGACCCCTTAAGAAAAACTATACTTCAGAGATACCTTAAAAAAGATGCTTCATCATGTGGCAGCCGAATCCACCAGTCTCTCAGTGGAACAGTGAGGAGGGGAAGTGAACCATGGGGGCGGGAAGACAGAGATCTTGGAAATCACCATGGTTTTCAGTTAAAAGGAGTTGGGTTGTGATTCCCCAAGGAAGCAACAAATATGTTCTATATTTCTTTTACATATTTTTAGACCTTGTACTAACCCTTACTGTGGAAGCCATGTCTGAACTAGAAAAAGTAGAATACCCTCCATGGACCTAATGAAATGAGATAATGCACAGAGAGCCTCACACAGTTCCTAACAGAGTGTTTTATGTTTAACAAGCGTATTCTAACTATTGGTATTATTTACCTAGTTTTCCTACCAGCTTTATCCATAATTCTCTCAAAATATAAGAATAATTGTTAAGCATAAAGTTATGAGTAAAGACATTCTTGCTTCTCTCATTTGTTTTTTGTGTTTTTAAACTCATTTAAGACTCTTAAGGCCTGAAACATTCGTGTTGAGTTTTCTAATGCCCTGGGAGTATAGGGCTATTTTTCACCTCTAAATTCTCTGTTTACTACATCACAGAGAAATAGTATACTTAAAATTCAGTATAGATAGATTCTGACCTAGTCACTTAAAAACCAATTTAAATAGTAATTTTAAAATGCAATAAAGACAGAGAAAAGTATATTTTTCAGTTTTCTGCATTTGGGAAACTCCTGTATTTTTCTTAAATTTCCATTTATGATATCCTTTGAATAGTGAGAGTGAAAATGAGATATAAAACTTTTTTTTAAAGACTTGTTTGAGAGTCTTTAAAAAGGGGCGCCTGGGTGGCTCAGTGGGTTAGAGCCTCTGCCTTCTGCTCAGGTCATGATCTCAAGGTCCTGGGATGGAGCCCTGCATCCGGCTGTCGGCTCAGTGGGAAGCCTGCTTCTTCCTCTCTCTCTGCCTGCCTCTCTGCCTACTTGTGATCTCTGTCTGTCAAATAAATAAATAAATAAATAATTTAAAAAAAACTTGTTAGAGAGAGAGAGCAAAACACGGGGGTGGGCTCTGGGAGAGGGAGAGAGAATCCCAAGCCAACTCTGAGCTGAGGGTGGAGACTGAAACGGAGCTTGATCTCACAGTCCTGAGATCACAACCTGAGCCAAAACCAAGAGTCAGACACTCAACCGACTATACCGCCCAGGTGCCCCAAAACTTTTTTTTTAGTTGAGAGCACTGTTTGTTTAGTAGGGCAAACTTATGGAAATCTACAAACACAGGAATTTAATAATGTTATCTCCCAGTCATGGGAATAACAGCTGGATTTCTTTTTCTTTTTCTTTTTTTTTTTTGCCTGTGACCTTCCTAAAAATTTTTTTACAATGAATGTTTGTTTAAGATAGTAAATATTTCAGGGTGCCTGGGTGGCTTAGTCTGTTAAGCACCCAACTCTTGGTTTTAGCTCAGGTCATGATCTTAGGGTCATGAGATTAAGCTGAATGTTGGGCTCCCTGGTCAGTGAGGAGTCTGCTTGAAGATTCTCTCCCACTGCCCCTTCCCCTTCCACTCACTCTCTGTTTCTTTCTCTCGCTCAAATAAATAAAATAAATCTTTTTTAAAAATAGTAAATTTTTCAAGAATGTGGAAGAACTGGAGTTCTCCTATCATGTAAGATGATACAATCACTTTGGAAAATAATTTGACAGTTTTTTTAAAAAGTTAAACATATACTGGCCATATAACCCAGCCTTGGGTATCCTAAGTATCTACCTAAGAGAAAATAAAATATTTCTATACAAAGACCTGTACACAAATATTCATAGCAGCTTTATTCATAATAGCCAAAAACTGGGAACAACAATCATCCATCAATGGGTGACTGGAAAAAACAAATTGTGGTATACCCATACAGGGTAACACTATCAGCATTAAGCAAGGAAGGAAGTACTTTACATAGCAACATGGATGAAATAATTGTGCTGAATGAAAGAGACCAGACCAGAAAGTATACTGTACAATTTCGTTTATATAAAACTCTAGAAAAGGCAAACTAATCTAGAACAGAAAGCAGATGTGTGGTTTCGGGAAGGTGCAGCATATGGGAGAGTCAGGAGCATAAAGAAAGTTTGGGGTTGGTGGATATGAGTTTATCTTGAGTTTGATGATGATTTCATGGATGTATACATATTTTAGACTATACAGTTTAAGTACAGTTTATTGTATGTCAATTATACCTGAATAAAGCTGTTAAAAAAAAAGCACAGATACTTGTGTTGTTGTCAGGCAGAAGAAGGATGAAGTGCTTGAACAGAAAGAGAAAGAACAATACTAAAGTGGAAAGGAAATAGGAATGGGTTAATGCTCAAGTGAGTTGAGTTGCACCTGAGTGGACTTTAGTCAGCGGTTTTCTGAGATGGGTCCATCCAACAGTCAGGAGAGCCAGGCCCACTCAAGAGGAGAAGACACCAAGCATAGGTGGGACATTTGTGCCAGGGCTTTTTCAAATGTTATGTCATTAGTTCCTTGCAATTCGAAGTGTAGTCTGTACATCACTGACATCAGCAAAACCTAGGCATTCTTAGAAATGCAGGCTCTTGGGCCCATCCCAGACCTATTAAACCAGAGTCTGCATTTTAATAATATCCTCGGTGATCCATATACAAATTAAAGTTTGTGAGGCTCCTGACCCAAACTACACAACAATCTAGAAGGTAGGTGTTACTTTCATTTACAGACAAGGAGACAGAGAGGTAAGATACTTGCCCACATTCATACTGGGCTGGGATTCAAACATTAGTCCATCTGAGTCCAAAGGCCCCATAATTTCCACTAGAAAATCGCTTTCAGAGAAGGAGTTCAGGGGAAGGATTCATTGGTTGGCTTGGAGATCTGGGCAAGGATTAAAAGTAGATGAGAAGGTAAGGGGAAGTAAATAAACAAGAACCAGCACCAAGATGTATAGGAGTATTTCTTAACATTTTTTTTTCTGCCCACAAAAGTAATATATACACATGATTGGAACATACTAAAATTGGAACATACTAAAAACTATAAAGAAGAAAATCAGGGGCATCTGGGTGGCTCAGTCATGTAAGCATTTGCCTCCAGCTCAGGTCAGGATCTAAGAGTCCAGAGTCAGGCTCTAGGCACAGCAGGAAATCTGCTTTTCCCTCTGCCCTTCTCCCTGCTCACGCTGTCTCTCTCTCTCTCTCTCAAATAAAATCTTTTTTAAAAAGAGAAAAAATTAAAACTGGTAATCCTACAACCCAGAGATGACTATTATTAAATGGTTTAACTTAAGGAATCTGAAGATTGCTGCCTTACCAAAAGTACACCCTGGTTAGGTCTATCGATATGGAGACTGAAAATCCTCAGTCTTTTGTGTTCAGTTCCATTAAATGAAGCAAATGTCAGTTAAGTGTAGGCTTTGTGGAAAATCCTGTAACAATAAAGCAAAAAGGGACAACAGACTGACCACCAGGAGATTCCAGTCTTGAGTTAAAATCAGCACAATAATTAGTTTATTAGCACCCACCTAAGGTGTGGGTGCTGATTGACTTCTGAGATTTGAGAGCTGTTACATAAGGCAACAGGACCAAAGGAAATGGAACACCGTGCGAGTGGGTTTTGTTTTTTTTTTTTAATTGATTGCTGCTAAGTCAGACATAGGAGGTGGGAAATAGGAGGGGGGAAAATACTTCACAAGAGCCATAGCAACTAAGTACTATTATCGTTATGTGAAGGAGAGTACACGGGGAGACAAAAGAGAGTTGAAATATCTGGATGGTGGAGAATCTCTGCCTCGGGCTTCTGTGTAACCACCAAGCTCTCTCAATTCCCAATTTGTTTTTATTGGGAAAAACATATACATTTGGTATGAAAAACATCAAGCGCTACAGACCTATAAAATTCCAATTTCTCTCAAATCCTTTTGAGAGTAGTGACCACAGTATTTAACATACTTTTTGTTTTTAATTACAAGCCCAACACATAAATGTATGCCCATTGGAAGAATGCAAAGTAAAAGTGAAAGTTCCCTCATCTGTCTCTTATTTCACTCTCCTCCCCTCAGAAACCACAAAGGTGTGGTGCTTATCCTGCCATCGATAGACATTGTGTATAGTTTGGAAAGTGAGGAATTTTAAAATTATGACTACAAAGACTGTTATAGTTTGGAACACAGCACCCACCATAAGAGGGATTAGAGGCATCATCGATTGTCGGCTTGGATGAAAAAAAGTAAATGCAGAAGCCAAAACTCCCTAACTGTGCGGGTATAACAGGACAACCCCAGGAGCCACGGATTGGGCACCATCCCTGGGGATATTACACCCACTGACTAAATTACTGGAACGACCACTTCAAGCAATTTTTTCCCTCGTAGGTCCTCGGGTCTGCATCTCACTTTCCGTTTAAAAACTACAGAATTCTGGAGCACTTGGGTGGCTCGCTTGGCTAAGCATGTGCCTTCAGCTCAGGTCACGATCCCAGGATTCGGGCTCCAGCCCCTGGGTGGAGCCCCCAACCTGCAGTGGAGCCCGGCCTGCTCAGTGGGGAGTCTGCTTCTCCCTCTCCCTCTGCCCTTCCCCCTTGCTCATACTCCCTCTCTCAAATAAATAAAACCTTTAAAAAATAAACAATACTCTTTCAAATGCTCCTTTTCTCTTTTGGTAAATTTCTCTAAACCCCAGCTTCCCACTTTCCAGCTCACTTAGCTGATACTGGCCAGTTGGTATATGTGGTCTTCCCTGTTGTCCCCTGCTATGCTGGATCTGCATCTGATTCTATGCTCTCTCCTCTCTGATGTCTTGGACCTTTCTAAACTCTTCTCCTTCCCCCCCACCACTGTTAGGTGTCCAGTAGTCAGATGCCACTTTGTTCTTTGCTCAGAAGGCAGGGACTTGCTAAAAACTCTTCTTCCAAAAGAAGACTATAAAGAAACCAGGAAGAATTGTTTATTTTTAAAAATCAGTAATTTAAAACAAAAAGAAAACACCAAAATGCAAGAGATGTATACACAAGAGCCACCATACACACAATGGCCACAGTCAAGATACAAAGGAGGAAGTCAGACAACAGAAGTTTGGTGAGTTTGTGATATTTTTTCCTTATTTTATTATTTATTATCATCATTATGACTGTAGATCAATGTGTCACAAATGAGTTTGCTAAAAGGCAATTTATCATTACTAAAAACAGCCAAAAATCTTTTTATCCTATGACCAATGACAGCAAAACCAGAGACGGAATTGACCCCTCTGGCCACTCGATGCCCTGAGGATGTGGGTGGGTGAGATGGGCTCCACCATCTACCCCAAGAGGCCATGACAGGTGGAAGGTGGTTCAGTGAGCTTATACTCAGAGTTTAGTGAGGGGAAGGGAGGGTTCCACAAAATTTGGATCATTCTATACATATGAACTGAACTTGATTATTTTAGTTCAATAATATAGCTATTTTCTATGTTATTATATACAGAACTGGTTTCTTATTATTTTTTTAAGGTTTTATTTATTTATTTGAAAGAGAGAGAGAGCATGAGAGGAGAGAGGTCGGGGGAGCAGCAGACTCCCCGCTGAGCAGGGAGCCTGATGTGGTACTTGATCCCGGGACTCCATGGTTCTGACCTGAGCCAAAGGCAGTCGTTCAACCAACTGAGCCACCCAAGCACCCTGGTTTCTTATCATTAATAATTTTAGACGTTTCTCCATGTCACACCTTGTGGTAGGCAGAATAATGCCCCACCCACCCAGTTGTTCATGTCGTAATCACTGTGAATGTTGTAAGGGACTTTGTAACTCCCCTTGATATTATCAGGAAACAGATTCTCCTCTAGAGCCTCTAGAAAGGAAAGCAGCTCTGCCTTAATGTTAACCCCCTAAAACTTACTTTAAACTTGTGACTTACACAACTGTAAGATGATAATTTGTGTTGTTTTAAGCCACCAAGTTTGTGGTAATTTGTGCAATTCATAGTGTTACAGCAGTAAAAAAAAAAATAATTCATGCCCCTTTTTCAGAATCACAGACATTTGGGCCTTGGTTGCCAGGAGCCAGTTCAGTAGAAATATTTGCCTTTCAAAGTCAAGTTTACCCATTGGTTAACCAGATTCTGGCCATATAGTGTATTTTTGGTACACTCAAGTTTGAGGAAGAGCTATTGTCCATTCCATAACTGAAGGGGTGGGAGTTGGGCTGAAACCTGAGCTGATCAGGAGCTTTGGTCTTGCACCTCCCATAGCTGCCCTCACCAACCTGGCTTAGTCCCAACTACCCCTTCTGGACAATTTCACAGACACGACACGCCAAGTGGGCCAAACCACTTCTGCCCTCTCTGCTGTCGCCAGTGTTAAACACAGAAGGAGAGGAACAGGAAGAGCCTTCTAGTCCCCAGGATAAAGGTCTCCCAAAGCTTTAGTTTCTTTCTGCTTAGCCTGGTCCCGATCTATCCCTCAGATCTCAGTGTGCACCACAATCAATCCTTTAACAAACCTTTACTGAGCACCTTGCTAGGTGCTGGGCACTGACCTGGCATTGGGGGATCATCTTTCTTCAAAGAGCTCAGAGACTCTGACTTATAGATGTGCAACTAAAATTATGATTCCAGGAAAGCAATTAACTCCACCTGGAGGGGTTAAAGAGCATGCAGAGGACTTTGGTGCCACGGAAAGAATGTGGACTTTATCCCTTAGATCATGATATACGCACAGCGAAGCTGGGTTTTTTTTGTTTTTGTTTTTAACTCACTTGTCTTTGAGGCATTTTTTGTTTGATATTTTAAAAAGCTTTTCCACATAGCTTCATGTTATTTTCTAATTATAAAATTCATATTCATTATGAAAAATTCAGACTACAGAGGTAAGAATAAAAATAACTTAAATTGTCTGTTAAGCCACCACCCAAAGATACTGTTAATGAACTGATGTTTGTCCCTAGACTTAGTCTATTTGTATACAGATATGAATATGGTTCTACATACAAAGATGTAATTATTCTGCATAGACATTTTTGCA
The DNA here is from genome assembly GCF_010015895.1 of Lontra canadensis. Lineage (NCBI taxonomy): Eukaryota > Metazoa > Chordata > Mammalia > Carnivora > Mustelidae > Lontra > Lontra canadensis. Next base: position 16,303,315 of record NW_022631006.1, read on the forward strand.
AATAGGTTTTATTTAACTATATATCATGGACAATATATCCATTTCTATAATAACAGAGATCTGTGTAGTTTTCTCCTGCTTTCATAATACAGTTGTCCCTTGCACAGCATGGGGGTTATAGGACCTCCCCCACAGTTGAAAATCTGCATAACAGCATTTTTTTCCCAGATTTCCAGTTTTTCTTCTCTCTTTCACACACCACAGTTAGTTCATAAAATTTTTTTGTTTTACATTTTTTACACCAATGTAACAAAAAGGTGGGAAGGAAGGAGAGGTGGACAGTATTTTATGCCTATAAATGGGTGGGGGGCAGGTGGGGGGGGCTGGGGCAAACGAAAACACACGGTCTCTGCGGAAACACGGAGAGTTCTGACAGCAAAACGTGGTGGGAAGGAGGCCTCAGAGACGGAGGGTGTTGACTGGGCTTTATTCTCAGGGGAAGACGGCGCCGTGCTGTCGGTGAAGCCGGTGTTACATGACCTGGTGGGGAGGCGCAGGGCGAGGAAGGGAGCAGAAGACGAGTTCTCTAAGAAAGGAAACTAGCACGGAGCCGAGCTCTAACACTGCTGCTTTCTCTTCAAGGCCTCCACCAGGTCGTTCTTAAGAGCTTCTTGCTTTGATTTGTCTGCGAAAGTCTGCACAGACCTCAGCCCATTGACGATGTCCTTTGTTTTTCCAAAGTAAATCTCATTCAGCGTACTTCTGATTTTATTTTCCATATCCTTTACCAGGCGTCCGATATTGGCTATGTGCGGGGAGCAGTCGCTCACGGTCTCATCTTTCTCCATCTGTCTGGTCAGGCTGCCTCCGAGGTTCATGGTGCCGGAGCTGGATTTGTTGGTCTGCAGCCAGAGCATCACCGTGGAGGTCAGCTTGTAATGGGCGGTGCGACCACTGGATTTCTCCTGCACTTCTACCACGTGGATGGAATCCCAGCAGCCCTTGATCTTCTTGGATCCGTCTCCAGCCTTCTTTATGAGAATCACTCCAGCAAAGCCGTGATCCAGATCCCAGAGGTAGACAGATGAGACACCGCCTTCAAAGTACAGGTCTCGGTACTGGTCGAAGGCGTTGTTGGCTTCCACCTCCAGCTTCCTCAGCCCAGCGGAAGGCATGGCCCCATCTCCCAAAGGAGGGTCGTACCTGTTACTCCACGGTGACCTGTAGGAGTCCCCATCTCTGTTGTAGTCACACAAAAGGTAATCCTTTCCCACCACCTTGTCTCTGGCGATTTTCAGGGGCTAGTCAACAGAACCACTAATGACTGGAAACCTTACCAATAATATAAACATTCAATTAACACATATTTTGTGTATATATTATAAATGTATTCTTACAATAAAGCGAAGAGAAAAGAAAATATTAAGAACATCATAAGGAAAACACATTTATAGTATTAAACTGTATTATGGGGGGTGCCTGGGTGGCTCAGTGGGTTAAGCCGCTGCCTTCGGCTCAGGTCATGATCTCAGGGTCCTGGGATCGAGTCCCACATTGGGCTCTCTGCTCAACAGGGACCCTGCTTCTCTCTCTCTCTCTCTCTCTCTCTCTCTCTGCCTGCCTCTCTGTCTACTTGTGATCTCTCTCTGTCAAATAAATAAATAAAATCTTAAAAAAAAAAAAACCTGTATTTATGGGGAAAAAATCCACATGGTTCAAACCATGTTATTCAAGAGTCAACTGTATTTCCTTTTATGAATATACCATACTTTTTTACCCAATCCTGTATTGGGGACATTTCCAGTTTTTTCCTATTGTACCACAACCTCCATACTGAGACTGACCTCCATAGACTTTGTACCAGGTTACACTCCACTGCCCAATAGAAAGAGTGCTCATCTTTCCACACCCTTCTCTAAGGTAGTCATTATCATTGAAAAATTGCATCTCCTTGTTTGACTTCATATATTTTTTAAAGATTTATTTATTTTAGTGAGCACGCATGCACGCGCGCGCGAGAAAGAGCGCGGGTGCGCACGCACGTGCGGGCTTTGGGAGCGGCAGAGGGAGAAAATCATCAAGGTGACTTCCCACTGAAGGCAGAGCCCAAGGCGGGGCTCCATTTTATGACCCATGAGATAAGGATCTGAGGTGAAATCAGGAGTCATCTCCTCAACCAACAGAGCCACCCAAGGCCCCTTGACTTCATATTTTTTTAAAAGGCAGTTAGGTTGAAACTTCTTCACATGTTTGCTTGTTATATGTTTCCTGTTCAGTGAGTCTCCTATTAATGATTCTGTCAGCCAAAATCCCTATCACTGGGCGAGGTGCCTGGGTGGCTCAGTCAGTGGGCGTCTGCCTTTGGCTCGAGTCATGATCCCCGGGTCCTGGGATCGAGCCCCGTTTGGGGCGCCTGCTTCTCCCTCTCCCACTCCCCCTGCTTGTGTTCTCTCTCTCTCTCAAATAAATAAATAAAATTTTTTTTTTAAGATTTTATTTATTTATTTGAGAGAGAGGCAGTGAGAGAGAGCATGAGCAAGGAGAAGGTCAGAGGGAGAAGCAGACTCCCCATGGAGCTGGGAGCCCGATACGGGACTCGATCCCGGGACTCCGGGATCATGACCTGAGCCGAAAGCAGTCGTCCAACCAACTGAGCCACCCAGGCGTCCCAAATAAATAAAATCTTAAAAAAAAAAAATCCCTAGTCACTGGGAACAAACACTGACTAATGGAGCAGAGGAATGTGCTTAAAGAATATTTGTCAGGCAAATGTTACCAACTGGTAGGTGAAAGATACACAGAAGTTGATTTTATCATCTTCTTGACTTGTTTTTGTTTTTCAAAAAAGAATGTTAGAAGGAAGAGAGCCCTGAGAGGGAAAAGGCAGGGGAGGGTTGGGGAAATGATGGCAGTCTGGCCTGGATCCCTTCCTTTCCCTGACTATGCTCCCAGCTCTGAGGACAATGGCCATTTTGGCCTGGAGGTTCTCAGCCATCTTGAATGAGTCTACCTCTACCAGGCCCACAGCAGGGGTGACAAGAGCCAGGCAGCTCCTGTGGCAGCCTCAGCCCTCCAGGACAGTGATTTCCATCAGGCCACGTCCCTGATGGCCTTGATCAACTACCAAGTTTCAGACCAAATAGAATAGGATATTGATTTTTTTTTAAAGGTTTTATTTATTTATTTGGCAGAGATCACAAGTAGGCAGAGAGGGGGCAGAGAGAGAGGGGAAGCAGGCTCCCTGCCAAGCAGGGAACCAGATTTGGGGCTTGATCCCAGGACCCTGGGATCATGACCTGAGCTGAAGGCAGAGGCTTTAACCCACTGAACCACCCAGGTGCCCCAGGATATTGATTTTCATCTTGCCTTTCCCAGAAATAAAACCTTAGTTTTTGAATAGAAAAATCAGGTGAAGTACATACAATGGAAACTAATGTTGGTGACTGTATATTCAATACCATTTCTGAAAAGTGACTTTCTCAGAATTATCCCTGGATATCATGGGAGGACAGGGGCAAGAACAAGAGGGAATGTATTACAGACACAGATGTGTTGGATCTGAAACCAGAAGGTCTAGAACCTGGAAGATCATGGAACCATTATCATTGAAAGTTCCCCCAATAACGGGTCCGTGATTAAAGGAGCGAGACTGAGACAAAGCGAAGGCCAAGCAAAGTTTATTTTGCGACAAGCATCAAGAATCAAACCGAACGTTTGGGGCTGCGCCTCTTACAGAGAAGGCAACCTCTCTCTGCTTCACAGACTAGCTTTTAAGGGCAAAAGCCATGTGGTTGGGCCTGGTCATGCACAGGTAGCCAATGAAGATTATAACACACAGAAAGCTACACAGTCATGCTAGGTCACACATAAGTGACCAATTGAATTACAATTTACCCTATAGTAGACATTTGAACTAGCCTATCACCTTGGTCAGAATTGGCACCCAAAAGGTGGGGCCCATACTCCTTGGTAGCTAGGGAGACAGTATGCCCCCCCCCATTGGATGTCTCCACCTGGCCTGACCCACCCTGTATTTGGGCTTTGTTACCTGGGACTGGTTTCCAGGACTTGTTTTTAAGTAAGACCCCTGGGAGAAGGGGGGCAGGGACAGTTTAAGGTTTAAACAACAAGGTTATTGTTTAACCAGATGGAAGCGCTCTGGCTAAATAGGTCTTTACAATCATCATCATCATCAAATTAGGGTTAAGTAGTCATATCCAAATTCTGCTTAGAGTATTTGAAGCTCATGATAGAAAGAAATATACAAGGAAGCAACTTTGATAGAGTTGATTTCTGGTCCACAAACAATTTGGTGGTCAATGGTGTCACCCATTCAAGTTTTATGCTAAACCATCTGTTTGAAGGTAAGTAGAAAAGTAGAACCTGAAACTCAAACTACTTAACTTTTAAAAAAGAGGCTGAAAAATCCAGTAAGTTGTCACAGTCAAGACCAGTAATAGTCTCTTCCAACTTGTTTACAGGAAGTATTATGTGTGAAACAAATATAATTTAAATGTGAAAGGCAAGTCTTTACTTTTATCTAATCATATTTATTCAGTTGTACTTAACTGTGTAAGAGAAATATTTTTGCAGACTTTATATATAATACAATGAAGCCCTATTAACAACTGCATTTTCTGAAGTTTGAAAAAAAATTCAAATGTCACAGGTGATTTAAATAAATAAACAGTGAGCCTAATTGCAACACCAAACAATCTATTCTAAAAAGTTTCTCTTGGGACACCTGGGTGGCTCAGTTGGTTAGGTGTCTGACTCTTGATTTTGACTCAAGTCATGGTCTCAGGGTGGTGAGATAGAGCCCCATGTCGGGCTCTGCACAGGGCATGGAGCCTGTTTAGGGTTCTCTCTCCCTCTGCATCATCATCCCCCGCCCCTCCCCTCCTACCCCCACTTTCTCTCTTTCTCTCTCAAGAAAACAAAATTTTTTTCTCTTAACCAGGAGTTTCCATGTAAATGTAGCAATTACAGATTTATCCCAGAAAGCTGACTTACCTGATTCTGGATTGAATATAGATTTGGAAAACAAAGTCTCAACTTCTGTCTGCACATGCACCTCTCCTATAATGTAAAAAGAAGCATAGTTTTGAGAAACAGTAACATTTTTGAGATTTGTATAACCAAATATTATATTGCAATGTAAAATACAGATAAAAACATAGTAGTTTTATATACCTAGCCTATATTCTCCAAAGGTCATGGCTATAGACTGAATACTTGTGTCCCACCCCCCTTCCCATTCATATGTTGAAATCCTACCCCAAGGTGATGGTATTAGGAGGAGGGAACTTTGGGAGGTGATGGGGTCATGAGGGTGGATTCCTGAATTTATAAAAGAAACCTGAGCAGCTCCCTCAATCCTCCCTTTTACCATGTGAGGACCCAGTGAGAAGGCACCATCCGTGAATGAGAAAGCGGGTTCTCACCAAACACTGAATCTGCCAGCACTTGATCTTGGACTTTCAGCCTCTAGAACTGTGGGGAAAAAAAAAAAATCTGTTGTTTATAAGCAATCCCGTCTCCGATATTTTGTTATAGCAGCTCAAATGGGCTAAGACAAAGTTGTACTTTTCTTACTTAAATTAGGACAATTTTTTTTGAAGAAGTGAATAATATAGTCAAAATTTCTCAGTCTTGGGGACACCTTGGTTGCTCAGTTGTTAAGCTATCTGCCTTTGGCTCAGGTCATGATCTTGGGGTCCTAGGATCAAGCCCCATAACAAGTTCCCTGCTGGGTGGGGAGTCTGCTTCTCTTTCTGCCTCTCCCCCCAACCCCTGGTTTGTGCTTTCTCTCTCTCCCCCTCTCTCTTGCTCACTCTATCTTTCTCTCAAATAAATAAATAAAATCTTAAAAAAAAAACCAAACCGTTTTTCAGTCTCAATGAGGATGTAGATTTCTGTGTTAACAGACATTCAGCACTTAGCCAAAGTATAGAATTTTAAAAGAAATGTGAGAGAAATTAGGAATCTTACTTTTATATTATCCATCAACAGTGTTATGTTAATTTTGACATAGTTGCTGTTTGGGTAGTATTGGTTATCAGGAGGCATGAAAGAAGTATTGCTAAAAGGATCTGGACTTAACATAAGTATCTCTTTTCCTGAGCCCTCAAAAATCTTCAGAAACAATAAAAAGAATCTTCATCTAAAAGTTCTTTTAAGTAGATTCAAAAGGTAAATTTCAGATTGCCAGATCAAAGTAAAGTTATTTTGTTTCCTTTTATGGTTTTTTGTTTTCTTTTGTTTAGTTTGTTATTTGGGAGCCTTACCTTTTCATGTAGGCAAATTTATCAGTCACTTATCATAGCTCATGAATTTGGGATCATGGTTAGAAGGACCTTCTCTACTTTACATTTTTTTAAAAATTCACACTTTCTTTGAGTTTTTTTGAGGTTTAATTTTTTTTAAATATTTAAAGCCCTGCTCTATAAGAATTTATACTGGCATAAATGTGTCTTCAATATAGAAGTTTTTACTTTTTTAGTGAAATCTTTGTCTTTTATGATTTTTTTTTTTGTCTTTTATGATTTCTGTCGTAGGTGTTTTGGGGTTTGTTTTCTAGAATGACATTTCTTGGGAACAATGTGAAGAGTGGGCTGGAGTAGGACACACCCAGGTGACACGCTAGAAACTCTATCCCAGGGAGTCTTTAAGGGGAAGGACTGTTTTTTTTTTTTCATTTCAGTTCAGCTCAGTTAATATTTACTGAGAACCTACTCTTGCAGATACTGTGTTAAGTGCGGGAAGCACAAAGATGAAGAAGACATCTATCCGTTCTCAAATGAGGGTGACAAATGCAGAAATAGAATTATGAGTCAGTGGCAGGTACAATGAGAAAATAGTGTAAGGACCAATTAGTACCCCTAAGATGGGCACCTCATCTAGCCTAGAAGGGAAGATGATATTTGAGAATGCTTCCTGGAGGAAGTGAAGCCTGAGTTAAGTCCTCCCGCTGCCCCATTTGGATATTTAGAAAGTTAGAATAAGAATTTAATAAAGCATCTGAAATCCCCCTCCAATTAAAATAACTTCCTCTGCAAATTTGTTTTGCTTGTGAGATCCAGTGAAGAGCATATTATTTGCTAAGATACACATTTAATATCACTGAAAAGAAAGAACTGGGACAGGAAGCTGCCTTGATCAACAGTTGAATACAACTCCCAGAGCAAAGGAGAGAGGCCCCCAGGCCAGAGAGAGTCATCCTAGTGCACACTGATTATGAAAGAGGGCTGCATCAGAATTCTTCTCTCCCCACAGAGCCAAATGTAGCTCACTTGTTCTGACCTAGAACTAGAAGGCAGGGATCTTGAGGACTGGAGGCTGGAGAGGCAGATTTTAAGGATCTTATGCCTTCTGTAATGGACAGGAGATAAAAACCACTGAGGTGCTTCATTGGAAAGTGTCAGATCTGATGAAGAAACTTGGAAATCATCTGCATGGGCTAAGTAGGAAGATGTGAGAGGGTGAGATTGTCCAGGGATACCAAGGTGCAGAGGGCTTAATTTTGGGAGGGATTCTTGATCCCTTTGAGAATGTGACGAAACCTCTGGACTGTCTCTCCAGAAAAATGTCCCTTAACGATCACACAAGCATAGAGAATTTCAGAGGACTGTCAAATTAAGAATATTCAACATAGAGGGGAAAGAGAAGAGGCACGAAGAAGAGGATATTTGGATGACGATGAGGAGAGTAGGAACTAGGCCAAAGAAAGATGACCCAAGAAGTACAAGAAGAGCTAGGAGAGTAAAGTGATGGGAAGCTGCAGGAGAACAGAGATGTGAGGAGGGCATGGGCAACAGTGTTAACTGCTGTAGAGACTTGAACTAAGTTAAGGACTGAAACGTCTTTTGCACTTACAGTTAAGAAATCGTTGGTAACTGTGAATAGTTTCTGAGGGGTGATGGGTAATGGTAGTTCCAGATTTGTTTTAATTCAAGAAGTTTTAGGGATGGCGTCTGGGTAAAAGTGAGTGTAGAAGAGTGGCCTTGTATGTTTGCAGAGTACTAACATGCAGCTGAAAAATTGTCAACTGTCAGTAGAAAGGGTTGAGGAGCGCATGGAATCATTCATCTGTTCCCTGGTGCCTTCACTGTGATGGAGTCAAAAGCCAGAAAGCAATGGTTGAAAGAACGATGTGAGTAGAGGAAGTGGAGAAATTTGGTTCATTGGTATGTAAGAGATAAAGGGCAGTTAAAATGAGAAACAGGGGACACCTGGGTGGCTCAGTGGGTTAAAGGCCCCTGCCTTCGGCTTAGGTCATGATCTCAGGGTCCTAGGATTGAGCCCCACATCGGGCTCTCTGCTCAGCAGGGAGCCAGTGTCCCCCCCCCTCCCCCCCCTGCCTCTCTGCCAGCTTGTGATCTCTGTCTAAAAAAAAAAAAAAATCTAAAAAAAAAAAAAAACAATGAGAAACAAAAGCAAGAAAGGGATTTTGTTTCTAAGAATGAACACAGCCTGATATAGTTAGGCTGTGAATGCCCCAAGTGGCTCTTCCTAAGACCTGGTCTCTACAACAGCCTCATAAATCCCTTCTGAAACACTGAAATTCACCTTTGGTTCTTGGTGAGCTATTAGGAAATTCTTAACAGCTGAATGACATTACCAAAAAAAATCTGAACCCAACTCAGATATTTGAAAAGTTTTTCAGTACCTTAAATTTAAGCTACTTAATTCCCCCCCACACTCATCTCATTCTGATGTACAGCAAATCTTTTGAACAAAATTTTTCTTTTAAAGGTACCAAGAACCACAATCCTATAACCATGACAATAGGGCCCTAACTAGCATTTTTGATGTAGAGAAATTAGCTTCATTTTAATTTTTATTCTGAAATTCTACAAAGTCATGTGGGGTTCATTTATACACAGGATGTGGGCGCAGAACCCAGTATCACTCAGGGGTTAGCTGAGGCTCAGGAGGGTTATAGGGTTTTGCCTACCAGCTGTACCCATGTTCTCGCCTTTGTTGTTGTCTTGTTTTCTTTTCGCTCCTGAGCTTTTGAACCAGTTTTCCATTAGAATAGCCAAGAAGGTATAAAATTGTCTGTGTACCTCAAGCAAAAGTGTTTTAGCCTTGAAGATCTGTCTTCTAAATTCACAGGGGTGCGTCCTCAGTTAGAGCTGGGTGACAGACCTAAGTCCTGGTACCCCATGAAGGGCGAGCACCCCCAGGTGCTCTGCCTACCTGCTGAGATCTTGGTTGCCAGCAAATCTCAGGATTGCCTAGGGCTTTTCTATCCAATTGTGGTGGAGAAAATCCTAGGGATGGAAAGGAACATAACTTCATAAATCTCCTAGGAAAGGTGTGGGAAACAGGGGTCTTTAAAAAAAAAAAAAAAAAAACTGCTCCCAAATATCAATCCCCATAAACTGTACCCACAAACTTGGGGGGTTAAAAAGTGCAGTTTATTTCCCTTACCCTTTTAAGAGTTGTCTTTATCATTAGATTATATTCTCATGTTTCTATCAAGACGCAGTGGTTGGGGGATGCTGGCCCTTTAAGGGGGCAGCAGGGGATGGGCTGGGACTCTTAAAGCCAGGGCAGCAAATCAGCCCTGGCCTAGGCTGCCATGGCTAAACTAAGCAGAAAGGACAGCAGCAGTCAGGCGGTGGGTGTTGGCAACAAGGCAGCTCTTGTTGAGGGGGCCATGTGTATCTGTGTGGAAGTGCTTCTCCAGCTGCCAGCTCTGTTCCTTATTTCTGTCCCTTGGCAGGACAGCTCCCTGCAGCTGGGGGGTGAGGGCAGAGGCCGGGGCTTAGGGCAGTCTAAGAGCCCAAGGTCCTATTCCTTGAGACCCCGGGCTAATACTCCTCTGGCAACTTTGGTAGGGGGAGAGCATGGCTGTTTTAGGGTACCATGCCATCCTTACTGAGGAGGAGGCTGTCTCTGGGTTTTTTCCCCTGTCTCAGGTTTACCTTCCAGAGGCGAACAGTGTTTTCTTACCAGAGGAAGGAGACATGGTGGAAGTCTGCCAGCCTGCAAAGATGAAATGCCTTGAAGGTACTGCTCATTAGGGTGTGGAATCTGGATGAAAAGCCTTGGGGTGCAGAGACTTGCTGGTATGGTTCAGTGGACAGATGTGGGCCTGGGTATCCAGAATTATTAGGAGTGACTTCCAAACTCTTCGACTTGCTGACTACATCACATAAGTGACTGAGGTCACTTTTCTTTTTTTTTTCTTTTTAAAAGATTTTATTTATTTATTTGACACACAGAGATCACAAGTAGGCAGAGATGCAGGCAGAGAGAGGGGGAAGCAGGTTCCCTGCTGAGCAGAGAGCCTGATGCAGGGCTCAATCCCAGGACTCTGAGATCACGACCTGAGCCAAACGCAGAGGCTCAACCCACTGAGCCACCCAGGCCCCCTGAGGTCACTTTTCTAGGCGCTATTTTACCCCCTTCATGGGGAAATGATCACTACAAGCCTTGCAGGACTGCTCAGAACAGAGCACTGTGTGAAGTATCTGGAGCACAGTAGGCTTTAATTGCAGTGAGTGCCCGTATCTGGCACTTGATTGGCTAAGGAGGCACTGAGAGGAGCTGTTAGGTGGGGGAGAGCAGGTAGAGCAACGTGGGGTGCTAACTAATGAGGTAATTGAAGAGATGTGGAAGGCAAAGGTGTTTGGCACCTGCCAGGTTCCATTTGCTCCAGTCGGGGGGGTGGGGGTCAGGGGTAACAAGGTGGGGAACTGTTTGAAGGTGGTGCTGGAGATGACTTATGAACAGAAGTGTTCCTGAGAAGAGCCTCTCTAGACGAGATTCCTCACACCTGCATCCCTAACTACTCCCTCGTCAGGCCCCTACTTAAACCAAGACCCAAGCAAGTCCTATAGTTCCTCAGCTCCTGAGGAGGAGCTGGTGTCTGCCTCCCATTTGGATGAGGAGGAAGAGCAAGAGGAGGAGGAAGAGGAGAATCTGGATCCAGATCTAGCCCCAGAGCTGGAGGAGGAGGAGGAGGAAGAGGCGGAGGAGGAGGAGGAGCATGACCTCCGGGATCCAGCTGTCCTCAGTGCTATCCACAACACCCAGGTACCAGGGCAGGAGGGAGTGGGGAGACAGTCGGCCGGAACTCTCTGCAGCTCACAGACAGTTGCTAAATATCCTTCTCTACTGCTTTCTAGCCCTTGCCTTAACCATTTGGCCATGACAAAATGGCCTCCCCACCTGCCTAGATAGGTTCTGGGTTAACACTTCCTATTTCAGGCTTAAACCTGAGTAGAGACTCTCTCCTTCCTCTCTGCTTCTTCCTACCTCTCACTTAGTTTCTGATGCTGTCTTCACCTTAAAAACCAGGTCATATCAGGGTCGTGCACAGCCCACAGGTGCTGGTTGAACTCCTGGTACTGAAGATGAGTCATCCTTGGCCCTGGGCCCCTGTGTCTCAGCAGTTCATTCCTGGTATTTATTCTCTTAGATTCCCACAACCAGTGGAGAGCGACAAAGATTCCTATAAAGAAATGAAATCATGGGGCGCTTGGGTGACTCAGTCGGTCAAGTGTCTGCCTTGGGCTCAGATCTTGATTCCAGGATCCTGGGATTGAGCCCCACATCTGTTACTCAGGCTCCCTGCTCAGCAGGGAGCCTGCTTCTCCCTCTCCCTCTGCCTGCCACACCCTCTGCTTGTGTTTGATCTCTCTCTGTGTCAAATAAATAAATAGATAAGTAGATAAATAACCTTAAAGAAATGAAATCACTCAGTCTCCCTCAACCTTTTCCTGAGATACCGGTCTTGCTTCTTCTTCTCCTCAGAGGAAGCAGAGGTCCTGACCCAGTTGATTTTTTTACTGCAAGGGAGGGCCAGACCATCACTGTCTTGGATATTGGAAGTGACTGGCCTTCCTTCACTCCATACCCAACAGACACTGATAACTATAGAAGACACTTCAGGGACTCATTCAAGCCTGATTTCTTCCCTCCCATTCCAGAGAGGCCTTCTCAGCTCCTCTGGAATCAAGGCCTCTGGTGTGCTGGGGATGTCCCCTGCTTCCTTGCACTTTCTGTGGCAGGTGAGTCCCTCCAATCTCCATCCTGTGTCAAAGTAATAGCATGTGGAGACAGAGCATGTGGAGTGTCCCTTAGTCTGTCCTTGACCTTGTTCTGGTGATGAAACAGCCCAAGTGAGGTGTGGGAGATGGGAGACACCCATAATGTAGAGTAGGTTGGTAAATGACAGAGGTGGTCCTGGGACAACTGGCCGTCCATATGGAAAGGACAAATGAGAGCCCTACTTCCACCTCCCTACGTTTCAGCAGATGAGCAGCATGGAGCAGAGGGCTAGAAAGAGCAGCTACCCTCAAATGAACTGTGTCCTGAGAACACGACCTGGGCCAGAGGAGTTTCAGGAAATCCTGCAGGGAGAATGAGACCACCATTGCAGCTCTGAGGAAGGCTTCAGAGGAGTCCAAAAAGAGGCAGACAAGCATTGCCTCAGGGGCTGAAGGCACAAGAGCCTGAATAAATGACCATCACAGGGAGGAGAGAGAGAGAAAGAGAGAGGTACTGACTCACCAGACAGGAAAGGCACATGCCCCCACATTGTCAGGGACTAAAGAGCTTCCCTAGGAGACGACAAACTCTGTTGGGTGAGGTTCTTGTGGGAGAAAAGGCAGGTGAGAAAAAGGAACAGGAGCAGCATTCTGTGTGGAGCTTCCCTTTTCCCAGAACTCTAAATTCCATTCTCAGACGCTGGACTACCTCTCTCCAGTTCCTTTCCGGACTACCTTTCCCAGTGCCAGCTCTCCAGCACGGCACTTTGGACCTCAACTTCTCTCACCAGACCCAGCTTTCTTCTGCAGCCTGCCAACCTCCTGGCTCCCTAGTTTCAGGTACTGGCTCAGGGTGCTGGGCACCCCAGCATCTCCCCCAGACTGAGCTCTTCTCTGGAGTTATCAGGACGTAGTGGCTGAGGAGGGATGGGGCTACCTACCAGCTGCCACAGAAAAACACCTACAGAAACCTAGTCTTAGAAGTGTGCAGTGGAGTCCCGTCACTTCTCCCTCACAGAGGAGGAAGTGGAGGGCCCGGGGGCTAAAAAGAACTTACTTGAGGTTAGCTGGCACGGCAGAACTGAGATTAGGACTCAGAACTCCCAACGACCAGGCCAGATGAGTTTCTACTGTGTCAACATTTCCTGCAGCGCAACTGCAGGAAAATAGATCCTGGAGGGGAATGTGAGCCCTGCCGAGCCAGGGTTGCATGGTTTCACGTGGCTGACTTTGGGGAGGCACGCGGGTGGGTGGGGTTGCCTTAGATGTTCCCCTGAGCTTCCTAGAGGCTAACTGGATGGAAGGGTAGGGAGTCGAGTGCTTTCTTTGACCCAGCCCAAGTTTCTTTCTAAGTCTGCCTAGCCACCTGACCCAGCTCCACCCTCAGCACCAACGGATCCTGCAGCTGCAGCAACACAGTCGAACACCAAGGTAAAGCCTAGAAGAGCAGCAGGGTTGAAGGCAGCTCGTTTGCATGCTGGGTATCCCCCCTCCCCCCCCCACCCAGAGTTCCTGCACAAGACTCTCCCCATGTTGCCTACCTCCTGTACTCTGTTCCATCCCTCCCTGCTCACCACTCCTTGGGAAGCTGTGGGAGGGTGGGTAGGTCTAAAGGAATTTTCCTTTCTGGCTTGAAGTGCCCCAGCCAAGAAGCCTTGGTCTCAGCAGCCAGACCCCTATGTTAACCTCATGACCCGAAAGGAGAAGGACTGGGTGATTAAAGTACAGATGGTTCAGCTGCAGAGTGAGAACCCCCACCTGGATGACTACTACTATCAGGTGAGCCCCAGCAGCTCCTCTCAGCCTCTGACCTTGGCATCCAACAGGCCTGGATTCCATGGGTCCTCTTGGATCATTTCTCTAGCTCTTAGAGGGCCATGTCCAGTCAGGTGGGAGAGTCAGTCACTACAGGATAGGGGCCATATCTCAAGATGACATCCCAAGATCCTTCCCCTCTATTCTCCTGCACTTCAGACAAATGGGATTATTTACAATTCCCCAAACACCAAGGTTTTGTCTTCATCCTTTGCCAAGAATTTCCCTTATTCAGCATTGAAATATGGACTTTTCCACTTTTGTATACTTCTGTGGGTCTTAGAAATATCTCGTTATAAATGTTCACCTACTTTTTGCTTTTTTTAAAGATATAAAACACATGAACTTTATGAACCATGGGATTCGACTTGTTGACTTGAATAAATGCCAGCAGACATATTAACTCCTTACCCTCTGCTCCCTGTCTTCCTTTTGCTTACGAGGCAAGCTTTGCTTATGGGTTTTTGGGTTATCTGAGCTGTGTTCCACTTTGTTTCCAACCTCTGTAAGCCCCCTACTAAGGTTCCCACCTTTATCTCCTTCCTATTTAGACTAATTTCTTCCTTTCTTTCCACCATGCTTTAAAAACTTTCTGCCTAGATCACTGGAAGCAAAATATTTTACCTCTTGCTTTTTTAGCACTGCTCCTAAATGAAAGAGCTTTATTCAAATCCTTGTTTGCCTCACGGTAGGTGGATTTATTTTAGCTTGGGATTTTACAGATTTCCTTAAGAAGACGTTAGAGCTGCTGGGCCATTCTTTGGAAGCCTAAAACTGGCCTGGAGTGGTATTAGCTACTGGCCAATTGATAGTAGTATTATCTCTGTACTACAAACTGCCGATGGTCTTCGTGCCATCAGATAACTGTGATTTTTGGAAAGCAGAGGTAGGATCACAAAACTAGAAGGGAAGGGTGAAGGAAAAGTGTGCAGTATATATCCGAGGAAGAAGGAATGCAGGAAGGTTACAGATGCTGATATGGGTTTGCTTGCTGGCTCTCCACGTGGCTATCTGCCTTTTCATCAGATCTGGTGGTGGTGTCTAGCTCTTGAAGTCCTCAGTATAGAGACCCCAAGCCAGATGTCATGAGGCCCAGGGTACTCAAGATGCTTCAGAGTGGTTGGCAAGGGGTCCGGAGGGGCCAGGATCCTGTCTGGAATGAATGCAGTAGGAAAGGGTGTATTAAGAGGTTGCACTTGAGAACTTTAATTCTAAGTTCCGAAGATGAAGATACATTTTTCTATTCCATGGACACTCAGGAATATTATCAGAAACTAGAGAAAAAGCAGACAGATGAAGAGCTACTTGGGCGAAGGAGCAAGTTTGAATCACTCAAGTTGGTAACACCCTACATTCAGAAGGCAGAGGCTTATGAGTCAGGTAGGACCAGGGCTGACCTGCTGGGTTGGGATGGATATCTGGGTAATGGAGGGTGGGAAGGGAAGGGGAATATGCTTCTCCTGACTCCTTTTTGTGCAGTGGTTAGAATTGAGGGTTCCCTGGGCCAAGTAGCTGTATCAACGTGTTTTAGCCCTCGCCGAGCTATTGATGCTGTACCCCATGGATCTCAAGATCAGGTAAAAGTGCTATCTTCCAACAACCTTTTTTTTTTTTTTTTTTTTAAAGATTTTATCTATTCATTTGTTGGAGAGCGAGAGAGAATGCACAAGCAGGTGAAAGCAGCAAGGAAAGGCAGAAGCAGGCTCCCTGCTGAGCAAGGAGCCTGATGTGGTACTTGATCCCAGGACGCTGGGATCATGACCTGAGCTGACGGCAGACACTTAACTGACTGAGCCACCCAGGCATTCCTCCCATAACCCCCCCCTTTTTTTTTTTTTAATCTTCCCTGTTTTGGAGAAAGGACAGGGGCACTCTCATGCTTGAGGTCAGATTTTGACTTAAGCGTGAGAAAGAAGTGTGGTCAGACTTGGTGTTAGCTTTTCCAGCTCTATGTCTAGCTTGCCTGAGGTCTGGGCTGCTGCTCTGAAGGTGTGGCTGATGGCCTGGGACTCTCTCCTAGGAGACAGGAGCTGCAAGCAGTCAGAGGCTTCAAGTGTTGGCCCGGATTGAAAAGGTGAGATAGCAACTCCTTAAGGATGAATTCTTCATTTACCCTTGGGAGTGGGATATTTCTCAAATTGATCTCTTCTTTTCCCACCTTTGAATTTCCAGATGTTTCTTCAGTTGCTGGAGATAGAGGGCCAGAAGGACGGGCTGCCACAGCCCTGCTCCTCTGAACAAAGGAACAACCAGATTGAGAAGCTCTTCCAAGCCTTAAAGACCCCAGAGCAGAATACTCTGGAGTGAGTGTGGGAGGCTCACATCTCCAGCCCAGCAAGGGAAAGATAAGCAAACCCAAGGGCTTTCCTTCTGCCCCTCCTTTCTGGCACGAAGCCAGAGCCCTCTATGCAGAGCCCTGAAAATGTCTTCCTTTCTCACATGTAGGGAGGCAGCAGATGGCTTCCTGCAGGTGCTCTCCGTGAGGAAGGGGAAAGCTCTAGTGGCAAGGCTGCTCCCTCTCCTGCCCCAGGATCGAGCTGTTAGCCTTCTTCTGGCAATCACCCACCATTTGCCCCTCCTAGTCAGGAGGGATGTAGCTGATCAGGTACTGTGGCATTGAGGAGATAAGAGGATGGTTTTGTGCATGGGTTAAAGATCCTTCTTCTTCACCCTCTCTCCCATCCCCAGAGATACCCCAGAGAGTGCTGGGCAGGGAGAGGTGCCAAACCTGCCTCCCTTGGTTGAGGAGGTTATAGAACCAACTACTATAGGAACGACTGATCATCTTGAGTACAATGACCAAAAAACACAGACATGCGGTTGTACAGGTGTGAGTGGGCTGTGGAGGTTTGAGAAGATAAAGACTCCCTGTGAAGTGTTAAGCCTCATATCTACCCTTCTTAGGGAAGACATCCTAGATAAGTGGGTATTGGAGGACCACTTAATAGTGGTTGGAAGGACCTGAGTAGTAAGTAACCCGACCAGGAAAGTACCAAAAGCAGGTCATCCAGAAAAGGGAATACAGGCAAAGTAGGAGGAGATAACGTTGTAGTGGAGACTGAGAGAGATACTTACTGACCTTTTTGCAGGCTCTACAAATGTTATTCAAACCCCTGGGCAAATGTATCAGCCACTTGACCTTCCATGAACTCCTCCAAGGACTTCAGGGTCTAATGCTGTTTCCACCTGGCTCCTCAGAGAGGCCGGTCACTCTGGTACTTCAGAACCAGGTAACACAGTGGGAGGCTTTGCTCTTTCCACAGATGGTCTCCAGGTGGTATTACTGGCAAGGACTAAGCAACAGAGTATTACCTCTCCCTCTTCTCTGTAGTGCTTCTCCATGTCAGTGAGCACTAGGATCACCTGGAGAGCTCACCAAACACCAGTTCCTAGGTCTCACCCCCAGAGAGTCTCATTTAGTAGACCTGGGGTGTGGCCCATCCATTTGCTTTTCTAACAAGCTCCCTGAGGACGGTGCTGATGGGAACCTCTAGAACAGAGGTCACCAAACTTTTTTGATGGTGTATCCCTCTTAGTAAAAAGCTCTGAACCCTGTCACCCATGTGCTAGTCTAGAAGTCCTATACATGTCACATTACCCTAAGTACGTAATAAATACAAGATAGAAAATTTTAAATGCATAGACTCTAGATGTGAAAGTTGATAATCTTTTAATACTCTAATGGATTATTTTGTGAACTCCTCTATGCAAATCTTTGTCTAAAGAATTGCTGCTTTAGTGGGGTCCATAAACTACCTGCATCAGATTCCTGAGTCTGTTCCTGATCTATAGACTGACTGCTGAGAGTAAAACCCACAAGTGTGCATTTAATCAACTCTCCACAAGGATCTTTTGGAAAGTTCAGAGCAGTGATATCCTTCAAAAGGTCTGAGAGTTCTTTGGCCAGCCATTGTAAAATCGGTTTTACAAGTGTTGAACTGCACTTTTACATGTGAACCTGTCCCCCCCTTTTTTGGGGGAAATAGCAGAGCCAAGGAAGTGCAGAATGCCTCTTGTGAACTCTTTTGACCTTGCCTACTGTATCTCTTGCAGTTTGGAATATCTTTGCTCTATGCCCTACTAAGTCATGGGGAACAGCTGGTATCCCTAGAGTCTTCCCTTGAGGAGCCCAGCAGTGATCATACAGCTTGGTAAGATCTTAAAGGCCTTGTAAATGCTATTTCAGTATCCCTGGGATATATAGGCTGAACCTGGTGAGCTATTACCTGAGTGGTATATTCAAGTATTGGGAGGAAGTTGGACAGAGAAGAGAAAAATATCAGAGTGATAGCTGTTCTCCCTTCTCCTCTGTTTTTCCTTCCTTCCTTCTTTCTTTTCTAGTGTCCTAGAGTGTTGGTTTCCCATGGAAGGCAGTAGAACAATGATTAAGGGGACAAGCTTTAGAGTCAAACAGACCTAAGTTGGAATTCTGCCTTTGTCAGCAGCATTGCAACTTTCAGACATGTTACTTCCCGTCTCTAAGCTTGTTACTTCATCTATAAACTACGGATTTAGGGATAATGATGATAATCAGAGTTCTTAAGAAGGAGGATATGTAAAGCACTAAGCATTGCCTGACACATGCAAAGTATGCAAGTGTTCTCTTAACTGTTTACAAGCACAGAGGTTGATAGTGGTAGTGGTGGAAAAATAATTTGGAACCTTGGCCTTGAGTCTACTTCCTGCATAAATACGAAGACTTTGATGTTTTTTCATCTTCTCTGCCCTCCAGGACTGACATGGTGGTTCTGATTGCCTGGGAGATAGCCCAGATACCAACAGCATCTCTGGCAGAACCCCTAGCCTTCCCCAGCAACCTTCTTCCTCTATTCTGTCACCATGTGGACAAACCCTTGGTACAGCACCTAGAAGCTAGGATGGAGTAAGTGATGGTAGAAATGAGGTTATAGCCCCTTGTTCAAGCCCTGTATAGGTTCTGTCATTTCTTTTAAGCCAAGAATATAGAGGATAACTTGTATTTAGAAGTAGTTCTATACACGTTAGCATTTACCCAGTAATCCATCTGTCTGGGTTAGGGTCCTGAAGCCTATTTCTTCAGCCAAACCTTTTAATTTATTCCCAGTTCCTTTGCTCATTGATCACGCTAAGCTACCTAAGGGCAAGGATTAATATGAGAAGCTGAATTGTTAATTGAAGAAATATTTGAGGGACAAATCTAAAAGTATGAGTGACATGAAGGTCACTTCTGTTCTCAGAATTTACCAACTGCTGGAAAGAGTAATCAAATCACACGAATACTTTAGAAAATAGAATTGTTTACTGTTAAAAATCTGTTCTCTTTGTAGGCTTGCTTGGGTCTACTGATCCAGTTGTTCTGAAATACATATATGTGGGAAAATTTAATCATCAGACACTAGCAGTATGGGCTAGGTCTACAGGGATCCAGAGAGTCTGAGGACATTTTTTTATGCCTTGATATATTGGAGGATCTCACCCAGAACATTTCCTTATGTTCTCCTTAAAAACCTGAATGATCTGCCTAAAACTCATGACACAATAAGGTTTAATTAAAGAGATAATAGAATGATGTGTTGAAATTTGTGATAAGTTAGGAGGTATAATGAAAGCCATTTTCTTACGTATGAATGCCTCCAAAATGTCCTTAATAAAAGGGATAAGGTCTGGTTATGTCTAACAATATGACCTTGGAAATTCCTTCTCTGCTGACTTTTTTTTTTAAATAAAAAAATAGGGTTGGCTGTAAATATTTCCCTTGGGATATGAAATGTTTGGTTTAAGTTGACAAACAAGGTCACGTATACATCAATCCCTGGAGTCCCTTTTATGAACTAGGCACCGTTTTAGGCGGTAGGTGAACAGTGAGCAGTGAAAATTCCCTGTTCTTCTGAAGCTTTCATTCTGGTTAGACAGGTACTGATGGCAAACATCAAGTAGTGATAAATACCTGGGTGAAAACAAAACTGGGTGGGGAGTAACTGGAGGGTAATGGTGCAGGAAGGCCTGTCAATAGCAGTTGCATTTAAGCTGAAAGTACTCCCTGTAGAGGCACTAGTGAGCACAAAGCTGCTAAGTGAGAAAAGGGGTGGCGGTGGAGGACGTTAATAACAGTCAAGTAAAAATTTTCTAAAGGGAAAGCAAAATTTAACAGTAGTGGTTGGTGTAGTTTGAGGGAGGATTTCTTTTGAGCATGACATTATAGCATGTTCACATGATAAGGCACCCCAATAAAAGGAGAGAAAGATATGCAGGAGAAAAGAGAATTTTACAAAGTCCTAGAACAAGACGATGTGAGTCAAAGCACAAGTGGAGGGTCTGGCCTACTGGTTACCTGTGTGGCCCTAGCTGATCGTGGAAAAGAATGCGTTAAGAAAAATACTGATGTTTATTAGAACCTCCCAAATTCCTCCTCCGCCCCCTCACAGGGCTCCCCCTCCTCTTCAGCTCTGCTGGAGGCCTTGGATCATACTCCCTTGAGAAGACTAGTAATTAATTCGGAACTCTACCCACACCATCCCTTAACTACCCTGTTTCCCTACCCTCTACAAGACATATTATTTGACCTCAGCATTCTAGTTGATTCTCTTAGTATGAATCGGTCCACCCTACCAAAGACATGGTACCACCCAGGGCCTGTAAACGGAAATAACAGCACAACAGGTAAAGAAAAAGGAGAGAGGCAAGAAACGGGTTCTAATAAAGGGTAAGCATTTAGAGGAAGAAGGCAGAGGGTAATGCCACGGAGTGAGTAAAGCTGCTCCAGCGTGCCTGAGTCTGCTAAACTTGGTATTTAACTCTTCCAAGGTAGTTAAGTAAACAGGCTTGAAGCAAAGGCAGACGTAGCTTTGCTCGAGGAATTGGCGCCAGCCTCCTGAGGCCAGGATTGCAAAAGGCGGAGACAGTTCAGCGGTCCCTGGGAGAGTCACGAGGTAGTGAGCGGGTGGGCTACACGGCGCATGCCCAGGACGCAGCTGCGCTCAGGTGACCGGAAGAAATAACCGAGTCAAAATGGCTGCAGAAAAGGGTGCGGGGGGAGCTGCTTCTTGCGGCACCTGCAGCGCGAAAGCCATGGAGCGGGTTCTACCTATGCTGTTGGTGCCAGTCCCTGTGGAGGCAACAGGGCGGCTGGGATGCCGGGCGCAGTTGCACAGAGAGCAGGAGGTTCTGGGGAGCCTAACAGCTGCAGGCAACCTGCAAGTGCTTTCCTTGGCTCCGGGCGGCCGGAGCGGGGGTGCCTGCTGCCTTAATGGCCCCTTTCGGCAGTAAGTGCTGCGGGAGTGCTGGGCAGTGGTGGAAGAGTCTGGAACCTTAGGCGGCTGGCCCCAGTGCTCTCCTCCAGGCGTGGAGGTAGCGGGAGAGGAATGACAACCGCGGGAAACAGCTCTGATGCGATCCGGGTGCCCTCTCGGAACCTTTTCCTAGCTGTGCAGCCCCACCCTCGCTTCCCTTTACCGGGGCGCAGATAAGGCATCCAACTCTTCTACTGGCCGCGCACCCGGAGCAGGTCCCAACGTGGGGGTTCTTTCATTAATTCAACATAGGTTAATTAATTGCTATTGTGTTGTGCACCTTGCCCATCTTCCTTCAGTTAAATCCCTTGAAGATAGCAGCTGGGGATCATCTCTAATTTGAATCATACTGATAACTTTTTCTTGTGCCTGAAACAGCGACTTCTGTATACATGGATTAACCTCGCCGCCCCTGCCGCCGCCTCGAAGGATAGTCTAGCTAACCTATTCATTTATTCATGCAACTGAATATTTATTTATTTATTTATTTATTTATTTGTCAGAGAGAGAGGGAGAGAGAGCACAGGCAGACAGAATGGCAGGCAGAGGCAGAGGGAGAAGCAGGCTCCCCGCAGAGGAAGGAACCCGATGCGGGACTCGATCCCAGCACGCTGGGATCATGACCTGAGCCGAAGGCAGCTGCTTAACCAACTGAGCCACCCAGGCGTCCCCAACTGAATATTTATATTTATTACATTTTAGTGTAATATTTATTACACGCAAACTGTTACATAGGAGCAGTCTACGACAGCTCTTCTATGTGAAGCTTGCTTGATTGGGAAGACAGAAGACAGGGAAAGACAGAAAAAAAAAACAATTATAATCGTGTATTAACCTTCCACTTCTGTAACTCTTCATCCAGGAGTTAGAGTTTATGTCATGAAGTGCCCTCTCAGTCTTTGGGCTCTCTCTCTTTTTAAAAGTTTTATTTAATCTCAGGGCTCAACTCACAACCCGAAGTTCAAGAGGGGTTTGTTCTCCCACTGAGCCAGCCAGCACCCCAGGGGTCTTTTTAATAATAGAAAACGTTTAGAAACCATTTCCTAAAACATTAAGTAGTTAAGAGTTGTCTTAGTTTGGAATCTCCAGGTTCTGTAACAGTGTCTGACAATAGAGATTTGTTTATTAAATAAACGAGTGCTGTAATCGTCTTACTCCTGGTCTCTAGTTGCTAGGAGGAAGAATCTCTCCATAGGAGAAGTTAATTTATTCAACTGTTAAGTACCCGTGGACACAGTCCCCTAAAGAAAGGAATGAGGCAGAGAAAAGGAGAACTCTTTAGGTTTGAGAACTTAACAAAGGACACACACTTGAAATAATGGGGGCATCCATAACTGACTGTGTGAAATTAGTGGATTGAAGGAGGATCAAGAAGGACTTTCTATTTGAATTGGATTTTACTTTTAATTCAGGTGCTTCATGGGGTAAAAATAAGGACAAATTTACAGTATTCAGGGCATGCTTATCTCAGAGTATATATGGTCCTTTTTTATATATGTTGAAATCACTGTACATCCTGTAGTTATTTTTACTGAAAATTTCCTGTCTTTTCACATGATGGTATAATTCATATGCTGATGATGTCAACAGTGTTGCTGTATTCTGCCTTTTAAATACACCTTAATTTGTTTAATCTTTTTCATATTCAACATTCAGGTGGTTTTCCAGATTTTCACTGTAAACCGTCAGGAATTGGGTGTTCATGAAAAATCACCAGTTTAGGTATAAAGATAGAAAAGTAAAGTACGTCAGTCTTTTTCTTTAATAAGTACATTAGAGCACCAAGTCTAATTTTTTTTTAGATATAAAATATACTCTTTAGAAAAAAAGCTTTTTTTTTAAAAGGTGAAACTTTATCAGCATGACAGCTTCCTCTCATTCCATTTTATTGTTTCCACAATTGGGCCCTTTTATTTTTTTTTTAAATCTTTTTAAAAGATTTATATATTTTAGAGAAGAGAGCGTTTGCTTGTGCACAGGGGTGTGTGGGGAGGGGCAGAGGGAAAGTGTGAGAAATCTCAAGCGGACTCCCCTGAGTGAGGAGCCCAGTCCTATGACCCTAAGATCACAACCTGAGCTGAAATCAAGAGTTATTTGCTTAACCAATGAAGCCACCCAGGCGCAACCCCCCGCCTTTATTTTTTAAATGTAATTTAATTTAATTTGAAGCTGTAGCATCATTCATTAGTCTCTTCCCACCATTGTTAGCCGGTGTTACTGTGTTGACATCATACTGCATAATTTTGTAACTCAGCTGTCCAGCGTGGTAGCCATTAGCTACATGTGACTTAGTAAGTTTTGCATTTTTCCTCAGTTGCACTATTCATATTTCAAATGTTCAGTAGCCCCATGTGGCTGTTGGTTACTTTATTGGAAAGTGCAGATGTATAGAGCACTTCCATCATCCCGGAAAGTTCTGTTGGACAGAGCTCTTCTATAGTATAGTATCTTGGAGTCCTCAAAGTCTGTAAATACAAATAGTCACTTTTAAAAGTCATTGAAAGCATTTAAGTTAGCAAAAGCTATTTTGTTCATTGTACCACCTCTTATAAATAATATACATATTTGGTTGTTGAAACTTATCCTTATGATCGTTTCTTTAAACATTTCATCAGACCGGATTTAAATGAAGGAATAAAAGCAGCCACCATTTATTGCTCCCTGCCCTCTTTGCTCCACCCACTCCAATTTGTTGGCCTGAGGGGGTTCAGGGAGAAGAAGAGGGATGTCCCAGAACAATTTACATTCCCTTGAGTGTAGGATTAATGCTACTACCGTGTGACCTAAAGAATTGTTCTTTACTCCTTTTGCTCTTCTGCCCATTGTGGGTAAAAATTTTTGTGGATGATAGAATATAATAATCTACGCTTTTTCCTTAGCTTTGTATGGGAGGATTCTCGTAACAGCAGCTCACCAACAGACAAACCCAAACTGCTTGCTCTTAGTGAAAGTTATGAACTGTTAATCTATGAATTTGATTTGAAAGACGGAAGATGTGATGCAACCATTTTGTATAGCTGTAGTGAGGAGACCTTGCAAAAGCTCATTGAAGATCAAAATATCAGTAAGTATTTACAGGTGGTCTTACAGCATGTTTAAGTCTGTGACATTACTATGTAATTTTATTCTTAAAAAGATGAAATCGGGGAGGGAGATTTGCCTTGTCCAGTATAGTGGCCACTAGTCACATAGGGCTATTGAGCATTTGAAATGCGGTTAATGTCAATTAAGATGTCCTCTAAGTGTCTAATACATACCAGATTTTTAAGGCTTAGTATAAAAAAGTAAAATATTAATAGTTTTTGTATTAATTATATGTTGCGATGATATTTTGGATGTAATGGGGTAAATAACATGTAAAAAATTAGTTTCACCTGTTTCTTTTTTCAGCGTAGCTACTAAAGAATTTAAAATTACATTGTGGTTTGCATTTGTGGCTGGCGGTATTTCTATTGGATAGTGCTGATCTAGACTGATTACTCATCCTGAGGGCTGCAGGGAACAGAAATCAAAGTACTCAGGCTTCTGTATTTAAGGCAGTAGTATACTTGACACCCTTGATTTTTAAGGTTCCTTCGTTTTTGTTTTTGTTTTTTTCTTTTTCAGATTTTTTATTTTTAAGTAATCTCTATACCCAATGTGGGGCTTGAACTCACAACTCCAAGATCAAGAGTCACATGGTCTTCTGACTGAGCCCACCAGCTACCCCCTTTCTTTTTCTTTAAAAAAAAAAAAAAATACTGATTGTTTTTGTGAAGTTCCTGGGATAAGTAGGTTATTTATTTTTTTATTTTTAAATTTTTTTCTAATCTTCTGGTGTGCTATAAGACTCTGGCCATAAACAGAATGAACAGAGACATTGTAGGCTGTCTTTATCCTCTTACCGACAAGTAATCACTTGCTTAGGTAGGTATGAGCAATAACTGCCTAGAGTCGGACAAAGTATTGTTTCTTCTTTGTTTCACCTGTTTGTGTTATGTTTACAAAATCAAATTTATGAACTCTAAAACTGACCAGTGAGTTTGAAATAATCTTCTTTTTTTTCCTAGATATTTCTTTATTATCTTTGAGAATCCTGTCATTTCACAATAACACATCACTATTGTTCATCAACAAGTGTATTGTCCTACACATTGTATTTCCTGAAAGAGATGCTGAGATTGGAGTACTCAACTGTTTCACATTACCCTTGCCTACACAAGCAGTGGACAGGATTACTGACGTGCAGCTCTGCAGAGGAATTCTTTTTATTTTGAGTAGTTTAGGTTGGATCTGTATCCTTGGCAGTAAAGATGGGGATATCTAGGGGAGGAGACTACCTAGAAAGATGAACCTTTTCCAGGTTTTTAGTCTTAGGGACTGGACTGGTATATAGGCAGAATGTTAGTTTTTCAGTAAAACTTTCCAAGGAAAAAGATCTTTATGAACGTAAAATACTCACTTACATTGCTTTATATCCTATTGAAATATTTTCTGTTATGTACATTTTTTCATAGTCATATGATCAGCTTGTGTTCTTTCTAAATTACATATGCTCTATATTACCCATTTATTCAAAACATGCTTGTTGAATATCTACTATGTGCTTGTTCCAGAAAGGATTTTGAGGACTGCTTATGATGTGATAGGTTCATTTTCATATATAAATATAACCCACTTATCTCTAATGATTCCATCATATTAGTAAATCATAGGGTTTGCTTAACCACTTTTAATTTGGTTTTGGAAATATTATAGTTTTGGTTTTTGGTTGTTTTTTTTTTGGTCTCTAGCAGATCCATAGATCATTAGCAAAATTGTTCTGAAGATTTTGAAAATGACCCCTTACATGATTTTGGAACTTTTATTTCTCAATTAAAGGGATGGTTTTTCTACTTTAGATATAAAATAGCCTTTACTAAAATTTTTTATAAAAATGTCATAAAATGTTGCACTAACTTCATCTTTGTTGCCAGGTTATAGAATGGTGCGGTCCAGCATGGTAGGCACTAGGATTCTATGGCTGTTGAGCACTTGAAATTGGCTACTGTGATTGAGGAATGGAATTCTCAATTTTACTTAATTACTTTAAATTTAAAAGTTTATACTTGATTTAATTACTGGAGAACTTTTAAGTGTGTTTATGTTCTCAAATGTGAATTTTACAAAACTTAAATACAGAGCAGGTATTTCCAATGAAAATTTAGTGTCTAAACTGAGATTTGCTACAAATATAAAATACCAGATTTTGAACATTTGTGTGAAAAAAAGTTGTAAAATATCTCAATTTTTTATATCAGTTACATGTTGAGATGGTAGTATTTTTGATATATTGGATTAAATAAAATGTATTAATTAGGTTCACTGGGTTTGTTTTACTTATTAAGGCTACTAGAAAATTTACAGTGATGAACATGGTTCACATTATATTTCTCTGAGCATTGTTGTAGAACACTAGTGGAAATATTAGCAAGGCGTCATTCAAGGCCTGGCCCAGAGTGGATTTTCAGCAAGTATTGCTGAATGAATTCTATCAGGTTTATTGGGCCACCAACTTCATAGTCTGCTGATGACTGTGATGAGGGCTGCCTCGGTGTCCACTAACCCTACAAAGTTGCAGCCATGAGGTTTCCAAGATCCATCCCATCCTATGCTTGAAATGGTAAGGCATACTTAAGACTGGCAATTTCCTTAACTCTTAACTCAAAGACATTTTTGACACTGCGGATGGTACACACGTAGCCCATGTGGATTTAGCACTTCACCAAGAAGATGTGTGTAATCAGCAACAGCAGGAACCCGCCAAGATTTCTTCCTTCACTTCACTGAAAGTGTCTCAAGACCTAGATGTTGTAGTGATTGTCAGCTCCTCCAACTCTGCAATTGCTGTTAACTTAAATTTGTATTTCAGGTATGTAAATTATTGCAATCTCTAATTTGAGTAAAGCCATAGGAGGTTAAAAATGCACTTGTTAGCTTTTTTTTTTTTTTTGAAACGTGTTCTGTTTCTCTATTTAGCTAGATCATGTTCTAGCTACTACCTAGTGAGGTTGTTACTGTAAAATTGTGCAAATGACCATTGGCTACGTTTTTATTTCATAATGTATATCAAAGTTGTGATTTTGATTTGTTATATATGACATATCATCATGTAAGTAAAAAAGTAATCAAGCACAGTTTTAAAAATAATCAAGTACATAATGTATAGTAGTACAGTTGGCTATTAATACATTTTTTACCCGTTTTTTGCCCTACATTAGAGTAGAAGAAAAAAGGATTTACCCTGAGTTGAAATTGCTTCTTATGTGCCTCAGGGTCCTGGCAGCCTTAGGGATACTTTTCTCTTTAAGGACTTTAATAAGATATGTTATGCTAGCTTGCTCCAGCTGAGTATTTCCTCAGGCATTTCCCTTGAAGGACCCACACCTGTGGCTATCTAAATATATTAGTAAAAATTGAATTCTCCTTTGTGTTGCTTTTTGATTTAGATATTCTAGTTACTTCTGATTTTACAGCGTTTGAGAGAGGTATGCTACAAGGGGTTTAAGTACACACCCCAGCCTGTACATTGCAATTTCCTTATCTAAAAGGATGCTAGTCCTCATTTATGACTTTCAGTATTGAAGGCCATTCAAAACCATTAGGATTTCTGGTCCTCAATATGAATGAGATAAATGAATCCTTGAGTAATTGGGAGTGCACTTTGATGGCTTTTATGGCTTGTTGTTTGGATCACAAGAAAGGACAAATTCATCTTCACATACCTACCAGAACTTCTTACCACTGTGATTTTTTTAAGTGGCCTTTTAATGCCTTTTTTTTTTTAATCTTTAAGCAGGGATGATTAGCACATTCTCAGATCATGTGCTTGTTTATCATTTTTACTGACTAAACCATATCCTGTGTATTTAGAGTTACCTCCTAATCATCTACCTTGGAAAATAATTTGATAGGTGAGGAGGGAGGGAAGCCTACTCTGCCACCCTGATCCTTGCCACTCAGATCCTTGTATGTAGGGTTCCTTTCCCATTGATGTTTTAGTAACACTTCAAGAGTTAGTAACACTTTTAGAGACTCTGAAGAGGGCGTCAGGCACATTCCTTTGAACAAATTGCATTGAACTCAGCTACTTTAACATCAAAGCTAGTGTTTTGTTCCCAATAAATTTAGGGATCTGTCCTGCCCAACTAAATGAGTAATCTCTTTATTATTTACATGAATGCTCTTTAATGAGTGTGATTTCTCTAGAGTTGACTGCATATTTTATTTTCTAGCTATCCTCTGAAGTTTAGAAATGTGTTTCTCTTTCTTCACTCCTGGCTCTAGCCCTTTTTTCCCCTGATACAGAATGTCAATCTCTCCTTTTCATTTTATCCTTTAAGATCTACCTCTTTTCGGGGCGCCTGGGTGGCTCAGTGGGTTAAGCCGCTGCCTTCGGCTCAGGTCATGATCTCCGGGTCCTGGGATCGAGTCCCGCATCGGGCTCTCTGCTCAGCAGGGAGTGTGCTTCCCTCTCTCTCTCTCTGTCTCTGCCTGCCTCTCTGTCTACTGTGATCTCTCTCTGTCAAATAAATAAATAAAATCTTAAAAAAAAAATCTACCTCTTTCATGAGGCCTTTTCTTACTGAAACCCCTTCCACTTGTAATTTTACACTCATTTTATCATCTTTCTTTTCTTTGAACTTTGTAGCACTTTTGCTTTAAATTACAGTTTGGCCCTTAATTGTATGGTCTTGTATTATTTCTCTCATTTTTTCATGTGTCATATAGAATTTGTAAGCTCCTTGAGAACCCAAACTCGTGGTTTCTTTCAGTTCATCGTCAGTGACTTTTTCTTCCAATTTACTTTAGCGGTCCACTCCCGTTCTCTTACCCTGGCTTTGTCATTGTTTGAAGCTGTTCCTCCCCCAAGTCACTATTCTCCACATCTCACTTCCTGACCGCAACTTCCCAAACTTTCCATGTCACTTACTCAAGTACTCCCACTCCTGTCTTCTGACATCATTGAAATTTCCAGTCAGTTGACCTTCCACTCTCTAGACCCTCTTGTCTTGACTTCATTCTCACCCTCATTTCAGCCCCTTTTTTGCATACACCCTAAACTCTTTCTCTTGCCTTATGGTAGCCCTTGGTCGGACAAAATCTACCCCCCCTCATTCTGCCTTTTCTGTCCCTTCACCCAAGCAACCAGGCGCTGGTGAGAAAACTACGAAGAAAAATCGATAGCACTATAAGTTCACTTTTGCTACCTTCAACTGGTCTCTGAATATTACCTGGAAATTTTATAATGATTTTTCTTGAGCCCATTCTTTACAACAATGTTTTTAACCCTCTTTTCCTTAGGTTTCTCCTCATCTCTTTGCCTCCAAATCTGGGGTGACTTTGCCTCCTACTTTATAAAGGAAGTAGAATCTGTCTAATGAGAGTTCCCTCAGTTTCTCACATTAAGTTACAAACCCATTTTCCTGTACCCATCTCCTCATCTTCCCTCCTATTACAATGGATTCTCCTTCTGTGAAGACCCATCCTTCTGTGTTCTGGATCCTATTTCTTCCTTCTTTCTTAGGGACTGTTTTCCATTTCCTTTCTTCTTTATATCTCAAACCTATTTTAAGTATTAGATCTGTATCTAGTTAATCACCAGGTCCTAGTCCTACTATATCCTAAATGTTTCTTGAATCTGCCCACTTTTCTTAAGTCCTTTGTTACCACTCTCATCCATGCCACTGTCTGAAATGAAGTAAGGTAACTGCTCCTAATGGGTCTTTCGATGACGGCTCTTACTCCCTCAACTTCATACTCTGTATAATAACTAGAGGGATATTGTTACAATTGTTATCTTATCAGAGAAAGAGCCAGATACTAACATCTGGGGACAAGGCATCCACCTTTTGTTTGGGGGGATGGGGAACGACCATCTCCATGTGTCGTCTCTCTCACTGTTACCCTGCCTTCTCTAACTTCTTCTCATCATCTCCTTGATACATGTATGTTAACATATTACCTTCAAATTGTAGAAATAAGTGCTCAGGGTGTTTAAATTCCTCTCTTTCTCCCCTAACTATTCTTCTGTATCTGATCATATTGCTTTTCTGCTTAAAACCCTTATTTAGCTTCCCTCCACCAAGAAGAAACTAAAAATCCTTCATAGCCCTTAAAGCCCTGCACATCTCTCTCCTGCCAGGCTCTCCAGCCTCATCTCACACCACCTTGCTTCTCATTCCTTGTGCTTTAGGCACCTTTGCCTTCTTTGTGTTTCTCAAATGTGACAGCCCTCTTTCTGCACGTACTCTTGCATGTACACCCGCACTCGGATTTTGTCTTTCTAGTTCTTGGGTATTACCCATCTCAGCCTAAATCTTACTTTGTGTTGACAGTATTGTGAGCAGTTCTGTCAACACAAAGTAAGATTTAGGCTTGGGTTGTGATCCCAGGGTTCTGGGATCAAGCCCCACATCAGGCTCTCTGCTCAGCGGGGAGCCTGCTTCCTCCTCTCTCTCTGCCTGCCTCTTTGCCTACTTGTGATCTCTGTCTGTCAAATAAATAAATAAAATCTTTAAAAAAAAACAAAAAACAAAAAATCCTGGGCTTTATGGTCACATTGACTGGGTTCAAATCCAGCCCCACTGTTTCTCTGAGCCTTCGTTTCCCTCATAGGGTTGTTGAAAGGTTTAGTTTACATACAGTTTTTATCATAACATCTGCAGTATAGTAGGCAATAAGTGCTCTTATCTCTTCATAAAACCCATAAATGTCAAATTCCTTTTTCTTAATTGAGATATAATTGACATACAGTATTATATTTCAGGTTTATAATGTGATGATTTAGTATATGTATGTATTATGAAATGAACACTACCAACAGTTTGTTAACACACATAGTTATAAATGGGCCAGATTCTTCAGGCTGACTTTATCATTCTGCTATAAGCAATGGAGATAAGGAGTCCTGTTCACAGAAACTTATTGTTTATACTACTTCTTTTGTGTGACACCCCCACCCCTCAGTTTTTAACAGGAGCAATAGTAACACAAATTTGGATTTGATCATCATTGTTGACCATGGTTATCATTTTAAAATGTAGGCAACACCCAAGACACCTACTATGTGGAAGAACTCTAGAAGACATTCCTATTGAAGGCCCCAAGGGGATAGATGAAGATGATCCTGTTAATTCTGACTACAACATGAAACTGACCAAGTTTTCCTTTCAAGTTGATAGGTACAGAAACTCCCTTTTTGGATTTACTTTTTTATTTCTATTTTTTGTGGTTTTTACTAAAGGGCTTTACAGAAGTAGATACCTTTTTTTTTTTTTCTTTTAATGCATCTTCTTCCTGATGTAGTGTTTTATTTAGTGCCTTTCACTGTAACAGATGTGAGTTCTACCCTATTTTCCAGGTCTTGGAAAGCCCAGCTGTCATCACTGAATGAAACAATAAAGAGCTCCAAACTGGGGGTTTCCCACGGTGCTCCATGGTTCCAGAATATTTTGCATTTGGAGTCCCCTGAATCTGGTAACCACAGTACCGGTATGCTAGGCTGGGCCTTCATTCCACAGGACATAATGCACAGCCACTATAACTTTCTGCAGAAGGATCATGCCAACACCAGTGACCCAGGGAGATCATGGAAAGTCATGAACATTAGTGAACAAGAGGAACCTGTTGAGCTTACTTGTATGTCTGTGACAGGATTCAGTGCACTGTTCACTTGGGCAGTGGAAGGAATGGGCTGCACCGTTGGCCTTTGGGATTTGGAGACCCAGGGTATGCAGTGTTTCTCCCTTGGCAGAAAGTGTGTTCCTATAGACGCTAGTGGAGACGAGCAGCTGTGCCTTGTCTTGACAGGTGAGAATGTCTCGTATCAGGTTGAAATCCATTGCTGAGAGCTGTGCTTGTGAAAGCTATTTTATTTCTGCCCTGGGGATATTAGTGTCTACTCTCTCCTCTAAGTGGTAGTCTTTCACGGGCAATATTTGGTGTTACTCTTGGTACTGTTGTTCCCTGTACTTGATTTTTAATCAAGGTTAATTTTGCTCAGCTCAGATACTAAATCAGAGAGTCTTAAGAGTAACACAGATTGGTTTTAATCCAGAGAGTCTTCACTTGACTCATCTGTGGAAGCAAAAGTTGCAGGCTGGCTGCTTGTGGGCCATCTATGAAGCGCAGATCTGTTTTGTTTGGCTTGCACTATCTAAGCTCTTTTAAAAAGACTTTATTATAAACCTGTAAAATTGAGGATTTCCTGCTGTTACTGAAAAATTCTAAGATCTGGCAACACTAGGCCTGCATTCCTGTGTAGTAATTTATAGATTGGAGCTGAATTTCAGTTCTCTTAGATGTGCCCTTTTCTCGTTAAGTTTTTCTTGCACTTGTCTCACCACCTGTTTGGCCCTGTAGACATTTGAGTTTGATATTTCAGATATATAGTCATTCAGCATTTATGCTATAACCTCCTGTAAAGCTACTGAATGATGTGAATATACTGTGTGTCTCTTTAATACCCAAATTTTGGTAATTATGTATTTCCTTGTGTCAGGGGCCTGCTCTTTGCTGTATCTTAGTAAATCAGAAATGTAACCTCTGTAAATAGCTTAAAATTCCAAGAATTATTGTGCAGGATAATAAAAAGCAGAAACGTGAGATTTACTACTATGTCATAGGATGCATGGTTCTTACTAGAATGTACCCTGTGGTCTGTGTTTAAAAAATAAAACTCCTCTTGGAAAAGCATTAAAAAATCGAATTAACTATGGTCAGAGTAGTACTTTGTGTCCAATAGATATATTTCTAATTACAGCACTGAAGTATGGAGCAATTAGAATTTAATTTATGTTATAATGCTAAACCCTAAGTCCTTATAACTTATTGAAGGTAACTTTTTTTTTCCCTGTAGAAAATGGACTCTGTCTGATTTTGTTTGGATTGACTCAAGAGGAGTTTTTAAATAGACTAATGATCCATGGAAGTGCCAGCACTGTGGACTCTCTTTGCCATCTCAATGGTTGGGGGAGGTGCTCAATCCCCATACATGCCCTGGAGGTAACAAAATTAAATGTCTGACCCCGCAGGATTATTTTCTGTCATGTACTCTTACTTGATTGAAAATTTGGGAGAATTCATTTAACCTAGCAGTTAAAAGAACTATAGTCTTTTTAAGATCTTATTTATTTATTTGACAGAGATCACAAGCAGGCAGAGAGGCAGGCTGTGGTGGGGAGGGGGGAGTGGGAAGCAGGCTCCCTGCTGAGCAGAGAGCCTAATGCGGGGCTCCATCCCAGGACCCTAAGATCATTACCTGAGCCGAAGGCAGAGGCTTAACCCACTGAGCCACCCAGGCACCCCAAACTATAGTTTTTGCCCAAACATTTGCTTAGTTCTAGTCATTTCATTACCCGAATTCCACTAAACAGTTTACCCTTTTTGGCCTTAAAAGATATAAAATTATAATAAACACTAAGAAAGAAAAAGTTGCAAGGAGTGGAGGCAACAGTAAGCTGATAAGACTAAATGAAGTGGAAGCAGGCTATAGAAAGCATAAACAAGAGTGATCTTTTATTTCTCCCTGTGGTCCCTACTCTTCTCTCCAGCTGTAGAAGCAACATAACCTGAATTTGTATAGCATTTTTATAGTGCACACTCTTAGGTGCATTATCTAGTTTTGTTTTAAAATAACCACATGAGGGGGCGCCTGGGTGGCTCAGTGGGTTAAAGCCTCTGCCTTCGGCTCAGGTCATGATCCCAGGGTCCTGGGATCGAGCCCCGCATCGGGCTCTCTGCTCAGCAGGGAGCCTACTTCCTCCTCTCTCTCTGCCTGCCTCTCTGCCTAGTTGTGATTTCTCTCTGTCAAATAAAATATTTAAAAAATAAAATAACCACATGAGATGGGTTGAGTAGTTTTTTATTCATTTCATTTTACAGATGAAAAACCTTAGGCTCAAAGTGGTTGAGTGATTGGCTCATAGCCTTACTAATAAGAGCTGGAGCTAGAATCAAAGTCATATTACACAGCCTCTGAAAGGTCAAAAACTGAAAGGTAGTAATGTTATGTGCAAATTTTTATTTTAATGACAGTTTTATTAAAATTACTTAGGGGCACCTGGGTGGCTCTACTTTCAGCTTAGGTCATGACCCCAGAGTCCTTGGATTGGGCTCTCTCCTCAGCTGGGAGCCTGCTTCTCCCTCTCCTTCTGCAGCTCCCTGTGGTTGTGCTCTCTTGCTCTCTCTCTCAAATAAGTTATTAAATCTTTAAAATACATACATAACATAATTCATATTACATAAAATTTACCCACCTAAGTATACAGTCCAGTGGTTTTTAGTGTATTCAGACTACTATGGCTATCACCACTATCTAATTCCAGAACACTTTCATTAACTCTAAAAAGAAATTCTGTACTCATTAGCAGTCACTTAACATTTCTTGTGGCCTCTAAGTCCCAAACACTAATATACTTTCTGGCTCTGGATCTGCCAATTCTGGACATTGCATATAAATGAAAGTATGAAATATGTAGCCTTTTGTGACTGGCTTCTTTCACTTAGCATGTTTTCAAGGGTCATGGATGTTGTGGCATGTATCATTCATTTTTTGTATGGCTGAATAGTATTCCTTTATATGGATGTACCACATTTTGTTTATCCATTCATCAGTTGATGGACATTTGGATGTTTTCCACTTTTGGGTTATTATAAATAATCCTGTGAACAGTGGTGCACAAGTTTTATGTCCTAGTTTTCATTTCTCTTGGGTATACACCTAGCAGTGAAATTACTGGGCCACTTAACCTCCTGGAGAACCACACACTGGTTTCTTACAGCAGCTTCACTGTTAAACATTCCCACCAGCAGTGTGTGAGGACACTAAGAGTGCCACAGTCTCACCAGCGCTTGTTATTGTCTACCTTTTTCTTATAACGATCCTTGTGTAGTCAAAATGGTACCTCACTGTGGGGCATGTGTGTGGTTTGTTTTAGTGTGCCCTCTGCTCAGTGTGGGGCTTGCACCCACAACTCCAAGATTGAGAGTCGCATGGTCTATGGACTGAGCCAGCCAGGGACCCCTCACTGGTTTTGATTTGCGTTTTCTTAACGACTAATGATGTTTTACATGTTTTCATGTGCTTATCATCCATTTGTAGATGTCTTTGGAGTAGTGTCTCTTTACATCTTTGTCCAGTTTTAAATTTTTTGTCTTGAGTTCTAAGAGTTCCTTATATATGTTGGGTACTAGACTCTGATGACTTTCAAATATTTTC
Organism: Lontra canadensis; assembly: GCF_010015895.1. Lineage (NCBI taxonomy): Eukaryota > Metazoa > Chordata > Mammalia > Carnivora > Mustelidae > Lontra > Lontra canadensis. The sequence goes on from NW_022631006.1 coordinate 16,338,579, forward strand.
TCCCATTCTGCTGGTTGCCTTTTCACTTTCTCAACAGTGTTCTTTGAAACACAAAGGTTTTTAATTTTGATAAAGTAAATTTACTTTTTTTTTTTTTTTTTAGTCTCAGGTGCTTTTGGTGTCATGTCTAAGAAACCATTGCCTAAACTGAGGTGTGGAGATTTACAAGAGTTGTATAGTTTCAGCCCTTATATTTAGATCCATGATACATTTTAATTCTTGTACGTGCTACTAGCAAGGGATCCAACTTCATTCTTTTGCAGGCAAATACTCATTTCTTCCAGCACCATTTGTTGAAGAACTTACTTTTATACACTACATGATATCATTGTAGAAAATTTGAGTAATTGGGGGAAAAAAGAAAATTTGTCACCTGTAAATCTATTATCCAGAAGTTATCATGCCTATTTCCATATGGTTGTTTTTCTTAAATATTAATGATAATAAAAAGTGTTATTTCATTCATCTTATCAGTCCTATAGGTAATACTGTTATTAGCCCTATTTTATTGATGAGGGGACACAGGTTAGGAAATCTAATTCAGATATACATGGGTGGCAGGTGGTAGTTAGCCAGGATTTGAACACAGGCAGTGTGACTACAGACCATAGAGAGCACAGTGTGCCTTATATAGTGCTTGTACATGTGTCTGAGTTTCATAAGGATTGGATGGTACATGAGCGATCACTACCAACACCACAGAAATACAAACATGTACTGTACTTGCATATGGTATCCCATTGTGTAAATAGATCTTTATCCAACTTTAGATTTTTTTTACCAGTTTGCTGTTGTGAACTGTGTTGCTGTAAACAGTTCACATCTACTGCAGCACATGTGTAAACGTTTATCTGTGCTGGTAGCACGATTGCTGGTCGTAGGACATGCACATCTTTCACTTCACTAGGTGATACTCCAGTTTTCCAGGGTTGATTTATCCGTTTTTGCTCTTACCAGCAATGTATGTTAGTTTTCATTATTGATGTCTTTTTCAATACTCAGCATATACAGATTTTTAAACATGTTGCCATTCTGATACTATGATGGGTTTTAATTTGCATTTTTCTGCTGGTTAAGGTTGATGTATATACGACATTTGAATTTCTTTTGTAAAGTGACTGTTCATGTCTTTTGCCTATTCTCCCTTGGGGTGTTTGTTTTTTTCTTACTGGTTTGTAATTTGTGTGTTCAGTGTATTGTAGATACTAATCCTTTGTTATAACTTGAGCGAATATATTCTAATCTGTGGCTTCTCTTTTTACTTTCTTTGTGGGGTCTTTGATTTTAGTGCAGTTCTAAATTTTAGTGTAGTTTCATTAATCAGTCTTTTCCTTTTTGCATGTAATTTGTGACTTCTCCTATCCTTAAGTCATAAAGATGTTTCTATTATTTTTCCCGAAGTGTTAAAAATATGACTTTCGTCCATATACACTATGGAGTATTATGCCTCTATCAGAAAGGATGAATACCCAACTTTTGTAGCAACATGGACAGGACTGGAAGAGTTTATGCTGAGTGAAATAAGTCAAGCAGAGAGAATCAATTATCATATGGTTTCACTTACTTGTGGAGCATAACATGGAGGACATGGGGAAATGGAGAGGAGAAGGGAGCTGAGGGAAATTGGAAGGGGAGGTGAACCATGACAGACTATGGACCCTGAAAAACAACCTGAGGGTTTTGAAGGGGCGGGGGGTGGGAGGTTGGGGGAGCCAGGTGGTGGGTATTGGGGAGGGCACGTATTGCATGGAGCACTGGGTGTGGTGCAAAAACAATGAATACTGTTACGCTGAAAAGAAATTTAAAAAAATATAACTTTCACAATTAAGTCCTTTCCCATTTGGAACTTGTATTTATGCATAGCAGGAAGTAGAGACCCATCTCAGAACCATTTTTTTCCCTAAAGTCCTTCCTTTTACCACTATCTGAAATCTCTGTGTGTCAAGTTTCTATCTATGCATGAGTTTTTTTCTGGGCTCTGTTCTGGTCCATTGGTCTTTGTCTGTTCTGGGCCATTTCCACTCTGTCTTAATTATAAATCCCCTCACTTTATTATTGTTCAGGAATGTCTTTATTATTCTTTCTCCCTTAACACTCTTCCCTCTGTTTGGATCAGCTTGTCAAGTTTCATGAAAAACTGTTAAGAATTTTATTAGAATTACATTAAATCTATATATCAAGTTGGGAAGAATTGACGTCTTTAGGATATTTAATATTCCTATCAGTAAGCAAAGTTTCTTTCTACATTTTTTCATGTCTCCCTTAATGTCTTTCAATGAAACGTTACAGTTTTTATAGTTTTTCCATTAAGAGCTTATCATCTTTTGTTAGCTTTATTTTTAGTTTGGATATGTATTTATATTTAAATATATGTCTATTTATATTTAAGTACTATATGCTTAAAGGTAGAATGTGTTTATATATATTTAAAAACTATATTACATATTGCTATTATAAACGGTATATTTTTCAGTTACATTTGTTTGTTACCAGTATAAAGAAAGAATTTAACTTTTATACATTGATTTTTGTATCCAACAAATTTGCTAAATTTTCTTAATTCTAATAATTTATTTGTTAGATTTTCTTGAAGTTTATATATATTTAATGTACAATAATATCAAAGTAATACAATTTCATTTCTTCAAATCCTTATTCTTTTTACTTCTTTTCTTTATTTTGCTGCTGGGACCTGTAGCATAATATCACTCAAAAGAAAGAGTGGGCAGCATCCTTGTCTCATTCCTGATTTTAAAAATGAATACCCGTAATATCTACCTATTAAAGTATATGTCTGTGCACATGCATTCATGTATATTGCAAAAATATTTATGGGGTGCTTGGATGGCTCAGCTGGTTGAGCATCTGACTCTTGATTTCAGCTCAGGTCATGATTTCAGGTTTGTCATATCAAGCCCTGCACTGGGCTCTGTGCTCAGCTGGGAGTCTGCTTAAGATTCTGTCTCCTTCTCCCTCCTCTCTTCCTCTCCCAGCTCCTCTCACTCTCAAAAGAAAGGAAAGGAAAGGAAGTGGAAAAGGAAAGAAAGAAAGAATCTTTATAAGATTGAGTTCTCCTTTTTTCCTGGCTATGAATCTCTTTTTAATTATGAATGGGTATTGAAATTGTATTGACTACTTGGCCTGAATTTGTTGATACAGTCATATGAATCATCTCTTTTCATCTGTTACTGTAATAAACCACATTAACCAATTTTATTTTTATTGTGAAATATAACGTATAAAAACGTGTACAGAATATATATACAGTTTAACAAATAATTACAAAGCAGAAACTCTTGTAACCACCAACTACCTCAAAAAAATAAAACATTATCAGCTCTCCAGGAGCTCCTGTGACCTCTGGTAGTTTGGATATTAAATATTCAGTTTTTGTTCTTTTAGAGATATTCTGGGAAACAAAATATACATATTTAAATTATCAAATCCAAAGTTCATAACTTTACCCTTCTGGATAATACAAGCCCACTGAATGCTTTAACCTTATTTACTTTTCCCCTACTTAAGTTACTGTTGTGTTTGTTTGTTTGTTTGTTTGTTTTTAACCACAGTAGACATCATTATTATGTATTTAGATTCATTTCGTTTTATACAGGTTTGATACATCTCCTTGCTCTTTGTTTCTTCTCACATTTTAGGCCTTCTCTCTGCCTAGAGTATCATTTAGATTATCTTTGAGTGAGGATCTGACTGGTGCTGAACTCTGTTTTTATCTAAATAATATCTATTTTGCTGCCATTTTTGAAAGGTATTTTGGGAGGTACGGGATTATAGGTAGGCAGTTGTTTCTTTCAGAACATTCATGATCACTTACTACAGTCTTTTGGATTCCATTGTCATTGAGAAATCAGCTGTTTCTTTGAGGGAAGTTTAGTTTTTTCTCTTCAGGCTGCTTTTGCAAGCTTTTTGGTTTTTAGTGTTCTCCAGTTTGACAGTGATTTTATGTCTCACTGATGAGTCATGGTCTTTAGTTGGAAGAATATTGGTCTGATAGCAATTCTTTAAAATTTGTTGATACTTCATTTCTGGCCTAGTAAGTACTCAGTTTTTACAACTATTGCATGTGCTTAGACACTGAACGTATATCCCCCCACCCCGCCCATACACACATTGTGTGAAGTCACAGTGGTATTTCAATCAGAAGTAATTAGACTTGGGACGCCTGGGTGGTTCATTCGGTTCAAGTGTCTGCTGTCGGCTCCAGTCATGATCCTGGGTCCTAGGATTGAGTCCCGCACTGGGCTCCTTGGTCGGTGGGGAGCTGGGGAGCTGCTTCTCTCTCTGCCTGCTGCTCCCCCTACTTGTGCACTCTCTCTCTCTCTGGCAAATCAAGAAAAAAAAATCTTAAAAAAAAAGAAGTAGTTAGCTTTTACATACTTACCTTAATTTCAATTTTTATTTTTTTTATTTCTAGAATTACTATTTGGTCATTTTAAAAATTTTTACTTATTTATTTGAGGGGGAGAGAGAGAGAACCAGCAGCGGGGTGAAGTCATTTGAGACCGGAGGGGATTTCTTTGATCTTATTATTTCTTTTTAAAGATTTTATGTGAGAGAGAGAGAGAAAGAGAGCATAAACAGGGGGAGAGGCAGAAGGAGAAGCAGACTTCTCCCTGAGCAGGGAGCCTGACTTTGGACTCTGGGGGGCTTGATCCCAGGACCCAGAGATCTATGACCTGAGCCAAAGGCAGCTGCTTAACCAACTGGACCACCCAGGTGCCCTGGTCATTGTTTTTAAATATGTTATTTTGAGAATTTTCAAATTTGCAGAAAAATTGCAAAAAATACTAAAATGAATATCCAGTTACCCTTCACCATTCACCAGCTGTTAACATTTTGCCACATGTCTTGACTGTGTATTTTATATTTTTTGCCAAACTATTTAAAAGTTACTTCATAACTCTTTACTTTGGCATATACTTCTAAGAACAAGAATATTCACGGGACGCCTGGGTGGCTCAGTGGGTTAAGCCTCTGCCTTCGGCTCAGGTCATGATCTCGGGGTCCTGGGATCGAGTCCCGCATCGGGCTCTCTGCTCAGCAGGGAGCCTGCTTCCCCTTCTCTCTCTCTGCCTGCCTCTCTGCCTACTTGTGATCTCTGTCAAATAAATAAATAAAATCTTAAAAAAAAAAAAAGAATATTCACTTATTTAATCATATACAATTCGGTTTTACCTCCTACCACCCAGAGCAAAGGCAATTTTTTTTATGGTCTCCCTTTGGGGGCAGTTTTTCCAATTTATCCGTTTTGGACAGTGTCACCTTGTGTGGACCCTAGGTTTATCCTCTCTTCCTCCATGTATAACTTCCACCAGTACCTCTCACCTCAGCCTGCCTGGTCTGTTAACCCACAGAACTTCAAAGTGTGGTCCCCAGACTAACAGCGTCACCATCACCATCACCTGGAGATTCATTAGAAATGCAGATTTTTAAGTCCTACCCCAAATTTACTGAATCAGGAACTCTTGGGGGCTGGGTTTAGCAATTTACATTTAAACAAATGCTCCAGATAATTCTTAGGCACAGGGCTTTAGGGTAGGAGTGGTAAACTTTCTCTGTAAAGAGCCAGATAGTTAAGTATTGTAGGGTTTGCTGGTAGGTTTCTATTGCAATTACTTATATATGCCATTGCAGTCATTGGCAATATGGAAATGAATGGGGAAATGGGTGTGGCTGTGTTCCCATAAAACTTTATTTACAAAAACAGGTGAGGGCTGTGTTGATGGGCCTTAGTTTTCCAACCCCTGGTTTAGGCCATCAGAAAGATGCAGAATCTCTCAGGTAGCAGTTGGTTTTAGAGCTGTTACTTTTCTGGATTTGTCTTTGTTCTCATTTTTATCCTGGGAGGATTTTTTGTTTCCAGCATTTCAAGATTGTGTGTGTGTGTGTGTGTGTGTGAGAGAGAGAGAGAGAGAGAGAGAGAATATCAATTTTTAAGTGCGCTGTATGGAAAGCTTCCTCAAGGTGCCTAGTCAGAAATGGAAATCTGTTTTTAGCCTGCTTTTTCAGTGAACTTTATATCCGACTGCTTTAACATTTTAATTCAAATGGACTCTAACTTACCTAAAATGATGGTCCCCAAGTACCTAGCTTTGAGTCATATTAGAATTACAGATGGTAGAATTGGAAGTGTTTTCTATTCTAACTTACTGTTTCTGCTGAAGCAGAAATTGGTGTTCAGTAAAGTTGGATACTTGCCCCCCATTGCATAATCATTGTCAGAATCTTCACCAGAACCAGGGTACTGCCGCAAGATAGGTAGCCTTGTGTCTCTTGCAGTCTCAGTGCATTATATTCTAAAGTTAAAAAAGTAAAAAATCTGTATCCCCAATTTTTTCATATTGTAATTTTTTTCTGATTTTCTCCTGTTTCAGGCTGGAATAGAAAATCGTCAACTGGACACAGTAGATTTCTTTTTGAAAAGCAAAGAAAATCTTTTGAATCCATCCTCAAAATCTTCTGTACCTGGTCAGCTTGATGACTTCCCATCTTATTTGTATTTAAAAAGTAAGTAGAAAAAGCTTCTACATTTGCATTTATCATTTTATCTTTTTGGTGATTTTCATATTGTTGTGCTTTCTGATGACTGACAGACTTGCTGAAACTCAATGATGACATTTTTATACTTTGTGGAATCTTGAGTGAGTTGTAAGAATCTGTAAATGTTCTCATTCTAAGTGGAGTGTTTATTGTTCATATCCTTTCCTGTCCTTTGTATTTTTAGTATGAAAGGAAGAGATGACCTTCTAAATTCAAGAGAATTTTGTTCAAAGGAGAATAAAATTCATTTGCAAAATTGCCCACTCTTGCAACTATCTGAGATATTTAGTGACGGGGGAGTTACGGATTGAGACTTCTTTTAAGAATTTTTAGCCTAGGGGCACCTGGGTAGCTCAGTTGATTAAATGTCTGCCTTCAGCTCAGGTTCCTGGGATCGAGTCTCATGTTGGGCTCCCTGCTCAGCAGGAAGCTTGCTTCTCCCTCTACCTGCTACTCCCCCTACTTGTGCTCTCTCTGTCTGTCTTTCTCTCTCTGTCAAATAAATAAAATCTTAAAAAAAATTTTTCCACCTAGGGGTGCCTGAGTGGCTCAGTGGGTTAAAGCCTCTGCTTTCGGCTCAGGTCATGATCCCAGGGTCCTGGAATCGAGCCCTGCATCGAGCTTTCTGCTCAGCAGGAGGCCTGCTTCTCTTCCCCTCTCTCTCTGCCTGCCTCTCTGCCTAAACAAATAAAATCTTAAAAAAAAAAAAAAATTCCGCCTAACTCTTCAGCTTTTTTGCTACATTACCAACACTTCTTTTCAAGATTTGGCTTTCCTATTTAATAAACTGGAAACCTAGTTTTTATTCTTAGACCAGGAAGCCATGTGCCTCCTTGCTTTAGAGGGATAGGGAAATAAAGTATGTTTTTACTTATATATATAGTTTTATTATCTGCTTTTTTTTTTCACTTGATGATATATTATAGATCTCTCTTTTGTTAATACACTGTTTATTTGTGGTAGCGTAGAATCTCAGTGTATGGGCTATACCATAGCACCTAACCTTACTCTTTTTTAGACATTTAGATTGATTCCAACTTTTACTATTGTTTGTGCTATAAATTGTGTGTGTTTGTATAATTTCACATATATACAATTACTGGGATAAATGTGTAGATGTGAAATTTTAGGTCAAAGAGACATACAATTTACTTTTTTTTTTCCTTAAGATTTTATTTATTTGAGAGCACATGAGCTGGGGAGTGTGGGAGCGGGAAAGAATCTAAGCACACTCTGTGCTGAGCATGGAGCCTGACTCCGGGCTCGATCTCACAACCCTGAGGGCATGACCTGAGCCAAAACCAGCTGAGTCACCCATATGTCCCATGATTTACATTCTTAAAGGCTTTAATAATTTGTTCTCCAGAAAAGTTTTATCAGCTGGTACTCTAATTCCATGGAGAAAATGACAACCTCCTTTTTTTCAACAATGTAGTGTTCTCACTCTGTGGATTAGAAATTTTCTTTTTTAAGAACATTCTCTTTCATTCTGGTATACGGTTTTGTCTTTTTACTCTTACATTGCTAACTTTTTTTTTTTTTTTTTTAGTGCTCCAAATTTTTTTTTTTTTTTAAATGTCTGCTTGAATTTAGAAAAAGCTTGCTTTGTGGTAAGTGGGATTCCATTAACAGTTGTATGCTTATTATTCACTTCTGTTTGTCAGTGATTTCTTTTCATTCCTTTCTCATCGGCACTGCTTTGGCCTGAAGGGTGAGGATGAGTCTGGAAATCAGAGTGGAAATGGCTTAGCAGCTCTGTTGGGGTCAAACCCACGTGGTGGGAACACCATTCTTATGGGATTCTGGAGGTGGAGCGAGTGCTGAGAGAAATGGAAATCCCATTATTAGGGCTTGCAGCTGGCAAATGGAGTTTTCAGGAACCCACGTTTCTTGCTTTCACCTCCATGTTTAAGAGGGTGGTTTTGGAATCAGGCTGAAGTTCAAATTTTGACTCTGCCATTTACTTTCCAGATAAGTTTGGGCAAGTTATTTTATTTCCTCTTAACCTCAGTTTCTTCATCTGTGGAAAGGGGACTACAATAGTACCTCTTAGGGGTGTTGAAATAATAAATGAGAGAGCATTTATAAGACACCAAGTCCAATACTTAAGATCTAGCATAGGGGGTCAGCAAAATGGTTGTTACTACTGATATCTGTAAATAACGACCAATAGTAAATAGAATCACTAACGTTTGCAGGTAAGACTTCATTAAAGTTTTGTCAATTTTTTGAGAAAAAGATATTGGTTCTTGTTTTATGCTTAAAAATATTGCAACATGCCAGAGCAGCTCAAGATGGCCAAGTTCGAGGATCAAGTGTCAGATGAGGAGAAGGTATGCGTGGCCGCTAAATTCATCACTCGTGCGCCCTCAGGGGAGTTTAATGAAGTGTTCAACAATGTCTGGCTACTACTTAATAATGATAGTCTCCTCAGGGAAGGGGCAGCATTTGCATTTGCCCAGTATAACATGGATCAGTTTACACCTATGAAGATCAGGTCTTAATTAGAGAACACAGTGTCCTAAGTAATAGCAGATTTTTAGATCCAAGAAACAAAATTTCCTTTAAGTTTGATCACTTACAGAAAGAGGCAAGTGGCCCAGAGAACGCTGATAGAGGTCTGAAGTCTTGGAGAGAATCTCATGACAGTACTTTGAAGGCCTGTGTGAAAGATCATTATTCTAATGGCTTCTGTACTGTTTATGCCAGAGCTATAGATGGGCAACAGACCATCATTGCATGTATTGAAAACCACCAGTTTTAGCCAAAAAATTTCTGGAATGGTTGTGGGAGATCAGAGTGGAAGTTCACTGCCACACCACCTACAGCTTGGATGGTGTGAGTAATTAAGATTCAGGTTCACCAATACGAAGATGGCAGTGTTCTGTTGGTTAGTTGTAAAGATGTGCAGGATTCAGTAACTGTTTCCAGTGAAGTCCAAACTACCAAGGAGTTTATTAAGGTCATAGAGCATGCAGAAAATGAATACCAGCCAGCATTTAGTGAAAACTATCAAACAACGTCATACCCCACATTCAAGACCTTGTACCAGCAGCTTCCAGTTCCTCACACCAGAATTGACTGGAATAAGATACTCAGCTACAAGATGGCCAGAGCAATGCAGAATGCTTTAAAGCCAAGTGTAGAATTCTTTGGTATGTGGGTAGAAAGGAGTCAATATGTGGTCATATGATAAATAAATTATTTATAAACAAGAGTGACATTTTGATTAAAAAAATAGTTCAAGAGGCAGCTGGCTGACTCAGTTGGTAGAGCATGCGACTCTTGGTCTTGGGGTTGTGAGTTCGAGCCCCACGTTGGGTGTAAAGACTACTTAAAAATTAAAAAATATATATATATATTTTTTTAAAGATTTTATTTATTTATTTGACAGACAGAGATCACAAGTAGGCAGAGAGGCAGGCAGAGAGAGAGGAGGAAGCAGGCTCCCTGCTGAGCAGAGAGCCTGATGGGGGGCTCGATCCCAGGACCCCGAGATCATGACCTGAGCCAAAGGCAGGGGCTTTAACCCACTGAGCCACCCAGGCGCCCCAAAAAATATATACTTTTTAAGATTTTTTTAAAAATCTCAAGAGAGGGACGTCTGGGTGACTCATTCGTTAAGCATATGCCTTTGGCTCAGGTCATGATCCCAGGGTCCTGGGATCGAGTCCTGCATTGGGCTCCTTGTTCAGCGGGGAATCTGCTTCTCCCTCTCCAGCTCCCCCTGCTTATGTTCCCTCTCTCACTGTCTCTCTCTGTCAAAATAAATAAAATCTTCAAAAAAAAAAATCTTTTTTTTTTTTTTGAAGATTTTATTTATTTATTTGACAGACAGAGATCACAAGCAGGCAGAGAGGCAGGCAGAGAGAGAGAGAGAGGGAAGCAGGCTCCCTGCTGAGCAGAGCCCGATGCGGGACTCGATCCCAGGACCCTGGGATCATGACCTGAGCCGAAGGCAGCGGCTTAACCCACTGAGCCACCCAGGCGCCCCCCCAAAAAAAAAATCTTAAGAGAAAGCATGAGCATGAACGGGAGGTAGGGGCAGAGAGAGGTGGAGGAGCAGACTCCCCATTGAGCAGGGAGCCAGATGTGGGGCTTGATTGCAGGACCCCAAGATCATGACAGGAACAGAAGGCAGATACTTAACTGAATGAGCTACCCAGGTGCCCCCTACCCTGAAATTTTTTTAAGTGTATTTTGCTAGAGCTTTCAATGTTAACAGGTTTTCTAGCCTTATGGAATACTGTTGAACCTATAACATCGTCTTGATTCTTTTGTGTTCTCTGCCTTGTAATTTTCTATTTTCACTAAATCTACTAGTAAAATTTTTAACAAATTCTGCCACATTTAATGATGGGGAGAGAGATCTATCCTGGAGTCATTTTATTGTTTAGAAAATTTTCCTAACCATGAAGTCCTCTTACTGATATAGACAGGTAATATGCTCAGTACTTTTCTACCCCTGTCCTTCAAAGCACTTCTGGTATTTGGGTGGTTTTTACTGATCCACCAATAGCGAAAGAAGCTACACTACAAACTAGCTGAATGGAAGACACATTCATCCTTCTCCCTCTGACTGCTTTGATGATCATTTATTGCATCTCATAACTGTAATTTTCAAAAGTTTGGATTGGGCTTTTCAGGTCCTTTTATGGGAGCAAAGGAAGTTTTCTGGAAATTCCATTTTAGCTAGCTTCTCTGCAGAAGTTGTTTTTAAATACAAAGACTTGAATGGCATACCATGCACTTGAACGGATTTGCTTGTTTCTCTTCCCTCGTTGTCTCCTTCCTGTCTAGTACCATTGTAGTTATAGACATCTTCATTTTTAGAAAAGTTTTACCCATTTATTATTATTTTTATTATGCAAGAACTGTTAATATACTAGGGACATAGTGTAGTGTAAAACTTGAAAAATGCAGATGTTGAAGGAATGTTGGTATCTTGTGTTGTTTTTCTTTTTTTTTTAAAGATTTATTTATTTATTTATTTGACCGAGAGAGATCACAAGTAGGCAGAGAGGCAGGGAGAGAGAGAGAGAGAGAGAGAGGGAAGCAGGCTCCTTGCTGAGCAGAGAGCTCGATGCGGGGCTCGATCCCAGGACCCTGAGATCATGACCTGAGCTGAAGGCAGTAGCTTAACCCACTGAGCCACCCAGGCTCCCCTGGTATCTTGTGTTTTAATACTTTGTGTCAGGATTGTACTATAAGCAGATGAATCAAATATGTAAATCACAAACAAAAACTAAAAAGCAACGTGAAAAGGATACATTCCAGGCAGGATCTTTCTCTTATAACCTGTTATTTAAGGGAATACTAGTGATTTGTCCTAATTGGGATGTAAAACTTGTTCCAAATACTCTTCCTCAGTCCTGCCTGCCAAGAACTTAAATGTACCTGTGAGACAGCAGACCTTCCCACGTATATCATCAGGTATATGTGTGATCTCAGAATACACAAGTGACATAGGTATGAAATGACAACTGGTAATGGTGGCTTCATTTGCACTGTTTATACTTTGGTGACCAGGCCTTAAGGGAAGGTCAGTTTTTAAAAAACTAAGTAGTGTCTTCCTCCCAATCTCCAAATACATGTCAGAAAAGAAGGGTGTTTGTACTTCAGCTTTGTTTTTGCTCAGTAATACAGTTAAGCAGGTTTGCTTCCAGGTGACTGGTTGAGCTGTGTAAGTGTTTTTATTTCAAATAAAATATACAGTATGTGTCATTCATACTATCCATTCATACCAACCTAGCCTCTCCATCAGGTAGTCCAAAGGAAATATACTGGTTTTGTTCTTTAAAAAAAAAAAAAAAGAAAAAGAAAAAGAAAACCAAAAAAAAAAATTGTTTTCCTAACCATGGTATTTTTGGATTTTTTTTTTAGGAGTATACTGATGTTCATATTAATTTCTTTTATTCTTCCTCAGATGTGGAAAAGCTGATACCAGCATTGGATTTACTTTGCTCAGCAATTAGAGAAAGTGATTCTGAAACCCAAAGCAAACACTTTTCAGAACAGTTGCTTAATCTTACACTGTCTTTTCTTAACAAACAAATAAAGGAGCTTTTTGTTCACAATGAAGGTAAGAATAGTACCAAAGAAGTGTGCAAGCGCCCTATTCCTGTGTCAGGACAGAGACACAAGTGGTCCTGGTGCATGAAAGAGCATGAGCTAGTAGAGCACTGATTACTAAAGCTGAGAAAAGTCAGTGTAGAATTGAGTGAGGAACATGGGTTCTAGGACTGGAAAAGTTGACAGAAAGGATTAATCATTGTGAAAAGGGGTATATTAAAATACAGAGCTGCTTGTAAATAGGAAAAAGCTTAGATTTTTTTGTCTGAAATTTGAAAACACTGAGTTTAGATTTTGGCATTTTCTAGAATTCTTTATAATCCTAACAGCATATGGTTTATTTCTTCTCTCTTGTTCTTGCTCTCCATGTGTATGTATACATACATAAATTTTTGTATATATGAAATTGGCAAATTGGTGTTTTCCATAGAACTAGATGAAAATCTACAAAAAGGAGTGAACATTTTGACCAGCTACATTAATGAACTTCGAACCTTCATGATAAAGTTTCCTTGGAAGATAATAGATACAGTAGATGAATATGACGTAAATGAAAATGTTCCCAAAGTAAGAGAGAGCAGTATGTGGGAGAAACTCAACGTTGAGGTAAATATGAGCAATTTTCACTTCTTCTATTTGCCAGATTTAGAGGATATGAGAAAATAGTATTTAGAATCTTAGACTTGTGATTCAGAATCTTTGGCAAGGGTTTAGGTTTTACCAATTTGGGGACCTCTGGACATGACTTCAGATTTATGTCTACACCTTCATTTATTTAGAACACAGGTTCCCTCTTAATTCCAGGTCTGCCCACTTAGATCTGGTGATAGGCACCCACCCCCAAACCCGTGTGAGGTGGCATACTCTTTTTTTTTTTTTTTAAAGATTTTATTTTATTTATTTGACAGAGAGAGATCACAGTAGACAGAGGCAGGCAGAGAGAGAGAGGGAAGCAGGCTCCCCACTGAGCAGAGAGCCCGATGCAGGACTCGATCCCAGGATCCTGAGATCATGACCTGAGCCGAAGGCCGCGGCTTAACCCACTGAGCCACCCAGGCGTCCCGAGGTGGCATACTCTTAACACTTCCTCAGTGGTTGGGGCCTGGCACTTTGAACTTACGCATTCTGCCTGACCTGTGGATAAATTGCTGCTGATGGCTTGATCTTAGGAAACTTTGATTTTATGCCATTATGTCTTGGAAGAATACTCAATTTGAGTTCTCAGATTCTAGATGCCTCAGATTAAGATGTCTTGCCAGTTGAATTTTCTGTGCTCACCTGCTTACTTTTCTTTTTATAATAGAAGTCAGTACAGCCAAACCTTGTTGCCCTCTTTGTGACTGGAGCCTAGAAGAATCCCTCCACCCACATGGAGAGTATTGGCTTTAGAAAGACAAAGACCAAAAACAAAATAGCTTAACCCAGATAATAAGACTCAGGAGCAAAAAGGATAAGATTGACCTACTGGCAGGTTCTCAGAACCACTGGTCTTGAGATGGGAGAACAGGGAAGTACCTGGTGTGACTATGTTTTCTGTATCTCTCATTCTCGAGCCAAAAAATTTACTTGATTTTCCCTCTGCTTTTTTTTGGCTTCTCTTTTCCAGTCTCCTTCGCAGGTTTCACTTCCTGTTTTCCCTTTTAATGTGCTTCAAGGTTCCGTCCATGGTCCTCTGGTCGTTTTTACTCAAAATAATGGATTTTTAGTTTTTGGGAGGTGTCGTAGTCTGCTTTGATGAAAGCTGTGGACTCTGTCTCCAAGAACATGCTTGGGAATGTGTTCATGTACACATACATACAGTTTTGCACATGGCCTCATGGGATTTATGGACCCCTCAAAAGCCCCAGGTTCAGAATGCCCCTTTTCTGTTCTGTCTTGAGTATAGGTCTTAAGTATAGGTCTTTGTTTCTTCTTACTAGTGTATAACCTTCTAATGCCTTACTGTCTTGAGCTTGAATCTCTTTCAGTCCATTCTCCACATTGCTGCCTGAATATTCTTCCTAAAATATATATATATCTGATTGTATCATCTTTTGCTTTTAAGATCCTTCAGTGTCTCCACATAAGTTTTAGGATAAAATCCATCTCCCATGTATAATGCCCTGCATGATGGAACCTCTCCTTTTCTTTTAGGTCTCATCTGCTACTCTGTCCAGCTTTTATCTCCAGTTAAATTGAGTAATTTGGAGGTTCCTAAAGACTGATACTGTTTCTTGCCTTTATGTCTTTGTACATAGTCCCTCTTTTTTTTTAAGATTTTATTTATTTGAGAGTGAATGCCATGTGAGCACAATCAGGGAAGAAGGGTAGGAGGAGAGGACCAGACTCCCCACAGAGCAGGGAGCCCAGGACCTTAAGATAATAACCTGAGCCGAGGGACGCCTGGGTGGCTCAGTTGGTTAAGCGGCTGCCTTCGGCTCAGGTCATGATCCCAGCGTCCTGGGATCGAGTCCCACATCGGGCTCCTTGCTTGGCGGGGAGCCTGCTTCTCCCTCTGCCTCTGCCTGCCTCTCTGTCTGCCTGTGCTTGCTCACTCTCTCTCCCTCTGTCTCTGGCAAATAAATAAATAAAATCTTTAAAAAAAAAAAAAAATAACCTGAGCCGAAGGCAGATGCCCAACTGACTGAGCCATCCAGGCACCCCCATAGTCTCTCTTTTTGGAACACTTACATATTTAATATTTGCTTTTTTTAAACTTCGCCTATTAGTCTTCTCTACTAGGAAGCCTCTTCTTTTTTGTTACTCCTTTTATTTAGATGCGCCTCTTCTGGGTCCTCCTGTCTAGCACCTTGGGATACCTGTATCATTGCCTGTATCATACAGGACTATACTCAATACTTTATTTGTACATTTTCCACTAGTCTAAAAGCAGGGTCTGTGTTTTGGTCAGCTTCATCTCCCCTGTGCAAAGCCCCAAATCTAGCAGCAGATTTTCAATTAAAGTCCATTAGGTGCTCAATAAATATGTAAGTCCCATGTTGTCATCATAATAAGGAAATGAAAAGGAACTTAAAAGGCAAATATTTTCCTCCTTTGCCTAGGAAGTTATTGCCAGTGCTGTTTTAGACAACAAAATACCAGAGGCACAGACTTTCTTCAGGATTAACAATCATTCTGCTCAAAGACTTGAGGAGCTGATTAGAATAGGCCTAAATTTGGTCTTTGACAATTTGAAAAGGAACAATATAAAGGAAGCCTCTGAACTTTTGAAGAACATGGTGAGTTGCACAATCTGTTTATCTGATCTTAAAGTCTAATGTAAGAAAAGATCTCTATATTTAATTTCTTGTTGATAGAAAAATTGATTTTTATTCATAGTTATGTTACAAACTAAGAAATTTATATAGCTTGTATGGGAAGTAATAATAGAAATGTTCTTCAGTACTGAGAACTTTTTTGAAGAGATTTTTTTTTTATTGGGAGTTCCATCATTTGTCTCTGTTACACTTGGCACTTTTGGTTGAAGGAAACCATGCTTCACGTGTCAGAGTATGCCCAGGACCTCATTTTACGGGGGACATTCTGTTGTTCCTGTGACCCCTTACATCTCCATTTGAACTTTGTAATGGCTTATACCTCTGCTTTGTGCCCTGTGGTTTTACTTCGTTTGAGAAGGGGAAGGCCAGAAGTAGCCCTCCTGGAACTAAGCTGAGGACCTGGCTCTAATCTGCATGGTTGGGGTCTTGCCCATGGTGACTTTCTAGAGGCACAGAGGAGTGAAACTGTGTGAGGGTTGTGATTTGCATTGACTTTTGTTTTCAGGTGAAGCATTATAGCAGGTAGCTGTAGTTTTGGTCATATGGTAGCCTAGCATCACTTTAAATTTTTCTGTGCTGCCTTTGTTCTGGCAAAATGGATAAGGACTTTAGGGATAGGCAGTATATATGTATGATAAATACAGAGAATGAATGTTCACAAGAGCAGAAGAGCTGTAGAATTCTAACAGGATACATGTCTGTAATAGAGTACTTCTTTATCCAGCATTTATTTATGTTTAAAATAACCCTGTTACAAAATGTGAAGGTTTTCAAAATTTTCTCTGTTTACTATAGGGCTTTGATGTAAAAGACCAGTTGCTCAAGATATGCTTCTATACAACTGATACAAATATACGGGACTTTCTGGTAGGTAAAGGTGAGGCTATGTAGTTTACATCTTCTAGTAAACCTTGGTGAAACTCCAAAATGAATTATTTTAATATTCAACTACTATCTAGTAAGAGATAAAGTATGAGAACTCCTTTGTAACTTTTAATGATTGTTTTGCATTTGTGGTAAAAGATGATTTGTGTGAATTTACATATACCCCAACAATTTCAAAATACAATTCTTAGATGGCATTTAATCTCATGACATTTGTTTTGCAATTGTGCTTGACTTTTGTGAGGTCACTGGTTAATTATTTTTTATTCAAGGTTGAAATTTTAAAAGAAAAAAATTATTTTTCTGAAAATGAAAAAAGAACTATAGACTTCGTGCATCAAGTTGAGAAGTTTTATTCAGGACAATTCCAAGAAAATGTACAGATCCAGTCTTTTGCCAGGTAGTCTCATTAGCCTACTTTTGATAATAATGGAAAAAATACTGTAGACCGTGTTTAGCTTATAATTGTTAGTGAGCACAGATTTTTTTTAATGTGGAACTGAACTTACATTCTCTATGAAGATAAAACTTGTATCATCCAGAGAGGACTCAGGAATTTCCTGTCTTTCCATTTGTGTATAATCACATATATATTTTTAAGATAATATATAAAAAAATGAGAGTATTGAGTTTTGTGTTCGCTAAGAGTAGAAGTTCGTGAACAGATAAAAAGGAATGATGCTTTTCCCTCCAAAATTAAAAACA
The DNA here is from genome assembly GCF_010015895.1 of Lontra canadensis. Lineage (NCBI taxonomy): Eukaryota > Metazoa > Chordata > Mammalia > Carnivora > Mustelidae > Lontra > Lontra canadensis. The sequence continues at coordinate 16,356,056 of NW_022631006.1, forward strand.
TTTATATCACTGTTGTAGGTATTGGATAAAGGAACAGGATTTTTTCAAGCATAAATCTGTTTTGGACTCACTCCTGAAATATGATCCTAAAGATAAATTTAACAAACAGGACCATAGAGTTGTGTTAAATTGGGCTCAGTGGTGGAATCAACTAACCCAAGAATCCATCCTTCTCCCCAGGATAAGTCCAGAAGGCAAGTGCAAAAGAACCTAAAATCTAACATACTCAACGAGGATTAAATTGGTATTTGAATAGTTTCATGAGTCTCCATCTTAAACCTATGGAGGAAACATAGTTGCTTTAAAATGCAAGTCATTGCATTAAGACCTCTTTCTTATCTAAAGATTTTTGTAAGGGATTTATAATGTGATACTGGAAAAGAAAAGCCATATGGTTCAGTGAATTGAGATTTCAAGGCTAAGAATTCTCTTCCCAGCCTCAAAGTGACATCTTTGTTTCTCCAAAGAGTCTTCATAATTCTTGGGTAAACCAAGGATCTATATCACACCAGGGTTCTGGGGAATAAACAGTGGTAATTCATAGAAGGTTAAATTCATGTTTACTATTATAGCCAAGGTTTTTATTTATATTAAGGAAAAGAAAAGGGAAGAAGAGGCCTGAAATGATAACTGAAATACACAGCTGATTTCCAAGTTTCATTTAACCACTGTAATAATGAGAACATCATTTAGCTCTTCTTTCCACTGAAGTATTGATTATGAATTGAGCACTAAAGAGGAAAATAGTAAAAGAAGCAGAGGGCCTGAATAATTCATATGTTATATAAATATTTGTTCAGTTAATTAGTGTTGAGTTTCATGTCAATAATCCTAATTCATTGCTATTTTAAATTATATTCTTTTTTTAATATTTTATTCTTAATGCAGAATACAAATCATATTCTCCCGAAGCCCTCTGGAGCTATCTCACAGCTCGCCATGACCGGTCAAGCATTATCTTGTGGATTGGAGAATTTCAGACTCAGAACAGTTGTGCTTTGCTTGAGAAAAACAGATGGCCCCTTCTGACTGTTGATGTTATCGATCGGCATACTTGCTGCAGCAGCTACATGAGGAATGAAATTTTAGATCAGCTGGCCAGGTATTGTCACTGTGGGGATGAATACAAGAAAGGGCAATAAAAATAATGGTGTAATTTTTGCTCTGAAGTGGCATAAATCCAATGCAATGTCGTTTCATAGTATTCAGAACTGTGAGGCTGTTATCTATAGAGGTTTTAAAATCACAGGCATTTAATATCATGTGATAGTGAATAGGCTCTCAAATTGTAGATGAAGGTTTTCCCTAAATCATTAAATGTGCTTTGGTGGGGCGCTTGGGTGGCTTAGTCGGTTCAATGTCTGCCTTTGGCTCAGGTCATGAACCCAGCGTCCTGGGATCGAGCCCCCACAACGGGGCTACTTGCTCAGCAGGAAGCCTGCTTCTCCCTTTGCTTGCAGCTCCCCCTGCTTGTGCTCGCTCTCGCTCTCTCTCTCTGACAAGTGAATAAATGAAATCTTAAAATATATATATATATGTGCTTTGGTGTAGAAATGGTCAGCTGTTAGTGTGGCGACAAGGACCAAGTGGCAAGAGCTAAGATGAGGATACCTTAGTGTCCACTAATGTCTGCCACTCTTCTTCCAGCTGTCCCTGTACCTATATGCTGCATGGGGTTTGAACCAAAGAGAACTGCTCAGTTCAGGAATTGGTGAGGGGAAGTAGCTCTTGAAGGGATGAGTGGAGACTTTACAATTTTAATTCATTGCTAAAAATAATTCTGCTAAATTGAACCGTGTGAACTTGCCATTTGTGTGGGTCAAAAATGCTTATCAACAAATCTCATATGGCTAAACCTAATTTGTCTTCCTAAGCAAAAAAATAATACAAGGAGATAATAACATATATGTTAATTTTTAAGTTTCATAAAGTTATTCCTCATGTATTTATTTTATTATATATTTATACTTACTGGGGAAGCATAGCTATATTGTTCTACCCAGCTTGAAGATGGGAGAGGGAGATGTAGGGAGGAGCTTTGCCCAAGCCAGTTACTTACAGACTTAAGTTCTTTACCACTGACTTTCTATTCACTGTTCTGTCCATTGCACTTAGTCCTCTTCTTGTTTACCAGAAGTAAAATTGCGTATAAATTGCATACTTGTCAAATATATAGCTTAGAATTTGATTGCTTAAAAAAGCTAGTATATGTATGACTTAACATGAGTTATGACATTAATGAATTACTGAGATCTACGGTAACAAATTAAAGGGAAAAAATCCCTGATAGGTACAGAAAAGCATTTGATAAAACTCAGCATCAATTTATAATAAAAGCTACATATTAGCAAACTAAGAGTAGACACATTTCCTTAACTTGAAAGGGGTATCTAAAAAAATCTCCTAGCTAACATTATGCTTGATGGCGAAACATCACAAACATTCTCTTTAGATTTGGAGCAAGACAGGCCTACCGTTGACTCTTCCCAAGTTGATCTTTAGATATAATACAATTTCAGTAAAATTCCCAGCAGGTTTTCTTGTGGATTTTAACAAGCTGATTGAAAGTATTTATATGAAAATGCAGAGTCAAGAATAGTACTGAAAAAGGACTTGCCCTACCAGTTATAAAAGCTTATTCTAAAGCTATAGCAATAAGTATTAGTTCAGGCATAGACCGTAGAACAGAATAGTGAGCATAGAAACAAACTTGTATGTTCACTCCATGTTCACTTGGTGTATGTTTGTTCACTTTATATATGACAAAGGTGGCACTGCACAGTGAGCAAAGAACAGTCTTTTCGACAAAGGGGGCTGGGATAACTAGATTGCTATGGTGGGGGAATTAAATTGGACTTTCTGGCATCTATCATGAATACAATCAATTCCAAGTAGATTTCAAAACCTAAATGACAAATGTAAAACTATAAATCTTTTAGAAGATGTAGAAGAATATCTTCTTGGCTCTGGGAATAGGGTATGCTTTCTAAATGCCTAGAGGGGTAAAGAAAGAGAATAGTTACTGAGACCTAGAGAGTTGCCTGGCAGGAGTTGTGTCCCCTAGAGGAGAGTGTCAGCTAACCTGCAGTCAGCCAGCAAGGAGGGAGCCAAGGTATCCCCATCCTCTCTCTTTTTTCTGAATCTTAACATCTGACAGTGGTTTCCCATAGGGTGAACCAAAATGGAAGCCTGAGGACACTGGAGTCTTCTGTCCAGGTGATCCTCTGGGGATATAGAATAGGAGAAGAGTAGAGCTTGGATCTGGAGGGGAAAGATATCAGGGCACATACGCATTTCACAAAAGAGGAAACACAGATGGTCAATAAATACATGAAAAGATGCTCTTCCTCACCTGTAGTCGTGAAAATGTAAATTTAGTTTACCAAAAATTGAGGAGCTCCTGCAGTGCCCATCAAAGATAGTAGACAAATTGTAGTATAATCATTCAGTGGAATATTATAAACAATAAAAGGGAACACACTGTAGTCAGAGGTATCAACATGGATAAATCACACAATGTTGAATAGAAGAAATAAAACTGAGAACAATATATCTAGAATATACCATTTATATATAAAGTTTAAAGTAGGCAAAACCCAACCATATGTTATTTGGGGTTACATATATGAGTGGTAAAACTATGAATAAAAGTAGGGAATGGTTATTACAAAGTTAGGATAGTGTTTACCTCGGGAGGTAGCAAAGGATGTGTAGTGGGGGAGGAATACACTAAGGGCTTCCAGGTAAATACTCTGTTATCTAGGTAATGGTTACATAGTGTTTCTTTAAATGCCACATCCTGTATGTTCTGTACTCCTTTGTCTGGTGTATACACCTAACAGTAAATTTGTAAAAAGTGATATTCAAATGCAAATTTCTATTCTTGTTTAATAGTTGGTCCAGTTAAATTATTCTGCTTTAGTTTTTTTAAATGATTTTGTTAAGGTATTTTGGAAATTCTCAGTGGTTAAAGCCTCTAGCTTCAAGAGCTAACCACCATTGCCACAGTGGATCATACAGTTCCAGTTAAAACCACAAAAAAATGGAAATAATTGGAAGGGGAGGTGAACCATGAGAGACTATGGACTCTGAAAAACAACTGAGGGTTTTGAAGGGGCGGGGGGTGGGAGGTTGGGGGATCCAGGTGGTGGGTATTGGAGAGGGCACGGATTGCATGGAGCGCTGGGTGTGGTGCAAAAATAATGAATACTGTTATGCTGAAAAAATAAATTAAAAAAAAAGAAATCAGGTTTTTGAAATATTTAAGATAACCCTAAGATTGTTAGTACTGCCTTTAAATGTGAAAATGGTGCACAAACGTTCATCAGAAACTAGCAAAATATAGTCAGAGCATCATTACAGAGTGAGGCTCAGCAGTCTTAGTTTGTCTACCCTGATCTGTGAGTGGTTGAGACTCCAGCCGCAGGAGTGGTTCGGCGGGCTCTGCGTCTGGCAGCTTCGTAACCTGCCATCTCTGAATCCCAGCAGGAATGGGATTTTTCTTGAATCTGAACTAGAAGACTTTGAACTCTTGCTGCTAAGACTGACCCGCATTGGGGGTGTGATGCAAGACGCTGTCCCCGTTCCGAACTACAGAGCCCAAGAAGGCTGGGATTTCCATTCTCACTTCATTCTCTATTGTTTGGAACACGGTCTGCAGTATCTTCTCTATGTGTATCTGGACTGTTACAAGTGAGTACTGAGAACTGACTCGTCTTTGAGCAGGTCTTCACGTTTCCTCTTTCCGTACTACTTCTGAATGTGCCTTTTAGGAAAAGACTATACATTCACTTGAAGAATGCTGGTGTTTTGCTGTAGATCCCCCCCCTTGCCCTGGCCAGCTGCAGCTCTTGGTACCTTAGTTCAATGCTGTGTTCAGTTAAATGCTTATCATGTGGTTTTTGGTGATGTTAATCCTCTATCATCTCTGTTAACCTTTTAAATAACTAGAGAGAATAAATGGAAAGAAATGCTATAGAAGTTTAAGAGAGGAAAATTCTGAACGTTAACTTGGAGTTCTTTGATACCTTCATTCTCAGACAAATGAATATTAAACAACTTTGAGTACATAACCACTACAAGATGTGTTAGATATGCTCTACAGTTTATATTTAGATAGATGAATATACATCAGTACATACCTGCCAAGATCAACCTGCAGAAGTCATCTGTGGCCCCTGTGAATTACTGTTGGGCTAGTAGTACAAATTGTAGTCTCTAATATATGAGTATACGGTGATCTTGGCACTAGGCTAAGTGCTTTATGTGCATTAATTCCTCTAATATTCACAAAAGTCCTATGAGGTGGTTACTCCCATCCCCATTCCACAGGTGAGGGAACTAGTGTTGAGAGAGACTATGTGCCTTCCTTGAGGTGCACAGTTCTAGAAATAGCACAGCCAGATTTAATTCTACTTAGGTTTCATTCCAGAGCCCACACTTAATGTGCTAATGAGAACATTTTTATTTTTATTTTGTGTATTAAAGACTAGGAATTCCAACAAACGATGTTTTTCTGGTTCATACCATTGAGGCTTACTTAGACACAGAAATTTTTTTCTCCAAAGCTACTGGCAAGAGAAGATGTAAAAGTCATATATTCAGAGGATGTATTTTGAGACTGAATTCCCCAGTCCTAGCTTCTCTGAAGTGTGTTAAACTTCTCAAGAACCTCTGAAGTTTGAAAATGCTAAAGAGTTTTTGATGTTTATAAACAAAATACAATGGGGGGGGGGGCGCCTGGGTGGCTCAGTCAGTTAAGCGTCTGCTTTTGCCTCAGGTCATGATCTCAGGGTCCTGGCATCCAGCCCCAAATCAGGCTCTCTGCTCAGTGAGGAGTCCGCTTCTCACTCTGCTGCTCCCTTCACTCATGCCCTCTCTCTCTCTCTCTCTCTCTCTCTCTCAAATAAATTTTAGAAAATACGATAAAATATAAAGTATCTGAAAGGACAAGGTATCTGTTAATCTTACAAGGTTGGTAAAATTTCATCATGCAAGTAAACACATTATAAATAAAATTATCTGCCTCTAAATTTTTCTCTATTTCCAGATCATACATATTTCCATACAACACATACATATTTCCAGATCATACGTATTTCCATACAACACAAGGAGTATATAATGTTGTATTTACTTTTAATTCCAAAGTTCCTTTTTTAATGCTCATTATCGTCTGAGCAAACATGGTTATAATTGCCTTAACCTGTATGTTAACCAGAATTTGTTTTTTTGTTTTATATGCAGACTTAGTCCTTCAAATTGTCCCTTTTTGGAAAAAAAAGAATTACATGAAGCTTACCCTTGGTTTGAATTTTTAGTTCAGTGTCGACAAGTCTCCAGTAATTTAACAGGTATGGTGTACTGTATTATAATACAAAAATTTCTTTGGCTAGGGGCACCTGGGTGGCACCAGTCAGTTAGGCGTCGGACTCTTGTTTTGGCTCAGGGACTAGAGGTTAAGCCCCCCATTAGGCTCTGCGCTCAGCACTGAGCCTGCTTGAGATTCTCACTTCCTCTTCCTCTGCCCCTCTCACTCATGCTCTCTTTCTCTCTTTTAAAATAAATCAATAAATCTTTTTTTTATTTTTAATTTTTTTTTTCTAAATAACAGGTCTTTTGAATGGCATTTAATTTGTGAGGTCTAAATAAATCACTTGGCTGTAGACAAATATCTGACCGTATAACCTAGGCTCAAGTTTTATTTAAGAAGCAGAAGACTGGGGCACCTGGTTGGCTCAGTGGGTTAAAGGCTCTGCCTTCTGCTTGGGTCACGATCTCAGAGTCCTGGGATCGAGTTCTGCATCAGGCTCTCTGCTCGGCGGGGAGCCTGCTTCCCCCTCTCTCTCTGCCTGCCTCTCTGCCTACTTGTGATCTCTGTCTGTCAAATAAATAAATAAAATCTTAAAAAAAAAAAAAAAAGAAGCAGAAGACCAAGAATGTTCCCTTCTCAGCAGCCAAGAAAAGCCCAGAAGGCGTGTGTGTGTGTGTGTGTGTGTGTGTGTGTGTGTGTGTGTGTATTCCCCTCCCCCTCAGCCTCATGCTCTTTTGTCTTTGGACATCTCTCATTTTAACAGTTTATCACAGGCTGAATTCCTGCTTGCTGGTAGACAGACACCCGTTTTTTGTGAAAAAGTGGTCAATCTGCCAGGTGCCCTGAATCCTTTAGTAAGTAACTCCATATGGAAGAAAAAAAAAATCCATGGTGTATGTGGGATTGTTGTGTCTTCCGTAGTAGAGCTCCTGAAGGAGAGTTTTGCTCCAGTTAGAATCAGAAAAACACTGTGACACGCCCGCTTGAGGGATTAGCTGGTATTATTCCAGAGATTCTCTCCAGAAAAGGGGTGGGCAGAGCCACTACACCCACAAGAAATATCTGCCAATCTTTCTACAGAATTCCTGGTTTTTTCCCCAGGAAAAGAATTTTTTCATAATGTGGATTGGGTTATTTTGGTGTTTTTTTTTTTAATGCTGATTATAAAATAACACATGTTCATTGTAAAGAAAAGTTGGAAGCCATGAACAACTATCTAGAAGATAAAACTCCACAGGCAGCTAGCCAAGGTAGATTAATCATCCACAGGCAACTCCTGATATATTTTAATGTATTTTGTTCTGGGTATTTTTCTCTATACTTTTTTTTAGCCTGGTCTACATTATATTTCATTCATTCAACAAGTATTTGTTAAGCTCCCACATTGTGACAGTCTCTAAGTACTGGGGATACTCTATGTATTTATATATTGCTTTTTTCATATAGTAATTACAAGAATTTTCCTGTGTTCTTAGAGACTATTTTATGTCTGCATAATATTTCATCATATGGATGTACTGTTAACTAATGTTCTCTCATTTGACACTGAGGCTATTCTGTTTTTTTCTAACATGAAAAATAGTCTTATATATATTTAAACAAAGAACTTTTGTCTTTGTTTCAGATTATTTCCTTAGTACGGAGAGATTCCTGGGTACAAAATTACTGGATCAAAGGTTATACACATTTTGAAGGTTCTTGCTATAAGGCCAGATTGCTTTCCAGGAGAATTAGAGCATTTTAAGTCCCAGCTTCTTCTTCTTCTTTTTTTTTTTTTTTTTTTTTTTTAAGAGTTTATGTATTTATTTGACAGAGATCACAAGTAGGCAGAGAGGCAGGTAGAGAGAGGGGAAGGGAAGCAGGCTCCCCGCTGAGCAGAGAGCCCGACATGGGGCTCGATCCCAGGACCCTGAGATCATGACCCGAGCTGAAGGCAGAGGCTTTAACCCACTGAGCCACGCAGGCACCCCTAAGTCCCAGCTTCTATGTGCCCTGACCAGCTGTGTCCTCGAGGATGTTAATTTTTAAAAAATCATTGCAATAAGGAATATACAGCATCTAAATATTATTTTATTTTGCATTTCTCTGTTGCTGATGAACTACATATTTTTATGTGTCATACATTTATATTTCCTCCTTTGTAAATGGTTATTTGTCTACTTTTCTGTTAGAGTCAGGATTTGGGGCATTGATATTTATGAGCTCTTTGCTGAAAAGTTAATCCTTAGGCTCTCATTTGCTGTTAATTTGTTGTTAAAATTTACCCCCTAGTTCATTACTACCTGTCAGTTTTCTTCTGTCTGTTTCAACACTTGTCTCAATTGTCTGAATAGAAGTTTTTATGTCAACAAGCCTCCCCCCACCCCCGTGATGTTTTCCTGTTGCTTTTCATTTTAGAAAGTCCTTCTTAGATAGAGTTAAACATCTTTTTCCTCAGAACTCTGTAATTCTTTCTCTTAAGGAGAAAAACCTACTCTCTTGTTTTTCAGATCCCAAACTGATCTTCCATGCTAGCCTTGCAAATGCTCAGATACTGATTCCCAGCAACCAGGCCAGTGTAAGCAGTATGCTATTGGAAGGACATACTCTCCTGGCCCTTGCTACCACAATGTATGCCCCTGGGGGTGTCAGCCAGGTATGGATAGCACTTTTACCAATTATGGTAAAATAAGACTGATTTTAAATTTAGTGGAAATATCTATGGCTCTTTTAGACTCCTTTGATATTCAAATACAACCACTTACATAAATATTTCATTTTATTAAAGAGCATAAAACAAGAATGAGTTTTAAAATTTTGCATTATATTCTCTTAAGTTGGAAGGGAACTAATCTGCTATCTAGAGATTTTTTTTTCCTTTGTTTTATAAACTTCAGGTTTGTTTTCAGGATAGAATCGGGATCTGATTGCTCCTGGGAGTAACTGTACTTTAGATGTGTGGGCTTGGGAATTATTCTGTACTATTTGTACTCTTAGACAAAAAGGAAATCACATTTTTTAGCTATCCATATGAATTCTTCTGAGGGACCCAGTGGAAACTTGCCCATCTCTGCTTTTTTGAAAGTACACAGAACACCTCATTACAGGGAACTGAAGAATGCAGTTTAATATCTAATCTCTAAAAGCTTCTTACTGATAATAGCTTAATATAATACCACCTCTTCCAGATTATTGCAGTATATTTTAATTCATGTGGTTATCTCTACCTCTCTTTTTAATCACTTAGAAGAAATTAGTCATAGAATAACTTGAGAGCTGACGGAGAAGGACCTAGGTAGGAGTCATCTAGTCTAGTAGTTTTTTTCCTTTAAGAACATTTACTTGCTATTTAAATATTTTAGTAACAGAGGCTTTTTTCAAACAATATTTTCACATATAGTTTGAAAACCACTATCTAGTTGAACTTCCTAATTTTATAGATGAGGAAACTGAGGCCTGCTGTTAAATATCTGGCCCAAGGTCACCAGCTAGTTTTTCTTAGAAACTGAACTAAAACTATTGGCTTCTAACTTCTTGACCAATGTCTTTTTCACTACCATGTAGTTTTTCAAGCTAATCTTGTTTCACTCTTGTGAAGAAAAGACAAATTTGGAGAAGAGAAGAACTTTACACTGTATCATGTGATCTGTCTTTCTATTTAGGTTGTTCAGAATGATGAAAATGAGACCTGTTTGAAGAAAGTAGATCCCCAGTTACTGAAGATGGCATTAACTCCTTACCCCAAGCTAAAAACTGCTCTCTTCCCACAGTATACCGCCTCTAATGTTCTGCCACCTGATATTACACTTTACCACCTTATTCAGGTACAGTATTTAGGAATATCAGTCAGGATTCAGCTAGGAAAACCGAAACCCACTCTGGGTCTCTCACGTGGAGGACATTGAACATAGATAGTTACTTACACAGTCATAGCAGGATGGGGAATCCAAGCATATGCGATGGTGAGACAAGTCAAAAACTGACAGGGAGGCCGCCAACACCCCTAAAGCTGCAAGAACGGTGCAAGAAAATAGTATCATCAGAACCCAGAAGCTGGACCTGGCTCTCTCTGAGAACTAAACTCACAGTCAGGCTGCCTAATGGGAGCTGGAAACAAACATACAGGGTGGGCCTGGAACCTGGAGAAGATAGCCCCGAAAACAAAGGAGGAGGAAAATACTCTGGTTTCTCCCCTCTTCCCACCTTTAATCTCCCAGGTTGTCTCTCTTGGCTGAACCTGTCTGGTAGCCAAAGGGCAGATGAGCTTGGGAAACGCAGTTCTCTGCAGAAGGAGAGAAAGGCGGGAATGGATCTGAGAGCAGACGGACAGTTGGCCAGCATGCCTGTCTGCCACTTCCTTCTACTACTGATAAATTCTCTCTCTCTTCTCAGTGAATAGGGCTATTTGTTTATTTAAATCAGTACTTCTTAGCCTCCTTTAGGACAGAGATCTCTTTAAGAATGTAAGCGAGTTAGGAGTTTCTTCCCAGAAAAATAGCACATATGTGTATAATTTTGCTTCTACTTCAGAGGAGTTCAGATTCCCTGAAACTTATTCAGATCCTCCATGATGAACACATTCTTGTGTTCATTTCTTACTTCAGAGGGCTTTTGCTTCTTTCCTCTGGGTGCACATATTCCCACAGTATCCTTAATTCAACATAAGTTCTATAATCTATAAAGGTACAAAATCTCTGTAATGTGAGCAGTCCTTAATTTATAGAGTAGTCCTACTCAAAAATGTCCCTGGTTGGCTGCCAGTCCATGAACTGCTTGTTGCTGGTATGTGAGGACATTAGGATCTTGTGCTATTCTATAAATCTGTGTCATTAAGTACACTTTTCAGTTAAGCAGACTTTGTGTGTGTGTGTGTGTGTGTGTGTGTGAGATGTAGCAAGACACTCTGGAGGCAGGAAGCATTTAAATTTATTGCAAGCTTCTCAAGGGCAAAAATGAACTATTGGGATTTTATCAAGATCAAAAGCTTTTACACAGCAAAGGAAACGGTTAACAAAACCAAAAGACAACTGACAGAATGGGAGAAGATATTTGCAAACAACATATCAGATAAAGGGCTAGTGCCCAAAATCTATAAAGAAATTAGCAAACTCAACACCCAAAGAACAAATAATCCAATCAAGAAATGGGCAGAAGACATGAACAGACATTTCTGCAGAGAACATCCAGATGGCCAACAGACACGTGAAAAAATGCTCCACATCACTCGGCATCAGGGAAATACAAATCAAAATCACAATGAGATATCATAACCTCACACCAGTCAGAATGGCTAAAATTAACAAGTCAGGAAATGACAGATGCTGGCGAGGATGTTGGTGGGAATGCAAGCTGGTGCAACCACTCTGGAAAACAGCATGGAGGTTCCTCAAAATGTTGAAAATAGAACTACCCTATGACCCAGCAATTGCACTACTGGGTATCTACCCTAAAGATACAAACGTAGTGATCCGAAGGGGCACGTGCACCCAAATGTTTATAGCAGCAATGTCTACAATAGCCAAACTATGGAAAGAACCTAGATGTCCATCAACAGATGAATGGATAAAGAAGATGTGGTATATATACACAATAGAATACTATGCAGCCATCAAAAGAAATGAAATCTTGCCATTTGCGACGATGTGGATGGAACTAGAGGGTATCATGCTTAGCGAAATAAGTCAATCGGAGAAAGACAACTATCATATGATCTCCCTGATATGAGGAAGTGGAGATGCAACATGGGGGGTTAAGGTGGTAGGAGAAGAATAAATGAAACAAGATGGGATTGGGAGGGAGACAAACCATAAGTGACTCTTAATCTCACAAAACAAACTGAGAGTTGCTGGGGGGAGGGGGCTTGGGAGAAGGGGGTGGGGTTATGGACATTGGGGATGGTATGTGCTATGGTGAGTGCTGTGAAGTGTGTAAACCTGGAGATTCACAGACCTGTACCCCTGGGGATAAAAATATATGTTTATAAAAAAAAAATTTATTGCAAGCTTCTTATCTCATTGCAGACCAGTAGCACCACTATAAACTAGATATGACTGGATTATATAAAAACATATAAAACAGTTCCACTACCTAAAGTGGATTCAATCAGCCTAAAACATAAGTGGTTTTAGGTTCTTTGTTCTGTTTTCAAGTTGACCAATGCAGTTTTAGTTCTGTTACATTACGAAAAGTCATCCTTCCTAGATCATAAATTCTCCCATAATTTTACATCAAAGCTGCTCCTTTCGTTAGCCGCCCAAATCATGACTTAAAGGTTTTTATTTTCTCCTTTATCTTTCCTACTATCTGCTTATCGTCTCTGCTACATCTTTGGCCTAGACAAATTTCAAACAGCCACGGCTCCCTGCTCCCAAACCTTTTCTGGCTTGCTTAACCTTAGCCCACTCTTTTTCTTAGTTGTTGGTGGTGATTTGTTCATCACATTCCTCTAATCTTTGATCTGCTTGTCTCCCTGTTTCCTTTCCAGACCACCCTTAGCTCACCTTGTCCTGTTTACATGGTAACATTATCTAGCCTCTTATTTCTCTTGGGTTTGGATTCCAAAAGCATTTCAGAATTCCATTTTACATTATCATCGACGCTGCTTCAACCAAGAGAGTACACTTTCCAGACATAGTTTGAAATGAGAAGTCTTTAAAAGGAACATAGCTGGTTCTGTTTTTATTAAAAATAGGAAAGTGTCTTATGCACTCAGGGTTTTTTTTTGTTTGTTTTGTTTTGTTTTAAGCTGCATTCAAAGAATTTATGTCCAGAAAGATGAAGTTGGAGAAGGGAAGCAGATTACTTGTGAAGTCTTTTCTTATAATTTTATTTACTTACTTTAGAGTCAATTAACTTTTAACTCTGACTTTTCTGCTTTTTCAGTCACTGTTGCCCTTTGACCCTAGCAGATTGTTTGGCTGGCAGTGTGCCAACACGCTGGCTATAGGAGGTAAGTCATTCTAGGTACCTAGGGCTTTAGAAGTAAATATTTCAGCAGTGTTGACCATAGAAGTTAATTTTTGTAAAACCAATCCAGGTTTGTTTGTTTTTTTTTTTTTTTTTACTGCTTTCCATTTCAAAAATGAAGGTGCATTCCAATGAAAAACATTTTCTAGGAGACTGAATTGAAAACGTGAGTTAAAAGTAGTGTGTCACTAACACTGTTCTTGCTGGGAAACGTAAGATGTACCTGTCTGCTTAAATTTCTCGCTTTTCCCAAATCCCTGTTGGTTTGCAGTATAAATAAAGGTTAAGAGCAGAGGTGTAGGCATTAGACAAATCCTGGCTCGACCATCTAATAGCTGTATGACGTTGGGTAAGTGGTTTAACCTGTCTTCAATTTCCTGTAAAATGAGGTTAAGAATAGTGCCCACCTCACATGTTACCTGAGAATGAAAGGAGACAAGGCATTTAAAAAGCTCTCGAGTTCCTGGTGCACGGTGAGCCCCAGATGCGTACACACTGCTGTTCTCTTTAGGCCATAAGCATTTCTCTGATTTTTTTTTTTTATGCCAGTCTTAAGCTCAACTTTTTCTAAATCTTTTTACTTTTAAATTTGGAGTTAGCCTTTAATATCATGGTGCCTGTGGTGCCTCTGCTGAAATTATTCAGAAGTAGGCTTCAGATGAGCACTTCACATGTCATGGATACCCTGTAAATATTTACTGGCATGCATAAAAATGGATTTTCTAATTTGTGAGTTTTGTAAGTTCAAATCTCAATAGATTTAATTTACCCAGTTCCCAGGGCCCAGTGCAGTGCCAGCCTATAGTGGATGTTCAATAAATATTTGTTGAGGGCTGGATAAAGTAGTACCATGTATTGCATTTTCAAGTGATAATACTCTTTATAATGAATCTCTGTGAAGTTACTACTGGAGTGTAGACTGAATCCCCTGGCCTGTTTTAACACTTTTCCAGCTCTAACACTTAGCCAGAGTCCTGACCCCTTTCTGGGAAATGAGCACTGTACCAGGTACAGTTGGGGAACAGAGAGGAAGTTGAAGATGTATTCCCTGCCTGGTATTTAGAAGTTTAAAACATATTTGAGGAAATAAGGAACAAAGTAAATGAAACAATTATGAAAACATAATGTGCATTTATAAAATTGGAGAATTGTCTTTAATTAGAATATGTAGTTATTTTTTCATATGGTCTTACCATTGAAAAGAGATGTAGGGTGACTGCAAAGTGACTTGGCTTCTCTGACAGGCTGGAGAAAAATTTCCTTTTGGGTAGAATTTTCTCTTATATATGCTTTCCATACTAGCCTCCAACTGCTTAAAAATCGGAGTCTTATTTGAGTTAAAAACTCACATTAGCTCATTTGGAGCCAGGCAATCCTATATACTTTTCATGTACTCAGCAAATATTTAATGAATGAACTAACAGTTTTATATGTAATAACAAGTTACCAGAGTCACTGTGATCTTACAAAGAATATAGTCATGTGACAATTTTTTAATCTCAAAGGGGGTGTACTTTTAAGTAATAGCAGGAAGTTTTAAGTTGACAGACACCTCAACTCTTCAAGTTTTTTTTGTTTTGTTTTGTTTTGTTTTTTTTAAGAGCCAAGTCACAATGTAAAAAGTCCTTGGAGTGCCACAGGAAGATAAAACTTTTTTCAGAAATAAGCTTTGAACTTTGAAAATAAAAGCAGATGCACTATTTTCCAGAACTTGTTCCTTAACAGTTCAAAATGTTACTTCACTTTTTTTTATAGGTAGTGAGTGATTAAGAGGCAATTAAAGATTAGGGGTTGGCAGGAGGAGTTCTTTCATACTAACTGATCACATCCAGAATATCTTCTAACGTCAGATTTCTCTAAAGAGAGGAAAAAATGTTTTCTCTGCCATTTTCAAGGGCACAGAGGAACTTTAAACTGAGCTACTCTGCTGGCTTGAGAAAGGTGGTATTATGTAGGTAATAAGGTGCTCTGAATACAACATCAGAAAGTATAGCTAATGATAACAAAAGGAAATTGAGGAGGACATTAATAGGGAGAAAAGGATGTTCTTATACTGTGTATCAGAGAAAGGTAGAGGGAGTTGGCCTTGGTGTATAGAGGACTCATAAAAATATGGAGAAGGGATTTCATTGTGTAATGAGCTCCATGAATAAATTAAAAAGCTCCTTTTGCAGATCCTTAGCAGAGATGTTATAGCTAAAGGATGATTGCCATTGTGACTTAAAGGATCATCAAATACAGAATTAAGACATATAAAATAACAAGTTGAATGAGGAAAAAGCATAATTTATAAGTTTTTATGCAGCTTCTTGGCTCAGTCAGTTAAGCATCTGACTCTTGATTTCAGCTCAGGTCGTGATCTCAGGGTTGTGGGCTTGAGCCCTGTGTTGGGCTCCCCACTCAGTGAGGATTCTTTTTTTTTTTTTTTTTTTTTTTAAAAGATTTATTTATTTATTTGACAGAGAGAGAGATCACAACTAGACAGAGAGGCAGGCAGAGAGAGAGAGGGAAGCAGGCTCCCCGCTGAGCAGAGAGCCCAACGCGGGACTCGATCCCAGGAACCTGAGATCATGACCCGAGCCGAAGGCAGCGGCCCAACCCACTGAGCCACCCAGGCGACCCCTCTCAGTGAGGATTCTGCTTGAGATTCTCTCTCCCTCTCCCTCTGCCCTTCCCTCCACACATTATGCTCTCTCTCTCTCTGAAATAAATTTTTAAAATCAGATGGGCTACTTCTACATATTAAAGTGAACTATTATATTTTGGTGGTTCAGAGTAATGCACAGTGGTACAAAATGACTATAGCAACCATTTTTTTTTTTCCTTTAGATTTGTTTATTTATTAGAGAATGCATGTGCAAGCCGGGGGAGGAGCAGAGGGCGAGGAAGAGAATGAATCTCAGCCAGACTCCCTGCTGAGCATGGAGTCCAACACGGGGCTTGATCTCATGACTGGAGATCATGACCTGAGCCAAAATCAAGAGTCAGACACTTAACTAGCTGAGCTGCTCAGGTGTCCTGAAACTGGTTTTCCTTCACCATTGCAGAGTTAAATTTTCCATGTGCAGATTTGAAATTAATCATGGTGAGGTGCAGAGTACTAATATTGCTTCACTTTTCCCCTAGATGCAGTGAGTCATCTCCCACATTTTTCTAGCCCTGACCTGGTTAATAAATATGCTATAGTGGAACGTCTGAATTTTGCATATTATTTACAACACGGACGACCATCATTTGCATTTGGTACTTTTCTGGTCCAGGAATTAACCAAGAGCAAGACTCCCAAGCAGCTGTGAGTATTTAAAACCTAATTTGTACTCTAAATAAAAGACATATCTGGGGCGCCTGAGTGGCTCAGTCAGTTAAGTGTCTGCCTTCAGCTCAGGTCATGATCCCAGGGTCCTGGAATCAAGCCCCATGTCAGGTTCCTTGCTGGTCAGGGAGCCTGCTTCTCCCTCTCCTCCCTGCTCGTCCTTTCTCTCACTATCTCTGTCTGTCGCTCTTATATAAATAATAAATAAAATTTTTTAAAAAGGTAATATTTAAAGATACTATTTGTATCTTTTATAATTCTGTTAAAAAAAAATAGACCCAGGAACTTGCCAAATATTAGCAATTACTCTTAAGAGGGAATTATATAACAAGATGTGAATTCTGTATTTAAGATCTTTATTTTTTATAATTCACTTTTATAAAGCACAGAATTGGGAGGAGTATTAGATATAGTCAGCTAAATATAGATTTACTTTATTTACTGGCTTGTTTCATAGTTAACAAAGTCATGCACGTTAGTGATAAAATATTCAAGTAATTCAGAAGGGTGAAAAAAATGAAAGATAAAAAGTCCCTGAGTCTCCTATCTTCATTCTGCGTAGTAAATAATCATGGTTAATTTCTTAGGCATCTTTCCTTGAAATATGTCTATGCATATTAAATTACATATGTGCTGTCAAACTTTAATTTGCTTGGTGGTTTGCATATATACTCATAATTGATAGGATCACAAGTTGGCAGTCTTTCTGTAATTCTGTTCCGTGTTCCCTGGATGAAGTGGGAAGCAAGAATAATTTGGCTTATGAGTGGGTGTTTTATGAGGTTAAATATAAGACAATGGTGGGGGCTATGGAGACAACTAAAAACTACCAGGAACCGGGGCACCTGGGTGGCTCAGTAGGTTAAGCCTCTGCCTTCAGTTCAGGTCATGATCTCAGGGTCCTGGGATCGAGCCCCACATCACACTCTCTGCGCAGCAGGGAGCCTGCTTCCCCCTCTCTCTCTCCCTGCCTTTCTCCCTACTTGTGATCTCTCTCTCAGTCAAATAAATGAATAAAATCTTAAAAAACAAACAAACAAAAAACTACCAGGAACCTAAATGGATATGTGCAGGGGCCCAAAACGGGAGCGGGGAGGAAACTAAAAACATGGGTGTCTGACACTCCATGTATCACTGTGTAATTCCATCTGCTTTTCCTGATGAGAAACAGTTCTCTGATGTTATTTTAATTCCTGTCTTTTTCAGGATTCAGCAAGTAGGTAATGAAGCCTATGTTTTAGGGCTCTCCTCCTTCTACATACCTTCAGTAGGAGCTGCCTGTGTTTGTTTCTTAGAACTGCTTGGCCTCGACAGTCTCAAGCTCAGAGTTGATATGAAAGTGGCCAATATAATTCTGAGCTGCAAGTGTAGAAACGAAGATGCTCGGTCCAGCTATATCAGAGAGTCTCTAGGTACAGTGCCTTTTCCATCTGGGGTTTGTTTCGTTTAGAGGACAAGGGATGAATAGGTCTAAAGCATCAGATTGTGAGTGGTTGGGGAGGAAGTAATATCTTCCTGTTTCCTCCTTTCTCTGCAGAATGTTTGCATCTTTATCTCACTTTCTTAGACCCTTTAATGAGGTTCTAAAATGGCCCTGGGCCACACTTTTGAAACAGAAGAGTTCCTGATCCTTTCTCTTGACTATTTTTTATTGTTCGTATTTCTTACAGCTGAAAAACTATCTAAACTGGCTGTGGGTGAAAAGGCCATCATAGAGGAATTGCTTATTCTCTTAGAAGAAGGTATATGGAACAGCATCCAGCAGCAGGAAATAAAGAGGTTTGTTGAATTGCAGCCTCATTCTCTTTTCCAACAAGCTTTGTTCTTCCAAACTGTATTTGCGTAGTCTTTCTTCCAGCAACTCCGGTGTTTTCACCAATCCCTTCAGGGCTTCTTACTCAGCCAGCATATAGCAGACACTTGATAAACAGACAGTTGAGTTTTAAATGCTTCTTGCCATCAGTAAAAGGAGGGTGCAGATAATTATTCACTTTTTAGAAAGAGAGTTTCCAAGAGATGGAGAAGATCTCTGTCTCCTTCACTGCCCAGCTGGTCAGAGAAGTCTTTTAAGTGTTACATGTTGAAATCATTTAGAAGACGTGGGATGGGGGCACCTGTGCGGCTCTGTCGGTTAAGCCTCCAACTCTTGCTTTTGGCCTGGATCATGATCTCAGGGTCGTGAGATTGAACCCTGAATTGGGCTCTGTGCTGGGAATGGAGCCTGCTTAAGATTCTCTCTCTCTACCCCTCCCTTGCTCTCTCTATAAAAAAGAAAAAAGAGAGAGAGAAGATGGGGGATGGATCTCACAAATTTGATTCTAAGTGAGGTCTTTAATTTTCTCTTACTTACATATGTTAGTTGATAATGAAAGTTGAGGTGCCCATCTGTCCAGAAAAACCCCTCTACTTACACATTGATGACATCTTTCATCTGTGCTATGCCACCCACGGTGACCTAGTCACCCCAGACCCTGGGAATGCACCATTTTCTTGTACTGGCTCTTGGTGACTCTGTTCTCAACAGTCTCTGGCTATGAACAGAAACAAGTACTCCCCACTTCCTGAGGAAGCCCAAACACCTGTCAGGGCTCTGATACTCTAAAGTGAATCATGCAAAACAATTAAACACTTGGAATTTCTTGAGTGACTATTTACTCAATTCTCCTAAAGATGGTATATAGCTAATATAACCTCTCCGTGGACAGATACTTAAAGGAATGCATTCTGCCAGTATGCTAAGAAAGGTTTTATGCATTATGGATGCAAGAGCCCTCTTTTTTTCTTTATTTTCCAGAGCAGCCTAACAAACACATGGTATTGTTGAAAGGCTTTCTAGAGAATATACTGCGGTTAAATTTGTTTAATTTTTGCTTATTTTCCATTTAAATGAAAGCTGTATTTTAACAATCTTTTTTTCCTTCTACTGCCCCAACTTCCAATTACAGGTTATCTAGTGAATCTAGCAGCCAGTGGGCATTAGCAGTACAGTTCTGCAGGCTTCACGATGTGAAACTGAGCACATCTTACCTCAGAGAATGTGCCGAAGCAGACGACTGGTTACAGTTCATTATTCATAGCCAGCTCCATAACTATCACCCAGAGGAGGTAAGCCACCGTGTGTTGCCAACTATTCAAGAAGAGAAAATTGGAAGGCTTCTCAGAGGACACAAAGTATTTTTTCCATTGTGTATATCTAGGCTTTTGTTTTATGTGATATTACTGTTTTTACTAAGAGTTCAGTGCGTTGGCATCAGACAGAGGATTAGTCATTCATACTAAAGAGCTGAGGGAAGAGTTTTTGCAACTCCAGATTAAATATGGAAATTCTCCCCAAAGCAGCAAATAACTTTGTAAAATGATACGGTCACTTCCCACGCACATGGTTCAGAGTGAGAAAGGACAATTTTGCCTCTGCTTTTCTTTAACATTTTTCGGCTCCAGATGAAATTGGTCTTTTTAAATATCTAATATGTTTTCTAGGTGAAATCTCTCCTTCAGTATTTTAGTCCTGTCCTTCAAGACCATTTAAGACTGGCTTTTGAGAACTTGACCTCAGTGTCTAACTCCAAAATGGACAGTGATCCAGTCTGCAACAGGGTCCCCCAGGAACTCCAGAGAAACAAAGAAGAGATTACTGATTTATTTGAAGTTCTGCTCCAGTGCTCAGAGGAACCAGACTCCTGGTGCTGGCTCCTCGCTGAAGCAGTGAAACAACGGGCCCCTATCCTTAGTGTCCTGGCCTCCTGTCTCCAGGTAGGGTATGAGAAGCTGAAATTAAGAACCCAGAGAGCAATAGAAAAAGTGGAAAGGGACAGGGAAGACGGATCATCAGAGAGGAAGTGGGGTGATGATGATAGGGAGGCTCCAGTGTGTGTTTTCAAGGTCACTGTCACTTTTGTGCTTTTCCAGCTTAGGCTCCAGGCCATCCATTACACTTCTACCTTAATATTCAGTAACCGAAGTGGTTCGAGCCTTGGTTCCTGGCTGGAAGTCCTAGAGAAAGGACCCTGCCTCCTGAGCAAAGAAGTGGGATATTCTAGACAGTCCCTTGACCATTGCTGTGGAAGGCAGTCTTGTTTTCTTATACTTAGTACTTCCACAACTTCTGGATATACCCATTTGTTCTCTTGATCTTTGGATAGATTACACTCTGCAGAACAGTTTATAGTAGTGCCTTGGTTGTTCATTAGAGTTTATTCCATGTTTGGAAGCTTTTCAAGCTAGGTTAACCAATGTATTGAGGTGACTTGTTCAGAACAGGAAACATCCATCCATGACTGTAGCATTGCTGGGAGCCCCCAGCTCCCTCTGTCAGGTGATCCAGATGCAATTGGGTTTTTTTTTTTTTTGAAAAGTTTTTATCCTGCGGCAGGATGCCAGTACTATTCCTTGTCTCTGTGTTTGGATCGTCACATCTGTGGAGGACACTGTTGCTGCTGAAGCAACAGAACACATTCAGGGCTCAATGGAAGAGCACATATGGGACCTTCAAGACCTCTCAGTCATCTGGAGAACATTACTAACAAGGCAGAAGAGCAAAACTCTCATCAGAGGTTTCCAACTTTTCTTTAAGGTAGTGAGAGTCACTTCATTTTGTTCCTGTGTTTAAAAGGGTTGCTTCAGAATATCCCCATTGGCTTTTTCAATTGTCTTTAATCTGTTGATTTTTTTTTTAGATTTTATTTATAGATTTTATTTATTTATTTATTTGTTAGAGAGAGCGAGGGAGCGAGCACACAGCAGGCAGAATGGCAGGCAGAGGCAAAGAGAGAAGCAGGTTCCCTGCCGAACAAGGAGCCCGATGTTGGACTTGATCCCAGGACCCTGGGATCATGACCTGAGCCGAAAGCAGCGGCTTAACCAACTGAGCCACCCAGGCATCCCTTGATTTTTTTTTTTTTTAATCCAACAACAAATAGTGATAACAGAACTACCATTTCTTTATCAAAGAACTTTATATTATTTGAGGATGTTATGAAGTGGTAGTATCCTCATTTTAGAGTAAAGTACTGTGTTTCTAGTTCAGATGCATACTTTCTCACTGCAAAACTCCTGTCTTCCGACAGAAAAGCTTCTACCAAAGTGATAGAAATGCTACAGGCAGCAGTAGGTTGGCAGCTCAGTGGATCCCATTTTCCGGGAGTATATGTAGAGGTATCCTAGCACCATCTAGTGGAATGTCTCCAGCTCACGTGCTATGGACCACGTATAGAACAGAAAATAGACTGCTGTGTAGGTGTGCCTGGCCTAAATATCTTTTTTCTAAAAGGTAAAAGTAATATAAATTTAACCTCCTTTCTTTTTAACATATGACTTAATTCAATGAAACTGTTATTAGTGGTACTTGTGTTTTTACTTCAACCTTCTCTTACATTGACATTATTCATTGAGAAAACGCTATTGATCAGCTTCACAATTTTGTAATTTCATTCAAACTCTTTCTCAAAGGATTCCCCACTACTGTTGATGATGGAGATGTATGAACTGTGTATGTTTTTCAAGAATTATAAGGAAGCCGAAGCTAAACTTCTGGAGTTCCAAAAGAGCTTTGAAACTGTAAGTTGGAACCCTGCTGCTCTTTGTCACTGACCTGAAATTGGTTAGAGTGGCCTGTTACCTGCTAGTAGTCAGGCTGTGACAGCAGGCAGGCAGCTGGGATGTGGCATAATTGAAACTAACTCATTTGTACTGTTCCAGAGGTGGGGAGGGCGGACAGGAGTTACAGTGGCTTTGCCTAGAGCACCTCAGTTGCCAGACATGACAGAAGTTTCATCTGAAGTGCTGATTCTGATCAGTGTCCTAAACTGCAGCCAGGCTCAGTGGGAAAGGGATTACCAGGACCTGCAGTGGATGCTCAAGAGGAATGTGGTGGTTCCTCCTGGGCCACATTTTGCCATTCTTAAGATAACTCAGTATTGAGTGTGAAGGGTGTTTAATACTTCTTTATTTATGGTGATTGACAATAATGGCTTTTTTCATCAACCATCTTTATGGTCCCACTCCGAAATGATGCTGAACTGTGTGGTCAATTTCAGACCTATTCAGTGCTTATTTCAGGCCTTATTTATCATGTGGAACTAATTAACCCTGTGGAAGAAAAGGGGAAGTTGTAAGGAAGCAAAAGAAATATGCTTTAGTTCTGCTTCGGGTTTTAGCACTTTTGCGTTCTCTACCCTACAAGAGCTCTATGATAAATGAGACAAAACTATATGCTGGTTCTACCCAACAAACATACCACAGTGGAACCCCAGTTTAGGCTTTTGCTCTCAATCAGTAACTGTAATGAAGGTTTAAAAGTTACATTATTTGAAAATATTGAGTCAGTTTTTCAAATATGCCTGAGGTTTCAAAATCACGACAAAGAGGAACGTTAATTTCCTTAGTCTGTCACTTTCCATGGCTGGGGCTCTACCAGATATCTTTTCTTTCTTTTCTTTTGACTTATTTTTTGGAGCAAAATACACATACCATTTACCATCTTAACCGTTAAGTATACAGTCAGTAGTGTTAAATACATTCCTGTTGTTATGCGACCATCACCACCACCCATCCCCCTCACCCTACACATGTTGTCATGTGTAAAAACTCTATACCCATTAAACAACAACTCTCCATTCTCCTTTATTCCAAGCTCCTGGCAACCACAATTCTACTTTTTGTTTTTATAATTTGGCTACTTTAAGTACCTTATATAAGTGGAATTGTACAATATTTTTCTTTTTGTGATTGGTTTATTTCACTTAGCATGATGTTCTCAAGGTTCATCCACATAGAATTTCCTTCTTTTCAAATGCTAAACAAAATGCCGTTGTATGTTGGCGAAAAACAGCTTTTCCCTAAGGTCACAAACACGTCAGGGATGTCCACTATCACCACTGTTCTTCAACATAGTACTAAAAATCCTAGCCTTAGCAACAGACAGCAAAAAGAAATAAAAGATATTCATATCAGTAAAGAAGTCAAACTCTCCCTCTTCACAGATGACATACTTTATGTGGAAAACCCAAAAGACTCCACCCCAAAATTGCTGGAACTCAGATAGGAATTCAGCACAGAAATCAGTGCATTTCTATACACTAACAGTGAGGCAGAAGAAAGAGAAATTAAGGAGTCGATCCCATTTACAATTGCACCCAAACATGTAAGATTTCTAGGAATAAACGTAACCAAAGAGGCAAAGGATCTGTACTCTGAACACTGTAGAACGCTCCTGAAAGAAATTGAGGAAGACACAAAGAAATGGAAAAATGTTCCATGCTCATGGATGGGAAGAACAAATATTGTTAAAATGTTTATGCTGCCTAGAGCAATCTACACATTCAGGCGATCTATCCAATAACATCAACATTTTTAACAGAACTAGGACAAATAATCCTAAAATCTGTATAGAACCAGAAAAGACCCTGAATAGCCAGAGGAATGTTGAAAAAGAAAACCAAAGCTGGTGGGATCGCTATTCTGGACTTAAGCTCTATTACAAAGCTGTAGTAATCATCAAGACAGTATGGTACTGGTACTAAAACAGACACATGGATCAATGGAGCAGAATAGAGGACCCCAAAATGGACCCTCAACTACATGGTCAAGTAATCTTCGACAAAGCGGGAAAGAATATCCAATGGAAAAAAGCCAGTCTCTTCAACAAATGGTGTTGGGAAAATTGGACAGCCCCATGGAAAAGAATGAAACTGGACCATTTCCTTGTACCATACACAAAAATAGACTCAAAATGGATGAAAGACCTAAATGTGAGACAGGAATCCATCAAAATTCTAGAGAAGAACATAGCAACCTCTCTGACCTTGGCCACAGCAATTTCTTGCTGGACACATCTACAAAGGCAAGGGAAACAAAGGCAAAAATGAACTATTGGGACTTCATCAAGATGAAAAGCTTCTGCATAGCATAGGAAATAGTTGACAAAACCAAAAGACAACCAACAGAATGGGAGAAGATACTTGCAAATGATAAAGGGCTAGTACCCAAAATCTGTAAAGAACTTACTGAATTCAACACCCAAAGAACAAATAATCCAGTCAAGAAATGGGCAGAAGACACGAAGAGACATTTCTCCAAAGAAGACGTCCAAATGGCCAATAGATGAAAAATGATTCACATCACTTGGCATCAGGAAAATACAAATCAGTCACACCTCACACTAGTCAGAATGGCTAAAATTAGTAAGTCAGGAAATGACAGATGTTGGCGAGGATATGGAGAAAGGGGAACCCTTCTACATTGTTGGTGGGAATGCAAGCTGGTACAGCCACTCTAGAAAACAATATGGAGGTTCCTCAAAAGATTGAAGATAGAGCTGCCCTACAACCCAGCAATTACACTACTGGGTATTTACCCCAAAAACAAATGTGGTGCTCCAACGGGGCACCTGCACCCCAATGTTTTTTGTTTTTGTGTGTGTGTGTTTTTTGTTTTTTTTTTTTTAATTTAACAGACAGAGATCACAAGTAGGCAGAGAGGCAGGCAGAGAGAGAGGGGGAAGCAGGCTCTCGCCCGATGTGCAGCTCGATCCCAGGACCCTGAGACCATGACCTGAGCCGAAGGCAGAGGCTTAACCCACTGAGCCACGCAGGTGCCCCACCCCAATGTTTATAGCAGCAGTGTCTACAATAGTCAAACTGGGCTCTTTCCACAGACAGATCCATCAATAGATGAATGGATACAGAAGATGTGGTATGTGCATGCGTGTGTGTATATAATAGAATACTACTCAGCCATAAAAAATGAAATATTTCCATTTGCAGTGATGTGGATGGAACTAGAGAGTATTATGCTAAGTGAAGTAAATTAATCAGAGACAATTATCATATGATCTCATCCAGTTGTGGAATTTAAGAAATAAAACAAAGGACCATAGGGGAAGAGAGGAAAAAATGAAACAAGATGAAACCAGAGAGGGAGACAAATCTAAAGAGTTTCTGAACCATAAGAAACAACCTGAGGGTTGCTGGAGGGGAGGTGGGCGGGGGACAGAGTAACTGGGTGATGGGCATTATGGAAGGCGCATGATGAGCACTGGGTATTATATAAGACTGATGAGTCACTGACCTCTACCTCTGAAACCGGTAATACATTATATGTTGATTAATTGAATTTAAGTAAAAATTAAAAAGGAAAAAAAAATCAGGATAACATTTTCTCCAGGGAGGGAGATTGTAGGGATGCAGTGTCGTCCAGGAGGGGTAATCTAAGGCACTGGTAGAGTTCCATTTCTTCACCTTGTATATTCAGCATCAAAATTGTTTTTATTTTTGCCTTCAACAGTGTAGATATGTTTTATGCATGCTTTTGCATATATGATCTTTTCCACAATAAAAATAACTTTTCAAATGAAAAAATATTCCATTTTATGTATATGCCACATTTTGCTTATCCATTCGTCTATCCATGAATATTTGGGTCACTTCCACATTTTAACTATGCTACTATGAACATGGTATACAAATAATCTCTTCAAGATCCTGCTTTCAGTTCTTTTGGGTGTCCTCTCAGAAGTGGAATTGTTGGATGATAGGGTAACTCTATCTTTAATATGTTGAGGAAGTGTCATACTGTGTTCCGTAGCGGCCGCACCATTTTATACTGCCACAAGGTTTTGGTCTCTCCACATCCTCTTCAGCACTTGTTTTCTGTTTTGTTTTGTTTTGTTTTGTTTTGTTTTGTTTTGTTTTGTTTTGAAGTAAGCTCTACACCCAATGTGGATACCCTAAGATCAAGAGTTGCATGCTCTACTGACTTAGCTGGCCAGGCGCCCCATTGTTTTCTGTTTTGTTTTTTTTTTAATAGTAGTCATCTTAATGGCTGTGAGGTAGTATTTTATGGTAGTTTTGATTTGCATTTTCCTAATGATTAATGATGTTGAGCATCTTCTCATGCTTATTGGCCATTTGTATATCATCTTTGGAGAAATGTCTATTTAAGTCTTGTGCCCATTTTTAATTTTGTTGTTTATTTTTGTTTTTAGGAATTTTGTATTTTATTGAAAATACCCATTGAAATATTAATCATATATGATTTGCCCATAATTTCTCCCACTCTTTGGGTTGTCTTTTTAC
Organism: Lontra canadensis; assembly: GCF_010015895.1. Lineage (NCBI taxonomy): Eukaryota > Metazoa > Chordata > Mammalia > Carnivora > Mustelidae > Lontra > Lontra canadensis. Next base: position 16,382,700 of record NW_022631006.1, read on the forward strand.
TGTTGATAATGTCTTTAGATGCGCAATTTTAAGTGTTCATGAAGTCAATTTGCCTATTTTTCTCTTGTTACTTGTGCCTTTTAGTGTCCTGTCCAAGAAGTTACTGCCAAATCTAGTGTTGTGAAGCTTTTGTCCTATATTTTCTTCTAAGAGTTTTTATTATTTTAGGTCTCATATTTAGGTTCTTAGTCCATTTTGAGTTAATTTTTATATATGGTGTTCGGTAAGGGTCCAACTTCATTCTTTTGCATCTGGATATTCAGTTTTCCGAACACCATTTGTTGAAAATACTGTCCTTTCTTCATTGAATGATCTTGGCACCCTTGTCAAAAATCGTTAGACCACATATGTGAAGGTATAGTTTTGGGCTTTCAGTTCTGTTCTCTTGCCAATATGTCTGTCTCTATGCCCATAGCACACGGTTTTGATTACTACAGCCTTGTAGTAAGTTGGGAAATCAGGAGGAAGAGTTCTTTTTCAAGATCGTTTTGGCTATTGAGGGTCTCTCAAGATCACAAACGGTTTTAGGATGGCTTTTTCTATTTCTGTAAAGACACATCATTAGGATTTTGATAGGAATTGCATCAAATTCAAAGATCACTTTGGATAGTATTGATGTTTTAACATTAAGGCTTCCAACCCATGAACATCACATGCATTTATAGTAGCTTTCATTGTACAAGTCTTTTACTTCATTGGTTAATTCCTAAGTAATTTATTATTTTTGATGCTTTTGGAAATGGCATTGTTTCCTGTATGGATTATTCATTGTTTGTGTATAGATATGCAAGTGATTTTTGTGCATTGACCCTGTGTCCTGCTATTTTGCTGAATTCATTTATTCCAAGTGTGTGTATGTGTGTGTGTAAGTAATCATTACGGTTTTCTACGTATAGGATCATATCATGCAGGAGTCATTTTCTTTCTTTTCCAAATTGGGTTCTCCTTTTTTTTTTTTTTCTTGCCTATAGGCTCTGGCTAGAACTTTGAGTACTATGTGGAATAGAAGTGTTGAAAGCAGGCATCCTTGCCTTCTTCCTGATCTTAGAAGAATGGTTTCAGTCTTTTACCATTGAGTAAAATGTTCACTGTGGGTTTTTCACATGTGGATTTTATTATGTAGGGTAGTTTCTTTCTATTCCCAATTTGTTGAGGGTTTTTTTTTTTTTAAACTTTGAAATAGTATTGAATTTTGTCAAATACTTTTTTTTTTTTTACATCAATTGAAATGATCATGTGGGTTTCTTTCCTACATTCTGTTGATGTACTATATACATTGATTTTTTTTTTTGTCTATGTTGTACCATCCTTGCATCCCAGGGAATAAATTCCATTAGGTAATGGTGAATAATCCTTCTAATGCACTGAATTCAGTTTGCCAGTATTTTTTTTTTTTATTTATTTTTTATTCATTTGACAGAGGGAGGCACAGGGAAAGAGGGAACACAAGCGGGGGGAGTGGGAAAGGGAAAAGCAGCCTTCCCACTGAGCAGGGAGCCCAATGCAGGGCTCCATCCCAGGACCCTGGGATCATGACCCAAGCTGAAGGCAGCCACTTAATGACTGAGCCACCCAGGTGCCCCCAGTTTGCCAGTATTTTGTTGGGGATTTTTACATCAGTGTTCATAAGGGATACTGGTTGATAGTTTTCTTGCAGGGTCTTCATCTGTCTTTAGTACCAAGATTATGCTGGTTTCATAAAATGCATTGGGAAGTGTTCTCTCCTCTTCAGTAATTTGGGTAAGTTTGAGAAAGGTTGGTTGTAGTTCTTCTTTAAATGTTTTTAGAATTCACCAGTGAAGCCATCCTGTCCAGGGGTTTTCTTTGTGGGGAGATTTTTGATTTCTGAGTCAATCTCCTTACATTATCTATTTATTTGTGATTTAGTCTTGATAGGTTTTGCATTTCTAGGAATTTGCCCATTTCATCTAAGTTATCCACTCTTTGGCATGCAGTTGTTCATAGTACTCTGTTATAATCCCTTTTATTTCTGTGGAAAGGGTAATAATGGCCCCATGTTCATTTCTGATTTTAGTAATTTGAGACTTCTCTCGCTATAAAAATGTGTTGTTTAATTTCCATAATTTTGTGAATTTTCAGTTTTCCTTTTGATAATGACTTCTAATTTTATCCCCTTGTGGTCGGAGAAGATACTTTGTATGATCTCTGTCTTTTAAAAATGTTGAAACCTGTAGCTTAACCTGTGGTCTGTCCTAGAAAATATCTCATGTGCACTTAAGAAGAATGTGTTTTCTATTGTTCTTGGGTAGAACATCCTTTATATGTCTGTTAGATCTATTCAGTTTATTGTGTTAAGTCCTCTGTTTTCTTATCTCCGTCTCATTATTCTATCCATTATTGTGAGTGAGATGTTGGAGTCTTCAACTATTATTATAGAACTGTCTGTTTCTCCCCTCAGTTCCATCAGCTTATGCTTAACGTATTTTGATAATCTGTCATTAGGTATGTAAATGTTTAAAATTGCTATATTTTCTTGCTGTATCGAACATTTTATTAGTATCTAATCTTCTTTGTCTCTTACAAAAGACAAAATTTAAAGTTTATTTTGTCTGTTACTACTATAGCCACCCTTGCCTTTTGTTTGTTTGTTACTATTTGCATGGAGTCCCTTTTTCCATCCTTCCACTTTCAACCTGTTTATGTTTTTGGATCTCAAGTGAGTCTCTTGTAGACAGCAGCACATGGTTGTTGGATCATGTGTTTTTGTCTATTCTGCTAATCTCTGTCTTCTAATTGGAGAGGTTAAGCCATTTACATTTGAAGTAATTACTGACCAGGAAGAGCTTGCTTCCTGGTGTTGTGTTGGTGGTTGTCTTTATGCCTTGTAGCTTTTTTGTTTCTTATTTCCTGCATTACTGTTTTCTTTTGTGTTTAATTGATTTTTTTAATAAAATGTTTAAATTCCATTCTCATTTTGTGCTTATCCTATAGCTATTTTCTTTTTGGTTACCATGAATTTATGCCAGCTTAACTTCAATAACATTAAAAAAAAGTGCTTCTTTGCAGCTCTGACCTCACACCTTTTAGTTGTTAATGTCACCAGATTACATTTTTATACAATATGTGTTTCAAGACATAAACAAATAATTCCTTTCAGGGCATTAGTCTCTTAAATTATGAAGAAAACAAGATTTGGAGTTACAAACCAAAGTTACAGTCATACCAGCTTTTATACTAATAATTCTTTATATGTATATAGATATAAATAATAATATATATTATATAAATAATAATATATAATAATTTTCTTTATATGCACTAGTCTCTTAAATCAGAAAACAGAAATCCTTTGCTACAGTAATATTGGCTTTTATAATTTCCCATGTATTATGTTTATTGAGCTCTTTATTTCTGCATATGGCATCTAAAGTCCTTTCGTTTTACCTTACAGGACTTCTTGCAAGGCCAGTCTAGTGGTCAAAGACCCCCTCAGCTTTTGTTTCCCTAGGAATGTCTTAATTTTCCTCTCACTTTTGAAGGATAGTTTTGCTGGATATAGGAGTCTTGGTGACAGTATTTTTCTTGGAGCACTTTAAATATATCAGCCCACTATCTCCTGGCCTCCAAAGTTTCTGATGAGAACTCTGCAGATAACCTTCTTCAGGATCCCTTGCATGTGACCAGTCACTTCTCTCCTGTTGCTTCCAAATTTCTTTTTTTGTTCTTTGTCTTAAGAAAGTTTCATTATAATGGGTCTTATTATGAGTCTCTTTCAGTTCACCTTGTTAGAGTTTGTTGAGCTTCTTGGATGTTTATTTTGTTTATATTTATATCTGTCAACAAGTTTGAGACTTATTCAGCCATTATTTATTTAAATATTCTCTCTACTCCTTTCTCTCTTCTTCTGGGGCTCCCATAATATTTATGTTGGTCCACTTGATAATGTCCCATAGGTCTCTTACGCTCTGTTTGCTTTTCTTCAGTCTTCTTTCTCTTCCTCAAACTTGATAATTTCCATTGTCCTGCCTTTAAATTTGCTGATTCTTTATTCTGCCTGCTCACATTTGCCTTTCAATCCCTCTAGTAAATTTGTTATTTTAATTTTACTTTCATTGGTTATTTTACATTTTAGCTCCAGAATTTTTTGTTTGTTTTTTGATTTTTCTCTTTCTTTGTTGATATTTCTCTTTTGTTCACACATTGTTTTCTTGACTTTCTCTACATCTTCTTTAGTTAAAACAGTTGTTTTAAAATCTGTGTCTCATGTATCTGCCATTAGGAACGGTTTTTGTCATTTTTTGTCTCTTTGAATGAGCCCTATTTTCCTGTTTCTTTGTATACCTTGTGATTCTCTGTTGAACTTTGGACATTTGGATCTAATAGTGTGGTAACCCTAGAAATCATATTCTCCTCCTTCCCCAGGGTTTGCTAGTTTTTATTATTGTTTTTATTTATTATTTTTGAGTTTTGAATAGGCAAGTCACTTCTGTGGCAAGGATCAGCGTGAAGTGTAGACCCAAAGTCTTCGTGGGTCTTTTCCGAGTCACTTTCTAATTTTGCTCATAAAATTGTTTTTAACTGTCCTAATCTTTAAAGTTTGGCTCCTGAAAGGGAAAAAATTAAAAAATGAAGGGAGTGGTGAGGAAAAGGATGCCAGTCCTTTATTTTTATTTTTTATTTTTTAAAGATTTTCCTTCTTTATTTGAGAGAGAGAGAAAGCAAGAGAACACAAGCCAGAGGGAGAGGCTGAGGGAAAAGCAGACTCCCACTGAGCAGGGAACCTGATACGGGGCTCAATCCCAGGATGCTGGGATCATGACCTGAGCCGAAGGCAGACCCTCAACCGACTAAGTCACCCAAGTGACCTGGTGCTAGCCCTTTAAATCTCCTGGAAGTCCTTTCAGTTGGAGGGGGAGGGGCTGGCAACAGTAGGTGAGGTGAAACAATGGCTGCCCACCTCCTTGCCTGGACTGCTATGGTCAGAAGCAGCAACCAATGATCAGAGTACCAATTTTTTTTGTTTTGTTTTGTTTGTTGTTGTTTGTTTTTGTTTTAATTTTATTTTTAATAAACATATATTTTTTTCCCCAGGGGTACAGGTCTGTGAATCGCCAGGTTTACACACTTCACAGCACAGAGTACCAATTTTTGATACTTGGTGGATAGGTTCCTTTTTGTCCTTGCAACTCTTACAAGCTGTGTGCAAGCTACTCCAGGAGCATGCACCTCCACAGCTGCCTCCCTTGTGGCTAGGGGTGGGGAGTGGGTAGCCTCCACTGCTAGGGACTGAATTTAACCAAGATTATTAACAATTTACCTTCCACTAGGTCTTCCTCTGGAACTTGCAAGCCTTCAACAGGCTCTAGAGTTCCAAAATAATTGCACTGAATGAATTTTGCCAGTGCAGTTGTCTAAGTGAGGAGTCAGATCCTGGTACTTTATCACTCTACAGCCCCCTGCCCAATGCCGCCATCTTTTTTTTTTTTTTTTTAAGATTTTATTTATTTATGACAAAGAGATAATAAGAGAGGGAACACAAGCATGAGGGAGCTGGAGAGAGAGAAGCAGGCTCCCTGTTGAGCAGGGAGCCCAGTATGGAGCTTGATTCCAGGATGCTGGGATCATGACCTGAGCCAAAGGCAGTTGCTTAATGACTGAGTCACTCAAGCATCCCAAGAAATTTATTTCTTAGAGCAATTTTAGTTAATCACAAAATTAGGAGGAAAGTTAAGAGATTCCCCGTATATCCCTTCCCCTCACACATTTAGAGCCTCCCCATTATCAGTATTACTCACCAGAACAGTCCATTTGTTACCAAGGATGCACCTATAGTGACACATAATAATCACCCCTAATCCATTTTTTGCCTTTGGGTTTCCTCTTGGTGTTGTGCATTCTTTGGATATCTATTTGGATATACATTTGGAGAAATGTATAATGGCATACATGCATTGTTCTCATGTCCTACAAAGTAGTCTCACTGCCCTAAAAAGTCTTCTATTCTCTACCTGTTTTTCCCTTCCCACCCCCAACTCCAGGCAGCCACTGATCTTTTTACTATCGCCATCATTTTCCTTTTCCAGAATGTGGTATAATTGGAATTACATGGAATGTAGACTTTTCAGACTGGCTACTTTCGCTTAGCAGTATGCATTTAAGTTTCCTCCATGTCTTTTCATGGCTTAATAGCTCATTTCTTTTTAGTGTTTTCTTCCAAGTTTTCGCACTTAAGAATACAGCTGCTCTAGGACACCTGGGTGGTTCAGTCTGTTGAGCATCTGCCTTCAGCTCAGGTCATGATCCCAGGATCCTGGGATCAGCCCCGCATTGGGATCCCTGCTGAGCAGGGATCCAGCTTCTCCCTCTCCCACACCCCCTGCTTGTGCTCTTTCCTCTCTCGCTCTCTCTCAAATAAATGAATAAAATCTTTAAAAAAAATACAGCTTCTCTAAACATCTGTGTGCAGGTTTTTGTGTGGATGTAAATTTTTAACTCCTTTGGGTAAATACCAAGGAGCACAGTTGCTGGATCAAATGGTAAAAGTATGTTCAGTTTTGTAAGAGACCATCAACTTTCTTCCAAGGTGGCTGTGTCATTTGTACTCCACCAGCAATGTGTGATAGTTTTGTGGATCAACATCCTTGCCGGCCTTTCATTTTGTCAATGTTCCAAATTCTGGCCATTCTAATAGGTATGTTATAATATGTCATTGTTTTAATTCGCATATGATGTAGAGCATCTTTTCACATGTTTATTTGTCATCTGTATATCTTCTTTAGTGAGGTATCTATTAAGGTCTTCAGCCTATCTTTTTAAAAATAAACTCTGTGCCCAACATGGGGCTCAAACTCACAACCCCAAGATCAGGACTTGCATGCTCTTCCTACTGAGCCAGACAGGTGCCCCTAGCCTATTTCTTAATAGGATTTTAGTTTGTTTGTATGTTTGTTTGCCACTTCAAGAGTTCTTTGTGTATTTTGGATAACAGTCCATTATTAGATGTGTCTTTCACAAATATTTTCTCTCAGTCTGTTGCTAGCCTTCTAATTCTCTTGAGATTTTGCTTTGTGGAGCAAAAGTTTTTAATTTTAATGAAATCAATCTGATCAATTTTTTTCATGAATTAATGTCTTTGGCATTGTATCTAAGAAGGTATCACCATATGCAGGGTCATCTGCGTTTTCTCTTATATTATCTCTTAGGAGTTTTATAGTTTCTCATTGTATATTTAGGGCTTCCCAGGTGTCTTCTTACTCTGGCCTGACTGCCTCTGCTCCAGCTTGTCCCTGTAGAGGGACAGTGCTCCACTTCCATCCTTGCCTCCACCCTTTACTTCCATGTACGTTTTTCTTTTGACCAGTTCCATCACCTATCTGCTGTAGACCCTCTTCTTAACAGCAGCAAGAGTAGTAAACAAGTAAATAAAGGCTAAGAACTCATGCTCTAATTCAAGCTAATGTAGCTTGCCACTTGGGGTCATCTTCCTATTAATATTTCTAGCATTCAATTGTAGTGCCATAAATCCAGACTTCTTAATCGAGATCCTCCCCTAATGGTAGTAGGAACTACAAGCAAACAGGTAGAATAAGTTGGGCAACGTTAAATCTTTCTTTTCTTTCTTTCTTTCTTTCTTTCTTTCTTTCTTTCTTTCTTTCTTTCTTTCTTTCTTTCTTTTTTTCTTTCTTTCTTTTTTAAAGATTCTATTTATTTGACAGACAGAGATCACAAGTAGGTAGAGAGGCAGGCAGAGAGAGAGTGGGGGAAGCAGGCTCCCCACCGAGCAGAGAGTCCGATGCGGGGCTCAATCCCAGGACCCTGGAATCATGACCTGAGCCAAAGGCAGAGTCTTTAACCCGCTGAGCCACCCAGGTACCCCACGTTAAATCTTTCTAAGAGGTCTTAATATGTGAATTTCAGATCTTCTGGACTCCAGGGCAAGCCTACATCCCTCTCAAAAGCTGTTAAGTGAAACGTGTTGGGTTAATGTCACTGAAACTCACAGGGTTATTACTTGGGCAGTCACTAACTTGAGGGTGTTTGCATCCATTCACTCCATAGTTAGCATTTAGTCTTTAGGTCTCTTGTTCATCCTTGACTTTGACACACACAGCTCTCTCCAATAGGACATCTCACAGAGAGACAGACCACAGAGCTGCCAGGGAGGGCTTATTTTTGCCCCTCCTCTGAGCCGTGCTTCCAATTCTTGGCATTTGCAAAGGACCTGAATAAGCGTTCCCCTTTGTGAGAGGAGATGACTCATGATGGTACCGTGGCTTTCTTAGCTCTTTCCACATTTGGAGGTTTTGATTTGTTCCTGCAAAAGCAGTTTTCCTCACCCCCTCTTATTTCCCTAGGTTGAAACAGCAGCCACAAGGGTCCACGCTACCATCCCTGCCCCATGGCTGAAGGAGCACGTGTGTTTTCTTCTGAAGCTTATGCTGCAGCAGTGTGGGACCCAGTATGAACTGGGGAAGTTGTTACAGCTCTTTGTTGGAATAGAAAATCTCTTCTCTGATGGTAAGACAGTCATTGTCATTCCTTAGCATGGCATCGTTGCTCGGGGTCACGTCCTCTGCTTCAGGAATGACTAATCCGTTTTGAAGTTTTCAAAGACCAGTGATGCTTATTTTTTGCAGATTCCTCCAGACAATGGCAGTCTCTTAAGGTTTTTGCCGATCAAGTGAAACCAATTACTGCCTTATACCTTCTTTTCTACTTGATAATTTTAAGTTTCTGTTGCATGATTATGTTGTTGTCTCCTACTAGAGTCTGATGTTTTTCATGACTGGGGTTATTTTATCACATTTAAACTCACAGGTAGTCACCTGCAGAGCTCATATCTGCACAGAAGAGTGACAATGCCAGGCTCAGTGCCTGTGGTGTGGGCTGTCAGGGCTGAGGACTGGACACAAATAGGGGTGTTTCCAAAATGCAGTGTCAATAGGAGGGGACTTGTCCATGACTCTGTAGACCAAATAGTAGGTCCTTTTAACATACAGATGTTTTCAGTGATCTGTAGTAATTTTAATTTTTTTCAGAAGCGAACATCCTATTTTCTTGCCGGAGTTACTGTATCCTTGAAAAAGTACAAGGATTGTCTATGTTGTTAACTATTATACTGCTTTTATTCATATAATTATTTTGTTTTTATAGCACATTTGTGTTCTGTGTGTGTATAACATACATGTGCCTAGAGAAAAGAAATTGTTTCTCTAAAAACCTAGGTTTTATATGCTGTCAACAAAGAAACCCAGCATCTCATTACTGGTGGGTATTGTGCAGGGTATCTCCCTGTCCCCAGAACTACCTAAATCAGACCACAGCCCAGCAGGTGCCACTGGGAACAGGCTCCTACAGAATGTTTTCATGCCTGTCCTTGGTTTTGGCTCGGGTCATGATCTCAGGATCATGGCATTGAGCTCCAAATCAGGCTCTGTGCTCAGCACGGACTCTGCTTAAGACTCTTTCTGCCCCTCCACCTTGCTCCATGCTCTTCATCTTCAATTAATAGATAAATCTTTAGGGACGCCTGGGTGGCTCAGTCATTAACCATCTGCCTTCGGCTCAGGTCATGATCCTGGGGTCCTGGGATCGAGCCCTGAATCGGGCTCCTTGCTCCTCGGAGAGTCTGCTTCTCCCTCTGCCTGCCACTCCCCCTGCTTGTGTTCCCTCTGTCACTGTGTCTCTCTCTGTCAAATAAAAAATAAAATCTAAAAAAAAAATTTAAAAATCTAAAAATAAATAAAAAATAAAATCTAAAAAAAAAAAAAGAACAACAACAACTCAGCTGGGTCTCCCTGGTTTAAGTAGTTGTTCAAAGGAGCAAGTGATGCTCCATTCAGAATATAAGGAGACTTGGCTGTTGGCCAGCTGCAGTTTCAGCTGTCCTACCAGTTCTGTGTCTTTTTTTTTTTTTTTTAAAGATTTTATTTATTTACTTGACAGCGAAGAGAGCATAAGCAGGGAGAGGAACACAGAGAGAGGGGGAAGCAGGCTCCCCACTGAGCAGGGAGCCTGATATTGGTCTCAATCCCAGGACCCTGGGATCTTAACCTGAGCTGAAAGCAGATGCTTAACCATCTGAGCCACCTAGGCTCCCCGGTTCTGTGTCTTAATTCACGTGATGTCTGCACTGAATGAGCAAGTAAACAATCATAAAAATAAATGTGTTTAACGTTGGAGAAAAATTCAGAAAGTGGTGGGGTTGGCCTGAATGAATGACCAGATCTTCACTACCACATAACAGGACTACCGACTCCCCACCCTGAATATAAAGGCAGCTGTGTAGATGGAGTTCCTATGTGAATCTTGCAAGTTCTTACTATATAGGAGATGGCTTATGGCTTCATCTGCTAGCCAGCCAGAGTATAAAAATCATTTTTTGTGTTTTCTTTTACTCACATTATTGTGTTAAACATACATACTTTCACTCTGATAGCAGCATTTTACCAATAAAATGTTTTATACCCTCTTCTCTTTGGCACAGGTCCAGATGTGAAGAAGCTCTGTGTCCTTAGCCAAATTTTAAAGGACACATCCGTAGCCATTAATCATGTAATTATCAGCAGCTACAGCCTTGAGAATTTCCAGCACGAATGTAAATCTATTTTGGAAAAACTGGAGACAGAGGGACGGTTTGCTTTAGCCAGAAGAGTAGCAGAATTAGCAGAACTACCTGTGGACAACTTGGTTATTGAAGAGGTATTAAAATAAGTCTTTTAACTTATTTGAAATCTTAGCTTTTTGATCTAGCATTAAACAGAATCAGATGAGATAAGTGATTTATAGGAGAGGCTTGTTTACTTTGGATACACACGTGACTTTCAGAAATGGATGAGCCCTGGGATGCCCATTAGTGTAGAATGTGTGCTTGAAACCAAGGTTAGCTTACAGGATGTGCTACCACTCTTATGCTTTGAATAGAATTAAATATGGGATGGCTTCGTCTTGAACCCCCTTCAATTAGATAAATGTAGAATTGCTTTTCATAGTTTAACTTTCCAGATAAAATATCCAGGATCATCTGTAGCTGAGTCTCATGTTCTTGGACTTGATTTGGCTTTGACTAGTACGGCCTACCGAGGGAGCATTAGCATTTCTGATACCTCTTTATCCAGGAGGGGCTAAAAAGTATTTTGTTAAATTTCACAGATAACACAGGAAATGCAAACCTTAAAACACACGGACCAGTGGGACCTGAAACAAGCAAGAATTGACTTCTGGACAAAGTGTCATGAGAATTTTAAGAACAATGCCATTTCAAGCAGAGCAGCTGCTTCCTTTTTCTCAGCTCAGGCCCAGGTGGCCCCTGAGGCCCCAGGGGAGGAGGGACCGCCCGGCCTGGAGGAGTGCCGTCTGCTGCTCACACTGGCGGCTCACTGGCTTGCTCAGGAGGCTCCAGGGCCTGAGGATGAGCTGGAGGAGCTGGAGAAGCAGATCTGGCGCTGCCGCATTGCCCAGCATGCCCTCCGAGAGAAACAGGAGGACGCAGAGCCCAGGTTTCCTCAGCACATCTCAACTAGTGGGGAGCCGTCCTTTGATAGTGTAGCCCACAAGTTTTCATTCTCCATGTTGGCTGCTCTGAACACAGCAAGATATTTAGAACTTAGTGGCCTTCCACGCAAAGAGACTTGTGAGAGCAGACTGGATTGGAAGGAGCAGGAGTCCCTTAACTCTCTGATTGGGTGCCTACTAGATGATGGCTGTGTCCATGAAGCAAGTAGAGTGTGTCGGTATTTTCATTTCTACAACCAAGATGTCACCTTGGTGTTGCACTGCAGAGCACTGGCTGCAGGGGAAGCTAGTATGGATGGCCTGCACCCAGAGATCTGTGCTGTCCTACAAAGCACCCAGCGGCTTGAGGAAGAAGAACCTGGCACTCCACTAAGAAAAGTCCGAAGCAGTAAGTGAAGGAGAGCAAACAGCCCTGAGTCCCGAACAGAGCTGTGGGCACTCTTTCCCGGAAGGATACGGTTCCTTTGGCATACTGGTTGAACAAGCCAAGGGTAATCCATAAACTAGGTAGTTAACTTGTCCATGAAATAGAAACTTAAGTCTTTTAACTAGCTGTATATCCAAGTTGGAAGGAATCTACTTGACTTGTAGCTAGTTCATTGAAATTTATTCTATACCATTAGTTGTGTTTCTAATTGTACATTGATGGTATATAGAAATATACTGATTTTTGTCTTACTCTTGTATCCTATGACCTTGCTAAACTTGCTTATCCTAGGGGTTTTCTTATAGATTCCTTAGTATTTTCTACAGACAATACTATCTGTGAATAGAGATGGTTTTATGTCTTCCTTTCCAATCCGAATGCATATTATTTCTTTGTCTCCCTTTATTGTCCTGGCTAGAACTTCTGGTATGACATTGGATAGGAATGGTAAGAGCAGATATACTTGCCTTGTTACGGATATTAGGTGGAGAGCATTCAGTCTTTTCTTTCTTTTTTTTTTTTTTTAAGATTTTATTTATTTATTTGACAGGCAGAGATCACAAGTAGGCAGAGAGGCAGGCAGAGAGAGAGGAGGAAGCAGGCTCCCTGCCGAGCAGAGAGCCTGATGCGGGGCTCGATCCCAGGACCCTGAGATCATGACCTGAGCCGAAGGCAGAGGCTTTAACCCACTGAGCCACCCAGGCGCCCCCAGTCTTTTCTTTTTTTAATTCAAGTATGATTAACAAACAGTATAGTTTCAGGTGTTCAGTGTGATTCAACATGTTTAAACATTACTCATTGCTCATCAGGATAAGTGGAATCTTAATGGCTTTCACCAGTTTCATCCATCCCTGCACCCACCTCTCCTCTGGTAACCACCAGTTTGTTCTGTATAGTTAAGAGTATTTTTTGTCTCTTTTTTTCTTTGTTCATTTGTTTCTTGAATCCCCTGTATTAGTGAAATTATACGGTATTTCTTTTTCTGACTGACTTCTTAGCATTATACCCTCTAAATCCATTCATATTGTTGCAAATGGCAAGATTTCATTCTTTCTTATGGCTGAGTAGTATTTCAGTGTGTGTGTGTGTGTGTGTACACACATACATACACCACATCTTTATCCATTCATCTATGAATAGACACTTGGGTTGGTTCCATATCCTGATTATTATAAATAATGCTGCAGCAAACATAGGGGTGCATATATCTTTTTGAATTAATGCTTTTGTGTTCTTTGGGTAAATACCCAGTAGTGGAATTACTGGATCATAGGGTAGATCTATTTTTAATTTTTTGAGAAACCTCCATACTGTCTTTCACAGTGGCTGCACCGGCTGGGATTCCCACCAGAAGTGCACAAGGATTCCTTTTCCTCACCAACACTTGTTATTTCTTGTGGGTTTGTTTTTTTTTTTTTTTTAGCCATTCTGACAGGTATAAAGTGATATCTCATTGTGGTTTTGATTTGCATTTCCCCAATGATGAGGTGTGTTGAGCATCTTTTCATGTGTCTTTTGGCCAACTGTAGGTCTTTGGAAAAATGTCTATTCATGTCTTATATTTTCTTAGTTGGATTATTTATGGGGTTTTTGGTGTTGAGTTCTAGAAGTTCTGTATGTATTAACCCCTTATCAGCTACGTATTTGCAAATATCTTGTCCCATTCGGTAGTCTGTATTTTGTTTTGTTGATGGTTTCATTTGCTGCGTAAAAGCTTTTTATTTTAGTGTCGTCTCAATAGTTTAATTTTGCTTTTTCTCCCTTGCCTGAGGAGACATGTAGAAAAATGTTTCTACAGCTGTCAGAGAGATTGCTGTCTAAGTTTTCTTCTAAGAATTTTATGGTTTCAGGTCTCACATTTAGATCTCTAATCCATTGTGAATTTTGCATGTGTGTGTGTGGTGTAAGAAAGGATCCAGTTTCATGTAGCTGTCCAGTTTTCCCAGCACCATTTGTTAAAGAAACTGTCTTTGAAAGCATTCAGACTTTCATAGTTAAGTATGATATTAGCTATAGATTGTTTTTTTTTTTTTTTAAGATTTTATTTATTTATTTGACAGATAGAGATCACAAGTAGGTGGAGTCGCAGGCAGAGAGAGAGGTGGGGAAGCAGGCTCCCTGCCAAGCAGAAAGCCCGACACTGGGCTCGATCCCAGAACCCTGGGATCATGACCTGAGCGGAAGTCAGAGGCCCCAACCCACTGAGCCACCCAGGAGCCCCAGCTATAGGTTTTTTGAAGATAATTTTTGTCATGTTGAGGAAGTTCCCTTCTATCACTAGTTTGTGAGAGTCTTTTTATCATGAATCAATATTGAATTTTGTCATTTTTTTCTGCATCTATTGATATTATATGGGTTTTTTTCTTTAGACTATTGATTACACTAGGTAGATTACATTAATCTTAAAATATTAAACGAGCTTTGCCTTCCCAAGATAAATCCCACTTAGTCATAGTGCATTACAACTTTCAGATACATTATTATAATCAGTTTTCTACTTTGAAAATGTTTACATTTATATTCATGAGGAATATTGACCTGTACTTTTTTGGGGGGTACGCTTTGTCTGGTTTATGTATCTGGGTAATGCTGGTTTCATGAGTCGGAAAGCACACCTTCCTCTTCTGTTTTTTTTTTTCTCCCCCTTTGGAAGACATTGTAATGGAATTGGTGTTAGTTCCTCTTCAGGTGGTCGGTAGAATTTACTAGTAAAACCATCTGAACCTGGAGACTTATGCTTTGGAAGACTTTATTTATTTTTTATTTTTTATAAATAACTTTTAAAAAAGATTTTATCTATTTATTTGACAGAGGTCACAAGTAGGCAGAGAGGCAGACAGAGAAAGAGGAAGGGAAGCAGGCTCCCTGCTGAGCAGAGAGAGAGCCTGGTGCAGGGCTCAATCCCAGGACCCTGGGATCATGATCTGAGCTGGAGCCAGAGTCTTTAACCCACTAACCCACTTTGGAAGACTTTAAACTACAAATTTAATTTCTTTCTTAGTTATACAACTAATTAGGTTATCTTTTTCACCTTTGAAGAGTTTGTGGTTTTTGAAGAAACATTTTTTCCTGCCTTTGGGTTATTTGAACATTTTTTAGTCTTCCATTTTAATTTATTCTAATTTTGACTATGTAGCTTTGCATAGGTTTTTCATTGGTTGGTTTGTGGATTACATTAAACATTTTTTACAGTGTACTTAAAATCAGTATTTTACTACATCAGCTAGAATGTAGAAACCTTACCACCTATAAAGTCACTTCTTTGCCTTTATGTCTTACTTTTCTTTTTTTTTTTTTTTTTTTTGAGAGCACATGCACCTGTGTACAAGCTGTGGGAGGGGGTGCGGAGGGAGAGGCAGAGAATCTCAAGCAGACTCTGAGCCGAGGTAGGAGAATCTGAGAGGGGCCTTGATCTCATAACCCTGAGATCATGACCTGAGCTGAAACCTAGAGTCCCCATCGCTTAGCCAACTGAGCCACCCAGGCGCCCCTACTTGTCTTATTATATTACATCTACATAACATTGAAATCCCCATAAAACAGTGCTAGAATTTTTACTTTCAACCAAAAAACATATTTTTAAAAACTCAAGAGGAGAATAATTATATTTACTCAGATATTTACAATTTTTTTGCTCTTCCTTCATTCCTGTTGTCCCAAGTTTCCTTCTAGTTTCTCTTCCCTCTGTCTGAAGGACTTCCTTTAGTGATTCTCCTTTAGTGGTTCTAGTTGTCAGCTAGTAACACATCCTCTTAGTTTTTCTTCATTGTTTAGCTTCATCTGAGAATGTCTATTTCACCTTCATTCCTGGAGGATGATTTTTGCTGGATAGAGAAAATTCATAATTTTTTTTCAGTGCTTAAAAATGTTGTACAACTTTTGATCTCCATGGTATCTGATGAATAATCTACAGTCATTTGAATTATTCCCCTATGGATAATGCATTTTTCTCTGGTTGCTTTCAAGATTTTTTTCTATGTTTAATCTTCAGCAGTTTGATTTTACATGAGGGGCATGTATTTCTTTGAGTTTATCCTGTTTGGGGTTCACTGAACGTTCTTGAATGTTTGCATTTATATGTTTCATCAAATTTAAGTAGTTTTCAGACATTATGTTTTCAAATACTTTTTCAGCACCATACTCGTAGTCTTTCCCCTCTGGGATGCCAGTGACGCAAATCACAGAACTCTTGTTTCTCCTGTCTTACAAGTCCTTTAGACTTTACTCTTTTTTTTTTTTTCGATTTTATTTTTTTCTCTTTCTTGTTCAGATTGGAAATTTTTTTCCCCAGATTGGATAATTTCTGTTGGTCCATCTTCGGTTTCAGTGACTCTTTCCTCTGGTATTTGCATGCTGCTGTTGAGTTTATTTCTGTGATTTTAAAATTTCAGTTATTTTTCACTTCCAAAATTTCCATTTTCTTCTTTGTACCTTCTGTTGCTTTGAGACTTTTTGTTTTTCAGTCTCTCAAGAACATTTATAATTGTTGTAACAGTTTGTATAATAGCTGCTTTAAACTATCAGGTAACTTCAGTGTTTATGTCATTTTATTTATTTTTTAAGATTTTGTTTATTTATTTGATAGGGAGAGACACAATAAGAAGGAAACACAGGCAGGGGGAGTGGGTGAGTGAGAAGCAGGCTTCCTGCTGAGCAGGGAGCCCGAATCATGACCCGATCTGAAGGCAGAGGCCCAATGACTGAGCCACCCAGGTGCCCCCATCTATGTCATTTTAGTACTAGGTGTCATCTGTTGATTGTCTTTTCTCCTATGAATTGAGGTTTTCCTGCAGAATTTTTGTATGTTGAGTAATTTTGAGTTGCATCCTGGACATTTTGGAAAGTATGTTATGAGATTCTGGGTCTTGTTTAAATCTTACGAGGAATGGTGATTTTTTAAAATGTTTAATCTTTCAAAAATTTTTCAGCAGATAGTTGACCTCGTTAGGTTTGGGCTACAAGTTCCAACCCACTTTCTTTTGCCTGTGGTTCTACTATCAGTTGTGCTTCCAGCCTCTTTGTGGTGCTGTTCATATCCATGGTGTGTATATGCGGCATCCTGGGGTCAGTCCTCAGCCTGGGGGGTGGTCTGTGAATTCAGCTCTCAGGGTCTTGCTACGCTGACAAGGAGCAGATCTCCAGATACAAAGCCCAGGAGTGAGCCCTGGAATTGATAAACAGCTTTATTGTGTGGCTTTCTGAATCTCTCTCCCAGGTATTGCTCCCTGAGGCTTCCCTTTGTCGTCTTATGGCCCAAAGCTGGAGTTCTAGCTCCCTCGTTCTGTTAGCACGCCCCTGACCACACCTGTATCCTGGGCCAGCAGACAGGAGGATAATGCGAAAGTAAACACGGGTTCACTGCATCGTCTGGGGCCCAGAGCAGCCGGATCTAAAAATAAGGTTCAGCTCTGAGTTTGGGATCTTAGCAGCTGCTGCTGCAGCCCCTCCCACCACAGCCCCGGGGCTGCTGGGGAGCGGAGAGGAGAAAGCCTGTAGGAGCTCCCTCTCCTGCTCCCTGCCTGCGATTGTGGAGTGCGTGCTCTCTCTCTGCCAGAGTTAGCGCTTAGTTTTGGGTTTCAGGCAGCATTGCATTCAGGCTAGAGGTTACTAGAGGGGAAAAGATGATCATTTGTGTCATTTCATGCAGCCCGCTGTGTGCCGGGATTTACACCGAGTTTGGTTGGTGAGACCAGGTGCGGTGAACTGCCTGTACCTGCCCTCGATCTGGAACCCCAGTGAAGGATTTTAAGCAGGGAATTACCCAGTCTGAGTTATTACTTACTTACTTTTTGGTCTTTAAAGCATATTTTAAAATGTGTAATATATTAAATGCAAAAGTATTCCATGCTTAGTGTAACAGATCACGGTAAGGAAGTGCATAAAGTACAAAGTGAAAATCATTCACCCAGTAGCCATCCCCCACCCCCACCAAGTTCCCCGGAATAACTTACTCACTTGGGATGTCTTGTTTTCTCTGTGTGGGTTGACACATGTTATGTGCACACATACACCTCATTTATTTTTTACAAAACTTAAGTTATATCACTAACTTAAGTTTAACTTAAGAAACTTAAGTTCTACATTTTTTCCTGTCAGTACACATGTATTGACCTCATTCTTTTTAATGGCTGCAGAGTATTCTGTATGGATATACTATTTAATGCTATATATTGGTATACACTTAAATTTTAATTTTACTTAAACTTTTATTATTTAACAGTATTTTATTGGTACATACTTAAATTTTTCAATTCTGTTTTTGTTACAAGGAACAATGTGACCTATATACTCTTTAATACTTTTTTCCCTAATAGGAACACTTTCTCAAATTAAGACCATTTTCTTCTGTTTTCAGCTAAGAGCTCTTTTTGTTTCTTTTGAAAAATCTGGAATGGATTTTAATTTTTTTATCATCCCTTTCAGGCTTCTATCCAGATGAGCCTTGGTTTTTGTGATGGGCATTTTGGAAAGACTCTCCTGGATCTGTGGGAGATTGATGTGGGGAGGCGCAGCCAGCAGCAGGACCCGGTAGCAGCCTCTCACACTCAGGGTCATGAAGACTGTAAGGGAGCCTGTGACCGGGGACGTGTTTTGGAGACACAGTCAGCTAGACCTACCTAGTGACTTACGTGATATTAGAGGAAAGGGGAAGGGTGTGTGGAAGAGAGTTTAGCAGACATCTTTGGTGATGATCTAGTGTTTTCATTAGGCGGCTTGGAGTCTAATAGCCTGTGAGGCCTTCAAAGGATCCCAGGCTGGGAGTTCCTTGAAGACGTTGATGAAATAAGCTCAAGTGGGGTATCGGCCCAATCAGAAGTGGTCCCAGACCCAGGAAGAGTCACGGAGGTGCAATGGAGGAAGCTGTGATCGGGGAGGTAGTGTCATGGGAGTTGGGGGGAGGCCTCCACTTGGCAGCTTAAAGCCTCTCCTCAGGCTTGTATCTGCTTCCAGCTTCGAGTTTGGATAGTCAGTCGTTTGTGATGCTGCCCCCCAGTGATGAAGTGGTGACTAATCTGGAAACTCTGACAAGCAAATGCCTCCATGGGAAGAACTACTGCCGGCAGGTCCTGTGTCTGTATGAACTTGCCAAGGTACATGCTCCAGAGGTAGGGCGGGTGGGGAGGGGAGCAGGAAGTTGGAGGTAGATTTTGGACGCTGCCAACTTGGCCTTTCACATGATAATCATGATGTGGGAGCAGATGACTCATAGGGATGTTGGCCCCTGTAAATGCATCCCTGGGAATACAGGGCAGATGCCAGGCCAAGTGCCGGGCCTTTTGAGTCCTGGCCGTGGCCTATCCAGCCAGAGCGAGGGTAAGGCATTCCACACCTCTGGGTTCCTGGTTCTCCATCTGTACATGACCTAACCCTGAAGGTCCCTTCTGGCCATGATATCTTGGTTAGTTTCAGGATTGTTGGGGGATTTCCATGGGGGAGAACCCAAAATAAGTTGGTAAAATACAACAAAATGGAATGTGAGGACTATAAAAACAGGAACCCAAGCACCTGAGAATTGTCTGTGACTTTGTGCTAATTGAGGGGCAAAAATAATACACTCTAAGAAGCAGAAGAGTACAAGGGACACAATGCCAAGCACTAAAGCCCTTCTTTGGAAGGGCTTCTCTGGAGATGGAGGGTTTTGCTACTGCTGTGGGAAGAGTAGAAGGCGGCCTCTTGCCTTTTTATCCAACTTTCTTGCATGTCACAACATTTAGAAAGCTCAGTGTTCAACAAGATGTAAGTCACCTGATGGCTTCTGAAGACAAGCCTTTCTTTCTCTTGCTTGGCTTCGGCTCATTGGTGAAGTGAAAGAAAGGGCTAGAAAACGGTGTTGGCTGCTTCTGAGGTTTCTGCTTGGGGTGCAGGATCTCTAATCTCAGCAAATCATAGAGTTAGCCCATGTGGGGTTTCAGAAAGGGCTGCCTTTTGCTAGCCTTTTCCTGGCTCCTAACAGGAACTTGACCGACTTTGGCTTCCTCTCAGGAGTTAGGCTGTTCCTACACAGACGTGGCTGCTCAGGATGGTGAGGCCATGCTCCGGGCAATCTTGGCCTCTCGGCAGCCAGACCGATGCAGGCGCGCCCAGGCTTTCATCAGCACCCAGGGCCTCGAGCCAGATACCGTGGCTGAACTTGTGGCTGAAGAGGTGACCCGGGAGCTACTGACCCCATCAGAGGGAACAGGTACCCCACCCGACAGGCCTCCCCAGGCCCTGAGAGCACATTCTCAAGTCCCAGCCGTAAGGATGTGGGTGCTCCGCCCCTATGCCTCCCACACACTGCCCTCTGAGGTTGCGAGGTTGCACTTGCCGGGAGAACACGTGGCATTTATGTTGTTGCTTTTCGTGGATTGTTTTAGGATTAACGCTTAGAGCAGCCATGCCCTTCTCTGAGCTGGTGAACTACTGCTGACCTGTGAGGGGACACCAGGCTGAGGAATGTGAGCTCAGCAGAGCAGGGTGCTGCCCTGGGGGCTCCTTTGGCGTCCCCTTCCAGTGCCCAGGCCTGGGCAGAGTGGGCCTCTTAGCTGGGGACTCTGACCTTGCTCTCAGCTTGCAAGGTTAAAGCTGCACGTTTTTCCCCATCTTTCTCTATGTACAGGACAGAAGCAGATGTTCGCTCCAGCAGAGGAAAGCCAGACGTTTCTTCAGCTGACCACTCTGTGTCAAGATCGCACGTTGGTAGGCATGAAGTTGTTGGACAAGATTTCCTCCGTTCCCCACGGGGAACTGTCTTGCAGTAAGTTCTTGGCTGTTTTCTTCTATGTTGGAGGCCCAGGGAGGTCTCCAAGAAGTCTCCTGGCGTTAGCCTTTCCAAAACACTGTTTGGATCCTTGTTCCTGCTCTGGATCCCCACCCCTCCAGCATGGTGTGTAAGTTCTTAGTGGAGAGCCAGCAGTTCACTGAAGAAAATGTAGAAAAACATACATGGAAAAGCAGCCCCAACTGAGAAAGTGCACAAGAGGGCAACCTGGTGACATTTGGCAGTTAGCTTCCTCTTCCTCTTCCATCACCCCACACAGCAGAGATCACCATCCTCATTTCTGAAGGAAACTGAAGCTGAGAGAGATTGAGGAACTTGTAGTTGTTATGTGGCAGAGGGACCCAGACGGTGACCTCGAAGCCTGCTGGCTTTCCACAAGTCTGTAGTTCATTCTAGGCAGTCAGTAGTATGTGTCCCTCTGATTTTCTGTGTGAGTCTGTAGGCTTCTGTTTTTCAAAAATGGCATGTGTAGACTGTTTATAATTACCTTATGAACATGTTGTCACTAACATCTTTCCATGATAGTATTCTTCTATATCCTTCTTACTGGTTACATGGTATTTCTCATAGAATTAAAAATGTTTATACCCTAATTCCGGACCTTTAGTTGGCTTCCAGTTTTCTGCTGTTTCAGACAATGGGACAGGCATCCTTATGGGCAAGTTTATATGCCCATCCATGATTATTTCCCTAAGATAAATTCCTGATTCCAGAGTATACCCATTTTTAAAGTTTTATAGGTCTATTGTCAAATTTTACTCCAAAGCTGGTGAGGTCAAGGATCTCAGAGGACCAGTGGGGGGCCTGCTCCCGACGGGGTGTCCATATAGGCCCCTTCCCCATTCTGCCTAGGTTCATAGCCTTGTCTTAACCACCGCCTCATGTCCCCAGCTGCGGAGCTGCTGATCCTGGCCCATCACTGCTTCACGCTCACGTGCCACATGGAGGGCATCATCCGGGTCCTGCAAGCTGCCCGGCTGCTCACGGACAAACACTTGGCCCCCAGTGAGGAGTACGGGCTGATGGTATGAAGCCTCTGACCCCCTGCCCTCCTTTCTGAGGAAAGTTTTGAGAGAATGGATAGGCTGGCAGCCGGTCCAGAGCTGGTGAGGTCTTAGGGCAGGTGCCGCTCTGGATAGGACTCCCTCACTGGGGGCTGGCTGGGCGGCTCAGCCCTCTGCTCCGGGTTAGAACTGCTGTCAGTCAGAGACTGTTCCAGAAGAGCAGCCCTCAGAAGGATCCCTGCCATGCTCCAGGGCTGGCCCACCCCCTTGCCAGGGCAGTTAGTTTTTCTAGAGGGCTGAGTCAGCTGTATTTCCCCTCAAAACAAGATTTGCGTTCTGTCTGAAGTGAGCTGATGACTCACGCCCCTGGTGGCACGTCAGCGCTTACAGTCACGTGTACACAAAGCAAAGGCGGCAATGGCCCCTGGTGTCCCAGTGACCGGCCTTTCTGAATCCTCCAGAGGAGGTCCCCTGTTGGGTCCACAGGAAGGGAAGAGGGAGTGAAGAACAGCGGCCTGGTATGAGCCCTTCTGCTCCCCTGGAGCTTGGCATCTGGAAGCAGCTGCACTGGAGGGGAGTAGTGGGCTGGCTGAGAGAGCTCCAGCTGCTGCTGACACAGGCAGCCCTTGCCCTTCCCAGGTGCGCCTCCTCACTGGCATCGGAAGGTACAACGAGATGACCTACATATTTGACCTGCTGCATAAAAAGCACTACTTCGAAGTACTGATGAGGAAGAAGTTGGATCCGGTAGGTGTACGGTACTTTGAGCTCCGGGATGGTATATACTATTGACATTTACGAGTCTCAGACTTGTCAGGAATAATCCTAACCAGGGTGGAGCCCTCGATCTGGAGGGAGGGAATGAACTCCCTAGGACACGCACTGCAGCCTGTAGCTTCAGGTTAGCTTCAGGCCAGGTAGCGATTACGCCGATGGACATTAAGTAACAGACAAAATGAGTTTGCGCACTGCCACCTCAGTCTGAACGCTGGCTTTGGCGGGGCAAGAACTACTTCAGTGAGCTCAGTGGAAATGGATTAAGCAGCTCAGAAGTGGAGAGTTTTGGGGGGGGGACCATGAGAAAGCCTTAGGAAGTGAATGCCGAGGCCTGGCCCTGGAAGGCTGCAGAGTGATTTGTGGTGATGACCCCAGAGGAGGCTTGGAAGCCAAGGGTGGACATGCCAGGCCTTCAGGCTGTCTGTCTGTAGCATGCTCTGTGACATCTGGTATGTCACAGAGCTTCTGTTTCCAAGTCATTCGTTTGGCTGATTCATTGCTTCAGCCTATTGTACCTCTGAAGACTTAAAAACCGAGGCACATTTTTTGCTTCCGGGAACGTGGGCTCAAGCCCAGAGGGACTAAAGAGATGAAGTAGAAAAAGTCTCCCCAGTACTGGGCTAGTTTCAGGACAACCCAGTCCCACTGTCAGGAGAGGAGCGAGTTCTGGACCTAGGCACACTTTCAGGATACCCCAGAGGGTTTTCAGGATTGTTTTTGAGGTATTTTCATTTCTGCATGTAAATATTCTTTTAGTAACTTTTTTTCTAATTACAAAAGTAATGCATACTCAGTGTAAAGACACTTGGAAAACAGCACACCACAGAAAAAAGCCCTCTGTTGTCTATGGACCATCTGGAGACAGCCACTGCTAACAACTTGGTTTAGGCCCTTTACCTGCACAGGTACCACAAACATAGATACATACATATTTACATAGTTTCAGCAAAACTTTACTAAGGCTGTGAAATGGCAGGATTTGAAAGATATGAAAGAGCTGGCTTTTCTCACTTAATAAGCATGTCATGAATATCTTCCAAATCAACACTGGTTTTAATGGCTACATGGTATTCTCCTAGCCCTTGTTTTGGACGTCTGGATGATTTCTGATTGTCTGCTATTAAATATCTGTTACGTGCATCTCAGCACTTCTTTCTGCTTATTCCTTAAGGGGTCGATTCCTAGACGTGGCTTGCTGGAGTAAGGCGCACGTGCACATCTTTTAGGTCCTCCCCCCACCTGTTTTACCATTCACATTCTCACCAGCAAAGAGGACATGCCTGTTTTCTTATACTCGGGGCAGCATCAACTTCTGTGTTCAGTTTTGGTTATCTTCTTTTTGGGGAGAGTTTCTAAGGAACTTTCTTAACCAAGGGACTCAGCTGGTCACGCCTGCCTTGCAGTCACTGGTTGACCCCGGTACTCCTGTTTTTCCCGGGCAGAGTGGCACCCTGAAGACGGCCCTCCTGGACTACATAAAACGTTGCCGCCCTGGGGACAGTGAGAAGCACAACATGATCGCTCTGTGCTTCAGCATGTGTCGGGAGATCGGGGAGAACCACGAGGCGGCTGCCTGCATCCAACTGAAATTGATCGAGTCCCAGCCCTGGGGTGAGCACAAGTCACAGCAGTGCTCCCGGGCCAGTGCCACCCCCCAGCCCAGGTTCTAAGGGCTGAGGAGAGGCAGGAGACCAGGAGACCAGTCTCCATGGTGGCTGCTCATAGCCACTCGTGGAGCAGGCGGGAGGCAGAATGGGATGTGGAAGGCATCAGCCCCGTCTGCAGTCTGTGCAGCTGGGGTGTCCTCAGTCAGGAAGCAGTGTGTCTGCTGAGGCCATGCAAGCCTGCCTTGATATTTCTGAGAATTGGAGGAGGCCTACCAGTGTGTGCACACTTCGGCCCGGTAGCCTTTACCTGAGCAAGCTGTACCTGCCTCCCTGAGCGAGCGGGGGCGGGGACGTTTCCAGTCCAGCCCACATCACTGACTGGGATGGGAGCAGCCTTGGGAGTCACACACCTGGTGGGTTTCCCTCTCTATTGCAGAGGACAGCCTCAAGGACGGGCAGCATCTGAAGCTGCTGCTGCTGAAAGCCCTGACCCTGATGCTGGACGCGGCGGAGAGTTACGCCAAGGTAACAGCAGATCCTATTCCAGTGCAGCCTTAGGATGCGATTTTGTCCCTGGGCTTTTCCAAGTAAAGGGGTAGACTGGGGGCAGAAGTTCAGTTGCTGGAAGAATCACAGGGAAGATGGCAACCGTCTTTCTTATCTATGCCTACTCTACCTTTGTTCCTCAGGACTCCTGTGTGCGACAGGCCCTGCACTGTCACCGGCTCACCAAGTTGATAACACTGCAGATTCACTTTCTGAACACGGGCCAGAACACGATGCTCATCAACCTGGGCCGCCACCGGCTGATGGACTGTCTCATGGCTCTACCTCGGTTCTACCAGGTGAGCAAGGAAGGGAAACCTAGCCAGCATCCTCTCCTGCTGTCCCTCTCCCGGGGCCCATAGGTTGAGTGACTTGCCTGAGGCGTCAAGGCTAGTGACAAAACCAGGGCAGTTCTAAGCTTTTAACTTGAACTGTCTGATAAATCAGATTCCATGGCAGTGTTAATTAGTATATTGTTTGGGCAGAGGTTGGAGGATGGTGAGGCCGGGCGGTCTCTTTTCCTGCTCTACGAGGCCAGGGACAGGGAGACAGCCTTGCTGCTCACACAGCTGGGGCTGGAGCACACCTGCTGGCGGGCTGAGCATCTCCCAGCCCCACTGTTTCTAGGATGGTGCACCTGGGGTAGCAGGAGTCAGGGCTTTTGGGAGGCTGGCATTTAGCCCTTGAATGAGAAATGGTTACCAGGGAATCAGCCCTTCCCCTGTTCCTTACACAGTTGCGTTAGGGGGAAAAATACTGTTTCTCAGCAGTTTTTATTAATGCGTTGTGAAGATTAACACTGCAAGATGGGGTTTAAGGGCAGAGAAATGTCGAACATCAAACTTTTCCCCAAGGCAAATACATAGACCCTATCAGCATAATTGGTGATGCCCACACTCACTGCGAATGCACAGTACTGTGTTCTAGAACAGCTTGCCTTCAGTTTTACATCAAATAGGGCCTTAATGGTATCTTCCCCTCTATCCTTTTAAGGCTTCTATTGTGGCCGAGGCCTATGACTTTGTTCCCGATTGGGCAGAAATCCTCTACCAACGAGTGATTCTTAAAGGAGACTTTAATTACCTGGAAGAATTTAAGCAGCAAAGATTATTAAGATCTAGTATATTTGAAGAGATTTCCAAAAAGTAAGTATTAAAATGCCTCTGCTTTGAGTAAGGCATGGGTAAGAACTTTATGGCTAAAGAGAACATGCCTATAGATACCTCTGCCTGAGATGGCAGATGTCAAGGATCCCCAGAAGCAAGAGATCATTTAACAAAGTCATGCAGACAGACGGAGGAGAACGGTGTCCTCACAGTGCTCTGTATTTAAAATGGGAGGATAGCTACTCAGCCTGCCTGAGGTACCGACAACCCTAAACCTCAGGAGCCCCCTTGGGAGTACCGCACTTACTCCAAATAAGGCGAGCATGAAGGTAACATTTTTAATGAAAATAATTTCAGTGTTTATCTAGTACGCCCTAATACTAGTCTTAAATAATTTCTCAAATTCCAGGATCCTCTCTAAGTAGCTGTGTCAGTGACAGGACTCACTACAAATGCAGGATTGTAACCCGTACATTCTTATGTTCGTCTAGATACAAACAACATCAACTGGCTGACACAGCTGTGAAAAACCTGAAGAAGTTACTCACATACTGTGAAGATGTCTACCTATATTACAAGCTCGCATACGAACACAAATTTTTTGACATTGTAAATGTGCTGCTGAAGGACCCTCAGACTGGCTGCTGTCTGAAGGACATGCTAGCAGGTTAGGTGGATTCAGATGACAGGTGGGTGGTTATTGTCGAGATGTCCTAGGCGCCTATTTTCTGGTACTGAGATGAGGTACTGACAGATGTTTGTGATCAGAGAAAGATAATGCATTGGGGATATTTGTTTTCAAGTTGTAAAACCCCAGGACTGACCATAACCAGTCCTTTGTGAATAGTGGGTAAAGAATGAGAGAATTTTCACAAGGAAATTATTTAAAAGTGATTGTTCATCTATACCACTTTATATAGATATTGGTATTAAGATCAAGAGCTCCATCTTCCTGAAGTCTGGCTTCTATTTAGAGATACAATATTGATTAAAGAATACCTGTGCCTGCAGATTCCAGTTTCAAAGGAATTTAATATTATTTACACAGTTAAGGAACAGATGATACATTTTCATTTGTTAGAAACTGATCTCTATAATAAAATAGATTTTAAATTCACTGTATGTCATTATTACTGCCAAGGAAATCTTAGCCCTTGTCTGCCTTAAAATCTTTATTTGCTGTAATTATTGCTGTGTAGTAACTGCTTTCTGTTAACTCCTCAGATCACTCAGATGGTCCTTTCTTATACTCAGTAGTCTAACAGAGCTTTGATTGAGGTTGCTAATTCCTATTTAAGAGAAATTTAAAACATCTTTTTGTTCTGCCCCTGCTTTTGATTCTCTGGTGGTTTCAAAAAAGACTCCAACCACAAATTTGGTTAAATTGTTTAACAGAAAATATATAATAAAGATCACCCAATCTGTGCTTACAGCCATAACCTGAGTAACAAGCTCAGTTACTTCAAATAAATAAGCTCTTCTAGTTACTAATTTGCCCAAATAAATAAGAAGAGGAAGGCAGCCCTATATCTCTGTTGCTCTAGGGTGACACTATTCAGGGCCTGGCACATCATTTTTGTCTTAAAGCCGTAACTGCTCATTAGGCATTTACTAACGTATACAGAGAACTCTAGTCCCAAGAGCTGGGTTCTGTACCCTCGAAAACTATCTCTTGGGAGTTAACACAAAATTTAAGTCCTCACAGTAGTGATTTTATTAAATTAGTTGCTTTTATAAAACATTGCAGATGTCATAATTGTTAACATAACAATTTACCAAACTGTAGTCAACTGGTGCAGTTTGCTGAGCATGTTTTATAAAGGAAAGGAAATGCCAAAACCCTGTTAAAGTTATTCCACTGCAGCCTAAGAGAACAAAGGAGAATTGTCACTTAAATCAGGGAAATAAAACAGGTAAAGAGCTTCCCTCCCCCATCTGAAGCACTCCATCCGTAGAACAGTCTGATAAATAGGAACTAGACAGTCTATGCATTCAAGAGATTCCACAAGTTGTAATGCAGTGCAATAATGGAGAGGTTTACCTTCTTCAGCTTCAAAGTTGGAGGGTTTGGTCATTTAATTTTTAAATATCAAGCTAGTGCTTTTCAGCTGTTGTATCTTCACTCTGAGATAAGCAGTCTTCTTCACAATGTATTTTTTTTAATATCCTCACGCTCAATTTTAAGACAAAGCAATTTTAATACTAGGTGCACACCACATGCCCTTGCCGCAAACTGCTTTTCTTGACAAGTTATGAAGTAGTTCAAGGAGGTATGGTTAAGGCTGTATTACTGAATGGTGCTGGTAAATACTACACAATTTTTGTCATGTTGCAACCTTTGTTTCCAATTCAGTGACTGCTGCTATGGAATCAGAGCAACAATGACAACATTATTAGGTTTTTGTGTTTTGTTTTTTTCTTTTTTAAACTATGATTTAGTAGCGACTGAGGTTCCCAATTTTAACCCCTTGGCAGCAAGATCCAAGTTCCCTCATTCGCACATTAGCACCTAAGTGTCAAGGGGTTAAATAACCAGCACAAAAGATACTGCACTTCTGATTGTAGCATTTGGCAGAACTGAAAGGAAAGGAAGTTGTGCTACATGTTGAAGGGATTGTGGGCAACAGAAAGAAGACACCAGGAGAAGAGAAAATGTCACATGAAGTCTTCATAGTCTTGTACATATCCTCCATCATAGCCACCGTAATCTGCCAGATCGTCTTTCATGGTAGCCTTTAATCCCCCTCCAGGGACCACACCTTTCTTCTTCTTTTTGGCTTTGCTTTGCTAAAGACAAAAGAGAGTGAATTTATGAGCCTACCTACTGGGAGTATCTTTTCTGGTACAGAGACCCTCAGATACCAAAAGAAGCCTCTGGTACCAAAAAGCTTTAGTTCTCAAAGGGAGATCCCAGACCCTAACCCTGGGCAATTTCTATTAATTCCCAAAAGAAAACCATGAATGTGTCTATAAACAAGAGGATGGTAATGGCACGCACTCCTGCTCTGTTCCAACATAAAGCTTTAGTTCAGGCTCCTACTACACTTGTTCAGAATATTATGCCTATATCCCCGTCCTCCTGGAATATGCATTTCCTCCGCATGCTTGTTCTTACCTTTTCTTGCTTTTGTTTTTCACTGCAAAGCACAGTCAGTGAATTGGTAATCTTTTTCAAGTCATCAATTTCCACTAAGGGAAAAAAAAAAAAAAGCAATACCACATCTAATTTGGCCATGATTAATTTCAGTAGCTTTGGAAAGCCTATGAATTTGTCCTGTTAAACGTAAGACGGTAAAGAATCATTCAGTCTATGGTTAGGTCCACAAATCAGAACTACTTAAATTTCTTTATAATAACCTGTAATAACCAAGACACCATCATTCAAAGAGAAAGGAAAAATGTCTTCAGAGCTCACAGTGCTCCCTACCATACTTCCTTACTCAATCTACGCACATGAATTGGGGGTGGGGGGACCATATAGAAGATTACTATTCCTTTCCACAACAAGTCCTCAAATGCGCAGTAAGGAGTGGCTAAATGAAGGTGGAACGAGTCTTATGACAACTTTCCACCCCTTGGGGTCTCCATTTTCAACCAGAGGAACTAGAATGAAAATAGTAGGCGCCTCAGAGATCTCTGTGTCCCACTGGAGACAAGCCTGTTTACAGGACAACACATCCTTCCATCCTTAGAGAAATATCAAGCTGGAAACAGATACCAGTTTTCAGCTACCAAAAAAGTGTTTCAGTTTTCATTTGAGAGCACCTTCAAAAATAGGAGGGAAAAAAGTACATGCAAATAAAATACCAGCCATGGGTATATCACTGATCAAGTTCAGAACCTCCAGTGTGGTAAAGATTTCTCAAGGAAAACCCAGTTTAAAGTTCACTGTGTAGAATTCCTTTTTCTCAATCTTAACCACAGCAAATACCAGCAAAAACAGTCCCTTCCACACTAGTGTCACTCCACCCCTGGTTTTTAACTCCCACACACCCTGCCTCTGAAATGTAGGACTCTGAGGGCATGGCACCACACCAATGGACCCAAAGAATAGGGACCAGCTCTGCTGAGCAACTTAAACCAAGTCACAGGCTTCCTTGTTTGTAAAAGGAAAAGACATTTGCTGTGGTTTCCCTCAGGTCTAAAATTCCATACACTCAGGGATCATTTTCCCCAAAAGATACTTCCGAGTCCCTTTAAGATATAATTAGATAAAAGAAGAAGCTAGTATTTTGTTAGCTGCTGGGTCAGCAAAGCTCAGATGTCCCTTTTGGGAAGCCATTTTAAAAACATGAAGAGGGCCGCCTCAAAAAACAAAACCACTCATGCTTTTTGCAGAACATTCCCAAGGTAACTTCTAAAAATCAATCCTACGTTTATTATAGAATGCGTAAAAATAGTCAACCTCCATCCTCCTGAGTATGATGTGCCCTTCCTAAAATCTACCCACAAAGATAGAGATTAGAATTACTTACATGAAATACACACATCTCGAACTAAGGCTTCCAAAAAACTGGCATAATATAGTGACTTTTCATATTGTGTAATTTTATCTTTTAGTAACTTTCCAAACTCTGTGAAGTCATCTCTTGAAGATGGGTTCATTGCATCTATTCCATAAACAGTATTATTAACACCTGCAGGAGAAGAGGAAGCACTAAAAATATCAGAAAGGGTTTTTTTTTCACATTTATAAACCAACTAGATAGCTGAACTACCCGGTTACTTCATGCTAAAGCACAGGTTCTTAACATAGGTCCACTGGAGTCCTTGGACAGCAATCAGGAGGTATGTGAATTTGGATCAGAAAAAAATTTATAGCTTTATTTTCACTAACCTCTAATTTAGCATTTCCTTTCATTTTGATTATAGGCAACGATTCACAGTGATATTAGCAAAACCTGTTACCAATAAAAGATCAGGTATTTTCATATCACATTACAGGTGTAGTTATCCTGAAATAATGTTTTCAAATTATATTACTTACTAGATCTGACACTGGCTCTTAGTTAATGCATTAATAAGCACATTCTTACTGTATCTCAAGTTATTTTAATATTTTGATACCTATTTCAGTAGGCTTCCTCACTAAGTAAAGCCCTATGTATTTTATTTTATGCATTTAAAAACATATTAAGAACAGACCCATAGTCTTTAGCAGACCACCAAAGGAGTCCTTGGCACAAAAGGGATGCTCTTAAAGCATAGGTCTAAGAAGAGCCCACAGGAAAGTGCAGAGAGAAGGAAAATGCAAATAAATTAAAGATGGTTCCCGTGAAAGTATCCAGCTAACTGACTCCAGAGGCAAAGCAGGGGTAAACCATGTGTTAAATCCCAAAGGAAAAATAAATCTGGCCTAAAAGGATTCTAGGCTAAGAGACAGTACATTCTATATCCTCCTCAACAGTAAAGCGAATTAGTTGTTAACAATATCACTGATTCAGTATTTCAGCATGAGAAACACAACATTAAAACCCTATTAACCAAATGATGCCTGTATGAATGCATATTTTTGCCTTTTAATCTATAATTGTGGTCCCATATTAGAATTTATGGGTACCAGGTAAACTCTTCTCTTTAATAAACATATGGGTGGCTTATTACCATCCTATGAAGACACTGGATAATAGCTGCAACGCCCTCTGTAATGAGATGAGTGCAGCTAAGACATGCTGAGCACACACCAGAGTACAGGAACATCACAGCCGCTCCTCTGAGATTGCTGGCAACTCATGGAGAGAAAAATCACACCTCCCGCAGAAAGGAGAAGGATCATTATAGCCTGCTTGATCCATTTTAAAAAAGACGGAGGGGGTAAAAATCAAGATAACTATATCCTTCTTAGCTCTAGGTTTCAATTTCAAAGTTATTTAATGTTTCAACATGATCTTCTACTCTGAAAAGTACTCAATAGGTAACGACAACAATGAGCTTAAACAAAGTGAGAGCTTTTATCTGTTTCTTTGGCCATGTTTCTTAGGCCATGTTTCTTACTTTACCCTTTACCCCTAGCACTCTGAACTCAACTGGGCACAAGACCCTAAAGTATCTTTTATCTCATGTACCAACCACAGCTGCAAGGGTGGCACAAAGAAATGGAAGCCCTCCAAAGACAGGGCATGGTGAGGGCCAAGAAGGGTCACAGAAAGAAATGACCCTGAGCAAAGGCACAGCCCTATAGTCAGTTCGAAATTTAAACCTCAAAGCTACAAGCCTCACATTTCATCCAACTTTCATCCAGCTGATAAATATATTTAAAGCAGTAGTATACTCTATTTGGGTCCAATGACTTAATAATCTTTTACTTGATACTCAAAACAATTTTTCAAAAATCTGAACATGTATCTCACTCGACCTGAAGCAATGAAATCTCAAATATAAACATTAAAAACTACTTTCTAATATCTAAGCCAATATTATTATTTCAAAAAAGTATATACTTTCTAAATTTTAGTATTTGGTAACATTTCCACATTATTCACCTGGAACTTCAATACTTCACTGCAATCACCAGCACTTACCAAAAGTTTCTTTTGCTAATTCAAGGTCTGATTCTTCCTGTAATTTCTTTAGTCGCAGTTTATCTGCTAATTGTTCTTCTGGTGTTAGCACTTTAGGTTCTTCAGGTTCTTCTAACTAAAATTAAGACAGAAAGGAAGTTTTAAAACAGCGGCATTATGAAGGACCAGTACACTTTTGTATTGTGTGAATTTTTTTTATAAATAATATACACATATAAATAATAGCAAACACTTATAAAGTGTTTATTGTATTTCAGGAATCCTTATAGACACTTTAGATATTTCTTTTTAAGATTTATTTATTTGAGGGGTGCCTGGGTGGCTCAGTGGGTTAAAGCCTCTGCCTTCAGCTCAGGTGATGATCCCAAGGTCCTGGGATCGAGCCCCACATCGGGCTCTCTGCTCAGCAGGGAGCCTGCTTCCCCTCTTCTCTCTCTGCCTGCCTCTCTGCCTACTTGTGATCTCTATCAAATAAATAAATAAAATCTTTTTTTAAAAAAAGATTTTTTATTTGAGAAAGAACAAGCAAGCACGAGGCGCAAAGGGAGAGAGAATCTCAAGCAGACTCCATGATGAGTGAGAGCCTGACATGGGGCTCAATCCCACGACTCTGAGATCACGACCTGAGCTGAAACCAAGAGTCAGATGCTTAAGCAACTGTGCCACCCAGGCACCCCAATACTTTAGATATTCTTACCCTGATTTTACATGAAATAAAATACTAGGCGCAGAGAGGTTAAGCAACCTGTCCATAGTAACAGAAGGTTAACACAGCTGGTAATGTGAGAGAATGGGTTTATTTCCAAAATAGCCTTTTGAAAAAATATGGAATTGAGACTATAGAAAAGGGAAAGATTGCACTTTCATATTCTTCTGCTAAAGACCACATTTTGAAACAACCTTTCTAGGGCAACTTGGAAATATGTATGAAGTCTTAAAATACTTTTATATGATTTATATGGAATCAAATAATTCCACTTCTAGTTATTTATCTTAAGAAACCAAAGATGCACACAAACATTTAGCCACAAGGCGGTCCAATGGAGCATTACCTATAATTTCAAATACATCTAGAGACAACCCAGATGTTTCAACAACAGAAAAGTTAAAGTATAGCACATCCATATGACAATACAGATGACCCCTTGAATAACACAGGCTTGAACTGCATGGGTCCACTTAGTCACAATTTTTTTTTATAAGTATAGCATATTAAATGCATTTTCTCTTTATGATTTTTTTAAAAGATTTATTTATTTGAGAGAACAAGCAGGAGGGGCATAAGGAGAGAGAATCTGAAGTACACTCAGTGCTCAGTATGGAGCCCGACACGGGGCTGGATCTCATGACCCTGAGATCATGACCTGAGCTGAAACCAAGAGTCCAGTCAGACACTTAACCAACTTACACCACCCAGATGCCCCCTCTTTATGATGTAGTAACGTTTTCCCCCCCTCTAGTTTACTTTATTGTAAGAATACAGTATATAATACATACAACCACAAAATTATGTGCTATTTACGTCAACAGTAAGCTATTAGTAGTTAAGTTTTGGGGGAGTCAAAAGTTGTATGTGGATTTTCAACTGTGCAGGGAGTCAACACCCTTAACCCTCATATTGTTCAAAGGTCAACTGTACCACACAGACATAAAAAATGTTCTTTTTTCAATGAATCATAAAAAGAATTTATCTTTTCCTATTGTTACTATTATAAAAGTAACATTATCTGGCTCCTGGGTGGCTCAGCTGGTTAAGTGTCTGCCTTCATCTCAGGTGGGATGAGTTCCCTGTCGGGCTCCCCACTCAGTGGGGAGTCTTTCTCCCTCTCCCTCTGCTTCTCCCCCCGCCCCTCCGCTTGTGTGCTTTCTCTCACATAAATGAATAAAATCTTTAAAAAAAAAAAGTAGGGGCGCCTGGGTGGCTCAGTGGGTTAAGCCGCTGCCTTCGACTCAGGTCATGATCCCAGGGTTCTGGGATCGAGTCCCACATCGGGCTCTCTGCTCAGAAGGGAGCCTGCTTCCCTCTCTCTCTCTCTACTTGTGATCTCTCTCTGTCAAGTAAATAAATAAAATCTTTAAAAAAAAAAAAGTAACATATTATCATTTATTAACAAATTTAAACACATACAATACAACTTACTGCTTATTTCCCAGTCCTAGTCCTCTGAGATGCTAGTTAATGGTTTGGTGAATATCATTTCTTTATGCTATGATGTTGCCTACAACAAATGCATTTTACTATGAGGGAAAATCTGTGACAGTATTTACTGAAGTGGGAACAAAGCAGAGGGAGCTTGTGCCATTTGTGGTCATCCATGTCCATGCAGTTTACAAGATTCTGATTCAGAAGTCCACTTCTATAATACACAGGATTTTGTTTCTCATGAAGAAGATGAAATAAGAAATGTCATTATGCCAAGTTAAAGAAATCTCAGACTATTTCTCAGGGAAATATCGTGACTTAACCATCTTCGTAGATCTAAACATCGTTAAGTATTTCCTGCATCAAAACTGAACATATCTTAACTCAATACTTGACCTAAGACAAACTATCTAAGGTTCCTTTATGTTGGAGACTAATACCAAGATACAAAAAAGTAGTACAGGGATGCCTGGGTGGCTCTGTCGGTTAAGTCACTGCCTACGGCTCAGGTCATGACCCCAGAGTCCTGGGCTTGAGTCCTGCATTGGGCTCCTTGCTCAGCAGGGAAGCCTGCTTCACTCTCTGCCTCTGCCTATGTTTGCTCTCTCTCTCTCTCTGACAAATAAATAAATAAAATATTTTCAAAAAAGGTATAAATCTTAATTTCAATGACCAAGAAAGACCTAATCAAGATGGTGTCTTAGACTGAGTTATAAGATTCTATTACTTGTTCTGATCATAGAAACACACCTGTGGATATATTTAGATACACAAATACAAATTATTAAAAAGTACCTAAAATGTTCCTAACTGGGGGATGCAGGCACTCTCATACATTGTCAATGGCAAATGCAAACTGGTACAATGCCATACACAGGGCAATCTGGGAACATTTATCAAGACCACAAGTATGATTTGCCCTTTGACCCAGCAATCTCTCATTTGGGAATTTATCCTGCAAATGTGACTACACCCATCAGAAATGACAAACACATATGGTTATTCATGGAAGTACTGTTAATCAAGTAAAGGACTAGGAGGAAAAAAATCTAGCTGTCCCATCATTCGAAGACTGGTCAAATAAAATATGGTGCATTGAGGCAATGGAATACCATACAGCTACAAAAAAAAAAAAAGGATAAATAAACCAAAAACTAATAAAAATGGTTTCTTATAGGAAGTGTCAGGGAACAGGATAAAGAGGATAGAGTAAGAATGGATGTCTGAGACTTTTCTGAGTGTATCATTTCGGTATAGTTTTGACTTCTGAACACATTTCATGTTTAAAGGATAAAGTTAAATTAAAAAGAAAAGAAAACCTTAAAAATGGAAACAAAATGACTCTAAAATGTATATCAAAATATACAGGGAAAATAATACTAATGACTTTAGAACCCAGGACCTAATTCTACATCCTTAGTAGGAAATATTCTAAGCCCAAAAAGAACTGCAAGGAAATCCTAAACTTGATTCAGTAGCTTTACATTGTTAGTATTACTGGTATTGTAGAAAAGCTAATAAAAATTATGTTAACAGTATCAGAAACCAGTATTTTCAGAATAAGAGAAAACATCAATATGAACTAATGCTTATAGACACAACACATATAAACACACACTCTCATGTACATTTATGAATTTCCTAGCTTCACCCATAAAAAAGGGTCTAGAAAGCCACCTCAGTGAGTCCTACTAGCAACTAGATTTGGCCACTTAATATCATTTCCAACTAAAAAGAACCATAAAAGTAGTAGCTGATTCCACGCCTAAAGAAGAGAGTTTACCAGGTGAGCCCAACACTTCTTACTGTCAGAAAGCAAGGAATTTTTCAAAGATTCTGTCAAAAAGATGAAGTTTCAACAACTTAAAGGGTTTCCTACTGGATAAAGCTTGTGACAATTTGGGCATCAAAAAACTAATTACTATATCTGAGTAAAACAATGAATTTATAAAAACCTATAGATCCACAAATTTACTCAAAAAGAAACTGACAGGGCACCTGAGTGGCTCAGTTGGTTAAACGAACACCTTCGGCTCAGGTCATGATCCTAGAGTCCCGGGATCAAGTCCCACATCGGGCTTCCTGCTCAGCAAGGAATATGCTTCTTCTGCCACTTACCTCTCCTCTCATTCTCTCTCCCTCTCTCCCTCTCAAATAAATAAATAAAATCTTAAAAAAAAAAAAAAAGAAGAAGAAGAAAAAGAAGAAACCCACAAAAATCCCTCATTTTTCACCATCTGAAGTATTTTTACACAATCTCCTGAGTCTGAAAAATTGGTAATTAAAACAATTAAGCTTTTACTCTTCCAGCAAAAACCATATCCAAAGTAACCAAACAACACAGTTTCTTACTTTTTTCCTTCTTGGGGCGGGCGGGGGGGGGGGGGAGCCAGCCAGTAATAAATGGAAGAGAAATCAAAGGATAAGAAAAATCACCATTCTGCAATCCCTAATAACACTAGGCAACAATCATCACTAATACTAAACAAATGGGTGAGAGGCTAACGTCAAACTGTATTACTTGCAAGGATATCTAAGTTTATAATAGAAGGATGTTACCACCTTAACCGAGTGATCAATTTTAGCATCGCTAATAATAGGACAGACATTATGTGACTCCTGGTGTGATGTGATGCAATATGAAGCACACAGCATGACCTCTCAAGGATTCCAACTAAAAATGTTTAATCTGAATCCAATTCAACTTTTAGACTTATCTGCCAAGTTACAGGAAACTGACTATAATTAGACTATAAGCAATCAGACAAATCAAGAAGATGGGATGTTTTATAAGACAACTGGGCTCCTCTCTTCAATACGGCAATGTCATTTTAAAGAGAGAGAGACATTCCAGAGACTTAGGATGTGTTAACTCATGTAATGCAAGGTCCTTGTCTGAACAAACCATACATAAAAGACATTTGGGGACAATCAGAAAAATGCATACAAACTGAATACTAGAAGATGTTAAAAAATTACAGTTCACTTTATTAGGTATGTAATCATGTGAGAAATAGCTTTGCTCTTTCAGAGATGCATACTAAAGTATTTCAAGATAAAATGCAAAATGTCTGTTACGTACTTGATTATATATTTTTTTTAAAGATTTTATTTATTTATTTGAGAGAGAGCACATGAGCGAGGAGAAGGTCAGAGAGAGAAGCAGACTCCCCGTGGAGCTGGGAGCCCGATGTGGGACTCGATCCCGGGACTCCAGGATCATGACCTGAGCCGAAGGCAGTCGTCCAACCAACTGAGCCACCCAGGCGTCCCTTGATTACATTTTTTAAAAGAGATTTTATTTATTTGACAGAGAGAGACACAGCAAGGGAGGGAACACAAGCAGGGGGAGTGGAAGAGGGAGAAACAGGCTTCCTACCAAGGAGGGAGCCCGATGCGGGGCTCGATCCCAGGACCCTGGGATCATGACCCAAGCTGAAGGCAGACACCCAACGACTGAGCCACCCAGATGCCCCTTGATTACATTTTAATAACAAAAAGAGTTAATGAATGAGGCAAATATGGCAAATATCAGCAACTGTTAAA
This sequence comes from Lontra canadensis, assembly GCF_010015895.1. Classification (NCBI taxonomy): domain Eukaryota; kingdom Metazoa; phylum Chordata; class Mammalia; order Carnivora; family Mustelidae; genus Lontra; species Lontra canadensis. The sequence continues at coordinate 16,420,613 of NW_022631006.1, forward strand.
CTCAGGTGACATATACGATTATTCACTTTCTCTATTTCTATGTTTGAAATTTTTCTGAATGAAAAGCCAAGAAAAAAATAAAAAACTCTATAATCTGATATGAAAAGATTAAATACATTAAATGATATATTAAATAAAGTAAGGTGAAAACTATAAAAATTTTAAAAAACTTAAGAAAAGCATGGAATAAAGGGGTGGCTGGGTGATGGGCACTGGGGAGGGAATGTCCTATAGTGAGCACTGTGAAATGTGTTAAGACTGATGAATCAGACCTGTACCCCTGAAACAAATAATACATTATATGTTAATTTTTTAAAAAAGCAAGGAATAAAAATATATAGGAATATCCAAATACATAAAGATACCTCAGTGATGTAAGAAACCGAAATCACTTAAGGGATAGAGGGAGAAAAACAGGATAAATAAATGAAGAGTTGGGAGTTCTTCTTACCATTGTTTTTTTAATCATGTAAATGTATTTTCTATTAAAAAAATTAATACAGTATTCCTGATCGTCCTCCAAATAATCAGGAACAAAAACACCATATGGTACATGGCAGAGAAATGGATACTTTCTGTATTTCACTCAATTATGTACACCACAAATAAAGACTAATCACAACTAGTAAGAACTGCAGGCACTGGCAAAAATCACTGACTGTGGTACTACACAATCATGCCTGTCCCAAATGTTTGTGGAAACTTAAAAGGCATTCTAAAACATAAAACTTCTGGGTTAGCTTTTTGCAAAAACCACAAATTCAGTTTGGGGATTCACTTACCTGACAGTGTCCATTAACAGTCTTTACAAAGCCCTTCAGATTGCCAGGTAATATTTGCTGTCTGTTAAGACACTGTACCACTACTGATGTGAGAATTCTGTATTGCAGGAAATGAATGGTACTTACCCTCTTTTTAATTTCTTCTTGCCTTTTCTTCTGTTGCCGTTCTTTCTCTTTTATTTTCTCTGCTATTTTTTTCTTCTCTGAAACTTTTACTTCTGAAAGAAATGTTTTAATCAGTTACCCTGAATATTTTCCAGTTTATGGATGAGACAGACATACAACACTTCTATACTTCAAGAGACCAACTTCTCCCAGTTCGTGATTTATAGGCAAATAAGAATGGGAAAGTTCTGGGACTCTTCCTTTCTCCTCTCTGATCTGATCCTTAAGGCCCAAACACCTCCCTTCATTATTTCTCCAGCACTTTCAGCAGGATTTAGATCATTAAAATATGAGGCCACACCCTCTACTCTCTCCTAACAGCAGCACTCAAACAGAAAGCGGCAGGCAGGATCCAATCTGATTATGATTTGAAGGAGAGAAGAAATGGGAGAAGAGAATAAAGGGAGAACAGAAGGATGTTTGGGTTTCTTAACACCAAAATTTTCAGTTTTGTGACCATTCCATCATGTATCTTAACATAAGCACTAAACGCTCACCAAGACTGAAAACCAAAAATGAAAGAACCCCAGTGGCTCACCTGGTTTTACTTCTGCTTCCTCTTTTTTTTCATCATCATCATCATCCCAGTTATCCTAAAGAAAAGGACCTCTATTAATAATTCTCGCATGTTTACTTTTTTCCGTGTGCACATTATTATCAACTTTTCTAACTCCACGGAAACAAGCTTATTAGAATTTTTTTGGTATTGCATTAAAATTATAAATTAAATGTTGGGAGAACAGACATCATGATGTTGAGCTACCCTAGCCAAGGAAAAGGTCTGTCTTTCCATTTGTTCAAGTTTACTTGTTTTAAAGTTTTTCTCTTAGGGGTGCGTGGAAGGGTCATGATCCTAGGGTCGAGCTCTGGGTCAGCAGGCTCTTTGCTCAGTGGGGAGCCTCCTTCTCCCTCTCCCCTGCCCATGCTTTCTGTCTCAAATAAATAAATCTTTAAAAAAAAATAAAGTTTCTCTCTTAGAAGATTTGTGAATTTCTCTTTAGGTACATTCTTAAAAATTTCTGCATTCCTACTGTAAATATGGGTTTTTTCCTGTTATGTCTTCTAACTGGTTATTATTTGTATATATGATTGACTTTTATATGTTAATTTTATATCCTGCTACCTTATATTTGAATTTTTTTTTAATTCATTTATCACTTTTCATTGATTACCTAGGGTTTTCCCAGTGTAAATGAGAATAGCTTTACTTCTTTACCAGTTCTTTTTTTTAAAGACATTTATTTATTAGAGAGAGAGAGCAGGGATGGGGGGAGAGAAAGAGTCTCAAGCAGACTCCCCACTGAGCACGGAGCCTGAAGCCCCAGATTCCATGACCCAGAGATCATGAGCCAAGCTGTAACCAAGACTTTGACACTCAACCGACTGGGCCACCCAGATGCTCTACTTCTTTACCAATTCTTATGCCTCCACAACTGATTTCTCCAATTACACTCACTAAACTCTTGTACACTGTGAATGGTAGCAGTGATAATGATGATTACCTTCTTCTCTTACAGAAATACCTCTAGTGTTTCCCCATGAAGTGTATGCACCCCACAGTATTTATGCAGTAAAATTTATCAATCTTTTCTTGCCTGTGGATTTCAAGCCAGCTTCTTCTAGAATACATACACTTTCATTGTTTTTCAACAAGATCTCTGGTCCATGTGGAGTTTTTTCTCTGTGTGGTATGAAGTATGGATCTTATTCTATTTCCAAATGGTTACCCAACTGTCACAGCTTCGGTTATTAAAAAGTCCACCTGAGGGTGCCTAGATGGCTCAGTGGGTTAAGCCTCTGCCTTCGGCTCAGGTCATGGTCTTAGGGTCCTGGGATTGAGCCCCACATCAGGCTCTCTGCTCAGCAGGGAGCCTGCTTCCCCCTCCCTCTCTGCCTGCTTGTGATCTCTCTCTCTGTCAAATAAATAAAATCTTAAAAAAAAAAAGTCCACCCGAGTCCAGTGATTTGCCATGTAGTAAATTTTCACAGGTACTTGGTCTATTTCTGCTTTCTATCCCATCCGGCTATTTTCACTTCATGCCCCAATACCATACTGCTTCCCTTACTTTAATTATAGTATGTTTTTATATAGGCCAGGGCTAGTCCCTCCCTTATAGATTTTCAAGCTTTTTAGTATTTTCCTAGACATTCCTGCATGTTTGTTTTTCCGTATTAACTTTTATATCATCTTGTCTAATTCTATAAAAAACCTTCCCTGTTAACAAAACACAAGATAACCAAGCCAGAACTACTTCTCTTAAAGTAATTTGCAGCTGCTTTAAATAAAAAAACTAAAAGGACTTTATATTTCTTACTTTCTCAAATGCAGTGGTTTGGGGCTCCTAGGTTAAAGCCTCTGCCTTTGACTCAGGTCATGATCCCAGGGTCCTGGGATTGAGCCCTGCATCGGGCTCTCTGCTCAGCGGGGAGCCTGCTTCCCTTCCTCTCTCTCTGCCTGCCTCTCTGCCTACTTGTGATCTCTGTCAAATAAATAAATAAAATCTTAAAAAAAAAATCAAATCAAATGCAGTGGTTCAATTATTTCAAGTATTTCATTCAACACAACCCTGATTAATGAATTAAATCCATATAATATTTAAACCCAATATTTAAAAGCCGTCAAGAGCTGATCAATAGCTTCTTGAACTCACTCCCTAACTTGGGTGGGGCACTTTAAGGTGGATCTATACTCTAGTCTTTTCTACACCTAACAGAGCCACTAAATATAAACTGATTATCAAACAATTTTCCAAAGGCTCCACAGATTTGGAATGTTTAAATTTACTAGGGGCAGACACAGCCTTGTATTTAGATAGGGCTTTAATCTACAGGTAGCCTGGCCATTGTCTCAGCAACTACCATTTGAAATGTAAATGACATGCCATTTGAAGCTGAACCACAGGATTGCAGATGCAAAGCAAGAGGCCCTGATGGGACTGGAGGATATAGAGGGTGACTAATGAGCCTAACTATGACACCAAGCTTCTGTTTTATAACAAGACAGGTCATAATCTGAATCAGTCTAGGTATTTAAACTAACCAAGCCTTGATTTTAATAAAAATCCACCAAAGAACTAAAAGACTTGTAGACTGCCATGTGGTCGACAAGCAGAGTAGAAAGAAATTTGTAGAAAAGTAAAATATTTTGGGATGCCTGGGTGGATCAGTCAGTTAAGAGTCTGCCTTTGGCTCAGGTCATGATCCTAGGGTCCTGGGATCGAGTCCTGCATCAGGCTCAGTTGGTCAGTGGGGAGTGTGCTTCTCCCTCTGCCTGTCACTCCCCCTGCTTGTGTTCTCTCTCTCTCTCTCTCTGACAAATAAATAAAATCTTTAAAAAAAATAAAATAAAATATTTTCATAATCACCTTACCCTGGCAATTTAGCTTACAATTCAAGGTTAACAGACTGAAAGCAAACCTGCTTGTCACTGTTTGGACATCTAAGATACGTCAATTAGAAATTAGACAGCAAATGTTTATGTAATTTCACCGGTTTGCTTAAGTGCATGTTATCAATACACCACAGTACAAAAGTAACCCTAGAGCTAAAAATAAAAATTAACTACCAGGAATTTTTTTGTTGTTTTAAACTTCACAGAATATAGAAAGCTGGGTCTGTGAGTGGGTCTTCAGACAGGAAGACCATTTGCTGACTTCAAAGGGGTACATACTCACCTCTCTCTACTAATAACAGTGATGATGATGATGATGATAAAGTATTTATCAAGTGCTTACTTTTCATCAGGCACTGTGCAAAGGGCCTTACATGTAGTAACAGTTAACCCTAACAAAAGTTCTGTAAATAAGGTGGTGCTATCCCTATTTTATAGATAAGAATATTAAGGCCCTGAGACAGCTATCCCAAAATCTTAGTGAAACATAATGAAGGATGAAAGAACCAAAACAAACAAACAAACCAACCCTCCAAAAAATTAAGGAACCACTTCTAAATGGACAAAAGTTCCTTTAAAGTGTAGAAACATAACTTCTTACCTGAACCCTGAAAAGTATACAATAACTATCTGAGATTTAGGTCTCTCCCCCACCAAAATGTGTTCTTTCAATCAGTTCTGGAATAAGTCCCCCTGGAACTGCAGGAAAGCTCATCAAAGAGAAGGGTATGGCATACGGTATCATGCCCAGCTACAATTCTATCAGTTACCTACCTCAAATTGCCTGTGATGATTTTCTACTAATTTTAAGAAACTCGTCTAGCAGCCTCTGGTAGTAGGGGGTCAAGAGGGGAGAAGTATGGCTAAAAGTGAGTAGCTCCATCCCAGGACATCCAAAAATGGAGAAGCAGATCCATCAGGGGAGCATTTCTCAGTTTCCTCCCCCAGTAAAACATTACCCCCACCCATATCACTGATCCCTCAGTATCTCATTTATACCAACTCTATGTACCACACCTTTATCCCTGTTCCTGGTTTCCCCATCAAAGCATAAACCTTATTCCAGACATTCAAGTTAAACTGTCCCATCAGTGTAGACATAATGAGGCTACCTGGAATTCCACCGCAGAATGGATTTTAGAAGCTAAAGCTGGTTCCTACAGAGTCCTAGGAACAGCTATGGCACCTGCTTCTGCATTCATAAAAGAACCATGAAAGCAAGCCTTGCCTGTCACCCTCACCCCAGAGTACTCAAATCTTCCCTGAAGTTTCTACCACACCGGGGACAAGTCCCTAAAGAAGGGAGCATAATGATGTTAACAAAGAGACTAGTCACCCTTCCAAAGAGAGTAATCCCAAAAGCAGGTCAGGCAGTTTTCCCCATGAACTTAAAAGTTTTTGTTTTCTTAGTTATAAAATTTGCCAAGTGCCCAAAAAGTACATGTAAGGTAGAATGTCGAAATCTGCCCAATTTTCTATAAACACTCAGACTTTGTAAATCCTCACAATAACTTCAGATAAAATTCAAAAAAACGTTCTTCGGGAAACAACTAAAATTAACACATTTAAGTAGCGATTAAATCTGTACTTCAGTAAGCTCTAAATGGCTATTTGGTTCCAGAGACTACCTGTCAATAACCAAATAAATTCCTTACCCAATTATTTTTGGTAGGTAATAAATCTGCTAAATATAATATTCAATTTGTCTTTAAAACAATCATCCAGGTTGCTCTTGTGAAATGGCTAGCTTCCTTAAAACAGAGGCGGTTTATAAACTACTTATCTATACTCTTCTACAATACACACCCAACATCATTTGAGCCATTTCTCTGAAAGAGTTGACTGCTTTTCAAGTTTAAAACCTGCTACCTGGGGCGCCTGGGTGGCTCAGTCGTTAAGCATCTGCTTTCTGCTCAGGTCATGATCCCAGAGTCCTGGGATAGAACCCCACCCCTCATCAAGATCCCTGCTCGGTGGGAAGCCTGCTTCTCCTTCTCCCACTCCCCCAGCTTGTGTTCCCTCGCTCACTGTCTCTCTCTCTCTCTCTGTCAAATAAATAAATAAATACAATCTTTAAAACAACAACAAAAATAAAATCTGCTTCCCAACTGAACAGGACCAGAAATGAAAACAAAACAAAAATTTTATATCCTGCTTTTTAAAAATTCCTCATAATATAGCCAGTAGTTGGCTAATCTGTCATTTTTATCATGTACAACTACAGAATGTCACATGAAGTAAGAGAACACATTTAGGGCTGAAAATGCTTTCCAACTTAAGCAAGATATATTTATAGATCATCAAACAGGAGTAGCTACAAAGGAAGGTAAAATTCTTTTGCCCCACAGCAAGAATCCATTAATTAACACATACTCCTTTACTTTTCTTTAAGTAGTTTGGTTTACGTAAAGAATAACCGTTTGCAGGAAAAGAGCCTTTCACTGATGTTCTGTAAGCTGTACTGTTGTGCTCTAAGAGGCCCCAGAACTCTGTAACAGGCTTCTGGCAAGGGTAGGCTTTCCAGAAACGTTCAGTTTTGTTTTTTTTAAAGATTTTATTTACTTATTTGACAGATGGAAATCACAGAGAAGCAGGCAGAGAGAGAGGAGAAAGCAGGCTCCCTGCTGAGCAGAGAGCCCGATGTGGGGCTCGATCCCAGGACCCTGGGATCACGACCTGAGCTGAAGGCAGAGGCTTTAACCCACTGAGCCACCCAGGCGCCCCAGAAACGTTCAGTTTTTAAAAGAAGCCCAGGGGCGCCTGGGTGGCTCAGTGGGTTAAGGCCTCTGCCTTTGGCTCAGGTCATGATCCCAGGGTCCTGAGATGGAGCCCGCATCAGGCTCTCTGCTCAGTGGGGAGCCTGCTTCCCTGCCTTCTCTCTCTGCCTACTTGTGATCTGTCAAATAAATAAGTAAAAATCTTCAAAAAAATAAAATAAATAAAAGAAGCCCAAATGTTATTCCATAATCTCAGAAGTATGCTGGCTTCTAGAAGCCAAGGTACCTGCCTCAATAAATTCTACTTCATTTAATTCAATTCATTAAGTTTTTAACATCTTACTCTGTATTATGGCTCAGCACTCAGTTGAATTCCACCTCAATGTGTACCTGTCTCATATCTGGAACTCTCATTAATCAATTCTACTTTAAATGCTTGGCTAAAGCAAGATCAAGTTACTGAACAATAAACAAAATGGCTTATTTATTTTCAGTTATCCAGCATGACAAACACATCAGGTAAATATTTTCCAGTAATAAACATGCTATCTAACTAAAAACTTACTAGTTTATAAAAACTACCAGGGAATTGAAATGATATAACTGAGATTTACCTCAAAATAATCTGGTTAGGGGAGAACAGTGAGTGGAAAGACAGAAAAAATAAGATTGTGCATGGGTTTATTAAACTTCTCTTTACCTCTTTTTATGCTTGGAATTTTTCATAAGAAGTTACACACACACTTCAAGATAGTTACACACACCATTTCCTGGCAAAATGCCCACCTTCCGAGTATTTTCCAATAATCTCCCATTTCTCTGAAGTAGAGAGAACAGCTATTTCCAGTTTTTGAAAAAAGTGTCCTTACTCTGGTAGATTTAAGCTATTGAGCCGGAGAGGATCCTAAAAGATGGCTGAATGGGTAGGATGAGACAGGCAGTTTTCAACTAAGTCCATTCTCAAAAAATTCTATAATAGCATTACAGGAGCAAATGCCAGAGATGTCTGAACACAGCCAGAAGTCTCCTCAAAACAATTCTACACACCTTAAATAAATTCAACTTTTAATCTATTCTATATTGAAATGCTCGGAAACTAGTAAAACGGAGTAAAAGTTGTGTTGTCCCTGCTCGCGAAGGATAGGTACTCACTGCCTTCTTAGTCAACACATCCTGCACATCACTCCAGCAATGGGGAAGGAGTGCTGTGATAATATGCTAAGTGAACAATTTGTCCCACTACCTCTGCATAACATCAGGACAGTAAGAAACGTAAAATAAAGCAAATGTTAACAGGAGAGTATGTTTGCTAGTTCTCATCTTTCTTTTTTCCTTTTTTTTTTTCTTAAAGGATTTAAGTAATTTCTACAACCAACAAGGGGCTCAAACTTACAACCCTAAGTTAGAGAGTCACATGTTCTGCAGACTAAGCCAGCCAGGGGCCCCTAGTTCTCATCTTTTTAACTGGGAAGAAGCACAGGCTTCTCTCCTCATGAATATTAACAATTCTATGGTTTCACCTAAATCCATTTCTGTCAATACCAGACACCTATTTGAGAAGTCAAGGGCAGCAAAATGTTTTAATGTCTACTGAAAGACCGTAAACTACTGAAGCAAATTACTGTAAAAAAGACCTCAATTTTCTTTTCATTTCTCAGGACATTACAAATGACATTAAATCTATATCATTAAAGGTTAAACACTAGATGATGACATAAACTAAAGAACTTATTCTGTTTCTGCATATTTTACCTTTGAAGACTTTTAAAAAATTCATACATTGTACACTTAAAGGTTATGAGTATTTGATCTCATGAAAACTAAGCCTTGTTTCCACATCCTTAACTAAAGAATTAAGTACTAAAACACTATAATTCAGAAATTTGGTATTATTCACTATCATCCAAAGTGACAAAATTGAACTCTAGATTGGCAATCTCTAAGCAAGCAAAAACTTGCTTGATAACCAAAGTCATCCCATTCTGAGTAAAATTCTGAGTAAATAGGTACTGTGGAGAGAACTTACTTCTGAGTAAATAGCCACTATGGAGAGAAGTTGGCTCAGGAAATCACAAAATGTGGCACAAAATAAACCCCCAGATACCAGATCTAACCAGCATATTTTCCTTTAGCCAGAAAAATTAGTTTCTTTTCAAGACTGCATCTTGAAGAGAGTATTAACATTTATGGAGTGCCTCCCAAGTACTAGGTAATTCTGCTAACACTAGACATATTAAAACATTTAAAGTGTAAACAGGGGCACCTGGGCTGCTCAGTGGGTTAAAGCCTCTCCCTTTGGCTCAGGTCATGATCCCAGGGTCCCAGGATCAAGCCCCACATCAGGCTCTCTGTTCAACAGGGAGCCTGCTTCCCACCCCCACTCTGCCTGCCTCTGCCTACTTGTGATCTCTGTCAAATAAATAAATACAGTCTTTAAAAATAAATAAATAAAATAAAGTGTAAAACAGGGGCACCTGGGTGGCTGACCTGGTGTTGGACTCGATTTCGGCTCAGGTCATGATCTCGGGTTCATGAGATCAAGCTCCACCTCAGGCTCCACACTAGGCGTGGACAGCTTGCTTAAGATTTTCTCTCTCCCTTCACCCTAGCCTAAATAAATAAATAAGCAAACAACCCCCTGAAGTTATCTCCTATAATGAAAATTTAGATTAGGACACTAAAAGGGAAGATTAAAAAACGTGTTTATGACCAAGAACAGAGAAAACGTCAAGGCAGTAACATACACCCAGGTCGGACTGATTGCGAAGCCCAGGAATCAAACTATTCTTTGAATACCATAAACTGGGAATCTTGAAGAAATTCAAAAGAAATAAACCAACATTTCAACTCAGAAATGGACAAGTTCAGTTTTTCTCCAAGATCCAACTTCAATGTTTATGTAAAAGCAGTAAGATATCTGCATAAAAGAATGAATCTGCACTGAAAGAGTGAGTGGACAAGATGGCCTTTATGATCTCTTACAACCTGTAAATCTCTTAGTTCCAAGTGGTCAGAATTAAATTTATCAGGACTGGACACCCTTGAGATCCAATAATCTCTGGCAGGCTACTTCACGGTATCACTTCAGACTACTCCATTCAGACTTCATTTTCTAGTACTTCTTTCCTGATTTCTCTAATCTTTTCTTCTCATTTGCTAAAGTATTCCTAATTTCCAGAACAGATGTCCTAATAGCTGCATCCAGTAAGAATACAAAAAGTGCAAGGACAAATTTGAACTGAAGGCTCAAAACATAAAATCCACTACAATATAAGGAGGTAACTAATATCTTGCAATGAGACTGAAACACAGTTCATTCCCATGTTTATACAACATGTAAATAGACTGTCTAAGTATCTTCACAAGAGTACTACTCATTTATCATTCCCAATGTCTGCAAAGCTCACATTATTCCTGAACCTCAAGCTGTTCCATAAATTGGACATCCACCTCATCAGACTCAGGAGAAAAAGGTAAAATCCAAACAAAAGTAGTAATAAGTTCATAGTGATTATCTGGCTTAAATTTTTTCAACCCAAGAAGGACTTAATAGGGTTTCCCAATATGTACTGAAGTGTAGAAGTTAGGAAAGTAAAACATCCACTAAGCCATTTAAGCCAAGAAAAATCATTTTCTCAATTCATACAAAACTTTATCTGCACAAATATAAAAGATTTTGAGAGTTCTGTTAATAAGAATCTTAACATTTTGGTCTTGAAAGGTTAGCTACTTAAAAAAATGAACGCACTAGTAAAACTGTCATCTGAAGCCATTTGATGAGTCCCCAGGAGTCTTCAAAAACAAAACGACAAAGGTAATTCTGGTTCAGATCAACAAGGCACGGGAGAAAAAAAACTGGCCCCTTCGTCTACTCCAACTAATATTTTCTTAGGCATCTTTCGTATGTAGACAAGTAACTCACTCTGTCAACTGTTTTCCAGACCACTGTGTAGACTACCTAGGTTTCTGACCACTGGCCGCTGACTATTTTAGTACTCGTTCATCCTTTTACCACAGGGTGGGGGTGGGAAGCCTAAAGTTATTTCACTTCACTGCTTCTATTTGTCTTGTGTTAAAAAAAAAAAAAAAAGACTGAAATTAAACCACAGTATTTCATTCATCTAACTACTCGAACAAACTCTACAAATGGGCTTTCAAATGAGTTACTGCCCCTAGGGAGGCCTGAGCTCAACAAGGCAGGTGGGTTGCAATACTTTCCATATGGGAGAAACCATGGGGCTCAATCCCCAACTTCCCAGATCTTTTTGGAGAACGCCTCCAGCCCATTAAGTTTGCACGTGGACCGGGCCCTTCCGCGGCTGTCACCTCCCGTCGCCAGTTGGCGGGTGGGATCCAGGCCTGGGTGCAGACCCTTAAAGTAACGCTGGGGCCGGGGCCTCCACCGCCCTCGCCAATGAGTCCAAAAGGCCACGCAGCTCGACTCCGGCCCATATGGCCGGCGAGCAGAGGAGAGAAGGGCACCGGGGAACCCTACGCTCGCGTCTGGACCCAGAGCCCGCAGGCCCGGGCGGCGCCCCTGGGCCCAGAGTCCACCCGCCCGCCCGTTGGCGGGCATCCCCGCCCGCGACAGCGCCAGTCCACTCCCGCGCTGCCCGGAGCCCCGGCCCGCACCCACCTTGACGTCCTCGTCCTCGTCCTCGCCTTCCCAGCGGTCCCCGCCGGCAGTGCCGCCGCCCCCCACCTTCCGCACCGGGTCTTCCACGGAGAACGTGTCCGCGTCTACGGAAGAGAGCGAACCGCGTTAGTGCCTGCTTCGGCTTGAGGCCGGCGCCGGCCCAGGCCCTGGCCCCGTAACTTCTCCTCACCCCAAGAATCAGAGTCCCCCGCCGCTGCCGCCGCCGCCATCTCGAACCGGGTGTGAGCGTGTGTGAGGGGAGAGCTACCGAGGAGTTAGCGCGGCGGAGGTGAGTCACTGGCTTTGCTCTCGTTGGCCGGCGCGGGGCAGGCTGGGACCGTGGCTGACTGTGCGCCGGGGCCCAGGCCCCGCCCCCTCGGAGGGCTGCGGCGGCTGCGGCGGAGGCGGCGGGGCGACGCGCGAGCGGGCGACAGCGGGGCGTGGAATGCGATCGCCGGCGCGGGAGTTGGGCGGGCGGGTGAGACCGAGCGTACAGTACTCGGTGGCATGGAGGTAGTGGTCCTGAAGGTAATGGGGCGGGAAGAGAGGAAGCGGTCAGGAGGAGGGCTGCCCCAGCCTGGGCTCCGGGGAGGAAACGTAAGTGCGAGGAAGTTAGAAGGTCGTCCCCTTGCCTGGCGCTTGGCCCTCGCCTGTCTTCGCCAGCCCTCCCCTGCCAACCCCAGCCCCGCCCCGACCGGTCGGGTGCATCCTCCCTCTGTTCGCTTTGGTCGCCGCCCGGGGCTGTTGGCGGATACCAAGGAGACCCCCAAGCTTTCCAAGCTGCGCTCTGAAGCGAGCTGTGGACGCCAGGGCCGCCAGTGGGGGCTGTGGGCCGGCAGCCCGGACCCTCGGAGGGGGCGTTGCGCTCTGGCGGAGGGAAGCTCCCTCTGGAAGCTAACGTGGGCCCGGCGCCCGGAAGGAGCGAGTGGACAGAGCCGCATTCTTGGCGGTCTTCCTAGCAAGGGTGCTCGAATTCAGCTCCTGGCACGTTTGCCTCGAGTTAGTCACGAAGGGATCGAAGACAGCCCCAGAACTCGAGGATTTTCCCTTCCCGTGAGCCCCTTGAGGCCAGTACATGCTTCTTTCGCAGAATAATTTCGGAACTCAGTCTGCGGTAGGCCTAGTCTCCAGCCCTGTCCTCAAGGAGCGCACAGTCAAGTAGCAAAGATAGACATGTAAACAAAATTTCGACACAGTGTGATGACTGCAACAAAAAGAAGCATTATGAGGTTAAATGTAAAACGGTAACTTTAACGGCGGGGGAGGTGGGCGGGGGAGGCGGAATGCATGAAAGGTTTCCTGGCTTAAGTGCTTTGGTATCTGGAGTTTGAAAGACCACGTGAGATTTGTTCACGTGCATTTCCTGTGGAGGGAAGTCTTGTGGTCCCAGATCTGATGGGCACAATCGGAGATAAACTGAATAGGTAAACTGATTATAACAAAGGGTTTAAGATGGGCTAAACTGCACTCTTTCCTTTGGGTCACTGGGCTCCACTGCAGGGTATTAAGAGGGGAGCAGCTTCAGAAGTTTTTATTTTGCTTTAGTTGTTAATTTGTTTTCGAATATGTAATACATGTACTTGGTATAAAATTCAAGTTATAAAAGAATATATACAATGGTCAGCCATTCAGTTCTTTTTAGGAGCAACAGTTCTCTGTTTCTTGTGTATCCTTTCAGGGAGTCTACAAATACACTTCTTTTTTTTTTTTTTTTTTTTTTTTTAGTTTATTTATTTATTTATGTACTTAAGCACTGTCTACACCCATGGTGGGGCTGGAACTTGGGACTGGGGAACCAAGAGTAACAGGCTCTTCTGACTGAACCATCCCACTGCTCCTACAAAAACACCTTTTATAAACATGGTCTTTCAAGAGACTTTCTACAGCTCAGTTACTCATAGTTTTTCTTGATCTACAGCAGTACTTGGGGAGCTTGTTGGAAATGCAGAATCTCAGGCCCCATCCCAAACCTACTGAATCAGAATCTGCCCTTTAATGAGATCCTCAGATGAATCTGCACGTTAAAGTATGAGAGACAATGATACAGTCATCCATTATAAAGATAGATGAAAGGGTGGGATGCAAGATCCCTAGGACACAGTCTATCTTTTATTCACATTTGTATCTCCAGCATTTGGCACAATATCTAATACCATAAAGCAATGGTAACAGAGGAAAGGACTAATTGAGAAATATTTAAGGGTCAAAACAGTTCGTTGACTGTGATGGTTAATTTTATGCATTAGCTTGGCTAGGCCAGTTTTTGGTCAAACACTAGTTGTTAATATCCTTGTTGTAAAAGATTAACATTTAAATTAGTAAGCTCTGAGGTAAAGCATATTATCCTCCAAAATTTGGATGGGTCTTATCCAATCAGGTAAAGGACTTAAAAAAACCACACCGAGGAAAAAGAAATTTTGCCTCCAGTCTGCCTTTGGACTCTGCAGCAGCAGCTCTTGCATGGGTCTCCATCCTAATGGCCAGCTGTGCAGATTTCAGAATTGCCAGTTTCTATAATCTGTGAATCAGTTCCTTAAATCAATCACTCTCTCTCCCTTCCTCCCTCCCTCTACGCATTCACACGCGCACACACGTGTGTACGCGTACTCCCACATCTCATGCTATTGTTTTTGTTTCTCTGGATAACCCCAACTAGTACAGTGACTGATTGGATGTGGAGGGGAAGGGGATGGCAGAAGTAGAGGATGGTGCTTTTGGAGATTGAATGAGTGGTGGTGACACCAATCTATGGGTGCTGAAATAAAAAAGATGAGAGCTATCCTTGCTTCCTCTTACCCCCTAAATTCAGAACTGTTCAGTGGCCTGTTATTTTTAAATTCCAACTCCTTACTATAGCATACAAGGTCCTGTATGTTTTGACCCCTACCTCCCATCAGTCCACTATGTCATTCTCTCTCATTAACTTCATTGCTACTAGCTGTCTAAGACTACTAAGCCCTTTCCTATTTTTGGACTTTGTACTTGCTATTCTTTCTCCCTACAGGGTTCTTTCCATACATCTTTGCATGGTGTTTTTCTTTCAAATCAAAGTTCATATGTTACCTTTGCAGAAAGCTCTTCCCCCGACTTCCCTCCTGCAAGAGGCCTCCGCCAGTTACTCTTATCTCATCACTCTGTTTTTGTCATAACATTTATCACAATCTCTAATGACCCTGTTTACATATTTAATGTCTCTTTGGAGTAAGGGACTTTGTGTTCTTTACTACTGTATTCCTATTACCTGGCATATAGTAAATGGTCAATAAACGTTTTTGAAAATGACTGAATGGTGCCTCATCATAGTAAGGACTAAGGATAAATTAACTTATGATCTTCTGATCTTGACATTCTTGTGGGACGTCCAAATAGACATGTCTAGTGTATATTTGGAACCACAGAGGCCTGGGCTATGGATAGAGGACTAAGAGTCATCTGATTACGGTGGTGGATGAAATCATGTGACTAGAGGCTATCTGATAATAGGACAGAATGAGAACAATCTTTGAAAGACATCAACATTTAAAGAGCAGCCAGAGAAAATAGGTATAGAAAGCATACTAAGTTAAAAAAAAAAAAAAGTATCCTTCCAGTTCTGTTGTTTCGTTTGTAAAAAACTTAATTTTAAAACATTGTGGAATGTGGTATATTTGAAATTTCACTTTTTGACATCAGGAGACCTGGGTTTTAGTCATTCAAATATCAGATTATATTGAACTGAACATTGAACACTAACGGTGAAGACTGGAGAAAGTGCACAATGATTCCTCATTTCCTGGAAATTGTCCTAGTACACAAGAGTAGGTAAGCTCCTAAAAGCTGTGTTTCCTTTCTTACCATAGCTGATTTAGGAAGGGCATAGCTGGTTTGGGAACGTCAAAAGCAAATTGACTGTGAAGCTAATGAAGCTTTAGCTTTAGCGCCCCTAGTTACTTGGACGCCTTCCACTCTTCAAAGAAAGCCTTCCAAATTGTATATGCTTCAAACTCTGTAAAATCTGGAACTGCCTCTAAGTGGGATGTAAGTAACCCATTGGAACTATCAATTCTTTTTAGGTAGTCTCCAAAGATGGCCTTCCAATGAATAGTACTCAAGCCCTTATGCAATCTCTTCCCCTTGAGTCTAGGCTAGCCCTATGATTCATTTTTAACCAGTAGAATAGGGCAGATGTGACATGGGATGCTAGGCCATAACAAGCCTTGTAGCTTCCACCTGCACCTTTTGGAATGCTCACTCTGGTGGAAGCCAGCAGCCATGTAAGAAGTCTTACTACTCTAAGACTACCATGCTGTTTCAAACTAACTAGATGGAAAGGCTGTTTATGGACAGAACCAGACATGGGAGTGAAAAAGCCATCTTGGGTATCCAGCCTGGTTGAGCCTTCATATGATTCCATCCCAAACACTTGAATGCAACTGCAGAAGACCAAAAAGCAAGAGTTGCTCGACTGAGCCCCATCAACCTACAGATGAGTGAGGGAGAAGTTATCTTACTTAAGCCTCTTAACTTTTGAGGCGAATTGTATGCAGTGATAACAGAAGGATTCTTTCCCAGGACTTTAGAATTTGGTGACTGATGACAGCACCCTGAAGGGAAGACCACAAACTCCTGATGAAGTGATGATTTTCCAGGCCACCTTACTTCCTTCTGCCTACACTTGAGGTCCATTTGTCCAGCTCCTCTTT
This sequence comes from Lontra canadensis, assembly GCF_010015895.1. Taxonomy (NCBI): domain Eukaryota; kingdom Metazoa; phylum Chordata; class Mammalia; order Carnivora; family Mustelidae; genus Lontra; species Lontra canadensis. The sequence continues at coordinate 16,436,986 of NW_022631006.1, forward strand.
AAATGTCATGAGGTACCCCAGCATCTTTTGATTCTTGGCCTCAGCAAAAAATTTTAACAAAGTCCAAACTTTGAAGTGTGAGCTCATTCATTGATTTATTCAACAAATAATTATGGAGTGCCTACCTTATACCAAGGACTGTTCTAGGTTCTGGGGATATTAACTTGAAGGTATTAATCTACACGCAATTGCACATGGGTTTGGGGAGTTGGAGATGCTATGGAGAAATACATGGGCTATATGTATGCAGCCCTGATAAATTTGTTAAGCAAAAATTGAGAATTTATTCACAGTGTTGTGCATGCTGTTTTTTGAAATGAGGAAGCAGGGAAATAATTGTCTAGAATTATGTGCAACAAAATTCATTCAGTCCTTAAAATAAGTCTGTGATTCACGTTAGTCTCTAGGGGAGCCCTATAATCATACATAACAGTATTATTTTACAGATGATCAGAGTAATTGATCAATGTTGGTTTAACAAATTTATATTAAAACCTCTGCCTGTAAGAACTTCATCATTAAAACCATAAGGTGGTAAATGACAAATGAAGCAGAGATGCCAGTGGCGGCTTTTTTTTTTTTAAGATTTTTTTTTTTTTTAATTTATTTGACAGAGATCACAAGTAGGCAGAGAGAGAGGAGGAAGCAGACTCCCCGCTGAGCAGAGAGCCCAATGTGAGGCTCCATTCCAGGACCCTGGGATCATGACCTGAGCTGAAGGCAGAGGCTTTAACCAACTGAGCCATCCAGGCGCCCCCCAATGGCTTCTTTTTAAGTGAGGTCCCTTAAGTACCAAACTCAAAATCTCAGAGATAAATGAATTTAGGCTGAAGAGGTTTTAATTGCATATAGGACAAGTTAAGATACTTATAAAGTACCAAACTCACTGAGTCATTATATATGTAAAAAGATTGTATTTGTATTTGATATAGAAACAACTAGGGGCACCTGGACAGCTCAGTCGTTAAGCATTTGACTTCAACTCGGGTCATAATCCCAGGGTCCTGGGATCGAGCCCCGAATTAGTCTTCATGCTCAACCTCAGCGGGAAGTCTGCTTCTCCCTCTCCCACTCCCCCTGCTTGTGTTCTCTCTCTTGCTGTCTCTGTTAAATAAATAAAATCTTAATTAAAAAAAAAAAAAGAAAAGAAAACTAATTGGGGGCACCTGGGTGGCCCACTTGGTTGAGTTAAGTGTCCGACTCTTGATCTCAGCTAAAGTCTTGATCTCAGTGTGGTGCGTTCAAGCCTCACACTGGGCTCTGCGCTGGGTATGGAGCCTACATTAAAAAAATAAATAAATAAATAACGAATTGAGTTTTTCCTCTTAGCCCTAAGCCCTCCCAAAAAGAGACAGGATTTTGTAAGATGAATTGACAGCATCTGTCTCTGTTCAACTCCTATACATTTTCCTTCACTTAGTTTTATATGGTACCGTAAAATCTGAGAGGACCTTCCTATTCCTGTCCGTAAACTGGACAACCCCTACTCTTCCTAGGACTTTACCAATCTCCTGGCCTCACACTGTCCACTAAAGGGTAGCACCCAGTGGATTAACCATTTGTTGTCCTAGAGGAAGAGATTACATTGTGTGGTGAATTAGGTCAACTTCTACAAAACTCTTAACTGGTGTCCCACCCACCCACTCTATTCCCTGTCAGCCAAAGTGATCTTTTGAAGACAAATCTGATCATATACTCCCTTGCTTGATTTTACATCCCCGCGCCGCCCCCCTGCCACCCCCTGCCCCACAACCAAGCCTGGCTTTACGTTCTTTCTAATAAATATTCTACAGATCTCAACTTAATGCTTTTTCAGCCAACCCAAGCCTGGCTCCAGACGAGATTGTGTAACTGGCACTCTTAAAGCCACTCTTCTCTTCTATGACCCTTGTCCCAACATTGTCAGTTCTCCATACTAGACTGTAAGCTTGAGGACAGTGTCAGGTTTGCTTTTTTCCGCCATTCGTAGAGCCTGGAATAGTGGCTAACACATAATACGATGTTTTAAAATGACTTTTACTGTCATTAGGAAGGCTGCTTATAGTTACTTTCAACAAATATTGCCATCTATCAAACATAACATTAAAGGTCATTATGTGGTAGCTACTAAAAGCTCTATCTAGTTCATTTGGTTAATCCATTAAGAAACTTCTAACTTGGCAAATCATTTGTATCAACCCCACTACCCCGACTTCTGAACCAGATCTCTCAAGCCATTCAGTACCGCTTTCTCATCACCCACTTTTTCCTTAACACTCAGCATATTTTCATCAAATACGTTAACATAGGTGACCGACCTCTCCATTACTTCCTGTCTTCATCTGAGTGTACCCTACTGCCCATGTTTTCCTCAAAAGAACAAGGACGTGTGGTATTACAATACCATGATTTTCCACTGCCCTTTCCAGCTTCAAACATCTCCCCAGAAACTGTGCATATTATCTTCTGCATATCCTCAGGAGAACTAGCTGCTTTAGCATTTTCACTGTTGTAGTTATTTGTATATTGCCTCACAGTTTATAACGTGTTTGACATGTTTCATCTTTGTAATTCTGAAAGGTAGACCTTGGTGCACCCTTTGCACAGAAAATAAACCAAGGCTCAGAAAACTTTGTCTAGTAAGTTAACCAGCATTTGGGAACTTGGAATCAGACTCTCTCTGAATGACCCTTTTACTAACCAAACTCCCAAGTCAACTATTCACCTTAAGTCCAGTCATTTCTAAAGATAGTAGGGGTACTGCAGTGATTCTCAAACATGTATGTGCATTAAACTCCATTGGAGCGTAGGCAAAATAGTTATTAAATATTCCACCACAGCCAGGGGGTGAGGAAAATGAAGAGATGCTGGTCAAAGGATAGACATCCAGTTGTAGGTGGATCTAGTTTTGGGGATCTAGTTTACACCACATTGACTATAGCTAAAAGTGTGGTAAGTGTGTACTTGAAAGTTGCTATCAGACTATTTTTTTTTAAGATTTTTTTTTATTTATTTGACAAACAGATCACAAGTAGGCAGAGAGGCAGGCAGAGAGAGAGAGAAGGAGGCAGGCTCCCCGCTGAGCAGAGAGCCCAATGCGGGACTTGATCCCAGGACCCTGAGATCATGACCTGAGCCGAAGGCAGAGGCTTTAACCACTGAGCCACCCAGGCGCACCCAGACTAGACTTTAAATGTTCTCATCTCACCCTAATAAAAATGGTAATCGGATAAAGGATGTGTCCACTAACCTTACTGTGTGGTAAACATTTCACAATGTATGTATCAAGTCATCACACTGTACACCTTAAACTTACACAATGTCAATTTTACTCAGTAAAGATGGAAAAAAGTCTCACCAGAGAGATTGGGGTGGAACCAGAGTACTGTTTTGTAGCTATGTGGTTCATGTTATTTTGCCTCATCTTAGGCTCACCATAATCTGGTTGCTATCATATCTTCTTCTCAAAATTCGCCCCTTTATTCAGATTTTATTCTACTTCCTCAAACAGTAGTTCCAGAAATTGATTCCTCGTGTCTGTAACCTACTCTGTGTACCTTACCTGTATGTCCTGAAGATATCAGAGAGGAAAGTAATGTGAAAAAATCATGTAACTGTAACCAAAAAAAGCACTACACAAACATAAGCTGTTATTGTTTCTAATGGCTGATAAAATATCATCAAAGAAAAGTGTTTCCATAAAAGTTTTATTTATCCCCACAACAACCCTGTGAGGTAGGGTGATCAGGGCATTTGAAGATGAGAAAACTAAGTCTACATTACTTGTTCACGGCTATACTGCATAGTAAATATGTAGAAATTAAACTGAGATTTTTTTTTTAAATATCCATGACTTATATATTGATTCACATGGAAAAAGGCAGAGAGAATATTAACTCCCCCCTACCTTAATGCCAAAAGGACACTACCTTGAAAAATCCCATTTCAAAAGATGAAAGTAGTATTTCATTGCTTATTTCTACAAAGATTTATAAAATAAAAAAATAGTGAAATATTTTACAGTTAATATATATAATGGTCTCATTCAGGGATGTCCTCCAGCTATATATATGATCAACTATTCCAAGTCCTAGAAATGCAAACTCTTAAAAAGTATGAGACAAGAATGATAATGAGCAGTAGCCTGAATCTTCTTTATTAATCCTCCATATATCTTGAGTAAGTTCTGTGAAATCTGATCCCAGTTTAAAAAAAAAAAAAAGAAAGAAAAAAACCAACGAAAAACTACCACAGAGACATCCAGTAAACCTTTATTTAGTTGCCTATTCTCAAACCACTGTCACATTATTTAAAACAGTGACTTCCCAAAGCTGGCTATTAGAATCACTTGGAGAGCTTTTTAAAAAAAAAAAAACCTCTCAGGCCCCACTCTAGACCCACTGAGACCATTGTGTAGGGCCTAGGCCTCAGGAATCTGTATTTCTTAAGCTCTTCAGAGTAATTCTAATGGTGAGGTTTGGGAACCACTGATATATTTTAAAATACTAATAATAAAACCAAAAAGTAACTAAGTGTAAACTTGCTGCTCTCTTACCCTTTTAAAAATTTCTCAAAACACATTATATCCCCAGAACTCTTGCCTCTGGGCAAGTAATTTCAATTCAAGATACAGAGAAACATTTTATAAAAATGTATCCTAGTGAGTGAGACTTGGATTCCAATAATAATTTAAGTGGCATTTAAATACAAGATACTGAGTTTTGTGGTTCTTAATCTGAAATTTTAAAATGTGTTTTATACAGGTTCCTAGCAGGCTTTCACCTTCAGAAGATAGTAAAAGTAATGACACAATCAAGCATATGAGCACTGAAAAAATACTATACTCAAATATAGCTCATGAGAGGAATAAGAAAGTGAATGAATGACAACCTAAGGCCTTTTGGCCCATACATTTTTGTTCCCAGTCCACTCTTCCCCTATAAGGGGAAATAAAATAAACATTCTTTCCTAGTTGCTTGGCATAGTTATTCAGTGGGTAACTATTAACTAAGTTAATTTAGATACACAAGATTAAAAGAGATAACAAATAAATACCTAGGAAGACAAAGAGAAGTCAGTTCAGAAAACCTTAACTATCTAAGGATGTGGTATATAACACCGTCATGTTAGTACAATTAAATGAAGGCTTCAGTGTCCTTTACATTTCAGTATTATGTGATTGACACAAGATGTGGAAGAGATCTGGTCCTTATGAAGAATTCTGTGCTCGCTGTAAAGATTTGTAGGAATAATGAAATGCTTTCTTCATTGATGAGATGAAGTCTCTCTGTTTTTCAGGCAAGTTGACTGGACAAAACAATGAAAACGAACTTCTTTAGAAGGTTGAATGAAAGTACTATCTAGCTGAAAAAGTCATTGGCCAAAGATAACTTTTTTTAAACCATTCTATGTTTAACACTAAAACAAAAACAAAACAAAAAAACCCAACAATAACAACAACCAAACAAACCAGAAAAACCAGAGAAATGTAAAAAAACAATGTACACATCCATTTCACTGACAGGTACAAGAAAATAGCCATTTATAGAAGTTACAATGCTTTCAACAATCCCCCGCCCCCAAATTTTGGGAAATAAGATAAAGCCATTGGGTAAATAAATATACATACTAGCTAATATAAAACAATTATGGTTTCAAATCGTTATCAACTCTTTTAAGACTCAAAGAGAAATATTGTGATATAAATCTGATTAGGGCTACATATATTACACAGAATTAAAAAACACAACTGATTTAAACATCCTAACAATAATACAAATATTTAAAAGAATGTCTTAAGAGCCAGACATTTATCACTGGAAATATCACAATTGTAGTATGTACTTCAGATATGTAATGTGTATATAGGTCACTTTTGCTGTGTCTTATCAGGTATCCGTCTCCCCTGCATTTCCTACAGTCAGTTTTTAAAGAGTTCATGTTTCCTGCATGAATTGAAGCAGTTGGGCACATCTCAATTCACAAAAGAGACACCTCCACTTAACTAAGGGGAAGTGTTTAAGATAACATTTACCAAGGGCTAAAGAAAAGGGGGTAATGAGAAGGTAAAACATTAAAGTGGAAGGAAACTAGATAACTGTCTCTTCATAAATTATTTTAAATTTTTTATTAACAACAAATTTAAGATGACTGAAATCAAGTAATGAAGAAAAATAAATTGGTCTCAAGAAATTCTCTCAGGCCATATAATTTTTCTTTAATTCTTTACAGAATCTTGTTATGCTAGATTCCTTTGTCAGTTGACTTAAAGAACTCTCCTAGCATGGGACTGAAAACACCTTTACCATTAATAAAAGATGATTAAAAGTTGGTGTTTATTTTAAAGTGCCCATAGGCATAACATTACTGGTGCTAACATTTCCCTTTCAGTTATGGGAAAGCCCTTTGAGACTGTTTACTTAATCAGAAAAGCTTTCAGCAATTGTAATGCATGCTGAAAGCTTAGAACTTGTATAGGTTTTGGTTTTACTGTTTGAGCATTAAAGGGGAGCAAGGAGAAATGTAACTAGGTTCACAATTTTGAGCAAGAGCATATGTAAAGGTAACGTATGTACATTTTATTTCAAGAAAGACAGAAGACAAACAGCATAAAGATGCCCAGATGCCCTAAAGATAAATACATTTCAAAGATTCTCATTAAAATGAATCTGGAGTATTTTTTCCTGCAAGCAAAATACCTTTCTTTAAATTAAAACAAAAACAACCAAAACAAACAAACAAATAAAAAAAAAACCAGTATTCTGAATTGCAAATGCTTTGCTTTTTTTTTTTTTTTTTTTTTTTGCAGAATATCTGCCATGATTATTTTTTTAATGAATAAGGATTTTCCACAAAACAGGCTTGCTCTACATGCTAGGGTTTTTAAACAGTTCAGTGACACAATATGCTAACTACATACACAACAGATAATATAGTAAGAAAACACTCAACCTGATGAAAAGTTAAAATCTTCATTAATACACTGAAAATTGACATAACTCATGCCTTTAAAATCAAAAATACAAAAATTAAATGTTTTCCTAAAAAGATTTCCTTATTTTAAGGATTCATTTGAAAATGAAGCTGCATGTAATTTGTACAATAAGTTGTACAAGTAAACAGGTAATATACATAAAAAATTAAGTGACATACTCCTCAATTATCAGTTGTCCACCTTTAATTTCCAATACTGTACTTTCTTAACAAGCATACAAAATATCAAACTTCTCTTTAGAAAAAGTGCCGTTCTTTGACATCCTTTACACAAAAACAGTCTGAGCCTGTGGCATGTTAATGCAGTCGAGAGGCAAAGCATACTAACTTTTACAAATTCTACCTTCCATAAAAAGCCTCCCGAAAAGGAGATTACACGCCACTATAAAAATATCAACCTCTTGTGGTAGCTGCATTAGAGAACCAAGGCTTGACGACTATTTTCATATAGCATAGAAAACCACTATGAGAGCATATTAACTGCATTGGTGGCTTGGGAGTTTACTGTGCCACAGGATTATGCATAGCTACTGTAAGGTACCAAGACTGTTACACAGAGTTTTAAATTGATTGTAACCAAGAGCATAACAGAGGTACTACCAGCCCATGCAAAATAACTAAAAATACTGAGTCACTGTGCTGAATACTTCATTCCTGGAGAAAACCAAAGGCAGCAGTAACCAAATCAAGCCCAACAGGTGACCAAACTCATTCTCCTCAAAGATTGGTGAGCACAGTGAAGTCTGAGGTATACCTTTATCCATTCAATCTGTGTGCCACTGCAAGATATTACCATTTGGGAACACATGCCATCACAATGGTTTAAATCTTTTGAATATTAGTCATTCATATATTCTTATCTACCCAGTCCTTTGATTTTTTTTTTTTAAAGATTTCACCTACAGTAGAATATTACAGAAACAAAATATAAATGCATGTCTTTCTAAATGAAACTTACATGGACTAAAAGTAGAGAATATTTTTAAACAAATATACAATATGCAGGCAGACAAAGCAGGAAAACGGCCATTCAAATGTATAATAAAAAACTAAAAATTGACTATTTCCAGAAAACTATGAAGCGCCTCAACTAAAAGGAATGCATAATGAAAATCTAATCTAATACAGGTCAAAAATGTAAAAAGGTTATAAACCTTAACAGGAAAAATAAAACAACTTTTACTGGCCATTCCTGTTGAAATGAGAATCTTAAAGTAACAGAAAAGTGGCTACAAACCCACTTAGAGCACCAAACAGAGAGAAAATAAAAGTCCATTTTCATCTCTGTTATTATCATAAAATCCTGTGTGACTACAGGTCAAACTGCTGGTGGCAGAAACAGAATTCTTTATAAACTGCAGATGTCCTGTACATAAAAAAATTTCACTGGAGTTGCACTAGTTCTAAAGACTCTTCTGTTTTAGCCTACCTACTGTATGTATTCAATCTGAGATAAAGTCTCTTTCTGTAACCCTTGATTATTATTGGGCACCAAAGATAAGAAAAGCAAGACGGGGTACAAAAATGCAAAATTTCAACAGTAATGGCAATGTTTTTGTCTTAGTCCAAAAGGGTCCTGCATTCTCTCCCCCTTCAGTGATTTGACAAGTCTTTGTACTTAATCTGGGGGCAGCAAATCATGCAAGCGAAATCTGTCTCTGATGTGAGGTCGAACATCTTCATTCTGTGTGGAGAAAAAGACATTTTTAAAAGCCACGTAAATTTCAAAAATATGATTCTTATAACATTCTTCCTTTGCAGAGAATATACAGTTTATTTTACAACTTATATTATTTTGTTTGGCCAATATAAAGCTACTATGAAGAAGCAGTTAACTTAAGAATTAAATTTAGACTAAAAAAACCAAACCTGTCATTCAGGTTTTAATTCTGTAAAGAACAATTATGCACTAAAAGGCAAAGCCAAAAGACAGGTAGAAGTGCTAAGCCACTGAACTCTACTTTATATATTAGGAACAAAGTAAAGCCAGAATAAAGCTTCAGTAGCGTAAGCATGAATTCTAGACCTGAACTATGAAAGCAAAGTGAAATCAATTTGATAATACTAGTTGTGACTTGCAAGAAGCCCAGTGAAATAAAAACACCCAATCTACAAATTTTTAAATATTGATGAGCATGATTTTAATATAATTTACACGGTGAGAAAATGTTTGTAATCCTTTTCAACTTTTTCCCTAATTTCATACCAAGCTGACTTAAAATGTCAATATAAAGCGTTAAAAAGGTTTGTTTCAATAGAGTTGAGGCAACAAAAGAAAATTAAGATATACTTTACCAGTTCTACAAGCTTCTCCAGAAATGGAATCAATTTTAGGAGCTCATTGTCATTTTTATCCATAAACCAGCTTTCTATAGGGATTCCATTAGATAGCTATAACGATAAATAAATAATTAAATCTTCTTTTTACATTTTGCCTACTTTGTAAAAGCCTGAAAGAGAAATAACAGCTACTTAAGAAACACATGTATATAATAAGTTCCTCTGAAAAGGAATGCCATCAAAGTTTATGCTTGTCATATTCCAACAACTCAACAGTGCAAGAGACAGATGTTAGGGAATACATCAAAGCCCAATTGGTTTTTCCACGTAATGTCTTCCTAGTGTATATGAAACTAAACAAGAAAGATCCATTGAAACAAGTTTTGCATTAACATAACTAAAAATATTACTTCACTGATTCAAGAAATAGCTACTATTAGTCAGTGCAAGGTACTGTGAATGAAGGAGTACAGCCAATGTAAAAAGAACACTAACAGAAAGCCTATACTTTTACACATGGACTATATCACATTCATTTTATTCCAACAAATAGCAGGATAACCTGAAACAGCATTAATGTAGCAAACAGATACAATGGTATTTCACTGAAGAGGAGTCTAGAAACAAGAATGCAAACCATATTTGTTTCATAGTAAATAATCTCTAGGTTGTCTTTAACATTTATGCAGAATACTGTGTTTAAGATGAAGGACAAATGAAATGATTTTATCCAGGAACTAGTAAAAAATTCTTAAAAAACACATTTCAAAATGTGAGCAGTGACATATTTTGAACATATTTCAATACCATATGCAGTTTTTCCCTTTTCTCCTTTTTCATCTTTTTACTTTTTTACTCGTTCTATCAACATCCAGCCCAATTTCCACCATCCCTATTCTGCCCAGATTTATTGTGAAGAAATCTCAAACTATCACATGAACATATTCATAATGTAAAACATTTTGCAAGGATGCCTCAGTTCTCGTTCAAGTTATATTTCTTTAAAAGGCCTTTTTTTTTTTTAAGGACTTTATTTGTTTGACACAGAGAGAACACAAGCAGGTGGAGCAGCAGGCTGAGGGAGAGGGAGAAGCAGGCTCCAGGAAGAGCAGGGAACGCAACGCAGGGCTTTATCCCAAGACCCTGAGATCATGACCTGACCAGAAGGCAGATGCTTAACCAACTAAGCCACCTAGGCACTCTCCCAAGTTATATTTCAAAGAAACACTGACACAGCGTATACATATATTGACAAAATAGTCTAAGAAATTATTTCAGAACGTCAAAGCAAACATATCAGAACATGACTGAGGTATTTTTAATTCTTAAACATGTTTACAATTACTTATTTAACAACTGCTAAGAATACTATTAACTGATATATATATATATTTTTAAGATTTTATTTTTTTATTTGACAGAGAGACAGCAATCACAAGTAGGCAGAGAAGCAGGCAGAGAGGGACAGGGAAGCAGGCTCCCTGCTGAGCAGAGATTCCCAATGCAGGGCTCGGTCCCAGGACCCCGAGATGATGACCTGAGCTGAAGGCAGAGGCTTAACCCACTGAGCCACCCAGGAGCCCCTGATATATATTTTATAGTCCCTTCTTATTTAGGCCTACTACCCAGATTTTTATCTGTGTTGTACTTAATTGAAAGAAAATTTTCAGGGCACCTGGGTGGCTCAGTTTAAGTTAAGCCTCTGCCTTCGGCTCAGGTCATGATCTCAGGGTCCTGGGATGGAGCCTGCATCTAGCTTTCTGCTCAGCGGGGAGCCTGCTTCCCCACCCACCCTTCTGCTTGCCTCTCTGCCTACTTGTGATCTCTCTCTCTCTGTCAAATAAATAAATAAAATCTTAAAAGGAAAAGAAAATTTCCCACATGGAACATAGCAATTTGGCATTTCTAATTCTAAAAGATAATACTAAACACAGAAATTTCACCAGTCAAAATTCTGTTCTCCTATCATATTCTGTTTGGCAGCATTTGTTCTCACTATATATATTTTTTCCCAATATGAATTTGTTTAGCAACCCTCCCTTCCTACCTGATATGCAAAGGCTTGTGGTGAGTTGTCAATTATTATAGTCTTTGAAAGATCTCTTCCAAGGATATTTAAGTCCTTTATATAGTTTCCTTGTACACAAACACAATGTTCACGGAAAAGCCGATGCCTAAACATAAAAATAAAAACAAATTAAGAAAAAAAAAAACAACTCTAAAAATTACAACATATACTGAAACATACATACACATACCATAGGCTTTATAGTTTAAGCCTTATTATTTTCTCTCACAAAGGAAATTCAAATATAAATGTGAGCCTAAGCTTTGGGCTACAGTTTTACTTTTTAAAAATGTTAGCAATTATTGAAACCTTACAACCAAATATTACCATGCCTTTAAGAACTTCGGCTTATCCCAAAATGTTATATTAAATTATAAAGAGGGATTAAAAACTCTGTAAATTGTTTTTGTAATTTATTTACCCAGGAAAGCTCAGTTCAGATGCAGCATCTGGTTGTCAGCGAGGTCCTGCTTTTTAACCAATTTTCCAGATGGTTGACTGAGGCACAAGGAGGTCAAGTGACTTGCCCAAGGTCACACAGTAAGTCAGTGGTTAGCCCCGCATTGGAACCCAGGATCCTCCTGGCTCCCAGTCCTTTGCTCTAACCAGAAGACCACACAGCCTCCCTATCCCTGTACATGCCAGAATAGAAAATATAAGAAGGAATGTTTCTGTGTTGGCATTTTTAAAAATGTTTTTAGTTTCCCTTATAGTTTTTGAGAAAAGGTGTGGAGGCCAAAACATTCCATCATTTCAACTTTTCCCAAACACCCATCTTTCTTTTAATTTAGTTGAGTGTGTATATGATCATTTGAAAAAACAAGGATTGAATGAAATGAATTCAGATTTAAGTATTACAAATGTAAACTAATGTTTTACCAATGATACTTAACTGAAAAATGCTGTTATCATTTTAAAAAGCTATGAAAGGCTTTATAATAATACTTATAAACTGTCAAAACTGTATCATCTCATTTAGCACTCAAAATGTTAGTCTCCAAATATTTCTAATAATACAAATCACCTTGAAATGTATACATTAATAATTTGGGAAGTTTGGCTTCCTTGTGTCTTAATCCCACTAAACAATTTTCAGCAGCTAGGGACTACTCATACCTTTTATTTTTAATAATGGAATTTCAAGAAAGGGGCATTTTCTACCAACAAAACTTGCCATAGCTCTGAGAACAAAACTCAACCTTAAAAACACCAGTGCCAGTGGTGATGACAGTTTTCTAACCAGACAAAACGTATTAAAAATAGTTCTCTTCCTCCCTTTTTATAAAGAATACTTTTAACTAAATCATGATCTACCTCTGTATGGTTTAAAGACCATCCTACTTTGAAAAGGTTAAGACCAAAGAATTTTCATTCCTGGTTGGGCCTAGAAGATTCCATTTTTATTTGTATGAACATTTACATTACATATGAGGAAACTGGAAAAGCCAGTGCAGCACATAATGCAAGTTACTACTAATGTTTCTTCCCCAATAGCAGCAAACTCACCCAAGACAGGAGACAAATGACTATGTATATGGATACTAATGATTACTTCAATTAAATTACAATAAAACTCCTCCAGTTATTCAGGAGTCTGACAGTCAGTCAGTAGCAGGTATTGTGTGCAGTTTTACAAAGGAACTACTTTTGCCAGTCATCAGATTTGCATTTGGACGCAAGAGATTCAGACATCATTGAATTTCTGAGTCTCCCTTGTCTTCAACATAATTCCCTCTAGCATTCTAATGAATTCAACCTACTATTCAAAAAGTTCTTCCTGTTCTAAATTATTCAAATATGACTACATAAAACAAATTTAAACTCCCAAATATGTAAGTTTTATAGAACTAGTTTAAAAGAGGGGCATTAATTTGTAACATCATAATTCCATGACTATGACTTGCCCCCCAGTTAAAACTGAAATCTCTAAGAGGGAAAGGCTGGTATTGCTCACCACTGTTGCATGGAACACTGGAGGTGCTGAATAGAAATCTTCAGAATGAATGAAGTCATCAAAGCAAAATCATTTGTGTACTTTTGTTAAAGTTAGGTAAAATGAGCATGTATTATACTTTCATAAATAGGAAACACCATTTTCATTTTTGATCTGATGCTTGCTTATATGGAAGATAAAATGGAAAGTGACAAGGACAAATTCTGATTCTTTAGATTAAAAAAATCACAGTTCCATTTACAAGAAAGAAAATCTAAGTGTGGACATCAGAAAATGTCTTTTCGCATAGCTGCAACCACTCAATAACAAAGGTATCACTAACAGTATAAATTAGGATTTTCCACTAAAAAATATGGAAGAAAGTATTCAAGAAAATGAACTCCCAGCTATTAAAGCTTTCATGAGCCTTTTCTGGCATCTCTTACAGCTCTTGGTCCAAAAAAAAAAAAAAATCAAAGATTAACTCTGGCATCTTAAAGAATCCAGCAAGACTGCTAATAGTCTTAATATCTCACTTCAGTTGACACAAACAATGGAACTAATTTTCAAACTGTTTTAAAATTACCCAAGGCACTCCCACCTAACCAGGAACACACTGCATCTGCTGGCTCAGGACACACACAAGGAACTGAGTCCAGATCAGGATAACTTGAGTGACTAAACCAACTGCAATTTCCAATTAGAGTCATGTAATGTTTTCTTTCCATGGAGGACAAATTTGCTCTTGAAAAAAGCAAAAGAGTTTAATTTATCCTTTCTGTTAAAATTAACCCTTATTTCTCTATGCCATTAAACAGGGGACATAACATGCATTATCTCAGAGACATAAGGAAGTGAAAATATCATGCACACAGTGAAAAATTCCGCATACCCCCACTCTCCCCCCAGTCCCAAAAGAAATAAGGATACAGATGGACTGTGAATATGAATATATACATTTGATCTTTGTATCCTTTAAAGAACGTCTGTCTGGAGTTATATCATTTGGAACTCTTAAAGAGTTTGGGGCTTAAAAAAATTCATTTCACCATTCAACACAACCAATCTCTATATATGCAGCCAACTGAAAATGGCCATCAAAATTAAATAGAATCAAAGTAATTTCATAGATCAGTGTGACAGACATTTCCACTATTTCTTAATTAAATTTACCTGACCAGTTGCTTTTTAGGGTCTAGTATGTTCAGTAACTTGTCTGCATACACCTTCTTAGAAGCAGTAAAAAGAATGATCTACAAATTCAGGGGAAAAGAAGTAATCATTATACATGATCTAAATATGGGTACTGTATTGAATAAAATAAAAATACTCATGTAATTAGCTTAAGCATGTTTACCTCATACATCTGAGACATTCGTTCCAGGAATTCCCTGAAGAATGGTCTTAATCTCACGTAAACCTGAAGAAATAACAAAGACACGCTTCAGTAAATAAACATACAGAGTAGAAACAACTTATTTATAAGAGATGTTGTGTTCTAACTCTGAATATATTATAATTAAGAAGTTCATATTTTAAAGTAATAGAAAAGTTCACTAAGTACCACTCAAATATATTTCATAAACCAAAAATCACTTAAAACAATCTTTTGGTAGGGAAATAATAGTCATTGTGATGTTACTTTTTAATATTTAAATGGCACCATACAATATAATAAAACTTTGTGGAATATAAATTTTAGTAAACATTCAAACTAAAAACTGAAGGTTTCCCTTTGAGATTTTGATCCGCCAATCAGCTCCATCTTCCAGCCAGGTAGCATCCATCCAATTATTAGGCAGGCTGTGTCCACCTCTAGCTGACCTGTCTCAATGACCTTCCTTTATATTCAGAATTTCTTTGTAACCATCACCTGCTAAGAATACCTTTATTTTCAATCTCTATTAAGATAAATAATGTTCAAGAAAGAGATGTCTGGATTGATGGGTTTAAATAACTGGAATTTTTCAGAATTCAATCTTTTTCTACATTTACTGATTTAGACGTGGCATCTAAATTAGCACTACCAGGCTACTTGAGACTGAAAATATAACAGTCTAATACCAGTTATCAAAACTTACTGGCAATATCAGGGAAAACTATAGTACTCAAAGAACTGCCCTTTCTTATTTATGTTTGTCTGTCTTCTTGCCTACATTTAATGTAGCTCTTGTAATACACTCCAGAATTCAAAAAGCACAGAATTATAAGCCAAGAGCAACCACTAAAATGGATTTACAGAAGATTTTAAATTATATTCATTTTGTGACAAAATTTTATAAAGACAATTTTATACTTTATACTCAGCAGTGATTATTAACTTCAAACACCATGAACAACAAATATTTATAGAAGATGTATGCACCAGATTCACTGGATTCAGATTAAAAAAAAAAAAAAACACAACCCACTAGTAACTACAAATTCAAAATCTAGGCTTCATGAAATTTAATTGTCATTAATAGACATCCACACAAAAATGATAAAAATTTCGTTCTGGGAATGTTTTGGGGAAGAACAGGGAAATCAAGCAAAGGATTCTAGGAAGTAGTGACCACTGTACTACCAATCTTTATAGTTTCCAGGGCCCTCTGGGCAGAAGACAATGTCAAATATACAGTAAATACTTGATTTAAAACAAAAACAAAAACTGTTGAGTAAATGAAATAGAATTACCCAAAGTTAAGCAATATAGACAAAACAAAGAGAAGCAAGCCTATATAACTACACAAGGACAACTACTGAGTGTCCTAAAAAACTAATCATTTGTAGAAGACAAATTCTGAACAATTATTAATATGCTAAGAATATCACTACCCCTACCTCTAGGCTAGAATGATAAAGTATACTTCCTTTGAATCCTATTGGGCATTTTATTTCAATCTCTTGACTAATCAAAAACAAAAGTAAAGCCATATACCCCTACCCCTAGAGCAAATAAAAATAACCAAATCCTTGGTATCCAATCACTATCATTTAGGATGAGGCACAAGAAATTTAACTAGAGCTGCTCTTCTAATTAATTTTAACATTTTTCATCCTAAAAACATTTGGTATTCTTTGTGGCCAACCCAGGTAACTGACAGATTTCAGATATATTATTACTGTCTTAACTGGAAATAATATTTTTTATTAACTATGTGTCTTTTCAAAAATAGATTTGTGATGATTAAGGAAAAAAAATCAATTTAGTCAATACTTTTTCCGATGACCTCATCTCAAGGATGATAAACTATGAACCATCAGTCCTAATTACCAAAATACTTTATTTTTGCATTTTTGTTCTCAGTATCTCTGTTATCACTTGCTCCATTCTGTAAACTAAGTAAGGTCTCTGTAATTTGGGATTTGTTTCCTCTGAACCCTAACATACTCCCATTTTATTTTAGAGGAATACTTCTACGTAAATGATATTATCCAAGCAGAGAAGTGGAGCACCATACAAAGGTGACATTTTTAATTTCTGATACATGACTTCCAGATTAAGTCAAAACTGTTATTTCATTATACATAGAATGTATACTACTATATATACTATATATACTATATACTATACTACTTTGACCATTCTTAATATAAAAATACATCTTAAAATTTGACATTACTCTCAAAATGTACTTGTTTATAGGGGAAGATGTGGCCCTAAAGATGGGGAATATATTGCTAGACTGTTTCCTTACATGAGAATAGAATTGTTAGCTATAGAAGTTCCTATCCTCAAAACAGATTCACCATTTGAACAGGAAGGTGTTTCAGTATTAAAATGTATACACAAAACTAAGGTGGTTAGTGAAAAAGAAGAATATAGAAAGATACAACATTATCTGAGCAGGGGTGGAAGTTCTGCTTTATGCTGCAAAGGCAAAATCTCAGAAAGAAAAATAGAAATTGAGACACAAGGCCAGCAGGGTCTAAGTCATTTGGATGGATATATTAAAGCAAAAAATATATAAAAGTCAAACACTAAGTACTATCTAGTAGGAAACAGAAAACAATTTAAGATATGTATAATACAAAGAGACAACAATTACTTATCCTGTGAGGTCACAGTGATACAGAAATACACAAATGCACAGAGGCATTACAGAATGCTTCCAAATCTATTCCACAGATGCTCTTAACTACATTTATCTTCTCCTAACTTTCTCATCATAAAGATTCCTGTCCTGAGCTGCCTATTTCCTATTTTCCACATTCTTTCTCTACTTGGTATTTTACTAACCATCCTTCTTCAAACTTGTAACTCTTTACGCATCTTCCCACCATACCTTTTGAAAAAGCCAAAAGTTTAAAAATAATGTAGAATGCTACAAAGAAACAATGATATAAAAATACCATACCCAAAGATACATCTTGAATAGGACTGACTACTATGCAAAGATAGGGATTTATGAATATGTTCACATTACAAAACTTTAAAAATAAAATCTACTAGAATAATGTCTGCAAAATAGTGATAGAGGAACTACTCTTGTATATAATCTGTTATGGACTGATTTTAATAAAATTTAAATTTTATATAGAAAAGTAATGAATATATATAACAAAACAATACATTAACAGTGCATCAACATTCCTTCATATGTATAATACCTGATAGCCTGTACTTTCTTTGGTATTAAGACAGTGAGAACATCCTATAATTGTATATACACATACTCTAGCCAGGCCATAAATGGTAAACAAAACTAGATATAATAAAAGCAGTCACCAAAATAATCTAATTATAAATTGATTAGAAATATTTTACGACAGTCATATTCGTGACTAAGTATGTGATATCTATATAAACTGAATAATTTCTATTAGTTTACCAAACCTTATCTAATTTCATAGATAACTTTAACAGCATGACCAAAAAAAGAAGAAGAAAGAGGAGGAGAGGGAGGAGAAGAAAACACCCAAAGCAGCCATGCCTTTGTGGGCAAGTGAAGAAAAAAAAATTCTTACATGTAAATCTTTTAAGGAAAAATATATGGTCTTTAAAAAAAAAAGGTTTATTTTAGAGAGAGAGCTCGAGCAGGGGAAGGGGAAAAGAGGGACAGAATCTCAAGCAGACTCTGCACGAAGCACACAGCCTGGTGTGGGGCTGGATCTCAGGACCCTGAGATCATGACCGGAGACAAAACCAAGAGTCAGAAACTTAAGCAGACACTTAACTGACTGAGCCACCCAGGTGCCCAAGGAAAAATATTTCTAAATGGCTGTAAGCAAAGATGATACAACCTTACCATATTTAAAAAGAAACATCTTATTAAAAGTTTTTCCATGATATCCTTTAAATTTATTGCTATACTGATAAAGTTTTTTAAATTGTTTTAATTTTATGCCGAACATGGGACTCAAACTCATGACCCCAAGATCAAGAGTGACTGGCAACTGAGCCAGCCAGTTGCTCTATACTGATATAGGTTTAAAACAAAACAAAACAAAACAAGTCAATTCAGTGGGGCTCACCTATTTAAGAGTATGGCACCTTTAAATAAAAAGATGATTGGTAAATACTATTTATATAATCAGCAGTAAGACTTTAAAGCAGTAGAAAACCAACAAAGCTGGGGAATGTGAAGAATTAGATGCTACAAATAACTGAAAAATCTAAACATTAGTGTACACCTCTGGTGTACTCTGCCAAGTTGTTAACCCTTCTATACACCTCAGTCTCTTAAAGTGGTAAAGTAACAGTACCTACCTCATAGGGTTGTTGTGAGGGTGAAATAAGCTAATACATGTAAAGTACCTAGAAGAGTGCCTGGCACACTGAGACTGCCAACAACTATTATTACTATCCACCCTATTATTTAAAAATAATCAGTCATAAGGAGAATAGCTGGAATGAGTATGATTCTATGGGGCAGAACTGGATAACCTCAACTCAAAAGAGAAAGCTGTACAGCAGCAACCTAATACTTTTAAATCATGAATTGCATCAGTTGATAGCTTAACTATTTAACTTAGTGAACATTTTCTTAGCATCAATACTAGAGCCTAGAGATAAAACCTAAACCCTCTTTACAGAAGAGGGTTGCTCAGGCAGGCCCTGTGGAGACCTCAAATTCATAACCCACTGGGTGACATTATTGTCATCCTTTGCTTAACACAGTTCCAACAAGAAGTAGATAGTTGCCGGGGAAAGTATTTGTAGGCAGATCAATCCGGAAATGAATAGGTAAATACTAAAACATCAAAATAAAAAATAGTAAAAACAAAACCCCTAACTAAAAGATTGTTCAAAACATTATACTAAATAGGAATAAATCAGAAAAGGGATTTTCCTATAAAGTCTACATGGGATAAAGTGAAGCTTATGGTATTCATACAGATAAACTGTCAACGAAGCAAAATTTTCAAGTAAAAACTGGCCATTACATACATACATATGCATTTTTTATGTGTGTGAGTGTGTGTGTGTATATATATATACTGTTTATTTGTATGTGTATATGTGTATATAAACTATTGCTGTGTTTATATTTACATGAAATTTAATCATTTTAAAAGCAAAAAAAAAAGGTCATTTTAGTAAAACAAAAATGCTGCCTTTAAAAACAAAATAAACTGCCTAA
Source organism: Lontra canadensis (assembly GCF_010015895.1). Lineage (NCBI taxonomy): Eukaryota > Metazoa > Chordata > Mammalia > Carnivora > Mustelidae > Lontra > Lontra canadensis. Next base: position 16,456,805 of record NW_022631006.1, read on the forward strand.
ACAATTTAATATGCTTAGCAATCAACTGTCTCCTCTCCCGTTTACAGAACGTTTTCAGCTGTTGAATAAGAATTTTTCATGCATTTTTAAAATAAACTGCCTCTAATTTTAAGATACATTTACAAAGAATACAAGAATTCCTCATGAAATATATTTTATCATCTTTGAGAGGTAGATAACTGTAGGTTTCAGCTCTCTTTTTTTAACCTTAAAAATCAGTAATGAATAATTACAATGAAAAAATTAGTACCAATGACTAACTATACTTACTAATAAGGAAAGTTTCTTTAAAATTACTTTTTAATATTAAACTACAACTAATTATCAAAATATTGTTCCCTACCAGCTAAAATATTATTTTAATCATCCAAACTAAGTGTCCCCGACCCCAAATGTTTTATTTAGGGCACAATTATACATACTACTTTTGTACAACAAAAATTATGCTTCGTGAAGTTCAAAACAAAATGCCTCTTGGTAATATCAATTTAAGTCAGAGCCTGAGAGAAGGAAAACTTGATTAGATATTTACTACAAAATTCTTCATTTACATGATTGCTTTTTCTTCATGAAGCAAAAATAATGCTGACTTTTCTACGAAAGACTATAAAGAGGAGAAAGAAGCCACTGACCCTCTATTCCTCTTGTTCTGTAGTACAAAATATTTGAGATCCTTGTGAAAATTACTCTATGCTATAAGGTTGCCAGAAAACAAACTATAGTAATGGGGAAGAGGTGGAGCTTAGCTAAACATGGATTTCCCACCCACCTCTCCCCCCAACTTTTCCCATACAAGCAACCTCTACTAATAAAACAAAGCACCCTTTAGCAAGTAGCTCCCTAAGGAACCTATCTCTCCTTGAGTGCTTACCACAATCTGATTTCTGGACAGCTGACCCAAAGTTTGATGATTTTACTGATCTTCAGAAAGCCACTGACTGGCTAAAGTCTTATTGGTGAACAGAGTCAAAAATCAGATGCCCCTGCCATACTTTACAGAATGAGGAGTTGGACAGCACAGTTACGTTTGGCTGTACTGTGGTGAAACAAATGAGGCATCTTCTTTTTGTCTTCAATTAGCCACGTTTGGGCTGAGTAGCTCTATTACATCTTCAAAAAACTGAGCTCCAGTTCTTGATGGAGATAGAGGAAGGTCATTGAGGAGGTGGTTCAGCTCAAGAGCTAAGTGAAAAATCTGTCTTTTGATTCAGTCCTGCTTGTGGATAGAAGTCATCTTCTGGATGGAAGAGGGAGTGAGATGACCTAGAGTCTTGAATTGGTGGATCTGCAGGAACAGAAACTAAATACAGTGGAGACCTCTTAACTGAGTAACACCACGAGATGGATTTCCTGACAATGTGTCAATATAAGCTAAATATAAAGATTAAATATGTGCACTGGAAATGATCATGCACTTGTTTTTCCAGATATCAAATGCATTTGCACCATTCTATGAATAAATACGTTTTCCCAATAACTAACTTCTGTAAAATAATTTATGGAAAAACAACCAATTTAAAGGGGGAAAAAAGACCCATTCAAACAAAAATCCATATACTTTTGCTTTGTGAGTGCCATATCCTCACTTTAAAAACTCAGTTCTTTTGAATGACTTATTCTTTCCATCTACACAAACCACAATCTGTCTATCCATATAGTGTCAGCAGTAATATATATCAAATTCTGAGTTGTATCTTTTAGGATTTCTTATCCCCCAGAGAAATGAAATTCAAATACACTCAATGTAGTAAATTGAGGCTTGAATAATCGACCTGCTCAAAAATTCTGAGAACTGGATTAAGTAAGTTGAGTCCTACTTATCAATCAAAAAGAGAGTATATACCATTAAGGCAGGCAATCTTTAAATATAAGTAGGGATCACCTTAAATTTTCCTTAAACTTTCATCTGGAAAAAAACTAAGAAAGCCCACAACCAGATTACAGTGGATCTAGTTTTAAATTTCTCTATACATTATTAAGAATTCTGATGAACATCTGATTACTTACTCCCACTTAGAATTTGAGTACGTAAATTTACTGTATATACTCTCATAATTATTAGACCAAGGGTCACCAAACTATGGCTTGTGGGCCAAATACAAACCGTCACTTCCTTTTGAAAATGAAGTTTTACTGGGACACGCCACGCTTATTTAATTATGTACTTACTGTCTATGACTAGTTTCATGCTACAATGGCAGAAAAAGTATTTGGAACAGAGACTGCAGAACCTAAAATACTAAGAACTGTCCCTTTTCAGGAAAAAGTTTGCCAACCCCTAACACAGATGATTATTAAAGCATACATAAAACAATTTACACTTTAAGTTGTTTTGAAAGAAAGAAAACAAATAGAATTAAAATTAGATATAGGCCAACCATAACAAACTTACCATAAAAAGAAACCCAAAGTAAAATAAGTCCCAAGAGGACACTTTACTTGGTGCTGATTCAGATGAAGAATTTGATCCTACCTTAACATTACCAGTTTATTTTTAAGAGTATATACTATGCTATGTAAATGCTATGGAACTGATATATTCAAGAGTTATATAGATAAATGCCATGGAACTGTTCACTTAAAAATGGTTTATTTTATGTTGTGAATTCATCTCAATAAATTATTTTTTAAGAGTATATACAGTATTTTACAGGTTTCTACCTTTAAGTGGGCCACATTATATTGCAGTGGTTAAATATGTAAGTTACATCTTACCTAATAATGTGGTTTCTCCAAAATCTCTTAGATCATCTCAGACCCTTGTGTATATTTCTTCTTTGCCAGTAGATGGAGACAACACCACTGAAAGTTTAAAAGACATCATTCCCTGTTTAAAGGGAGCTTGCTGGTCTGAAAACTAGGGGAACCCTAACCCAAGATTTCTTCAGTTATTTTTTAAAAAAAGCAGACAGAATGGCTATGCCAAAACCAGAAATCCAAGGGATTATACCGAATATTAACTATGGACATCCTCAAAAATTTACTGAAGGGAGACTAAACTGTACACAATTTAGTAGCTAATAAATCATAATAATAAAATGCAATCATCTCTGTAACTTATAAGATTCAAACTTCCTGCTCAATGCTCCTAATTTAGGCTAGAATATTTATTTTTCAGTTTCAGAAAGTGTAATTCAGAATATTTAAGAAAAAGAGTTCTTTGAATTCCAGAGGTAGATGCAGTACATGTATGGTGTTTATAAGTATTAGTTTATGCACCGCTAGAAGACTTTTCTTCAAAATAAGACAACTATCCTGATCAACATAAAAATCATAAGAACTTTATTAAAAAAAAAAAGAAGAGAAGGCAGAAATGGTGGAAGCAGCAAGAAAAAATTCAACTGTATGGTCACAATAAAAAGAAATGCTCATGAAAGGGAAGAATCAAACTCATCTACTTTCCAAGTTTCTTACTTCACTACTAAAAATGATATAAACAAACCAAAATTGTCTGCAAGAAACAAATTTCAAATCTGAAAGCTTAAGTCATCAAAAAATAATTATTTAATATGTTTCAAATAACAACTTTCCTTTCCAAATTCAGAGCCTGAACAAAAAACGAAGTTATCAAGCTAAAGAGAGAACTGAGGTATTACTGAACTATTTATATTTGCCACAAGACTCCTGTCCTTGATGCGGACTAAACAAGAACAACCCATTTGGCAGAAAATGTCTTATTAAGAAAAAAGATTACATTAAGCCAAATAATATCTAGTTAAAAAGAAATACAAAAATCTTAAAATCCTTTATTTTTATGTATATTTTGCTCATTCTGTAATCAAAAGCCAGAACTAAAACAAGCTTCCACAGAAGGGAAATTAATATAGTGCTCAAATATTAGCATGCCTGAAATGCCTATCTAGGTTAAACCAGAACTAACAATAATTGCTAAAATAAATTCTCTTATGACTCATTACAAGATAAAGTAGGTAAAGCAGATCCCAAACCACAAACTTCTATTTAACTCTGAATAATTTTTTGATTCCCAAAAGACAGGAACTATCATGTGGCAAGAAAACTACACCCATATTCTAACTGCCTATTAAGAGCACAAACAACCATGAGCTCCTTTCCATCTTCCACACAGTAAATGTTCTGCAGCTTTATTTAATCCTTGGGTTGGCTTCCTCTTGACAAAGAACAAACTTTTTGACCCTTTCCCAACCCTTCAACAACTGGTGTGTATGAAGGTAATGCTAATTAAGTAACCACCACCACCACCACAGAAAGGCACTTGCAATTTTCAAAGTGTATTCATATTAAATAAATTGAAATTTTATGACAGGAAAATCTCAAACATAAAGAAAAAACTATGGCCAACACACATAATTCACAGTGAAATGTAAATAATATTTGCATTTTGCATGGTTACCTGTCCACCAACACAGATGAGGGAGAAATTATTTTACCCAGATTTTTAAAGCAGTAACTGGAAGAATGTCCTGGAATTCTAGGATTAATATAAAGTAGATATACCGAACTGCAATCTACAGATGATATTACTACAAAAGGAAATAAAAATGACCAACAAGGAATGAATTTTTATACTAACTGGATTTTTTGAGGGGAAAAAACCACACACAAAAAAACAAAAAACACCAGGTGTTAACCTGGAAAGTCCTTCTTGGGGATCTATGATGTCAGTGCTCCTGCCTCCACCTGCTGGCAAACAGATTATGAAACTAGCAGAGATCACTGGTTTAAAAAGTTGACATTTTTGGGTAACTTTAATGTCTTATGTAATTATTTAGCATGATGCTACTCTGTGTTAATAAATCAGTAATATATTGATGAAATCAATTAGGAAAAAACACACTGAACTTTACACACACAAAATTACAAAAGATTTCTTGGTTCAGAACATTGTCTAACAGGCCAAATCAATTTATAAATTGTTTTTAATTACCTGATAAATGACATCTTGGAAAAGGACTGGAAAAGTAAGTGCTGCATCTTCTAGCTCATTTAGACTACAGTGTACTAGTGTTTCATCCTTAAAATAAAAAGCACATACCAAGTGAACGAAGATATTTAAAGAAATTTCAAATGATAATTTCATGTACCCATGACCACCAAACACATTTATGAAAGTACTCATTCATATGTGGAATTTCATATTTATCATACATTCCTATGTGTGGCATAGCAATTTGGGATAGAATTTTCTAAGCCACTTGTTCTCAGGTATGGTCCCTGGACCAGCAAGTAGTATCAGCATCATCTGCAATGAAATGCAAATAAATAACTAGTTAGAAATGCAATATTCTAACTAGTTATAAATGCAAATCTTCCAGCTCCACTTGTGATAATTCAAAAACTCAGAGGGGGATAAAGAGGAGCTCAGCAATCTTTACTTAATAAGCCCTTGAGGTGACCCGGTGCATGCTTGAGTTTGAGAACCAGTGTTCTGAATTCTGCAGCTGCCAACTTTCTGTTAAGTAAAATAAATATATACTCCTTTTATTTAACAATTAGCAAATGGAAGTTTAGAATCTAATTATATTTAAAAGTACATATATTCTATTCACATAGCTCCTTATCCTTTAACCTTTTATGAAGATTTTTATATTATAAAATGGATGCCTCAGTATCTGTTGAGTATGTTTCAGACATAAACATTATTTAACTAAATTAGCAGTCAATGAAGACTTGTCATTTTTTTTGATTATCAAACCCTGTTTGCTATTAAGATGATAGGAAGGTGAGGATCTTTCCATCTAAGATATGTGCCAATATTTTTATTTCTTAAATAATGATTAAAAAACAGTTCTATTTGTAGTTAAGTGAGAAAACACTTTTTTTGGGAAAAAAAAAAAACTGCCAATGACTACCCCCAAAATTTTCCAATGCATTTACAATGAATTAAAATGAAACACAAATGTTCATACCTTGTGATTCCACATCTTATTAGCTGGAGTGTTTCTTTTAACCTAAAGTTAACTCTGGGGAGGCAAAGAGCAAAAAATACTCTAGATATGCCTCATTTTCTTTTAATAGCATATCAGTCTATATACATTTCAAGGTATTGTCTTAGCATCTAAAAAAAAGGTATCCTCTTTCCCTCAACTGAATCATAACTAATTCTACTACTTCTTCATCTATAGATTATCTAAATTTTGATCATTCTTCATTTACTTCTATAAAATTACTCATTTGTGCTCAGCCAAGTCCTATCTTTTCCATTTACCTTCACACTAGATTAAAAATTATATGGTCAAGCTTGCTATCATGACCACATCAACTCCTAACACAAAAATATAGCAAAAGCTCTTTTTTCAGTTTCTTCACTAACTTGCACATCAAATCTACACTACTCATAATCAGTTTCAAAATTTTTCTCTTGCTACTTATCCTCTAATAAATACCTAATACTTAGGACCTCTGGAGAGCTCTCTTACATCTCTTTGTCTAGACAAAGGCTAAGGTGCTAAACTCTCAAAAAAGAAATATACATGCTAGTTACGATTTCAAATAATAAACTTTTCCTCAAGAAAAAAATTTTATGAGAAATAAACATTTCCAATTATAGGATACCAGTAACAAAGGCTAAATAGTAACATGCGTCCCAATATTATGTAACAGGTAGGTGTTCAGTTCTCAAAGCTCTTCTGGTACCCTAAAACATAAATTTTTAACACACCAAGAGAGCATATTAAAGGTTTCATTAGCATTAAGAGCTCATGTTTTTAGGAGTCTATTAATAAAGTCATTGGTATTAGATAAGGCACAAAAATAAGAAGAGAAAAAAGGGCTATAATCTTGCATAAGGGCCATTCATTGGAACCCAGATAATATTTGGTTCTTCAAGAAAACATAATCCTGACACCACCCCCAGCCCCCACCCGAAAAAAGACGAAATCTATGCATGAAATGAAGTAGGATTTATCTGGAAATTAAAAAAAAAAAAAATCACAAGGGTCTCAGAAATATGGGGGAAAGAACTAATTTCAAAAATGAAACCTAATTTATTTTCAAAGAGTACCTGATGACAACCAAATTGAGGACCCTGGCATTAGACTATGCTTCAAATAAAAACATTTTACAACATTCACGACATGTTTTATAAATGTTTAAGATTATTCACATTCACTTTTAACCTTCCAGGTATTTTGGGCTAGTGTTTTAAAAAAGAAATTTAACTCCTTTATTTTCTCTACCAGTACATATAATATACATACCAGGTCTAAAACTAGGGAGAATTCTGGTGTGCTTCTTGTTTTCAATGGAAGAGCAGGTTTCCTATTTAGTTGTTCTTCTGTCAGTGGTGGAACATGTTTGATGAAATAATACCTACAAATCAAATTTTAAGAAAATCTCATTTCTACATTTTATAAATATAAAACATATTACTAAATTCAGCTTATATTTAAATCTTAAATTAAATAATATACTTTTAATCTAGTAAACCAAAACCTGTGAAATGTAAATAAAACTGAAAATATTAGTACTTCAGTAATTCAGTAAAAGTATTAATACCTACAAGTTACATGTTCTTTCCAATATACCATTCAGCCACCCGTCTACCGTCTTTCATTCTGCTCTAAGAGGGAAAAGAAAACAAAAAAACGAAAAAACTCACGGGTCAAATACTTCCCAATCTTCTTCATAGGTGGCCTCTGCGTGAGTTGATGAATAGCCACTATCTGGAGTTACTGGTGCTTAATAAAATGAAAAACAAAATGTTACTTTTACTCACTATGAAGTATACATTTTTACCGTTTTATATGATTTTCCTGAAGCCCTGTGTATTTTAGGTTCAAGAAATGACAGAAATAACTTACAAACAGTAATGCAAAGCAAATTTATTAACACAGAGATCTAACTCCAGACCCAAAAGAAAAAATTGCCATTATAGGTAAAATGGCAAGCTAAATCATGGCTGGCAGAATTAAAATCCCTCACAGCCAAGAGAAAATTTACTACTTATTATCAGAAACATACACTCCATGAAATTTCAGTTTCTAGCTGAATGGTGTTTTATATATATATAACCATAAATATTTCATGGGGCTCTTGTAAGCAGTGACACTTAGCAAACTACCCTGTACATGTATAAGCAATCAGTATATATTTGTGCTGACCTACAGCCAGAGGTAGTTTTTAACCTGAGATCTATAAACACTCCTTAAGAGGTTCATGAAACTCCCTTGAAAACTTATGAAAAAATGTTGTATGTACATTTTTACAGGAATCTCAGTGGTGTCTAAATTCTTTTAAAAAGCTACAAAATGCTGCTCTGTATAGAAACCATTGCTTTAGAAGAGGCTTTATTTTACTCCTAATTTACAAGCAACCTAAAAATAATCATGAAGTAATTCTATATTCCATGACAAACGGTCCATTCTACATTTAAGTTAAAATTCCGTCAAATGATAGAGCATTAGAAATAATGCCGGGAGGGGAGCCCGGCTGGCTTACTTGGAAGAGCATGTGACTCTGAACCTTAGGGTCAAAAGTTCAACCCCCATGTTGGGTGTAGAGATTACTTAAATAAACAAAAAACTTAGAAAAAAAAGAAATTATGCTGGGAATTTTCTAAGACAATAATTATAACAAATTCAAAGAGAGGACAAAATATAAGATTTTAAGTTAGAGGTACTGTCTCCGAGATAAAAGTTCAAGATGGATGCTACAGACTGAATGTTTGTGTCCCCACAAAATGGTATTTGGAAGTGGAGACTTTAGGATGTCATGAGGTCATCTACCCTCATAAATGGGACTAGTGCCCTAATAAAAGAGACTCGAGAGAGTTCAAATATTTTCTACCATGTAAGGATACATGATTAAGACAACTGTTTATGAACCAGAAAGCAGGCCCTCACCAGGTAATGAATCTGCTTGGTGCTCTGATCTTGGATTTCCCAGTATCCTAAACAGAGAAATAAATTTCTGCTGTGTATATGCCACCTAGTCTGTGGTAATTTGTTTTTGCAGCCCAAAAGGACTAAGACAGTGGGAACTCAAAAAAACTTCTATAGTCTATCTATAGGAATGCAATATTGGTGGATAATAATCAAAGGACAAAAACAAATCCTTTTTGGTATTACCAGGTATTCTTTTTTTAATGATTTTATCTCTTTTAGAGAAAGAGAGACAGAGAGACTGAGTGCATGCATGAGTGGGGAGAGCAGCGGGAGGGGAGGGAGAAAAGGGAGAGACTCTCAAGCAGACTCTGCAATCAGTGTAGAGCCTGACATGGGGCTCCAGTTCATGACCCTGAGATCATGACCTGAGCCAAAACCAAGAGTCAGACACTTAAATGACTGAGCCACCCAGGTGCCCCATCATGTATTAATTCTTTGTGTATGTATTACCTTGTAACATAGTGTATATGTTTAGTGAATGACAATAAATGTAAAGCATAATTTCTGTCCATCTAACAACTTTATGCCAATAACAGTTCATTAGCACAAGGGGTAATATAAAATATATCTTCTAACTACTTCTGTTTCAAATTCCTATTAACTTCAGAGAAAGGGGGAAAGGAAGCAATATTTGAGTGCACTTTTATTTCACCCCATTTAGTTTTCAAAACCCTGAGTTATTTCCCCTTCTAAAAGTCAGAAAACCATCTCAGAAGTTGACTAAAGTCACAGAGCTAAGTAAATAACAGAGCCAGTCTCCTTCCTTCTTATTCTCTTTGGCTAGGTTCTTGAAGTTAAGGAAAAATAATAGTAATAACCTTTGTCACTCATAGTCATCTTTTAAGATCAGCAAAAATTTTTCTTCTATCCGGTCATGATGCAGAGTAAATGCAATGTGCCACCTCATCATTTTGTGCACTTACTTCTAATATCACTCCCCACACTGTACAGTAATTTTTGTGATTACGTGGCTCATCAACTAGATTGTGTACTCTTCAGGGTCAAGGAGCATTTATCTTATTCATCTTTATAAATAACGTCCATCACAGAAAATAGGTGTTCAATAAATGTTAGGGGGAAAAAATGAATGAGACAACTGGAGTAAATTTTATTTCCCACCCTCCCCCCCCAGAAACCACTAATGTTATAGAAATCCCTTCTCTGTTTTCGCCGTTTTCAGAAAAAAATAAATAAATACAAATAAAAATAAAGGATTATAAAGCAGCACAAAAATAATGAACAACCATCAAACAAGAGGCCTGGACTTAAGTCTGTTTGCCCAAACACTGGAGAAGGAATGAGCATAAAATGATAGGTGAAGAGTTGGCTCCTTTGTAAATCTTATCCACCCAAGAATGAACTATGTGCATAATCCATTTTGATTTGACAGATTCATTATTATTCTTAAAATAAAACATTATAGGGCACCTGGGTGGCTCAGTCAGTTAAACAGCTGCTTTTGGCTCAAGTCATGATCCCAGAATCCTGGGATCAAATCCCACCATCAGGCTTCCTGCTCAGTGGGGAGTCTGCTTCTCCCTCTGCCTGTTGCTCCCCCTGCTTGTACTTTCTATCAAATAAATAAATAAAATCTTTTTAAAAATATAACATAATTTAACATAATAGATATTATGTTTAACATTATAGAAATTAATCTTTTATTACACCAGTTTAAAATAAATCTTTCCTGTTATGTCACTCTTCTCTTCCTATTGGTATTATTGGGTTGTGCTATATAGAAGTTTCATAATTGTATGCATTTTTTAAATGTTTTATTTTTTCAAGTTTCCCTTTATATTCAAGGGAAGAACATCATCCTACTTCCTTACACCAAACTACATTTCTGAACCAATACATATGTGCTAGGGTCTCTCAAATGCCTGGCATCATAGGAAATAAAAAGACAAATCTAAAATAAAAGGCTGAGATCTTGTTCCTTTGGGAAAAGATGACCATCCTCAATTTTATTTCTGCTTTTAAGCATGATGGAACAGTTTCATCTTTTAGCTTTATACATCTGTATATCACAACCCTCAGAGGTAATAAATTCTGATCTCATATGTTCTATATTTCCATGACAACTGGCTCAGGCTCCTAACAAGTATGTTAGGCCTTTATAAGGATCCAGAATTAGGCTGCAAAGTTTGGATGTAGGGAAAGATCTAGGAAAAGAAGCTTCTTTTGGGAGGATGTCATCTATATACGCAACAAATCTGAAGGTATACGGCTGCCTATAGGTGGGAACTCAGGTCTGAGACTGGTACAATTATATCAAGAGTGTATGTTTTGCTGTTTGTGTTAAAATTCTCTAAATAGTCAGAGTAGTACAAATAAACTGTAAAATGACTAATGCTCAATCAAAAACAACTTTTTTTTTTTTTTTAAGGATTTTATTTATTTGTCAGAGAGAAAAAGTACAAGCAGGGGTAGCAGCAGGCGGAGAAGCAGGCTCCCTGCTGAGCAGGAGCCAGACACAGGACTAAATCCCAGGATCCCAGGATCCCAGGATCATGACCTGAGCCAAAGGCAGATGCTTAACTGAGCCATCCAGACATCCCTCAAAGCAACCTTTTAAAAAAATTCAATTTCAAAATGACCAGATTTGGGGGAGAAAGTTTTAATTCCAATTTTAATCGTTTTATGTTCAAGAAAGAAAAACTTACGTATTTGATCTACTAAAGAAAAAAAATACTGCATTTTTATACATTATTCATGAAGATGCATTAAGAAAAGGAATTTTCTTCACCTGTAAGGGGTGGGATATCACGATTAACTGTTTCTTCTGCTTCTTCTAAACCATTATTTATTGATGGCCTCACTTGAACTGCTTGATTTGAGTAAGCTGCTCCATTTGTTGACGTAGTAGTACTGGTAGTGATCTCATCCACCTGTTCCATATCAAGTTGTTTTACTATCTCTTCAGCTTCCACAGCCTGTCCTGGGGAATCGGATCCTGATGTTCCTATAATCAAGATTCAGTATGCTCACAACCATCATTTAAAAACTCAACAGGGGGTTGGGGGAGAGGCATAGATGTTTTCAAGGGTACAAACTTACAGCAAGTAAACATAAGCCCTAGAGACTTAATGCACTGTAGAGTGAATATAGACAAATATTGTATTATAATCCTCAAACTTGCTAAGAGACTAGAACTTAATTGTTCTAACCACTAAAAAGAAAAGGTAATTATGTAATGTGATAGAGGTGCTAATTACTGTTACAAGGCAATCATATTACAATATATAAATGTATCAAATCAACTTGTTTACCCTTAAATTTACATAACGTAGGTGAAATATTATTTTTTTTTATAAACATATATTTTTTTTTCTCCAGGGGTACAGGTCTGTGAATCTCCAGGGTGAAATATTATTTTAATAAAAGTGAAATTAAGGAAAAGTAAACTCAAATATTTGGAAAAATTAAATGCAAGAGAGATAGAGCTGAGGATACCACTGTTAATGAGTCTTTTCCAGACATTTCAAATAATCAGGAATAAAGACTTATAAAATAGAATGATATTGGTGCACTAAATTTTCTTAAGTGTTCAAATAGTTTAGAAACACCTATTTATAGTCAAACCACAGTCATGATTTAGAACTTTTAAACATTTTTGAGATGTAACTGACAATATAACCTTGTGTAAGTTTCAACTGTATGTGTTGATTTAATACATTTATATATTGCATTATGATTACCAACCTAGCCTTAGGCTAACACCTCTATCCTGCCATATCATAACCATTTTTCCGTGGTGAAAAAAATCTAAGATCTAGTCTCTCTGCAACTTTGAAGTATACAATACAGTATTGGTGGCTATAGAACTTTTCAATAAAGCATATATCATTTATTAAAAGCCTACTATGAGCTAGGCATTATATATGTATTTTTTCCATTATCTTTTCCATTATTTATTTCCATTAAACAGCTCCTGATTCTTCCAGTACTAAACATCCTAGCCACTGTAGGCAGTTGTAATTTTTAAGCCAAACGTAGTTATCCAAGAATGAGCTAACTGTTCGCCTAATCATCAGACCATTTTTATTCAGAGACATAAGAACAATTTCCTAACAAGACTTGATCTTAGTAACAAAGACTGAAGTTAGTTTCCTCATCATACTCAACCACCACCTAGATGACCCTGTTGTCCAATTCTTCCACTATGAGATAAACCCAACTTGTTTTTGTTTTTTTTTTTAAAGATCTTATTTATTTATTTGACAGAGACAAAGCAAGAAAGGAAACACAAGCAGGGGGAACAGGACACAAGCAGGGGGAGCAGGAGAGGGAGAAGCAGGCTTCCCACCGAGCATGGAGCCTGATCCCAGGACCCAGAGATCATGACCCAAGCCGAAAGCAGATGCTAAACAACTGAGCCAGGCGCCCCCCAATTCTATTTCTTTATGGAATGCTCCAAATGTCATTTTCAATAAAATCAACCTCCCATACTCATTCTCCATTACAGCTTCAACCCCTTTCCAAAAACCCTCTTTTCCTGACATCTTTCCCACAACATACTGAATCAGAACTCATTTACTTCCATTGCTGCTACCAGATGAATGGTTTTCCACTGGATTTGCAAAAAATGCCTGTTCCTCTGAGACTGATGTCACTTAGCTATATAATTCTTCACTTATCCCCACTGCTGACGTCTCCCAACTGCAGCCAGCACCCTCTCTCAATCAGAGGAATTTAACACCTAGCTACCAGTTCAAAGCTCTATTAAACATCACCTAGTGGTTACTACAGGTGATATCAATGACTCACCTAAGACTAATCCTTAAAGGTCTTACCCTCTTTAACTCCTTCTTCGTTTATACTGCTTTCTTAAGCAACTACCATGACCATAACCTGGACATTCACACTAAGCAAAGGTTCATCTCTGAAAACTAAAGTTCAAATGTATCAATCTCCTACCATAACCTAATCTTTTATCTATCTCATATTCCTATTATATGTGATCTTCAAGTTTGATAAAAGCCAGTCTCTTTCATTCTAAACAATCCCTCAACAGCTCATTCCCCACCCTCTCATTTAGTTAGATTTCATGGTATATCACTTAAACCACTCTCAAACCAGCAGCTTCAGGATCCTTGCTCAGTCTTGACAGTCTTTCCACTGTCATCCATTACAGAAATCCCTCTTGAATCAATGTAACTTACAGCTTACTACTATGTGTGTTTCTTTAAATTATACCCAAAAGCAAACACTCTAAACCTTCACTGTTCTCTTCAATCCTTGCCACCAGGAATCTCAGCACATGTCATCATCATCTCCTTCAAAGAAAAAGTTGTAACTATCAAACATCAACTTCTTCCGTCCAAACACTTATTCCTCCAAGATCTTAGTTCGATGAACCATACAGACCATTTATTATTTAAATTTATTATTTATTTATTATGAAAAGACCATAGGTATTTTAATACCTGTAAGCTGATAATATAACAGACTATTGCTTAAGCCCAGATTTCTAAGCTCCACACCACACCAGGAAGGACAATGGCTACCAGACATTTTATTTGGCTGTTTCATGACATCTCAAATTCCGCATGGCCCAAATTAAATTCAATTATCTGTCTTCCAAAACATAACTTCCTGCTCTTGAAAAAATAACCTTGTGTCCTCTTAATCCCTTGTTTCTTTCATCTCCAATCTGTGCCCAAAATGTGTCCATTCTGTATCTCTGATCCTTCTTCTTTTCTCCAATATCACCATTAAGGTTGCATGAAGTCTCACATGGACTACAACTCCAATTGTTTACCCCACACACCTTTTTAGAATGTAGCCAACACACTACTGCCAAAGAGCTTTTTGGAAAACACAAATCTGTTCATGTTACTCACCAGTTCAAAATCTTTCAAACATCCTTCACTGACTAAGGATAAAATTAAAATTAAAATATCTTACCATGTTAGCTTTAATGTGCCAAATTTATAACTCTATCTTAACCCATCCTATGCACTCCTCAAATCCAATGCTCCATCTGTAACAAACTAATTTGTTTCTCAAACACACTATGCCTTACCTCATGCTGCTCATTCTATCTGGAATGCCCTTTACCAGATTCAGCTTTTCTATAAAGACTATTGTTAGATGCCACCAAGAATATAGAACCACTCCATTCTTTGAATATCCCACTGCCCCATACCTCTATCAATGCACTTATAAACATTTATAATACCTATTTATGCATCTCTCTCCCTCTTGTAAAAAAGCAAGCTCCTTGAGGGCAGGGACCATGTGTTAATCATCCTTGAATCTCCAGGGACTAGTACAATGGCTGGGACATGGCAAATATTGAACTGAATGAATTGAAATCTTCAAATCACCCCATCCCATACTTAAGTATAATTATCCTCTCTCACGGTTAAGAGGCTCCATTTGAAGAACTGGACCAAGGTAACACAGTTAAAGAGTGGCAGAGCTGGAATTTTAAAACAAATCTTTCTAATTCCAATGCCCATTCTTTTTCCACCACACCAGCTATTTCCAAAGATGTTCTAAGGGGCACTAGTTTTATAAGATATTAATTGATCTTCCACAGAAAAGGGTTCTTAAAGTAACATATGTCTAGAAAATACAGGGTTAAACAAAGTTAAAGGTAGTTTTTTGTTTTATTTCTACTATAGGATTTCACAAGTTCTTTCATGTGCCAACATGCATTATTTTTAGCTCCCAGAGCATTTAGATTTTATAGTGTACCACTCTGTCTTTTAAAAATTATATTATTATCCAGAAACATAATTCAGACTAGAATTTAAATAATCAGGCAACAAACATTTAACGGCTATTTTCCATGTGCCCCATACTATATCAAACAACTTGGTAGATGCAAAAATAAAGACATAATCTCTTACCCTCATGTAATCCAGAGACTAAATCAGCATTTATGAAATTAAGAATTAATCATCAAAAAAGATAGGACACTAAGTTAAATCTTTAATAAATATATGTGGGGCAGGACAACCTGGGTAGCTCAGTCCACTGGGCAGCCAACTCTTGGTTTCAGCTTGGGTCATGATCTCAGGGTTGTAGGACCGAGCCCCACACTGAGTTCTATACTCAGCATGCAGTCGGCTCTCTCCCTTTCTCTCCCTATTCTAGGGCCCGCATGCATGCTCTCTCTCAAATAAATAAAATCTTTAAAAAAATATATGTTGGGAAACAATCCAAGTTTCATTCTTTTGCAAAGGCATTGTATAATGAAAACCTTCAATTCATTTGCATTAGAGTAGTTACTAATTATCCAAATTAAAGATCCCTAGTGGGTCTTTGATGATAAATGATGAATGACAAAATGTGTTACAAATGATACAGATGTGTTACAGAAAATCACCTACTTTCAGTTCACTTAAAATATTTAACAAATTCTACTTTATTAATCTAGAACATTGAGAATATTTCTGGATTCTCTCCTGGTACACACTAAGGATTACAGAAATCATTCCAACATAAAAGAAATTACTTACTTTCCCTCTAGGCCAAAGTTTAGCATTTAACTTTTTAGGTAGTGAAATACTTCAACAGAATTAAACATGACCTAAATTTATCTCAGTCACACACACACAAAAAATGGTCTTTAAGAAGCTGTGTATTTTTTTTTCTTCAGGAGCTGTGTATTTTTAACGAGGCTGAAAACAAACATAAGATGCTGACAAAATATGCCAGTAAAATCAAACACAACTTTTTTTTTTTTAAATGTTTTTTTTTTTTAATTTTTTTTTTAAGATTTTTATTTATTTATTTGACAGAGAGAGATCACAAGTAGGCAGAGAGGCAGGCAGAGAGAGAGAGGAAGGGAAGCAGGCTCCCTGCTGAGCAGAGAGCCCGATGCGGGGCTTGATCCCAGGACCCCAGGATCATGACCTGAGCCGAAGGCAGAGGCTTAACCCACTGAGCCACCCAGGTGCCCCTCAAACACAACTTTTAAAAAACTAGGAAAACTATTAATTTTTTAAACCCAAATTATGGGTAATAGAGTTTATACTTACCAATTTTTTTTTGAAGATTTTATTTATTTATTTGACAGAGAGAGACACAGCAAGAGAAGGAACACCAGCAGGGGGAGTGGGAGAGGGAGAAGCAGGCCTCCTGCCAAGCAGGAAGCCTGTTGTGGGGCTTCATCCCAGAACCCTAGGACCATGACCTGAGCTGAAGGGCAGATGCTTAATGACTGAGCCACCCAGATGCCCCTATACTTACCATTTTTATTTGCTGGTGAAAAAAAGTTGAAGACAGGAGAAAATATGGTCCCCAACAATGTAGTCCTTGGAGGACTGCCAGAGGAAGGATTATCTTCTAATTTTCCATTTTGTTTTACATGTTGATTTGTCATTTCGTAACTACCAGCTTCTAAGAAAGAAACAAGAAAAAGGTTGCAATCTAGAAAACATGACTTTAAGAAATGTTTTAAACAATTCACTATGAAAATAATTTTTTGCCTCAAAATACTTCATAAAAACTGATGAACATTTAATGTTAAGAAAGCTGATTACTTAAAAATATCCTGAGGTAAATAAATTATAAATCAAATTATTTTTATAACAAGTTTATTTATAATGTTTTATAACTGCTACAAAGCATGCTGACATCTATAAGTATATAGAATGAAAGGCTTCAAAAATCCAGAGTGTTACAGAAAATGAAATAAATTCTTTGTAAGTAAAGCAAGTTATATCAAAAACATAAATGCAAGATCCTGTCCTTATTTACATTTTGGGAGGCTGCCTACTTCACAAAACCAATCTATTAGTACCAAATAACGGCTAAATAAGTAGAGGCAACATAGATCTACTGAAGTAGAAGACTGTGTACAGCAGTGTCCATTACTTACGTATACCCAAGCATCATTTCAGAGTGGTTAAGAACAGGTTTTTTTGTCTTTTGGTTTTTTAGTTTCTTATGAATAACAAAAATTTCATGGATTTTTGGAAAATATACAATAAAAATAAGTTCAAACAAATGTGTTTTGATTAACCATCCTTGACCTTCTGCAACTTTACTTGGTATCTACCACATTCTTTCCTTCTTTGAAATAGGTCTTTTGTTTCTTTTTCCCTAATTCTAACAATAGAGATACAACACTGAATTGAGGGGAAAGAGGTAAGGAATTATTCTTGTTGTGTTTAAACCAGCAATGGTTAAAAAGCAGTAATCCACACTCTAAAGTGTTGTTTTTTATAGCTTTCTCTGCTTATCCTTCCTTCTCCTTTTTGACTTTGAGGAGCTTCTCAGCAATATTATAAGATACTGACCTGTAACAAGGTTTATCAACAGCAGCACTACTGATTTTGGGGCTGGATAATTCTTTACTGAAGGAGGATGTCCTGTGCATTGTAGGACGTTTAGCAGCATCCCTAACCTCTACCTGTTAGATGCGAGTAGTAACCTCCCAACAAGCTGTTACAACCAAAAAGGTCTCCAGATATTAATAAATGTCCCCTGGGGACAAAACCACCCCCAGTTAAGAACCACTGCCCCAAGTGATACAAGTCCCCTCTGAGCTATGAAATTCCATGATCCAGAAATAAATTCTTTATACATATTTCAATACATTAAGTTTGATACATTAACTCAGTTAACTGAATTTATTAGAGGTCAAAAATGTTCCATATACATTTTTCTGATAAACAGCATAAAACTTGCTGCTCTGACTTTATTTATTTTAACTCATCAAAATAGATTTATACTAGATAGATGAATTTTTATTTTATTTCATGCTACTGATACTTAATACAAAGATTACAAAAATAAGGGAAAAACTCTAGAGTCAATTTTTAAAAAAAGAAAATAAACATGACAGGTAAGATCTCTGCTTACACCTAATAGAACAATATCTAAATATTAACAAACCTCCATTTACTTGACTTTTCCGTCTTACTCGAGATATCTGTTTGTTAGGCTTTTCTCCTGCTCTTGGTGTTGATGTGATCAAATTATTATCTATATCACGTTCAATCCTACTCCGTTTCGAAGGATTTTCTCTCTCTTCCTTAAGATATGAAGAAAAAAAACATGCATTGAGCAAAGGCATTCTGCCTTTAGATTATACTTATAAAATATGATATGTAGCCCCATGTTCATTACAGCATTATTTACAACAGCCAACAGAAACAATTTAAGTATTTATCTGTAGATGAATGTATAAGGAATATAAGGGGTGTGTACACACACACACATACACAAACACACACACCACACACACACACAGAAGTATTATGCAGCCATTAAAAAGAATGAAATCTGGTCACTTATGACAACATGGATGGACAACATGGATGTGCTAAGGGAAGATAGTTAAAATACTGTATGACCTCACTTTTATGTGGAATCTAAGTAACAAATGAAAAAAACACTCTGCTCATAGATACAGAGAACAGACTGGTGGTTGCCAGAGGTGGGTGATGAGGGTTGGCAAAATGGGTGAAGGGACTCAAAAGGTACAAATTCTAGGTCTAAAATAAATAAGTTATAGAAATGTAATGCAGAGCATAGAAACTATAGTTAATACAGTACTGCATGTTTGAAAGTTGCTAAGAGAATAAATTTTAAAAGTTCTCATCACCAAAAAAAGTTCTAACTATGGTGACAGATGTTAGCTTACTGTGATGATCATTTTACAACACATATATATAAATATCAAATCATTCTGTTTTACATTAAACCTAATATAATGCTGTATATCAATTATACCTCAATTTTTTAAAAATAGATATAATATGTGTAATATATTTGTTTTCCACATCCAGAAGAAACAAAATAGAACTACATAATATCCAACAGTGCTAAAAAACAAAGGAAAAATCTGACAATGTTAGAAGTTAATTATTAATGTACTTATAATACACAAATATAACTAGAGCATCCTTATAATTCAGATCGTTTCTCCTGAGTCCATTTAATTATCTATGCTGGGCGCTGGGTGGCTCAGTTGGTTAAGCATCTGCCTTCGGCTCAGGTCATGATCCTGGAGTCCCAGGATCATGTCCCGCATTGGGCTCCCTGCTTGGTGGGGAGTCTGCTTCTCCCTCTGACCCTCCCTCCTCTTGTGCTCTCTAATAAATTCTTTAAAAAAAATTAAAAAAAACAAACTGCGCTACTGAAATACTCAATTGTACAATCTCCTCTGAGTTTTCAGCAATTTTCCCCTATTCTTAAACTTGTCCGAAAGAACAGTGGTTGTTTCCTTGAGCACTCAGGATAAGAGACAGAATCCCATTGGAATTTGCTGGCATATCACATATTACCAAAAATAACAGGGCCTGCCATGCCACACCCCAATGCCAACCTCAATTCTTTAACTACCCAAATTAATACTAAAGAGTCTACTCCCTAATAAAGCTCCCTATTCATTTCCTTTTATATGGGGGAAATCCACATTACCAGTTAACACTGTTTTTGTAGTACTGACTAAAGGACTATATGCCAAGTATACTGTCAAAGTATACTGATTTTTCTTCATTTGTATATCTATTTTTCTCATTTGTAAAAGTTTTCTAGAATCATCTACCACATGAATGATTTTCTTACATTACTGTCATACTGGCGTATAACTCCTTGGTTTTTTGTTTGCTTTTTAGGAATCTCTACACCCAACGTGGGACCCTAACTTAAAACCCCAAGATCGAGAATCCCATGCTCTACCAACTGAGGAAATCCAGTGCCCCAATTCCTGCTGTTTTAATGAGACTACCTAGTATCTTTGGTAAGGATTACATTTTTAAATCTATATTAAATATAATCCATACATATAATCATTATTCTTATTCAACAGGAATAACTCCTTTATTTGTACTGAATATTTGTATCCAATGCTTTTATATCAGAGCAAATAAGATGCTGCTATACATTTTCTAAAGGTTGAATATTATTTTATTATTTTTAAAACAAACCTTGGTATTGTAAATGGCTACAATTACAACTGCCTATTTGGATCAATTCTACTCCTGAAGCCAGTACTACACTATATGTTAACTAACTTGAATTTAAATAAAATCTTGGAAGGAAAAAAAAAGATATTAAAGATTATTAAAAAGCTAAACTTCCCTAAAAAATAATTCCCTACTTAGATCAAAACAAAGATAATAATATCGGGGTGCCTGGGTGGCTCAGTGGGTTAAAGCCCACTGTCAGCTCAAGTCATAATCTCAGGGTCCTGGGATCGAGCCCCGCATCGGGCTCTCTGCTTGGTTGGGAGCCTGCTTCCCCCTCTTTCTCTGCCTGCCTCTGCCTACTTGTGATCTCTCTGTCAAATAAATAAATAAAATCTTTAAAAAACAAAATAAAGATAATACCAAAATACATCATTCCATATCATATCATACAGAATTTTACTTTTACTCAGTTTCTCTAATGTTAGGTACCTCTGTTTTTGTTTTTTAAAATTTATTTTTGTATGAGAGAGACAGCATGAGCACGCCCCGGGCAGACAGAGGGAGAAGCAGGCTCTCTGCTGAGCAAAGAACCTCAATCCCAAGGCCCCAGGATCATGACCTGAGCTGAAGGCAGATGCTTAACCGACTGAGCCACCCAGGTGTCCCTAGATATCTCTGTTAAAAGAGCTTTACAGCACAAAATAACGCTTCAGTGATCTACAACAAAATTCTTCAAATGGTTGCTATTTGTCATTCCCCTGCATTGTTTTTTTTTAAGATTTTATTTATTTATTTGACAGAGAGGTAAGAGAGAGCACAAGTAGGCAGAGCAGCAGGCAGAAGGAGTGGGAGAAGCAGGCTCTCCGCTGAGCAGAGAGCCCGACACGGGGCTCAATTCCAGGACCCCACGATCATGACCTGAGCTGAAGGCAGACGCTTAAACCAAATGAGTCAGCCAGGAGCCCCATTCCCCTGCATTTTAAAATCAATAGTAACTCTCATATCCCAAACACTGGCTCTCCATTGCCAGAAAACAGGACTCTATGAAGTCCTTCAAGAACAGAAATAATGCTACAAAGACAACCACACTAAGCTCCAGCATCTTCTTGAAGAAGCCTCTTAGTAGATCTGCTATAACACAAATACTTACATTCCTGAAAATCCTGCTTTCTGCAACGCTAAAAATAACAAGGCTTAAGGAAAAAATAATTGGTCCAGGAGGGCAGAGAGGGGTATACAAGGCCGATCAGTCAATGCCCCGATAACTCTGTAACCATAGCACTAACAAAAACAATGATTGGGACACCTCCAGAGATAACTTGGACACCCCAGTGAGGCAGCTAACAGCAGCTGAGATGCTACCTCAGGGCTTAATAAAAGGTAATAAAAACAGAGAAAGAGAACCAAGGGCTTATGGGAACTGAGAAGTGGAGCTTTAAGACAGTAGAGCTAAGATGGACACAAAAGGAAATGCAGACTGCCACATGAGAAAAGTCCCTGCTAGACCAGAGTGTACTTCTCTAGGAGGGAAGCCCCCCTCCCTGCCACTGCTAATTATCACTTCTAATTAAAAACCTCTGTGTGTATGTGTGTGTGTGTGTGTGTGTGTGTGTGTATTTGGGGATGGGGGGCTTTTGTTTCTGTAGCTGCTGAATTTAAAAAGTTTTTTACTTTCTTGATGAAATGTAAAACTCAATTCTCTGGGGCACCTGGATGGCACAGTGAGTTAATGTCTGACTCTTGTCAGGGTTGTTGAGACCGAGCTGAACCCATTCAGCATGGAGTCTGCTTAAAAGACTCTTTCTCCCTCTGTTCCTCCCTATCCATCTACACTTGTGCTATCTCTGCTCTCTCTCTCTCAAATAAATAAATCTAAAAAATTTCAACTCTCTCTATTCAGGATCCCTTTGTCTAGTTTAGGAAAAAGTCATGTAGAAAGCAATACACTACCCATGTTATACTGACACTGTTCCCCTATTTATCAAGAATCTATAAGCTAACTAATGTTGCAGAATTACGACACATTTCTTGTAGAACAGACTGTACTGTGGTCAATTAAAAATACATATAATATCTGAGGCACGTGAGTGGCTCAGTTACTTAAGCCTCCAATTCTTGGTTTCAGCTCAGGTCATGATCTCAAAGTCCTAGGATCGAGCCCCATGGTGTCAGGCCTCTGCGCTCAAAGGGATCACTCTTTTCCTCTGCTCCTACCCTTGCTTACACTAAGTAAATGTTATAAAAAATAAAGCATGTATGGGACGCCTGGGTGGCTCAGTGGGTTAAAGCCTCTGCCTTCACCTGGGGTCATGATCTCAGGGTCCTGGGATCAAGCCCCATGTTGGGCTCTCTGCTTGGCGGGGAGCCTGCCTCTCTGCCTACTTGTGATTTCTGTCTGTCAAATAAATAAATAAAATCTTAAAAAAAATAAAGTATGTAAATACATACGTAAGGTAAAAATATTTTAGCTTACATCTCTAAGGAGGAAGAGGAACCTATTAATATAAAGGTTAAAAGCTCTGTAGTCATTGACAATAAAATCCTAGTCTTCAGAATAATGCAATCAGATGTCTAATGATGCTCCAATTCTGAAAGACAATTCATCACCCAATCCCAGTCTTTCTTGAACATTCAACTATATAATTTGGAGACTTTATGAATGTGGCATAATTTTTTAAAGAACTAGGAAAAACAAGATTCCCACATTACTGTACAGGATGCTTTAATAAATTTATTAACCCTGCAATGTCTTCTTTGCAATTTATAGTTTTTGAAGTTGTCCCTAAAATAGGCATTTAGGGGAAAATCTTGGGAAGATAGTGTTCTTATGTCTCCGAACCCCAAGGTTCTTTTCTGTTGACAACAGAAAAGAAGGAAAGAGGGTACCTGGGTAGCTAGTTGGTTAAGTGTTTGACTCCCAATCTTGTCTCAGTCTTGATTTCAAGATGGTGAATTCAAGCCTTGCACTGGACTCCATTCTAGATATGGAGTCTACTTTAAAATACAAAAAGTGGGGGGGGGCGCGCCTGGGTGGTTCAGTGGGTTAAGGCACTGCCTTTGGCTCGGGTCATGATCTCAGGGTCTTGGGATCGAGCTCCGCATTGGGCTCTCTGCTCATTAGGAAGCCTGCTTCCCCCTCTCTCTCTGCCTGCCTCTGCCTACTTGTGATATCTCTCTGTCAAATAAATAAATAAAATCTTAAAAAATAAAATAAAATACAAAAGGGGGGAAAAAAGGAAAGTGAAGTTTCAGATAAATATTGGGTAGTTATTAAAGAGACAGAAAAACTCAAAAAGCGATCACTATATTTTTTAACATTACTAAAAACCAAAACAGTTAGAAAAGATACCCTAAGCCATAAAACCTTCTAAGAAAACCTAATCTCATACAAAAATGAGCAACAAGAAAGTACAGGTGTTAAATCCACACAAAAATTATTGTAATAAAATATACAGGGAGGGGGCGCCTGGTGGGTCAATGGGTTAAAGCCTCTGCCTTCACTCAGGTCATGATCCTGGGGTCCTGGGATGGAGCTCCACATCCGGCTGCTCGGCGGCGGGGAGCCTGCTTCCTCCTCTCTGCCTGCCTCTCTGCCTACTTCTGATCTCTGTCTGTCAAATAAATAAATGAAATCTTAAAAAAAAAAATACAAGGAGTAAAATAACATCTCTACAGATAAAGAATGCATGTTAGAAAAATATGCATATAGATCAAAATTATAACCTTCTATTTCAGAACACAAGACTTAGAAAATGATACGAGACATATGGGTTAGAAAAATTCAAATCATAAAGACAAAACAAAATAATCAGAAATAACAAAAAAAATGGTATCAGAAATAAAGACTGAATTAGAATGTACAGAAAATTGAGTAAACAATAGATTATGCCTTAAAAGAAATAGAAGATAAAATGGGGAAATTTTTAAAAGACATCAAAATATTACAAATACTGAAGACACACAAAGATCTAACAGAAAATAGATAGTCCCTGAAGAAGGAAACCAAATCAAAAGCATGGCGAAAGAATGAATATTAAAAGATTTTCCTCAAAGGAAAGATTTTAGGGGCATCTGGGTGGCTCAATCAGTTCAGTGTCTGCCTCTTGGTTTTGGCTCAGGTCAGGATTTCACAGTTGTGAGACTGAGCCCTGCATCATGCTCTGTGCTCAGCACAGAGTCTGCTTCAGATTCTCTCTCCCTCTTGCTCCTGCTCACACTGCCACTGTCTCTGTTTCAGTGTGTCTCTCTCTCCTTCTTTCTCTCTCAAATAAATCTTTAAAGGATTTTAAATTACATATTGACAGATATGTCTAACTAAAACTATCAACTCAGAAAACAAGATACATCCTAAACTTCATAGAATTTAAAGAAAAAAAATCCTATGGAAATCAAGACAAAATCATTTAAAAAGCAAAAAAAAAAAAAAATAGAATTATATTATCATCAAACTTCAACAGCAATGCTTTTTATGCCAGAAGAAAATGAAGTAACAGTTAAAATAATCAAGAAGAGAAAAGCCTAGCTAAGTTATTTTATATGCAGCAAAACTGGATTTTCAGCCTTAAAGAGCATTGTTTTGTTTTGTTTTTTAAAAAGATTTTATTTATTTGACAGAAAGAGAGACAGTGAAAGAGGGAATACAAGCAGGGGGAGTTGGGGAGGGAGAAGCAGGCTCCTCACTGAGCAGGACACTGGAATCATGACCAGAGCCAAAGGCAGAAGCTTAACGACTGAGCCACCCAGGTGTCCAAAGAGCACTGTCACCAACATGCAAGAATATTGTTCCCATGAGTGCTTTCTGTGGCACCTATTAGAAAATGAGCTTCAGACAACAAAAATAACTGCAGATGATGACATGAAGACTGAGGATAAGCATTAAATATACTGAACATATGCAGACCCTGTAAAACTAAGATAAATGAGGATTAAAAGATGGTATGTAATGACAATAGACTCAGTATACACAGATATAGAACTAAGAAAACTGGTAAGCGATATATCAAGTTTTTTAAACTGTTCACTTTAAAGTCATTCTGAGACAGAAAACTTAACAGAATTCATTCCTAGCTGATCTATACAAGAAATACTAAATGAAGTTCTTCAGGCATAGAATAAATAATACCAGATGGGATCCTAAACCTGAAGGAATGAATGAATACCACTAAGGCAATTATGAGGAAATATGAAAGATCTTGGTGTCCAGTACTACTGTGATCTTACCAGCTATCTTTAATAGTCATACTTGCTATAATCTCTGTAGCCTCATTATGATCCAGTAAGTTATTATTTTGAAGTCTTAAAAGTTTTTAATATGTATATTTGTGGAAATACAATAAGAGTACTATTTTGCTTTGCAATAATATCAAATTTGGTTTTTAAAATTATATCTAAACAGCTATTTTGAAATTGAATAATATTTTAAGAGTATTTAGAACTTTAAAATTAAGAGTGGATCATTGGAATAAAAAAGGGATATTAGGGATGCACAGGTAGCTCAGTCAGTTAAGTGTCTGCCTTTCGCTCAGATCATGATTCCAGGATCTTGGGATCAAATTCCACATCAGGCTCCTTGTTCAGTGGGGAGCCTGCTTCTCCCTCTGCCTGCCACTCCCCCTGCTTGTGCGCTCTCTCACTTTCTCTCTAACAAATAAATAAAATCTTTTAAAAAATAAAAATATAAAAGGGAGATCAGATGATTTGTAGTTTCAATCCATTATCACACTGAAAAAGAAACTGACATATCCGAATTCTGACTCAAAAAAGGGGGAAAACTACTCCAAAGAATCTGAATCAAACTATAAATTACAAATGAGAATATGATAAGCTATTTTCCCTTTGGCTGCAAAAATACTATTACGTTGTCCTCTCATGCCTTATGTAATAAAACATATTCAAATAAAGTTATGGTGCCGATTCAGCTTACTATCATTTGAGAACACTCAGCATTAAAAAAAAGAGGAATTTAAATGTACACATGATAAGTTTTCTTTTTTTAAAAGAATTTATTTATTTATTTGACAGACAGAGATCACAAGTAGGCAGAGAGAGGAAGGGAAGGGAGCAGAGAGCCTGATGCAGGGCTCGATCCGAGAACCCTGGGATCACGACCTGAGCTGAAGGCAGGGGCTTTAACCCACTGAGCCACCCAGGTGCCCCAACATGATGAGTTTTTTAAAAGCCAATAATCATTACAGTTTTTCAAACTAAAAATAAAAAAGTCAATGAAATATCTTAAAGAGTAAGTTATCATATCGCATTGGTTGAAAAAGTATACATAATATCTGAAAGACTTATAAACTCCCGCACAGCAGACATTGCTGGAACCCTGCTGGATAAAGTCAGTAAAAGAAACAGGCTCTTCCGGGACGCCTGGGTGGCTCAGTTGGTTGGGCCGCTGCCTTCGACTCAGGTCATGATCCCAGCATCCTGGGATCGAGTCCCACATCCGGATCCTTGCTCGACGGGGAGCCTGCTTCTCCCTCTGCCTCTGCCGCCACTCTGCCTGCCTGTGCTCGCGTGCTCGCTCTCTCTCTCTCTCTCTCTCTCTGGCAAATAAATAAATAAAATCTTTAAAAAAAAAAAAAGAAACAGGCTCTTCCACTTCCCAAAGATAAAGTGGAACTGAACTGATAACTTATCTGCAAATACAGGAAATGAGTTAATATCTGGTCTACAGTGTTATATTTCTGCCTTATGGATATGGCTGACTTTCTGTTTTGACTATATCTGATACTAGCATCAACTAATCCTCAAAGATCTTTACTGAAAATGGTAACAAACACAAGTGGTAAATAATTTTTTTGCATCTCAGTTTATCCTGAAATAACTTCTGTTGAATATTTGTGCTGACTATACAAAAGCAATGATAGATGTAACTACTATCACTTAGCACAAATTAAGGCAATGATACCCAATAATCACTGTATTATTTATTGCTATGCACTAGAGGGGGGAAAAGGCCAGTCTGACTTAAGAATGTTTCTGACGAAGCTGTGAAATTAATTAAATCTCAACTCTTAAATATGTCTTAACACTGTATGATGGGCTGCAAACTTGTGCTTCCACAGTTGTCTTGAGAAAAAGCACCTGAGATGGAGCCCCTGTGTGGCTCATTCCATTAAGCATCCAACTCTTGATTTTGGCTCAGGTCACAATCTCAGGGTTGTGTTTTCGAGCCCCACCTCAGGCTTGTGCTGGGCACAGAACCTGCTTGTGAGTCTCTCTCTCTCTCCCTCTCCCTCTGCCCCTCACTCCCTAAGGGGGGCGGGGGAAGAAAGGAAAAAGAAAAAAAGAAAAAGCATCTGAGTGTTTAAGTTATTATAAGCAGAGTTAGACCACTTTTCCAATGGAAAACTATTTTTAAGTAGGTATTTTCTGAAGAGTGAACAAAGCAAATTTATCACTTCAAGAAAAACTTTTTGTTGCCAACAATAAAATGTGAGAGCTTTCAAGCAAAAGTCATAATTTTAGAAAAGTTGGACCCAGGAGCACCTGACTGGCTCAGTTCGTTGGGTGGCTCGCCTTGGGCTCAGGTCATGATCTCTGAATTCTGGGATCTAGCCCACATCAGGCTCCCTCTCCCACTGCCACACCCCCTGCTTAGGTATGCTAGCGCGTGCTTGCGCACTCTCTCTCTCAAATAAATAAATAAATAAAATCTTCAAAAAAAAAAAAAGAAAAGTAAAGTTGGACCTAGCACCATGAGCTTGACAGCTTCCCAAAACTATCCTGTTGCGGGAATGTGAGTGGTTCAGTTGGTTGAACACCAGACTCTTGGGTTTCAGCTCAGGTCATGATCTCGGAGTCCTGAGATTGAACTTAGCACTGGGCTCTGCACTCAGCGATGAGATTCTTTCCCCTCCCTCTACCTTCCTCTGCTCGGCTTGCTCACAAACGCTCTCAAATAAATAAATAAATAAAAACTATCCTACTGAGATCAATAGGGACGTTCATAAATGTGATTTTTAAATACTGAATAATGAAATATATTAATATGTAGAATAGCTACATAATTCAGTAAACCAGTATCTTCTAAATAACCAGTGCATAGTGTTAGAAAATACATAGTGCATCACTCATTCCAGGTGCAAGATAGACTAACAAAAAAATCACTGCAGCTCTTTCAGATTCCATCTTGGAACAAGAACCTAAGAAACTACATTTGTTAAGCTTCGGTATAGTATCAATAGGATATCACAATTATTTAAAAAGGATATTAAAATACTCCTTCCTTTAACAAATACATGTGAGTATGGTTTTCTTTAAATGCTTCACTTGGGGCACCTGGGTGGCTCAGTGGGTTAAAGCCTCTGCCTTCAGCTCAGGTCATGATCCCAGGGTCCTGGGATCAAGCCCCGCATCTGGCTCTCTGCTCAGCAGGGAGCCTGCTTCCTCGCCTTTCTCTCTGCCTGCCTCTCCACCTACTTGTGATCTCTGTCAAATAAATAAATAAAATCTTTAAAAAAAAAAGCTTCACTAGTAACAAATTATGTATGAAGCCATCATTAAAAGACATTGGCAAAATTACAAATAATGTCATGCCTCCACTAATTTCCTTTTTGTTTTTAGGAAATAGTTAAAATGTTGTCTGTATTAACATTCAATGAGTTTATAATCGAATTATGAATAAATATTTTCAAAATTCCTCAGCTTAATATCTAATGAGATACATTTTGATAGATATAACCCACATAAACAAATGTTCTTTAGGGTTTCCAATAATGTGTAAGAAAGTAAAGGAGCCCGAGATAAAAAAGTTTAAGAATCACTTGCTCAAGAGGAATTACTAATGAAATCACAAGAAAAAAGAAGTCACCCTCCACAAATGGGGGAAAAAAATGTGAACTGTCAGTTCACACACACAAAAATCCCTATACAGTCAATAAGCACATGAAAGGATATTCAACCTCATACGATTTCATCAGGGAAGTGCAAAACAGAAACACAATGAGATAACCACCCCACCCATGTAAAAAGACTAAAATTAAAAAGACTGACAATACCAAATATTGCTAAGAATGTGGGCAACTGGAATTGCCAGACATTGAGGGATAGAATATAAAATGGAATAGTCTGGAAAACAACTGGGCAGTTTCTTAAAAGTTAAACAGTCTTTCAACAAATGGTGCTAGGACCAAAGGATATCATTAATACGTAAAAAAAAAATAGTTGGACCTTACACTACCTACAAAAATTAATCCAAAATGGATGAAAGAGCTGAAAATAAGAACTAAAACTCTAAAACATGTAAGAAAAAAAACTTAGAGCTTATAAGAAAAAATTCTAGAGAAAACACAGGGCTAAAACTTTACCAAATCTTGATTTTGACAATAGCTTTTGGAAATGACACCAAAAATATAAACAATAATAACCAAAAATAAACTGAACTTGGTCAAAATTTAAAACTTTTGTGCTTCAATGGGGTCTGAAAGAATGGGAGTGAATATCTACAAATCATATGTCAAAAAAGGATTTGTATCTAAAAAAGAACTCTTAGAATGCAATTATACAAAGCCAAAACCCAATTTAAAATGGGCAAACTAAAAATACATAAACAAGTTATTGTTGAGGACATGGAGAAACTGGAACCCTCAACTTTGTTGGTGGGACTATAATATGGTGCAGCCATTTTGGAAAACAATCTACAGCTCCTTGAAAAGCTAACCACAGAATTATCGTATCATCTTGTATTTCTCTTGAGTATCTGCTCAAGAGAAATGTAAATAGACTTCCACAAAAGAAACTCGTATGTCAATGTTCACAGTACTCATTTAATGACAGCCAAAATGTGGAAACAACCCAAATGTCTATCAACTGATAACATGGAAAATATCCATGCAATGGAATATTATTTCACAATAAGAAGGAATGTTGAAATGATATATGCTACAACACAAATGCACACTGAAAACATGCTAAGTGAAAGAAGCGAGACATGAAAGACTGTATGTTGTAGAATTCCATTTATATGACATGTCCAGAATAGGCAAATCTATATGCAGAAAGTCAACTATTGGTTGCTCAGGGCAAGGGAGGAAGGGAGAGTTGATGGGTGACAGCCACTGAAGATGATTTAAGTGGTATAAAATTGATTGTGGTAACAATTGCGGAACTCTGTGCATATACTAAAAGCTACTAAATTTATACCTTAAACGGGTGAGTTTTATTGTATGCTAATTATATGTCTCAATAAAGCTACCACAAAAAAATAAACATGCATTTATTGTATGATCCACCAATACCAATCTTAGTTATTTTTCCAACTTAAATATATGTCCACGCATGGACTCAAGACAGATATTCACAGCACCTTTATTCATGATAGCCATAAAACATATGCAATCCAAATGGATAAACAAAATATGTTACCTAAAATACTCATACAATAGAATTCTGGGCGGAGGGGTCAATAAAGTATTGAATACATACAGTAACACAAGTGAGTTCAAAAGCTTTATGCTGAGTGAAAAATGCAAGAAATGCTGTAGGACTACAATCGTGAAACTCTAGAAAAGATTTATGTGATCTATAATAACAGTATGTTGATGGTTGTCTAGGGTGATGCTTGAAATTGTCTGCAAAGACTATAAGGATACTTTTTTGGGTATGAGTGTATAAATATGTTAAAATTCATGACAATATATACCTTAAATAGGTGTGTTTTGTTGTGTATAATTATAACTCAAAAAGTTAATTTTTAAAGTCAATACAGGAGATAGAATGAAATTCTAAAAGATAACTGGTTTAACAAAAAGAAGGCAGGATAAGAAAAACCTAACTAAACTAAACATGTCAATTTAAATATAAATACATAGGGCATATTTATACATGGGAGGGAAAAAATTATAATCATGAAAATGCTAGGAAAGTTATATAGCTATATTAATATTAAGCAAAGTAAACCTCAAAGCAAATATTACTAGAAATTAGAGATTTCACAGTGGTAACAAGAACAATTTATACTCATCACAAATGTGTATACACCTAACAAGAGAACTTCAAAATACATTAAAAAACTGGCAGAAATGAAAGGCAAAGTCACAATAATAGTTGGAGATTTTAACATCCCTCTCTTAGTAACTGATAAAACAAGTTTAAGATACAGAAGACTGAAATATTATCAACCAACTTGATCTAATTAATAGTTATAGAATACTGTACTGAAAAATTCTAGAATATGCACATTTCTTCAAATACACATGTGACACTCACCAAAATAGACTATATGCTAGAAAATATCAAAAAAGACCAAAGAAATGAAATCATACAGAGTATATTCCTAGACAACACTGATAACAAATTATAAATCAACAATTAAAAGATATCTTTAAAATGCCCAAATATCTGGAAATTAAATAACAAATTTCCAAATAATCCATGTGTCGAGAATAAATCAAACACACCCACAAAAAAGTTAATAAAAATATAATCAGAGGAGCACCAGGTAATATACCAGGCATGGAATTGTTAAATCACTGTATTGTACACATGAAACTAATATAAGAGTGTACATTAACTAACTGCAATTAAAATAAAAACTTAAAAGAATATGTAATCAGAATATGTGGGAAATTAGTACTTTGAAATTCACAGCTTTAAAACTTTTATTGGGGAAAGGGTGGTATAAAATCAGTGATCTAAGCAAGGGGCTGGCAAACTATACAATCCAGAAGCCAACTCCAGCAAGCTGTTTCTGTATGCCCAGCAGGCTAAGAAAGGTTTTTTTTTGTTT